>NC_138895.1:33982888-34606888 GCF_965194825.1 Balaenoptera physalus | reverse complement strand
CCTTGTGATTTCTACCAAGTAAATATATACTCTAGGTACACACTGGTCCCTTCCTTGAATAAAGTTTATTTGGCACGTAATTCTGCGTGTAGCCAACCGCCTCCCCCAGGGATCGCTCTGGGTAGGCTATCGGGCTTAGCTTCTTCTAAAACCCTGGAGTGTAAGAGGAAGAACTGTGCTGTGGTTACAGCAGAAACGCAAGCCGACTTTCTACTGTAAGGATGGGGTGTTAAGGTATGACTTTGTAGAAGGAATGCGAAGCAGTTTTGGTTTCTCAGTTCTTCAGCCTAGGGCAATGAGGCATATTTGCCTGACATGTAGGAATTGAGAGAACACATTTCCTGGAGCTGTTGGAGAGCTGAGGAAATCTAGCTCTCCCAAGGAAGTTTGCAGTGTGTTGCCCTACACTCAGCATACACAGAGTGACTGGGAAAGGTTTTCGGGCCTGGAAGTGTCTTAGCAGCCTAGTGGAACCTGGCGCTACTCGGTGTTCGTGCAGGGAATAGGGTGCCCACGCGAGGTCCTCCGTTTCCTGAAAAGCTCACTAACGTTAAAGAAAGCAGACCTAAAGCTAATGCCTCGAAGACTCTGCTCCAAGCTTCCACATCGGCAGGGCTATTCTAGGCTTTACCTTGAGGAAAGGACTCACGTCAAGTTTCCTTTATGCTCTAGAGCGTCTCAGGCGAGGCTCCCATCCAGTCTATGAAAGCACCCTGTTGATGTAGTGAACACTCGTTCCCTTCCCCGAACCCTGCCGACAGACACTAGAGACCCGTCCTAAAACTGTTATTTAGGTAGGTTCAAGGCAGCAGGAATGGAACATTCAAAATGGGAAAGCAAGGCTTGTGCCATCAGGTCCCCGTTTCCAGCGAATACGCACCCTAACTCCTTGTGATTTCTACCAACTAAATATACACTCTAGCTACACACTGGTTCCTTCCTTGAGTAAAGTTTATTTTGCATGGAATTCTGCGTGTAGCCAACTGCCTCCCCCAGGGAGCGCTCTGGATAGGCTTTCGGGCTTAGCTTCTTCTAAAACCCTGGAGTGTAAGAGGAAGAACTGTGCTTTGGTTACAGCAGGAACGCAAGCCGACTTTCTCCTGTAAGGATGGGGTCTTAAGGTATGACTTTGTAGAAGGAATGCGAAGCAGTTTTGGTGTCTCAGTGCCGGTCAGCCTAGGGCAATGAGGCAGATTTGCATGACATATAGGACTTGAGAGAACACATTTCCTGGAGTTGTTGGAGAGCTGAGGAAATCTAGCTCTTCCAAGGAAGAGTGCAGTGTGTTGGCCTACACACAAAATACACAGAGTGACTGGGAAAGGTTTTCGGGCCTGGAAGTGTCTTAGCAGCCTAGTGGAGCCTGCCGGTACTCGGTGTTCGGGCAGGAAATAGGGTGCCCACGCGATGTCCTCCGTTTCTTGAAAAGCTCACTAACGATAAAGAAAGCAGACCTAAAGCTAATGCCTCAAGGACTCTGCTCCAAGCTTCCACATCGGCAGGGCTATTCTAGGCTTTACCTTGAGGAAAGGACTCACGTCAAGTTTCCTTTCAGCTCTAGAGCGTCTCAGGCGAGGCTCCCACCCAGGCTATGAAAGCACCCTGTTGATGTAGAAAACACTCGTTACCTTTCCAGAGCCCTTCCAAGGAAGAGTGCAATGTGTTGGCCTACACACAAAATACACAGAGTGACTGGGAAAGGTTTCCGGGCCTGGATGTTTCTTAGTAGCCCAGTGGAGACTGCCGGTACTCGGTGGTCTTCCAGGGAATAAGGTGCCCACGCGAGGTCCTCGGTGTCTTGAAAAGCTTACTAACCTTAAAAGGAAACAGACCTGAAACTAATGCCTCAAGGACTCCGCTCCAAGCTTCCACTTCGGCAGGGCTATTCTAGGCTTTACCTTGAGGAAAGGACTCACGTCAAGTTTCCTTTTACCTCTAGAGCGTCTCAGGCGAGGCTCCCACCCAGGCTATGAAAGCACCCTTTTGATGTAGAGAACACTCGTTCCCTTCCCAGAGCCCTGCCTACAGACACTAGAGACCCGTCCTAAAATTGTAATTTATGTAGCTTCAAGGCAGCTTGAATGGAGCATTCAAAATGGGGAAGCAAGGCTTTTGCCATAAGTTCCCCGTTTCCAGCGAACATGCAGCCTACCTCCTTGTGATTTCTACCAAGTAAATATACACTCTAGCTACACACTGGTCCCTTCCTTGAATAAAGTTTATTTGGCACGGAATTCTGCGTGTAGCCAACCGCCTCCCCCAGGGAGCGCTCTGGGTAGGCTATCGGGCTTAGCTTCTTCTAAAACCCTGGAGTGTAAGAGGAAGAACTGTGCTTTGGTTACAGCAGGAAAGCAAGACGACTTTCTCGTGTAAGGATGGGGTCTTAAGGTTTGACTTTAAAGAAGGAATGCGTTGCAGTTTTGGTTTCTCAGTTCCGCTCAGCCTAGGGAAATGAGGGAGATTTGCATGACATATAGGACTTGAGAGAACACATTTCCTGGAGTTGTTGGAGAGCTGAGGAAATCTAGCTCTTCCAAGGAAGAGTGCAGTGTGTTGCCCTACACACAAAATACACAGTGACTGCGAAATGTTTCCGGGCCTGGATGTTTCTTAGTAGCCCAGTGGAGCCTGCTGGTACTCGGTGCTCTTGCAGGGAATAGGGTGCCCACGAGAGGTCCTCGGTGTCTTGAAAAGCTTACTAACCTTAAAAGAAAACAGACCTAAAACAAATGCCTCAAGGAAACTGCTGCAAGCTTAGTTAGCTTCGGCAGGGCTATTCAAGGCTTTACCTGGAGGAAAGAACTCACGTCAAGTTTCCTTTATCTCTAGGGCGTCTGAGGAGAGGCTCCCACCCAGGCTATGAAAGCACCCGGTTGATGCAGAGAACACTCGTTCCCTTCCCAGAGCCCTGCCTACAATGACTAAAGACTCGTCCTAAAACTGTTATTTAGGTAACGTCAAGGCAGCATGAATGGAGCATTCAAAATGGGAAAGCAAGGCTTGTGCCATAAGGTCCCCGTTTCCAGCGAACACGCGGCCTACCTACTTGTGATTTCTACCAAGTAAATATATACTCTAGCTAAACACTGGTCCCTTCCTTGAATAAAATTTATTTGGCACGGAGTTCTGCGTGTAGCCAACAGCCTCCCCCAAGGAGCGCTCTAGGTAGGCTATCGGGCTTAGCTTCTTCTAAAACCCTGCAGTGTAAGAGGAAGAACTGTGCTTTGGTTACAGCAGGAACGCAAGCTGACTTTCTCCTGTAAGGATGGAGTCTTAAGGTATGACTTTGTAGAAGGAATGCGAAACAGTTTTGGTTTCTCAGTGCCGCTCAGCCTAGGGCAATGAGGCAGATTTGCATGATATGTAGGACGTGAGAGAACACATTTCCTGGAGCTGTTGGAGAGCAGAGGAAATCTAGCTCTTCCACGGAAGAGTGCAGTGTGTTGGCCTACACACAAAGTACACAGAGTGACTGGGGAAGGTTTCCGGGCCTGGATGTTTCTTAGTAGCCCAGTGGAGCCTGCCGGTACTCGGTGGTCTTGCAGGGAATAGGGTGCCCACACGAGGTCCTCGTTGTCTTGAAAAGCTTACTAACCTTAAAAGAAAACAGACCTGAATCTAATGCCTCAAGGAAACTGCTCCAAACTTAGCTTCGGCAGGGCTATTCAAGGCTTTACCTTGAGGAAAGGACACACGACATGTTTCCTTTTATCTCTAGAGCGCCTCAGGAGAGGCTCCCACCTAGGCTATGAAAGCACCCTGTTGATGTAGAGAACACTCGTTCCCTCCCAGAGCCCTGTCTACAGTAACTAGAGACCCGTCCTAAAACTGTTATTTACGTAGCTTCAAGGCAGCATGAATGGAGAATTCAAAATGGGTAAGCAAGGCTTGTGTCATAGTATCCCCGTTTCCAGCGAACATGTGGCCTACCTCCTTGTGATTTCTACCAAGTAAATATATACTCTAGGTACACACTGGTCCCTTCCTTGAATAAAGTTTATTTGGCACGTAATTCTGCGTGTAGCCAACCGCCTCCCCCAGGGATCGCTCTGGGTAGGCTATCGGGCTTAGCTTCTTCTAAAACCCTGGAGTGTAAGAGGAAGAACTGTGCTGTGGTTACAGCAGAAACGCAAGCCGACTTTCTACTGTAAGGATGGGGTGTTAAGGTATGACTTTGTAGACGGAATGCGAAGCAGTATTGTTTTCTCAGTTCTTCAGCCTAGGGCAATGAGGCATATTTGCCTGACATGTAGGAATTGAGAGAACACATTTCCTGGAGCTGTTGGAGAGCTGAGGAAATCTAGCTCTCCCAAGGAAGTTTGCAGTGTGTTGCCCTACACTCAGCATACACAGAGTGACTGGGAAAGGTTTTCGGGCCTGGAAGTGTCTTAGCAGCCTAGTGGAACCTGGCGGTACTCGGTGTTCGTGCAGGGAATAGGGTGCCCACGCGAGGTCCTCCGTTTCCTGAAAAGCTCACTAACGTTAAAGAAAGCAGACCTAAAGCTAATGCCTCAAAGACTCTGCTCCAAGCTTCCACATCGGCAGGGCTATTCTAGGCTTTACCTTGAGGAAAGGACTCACGTCAAGTTTCCTTTATGCTCTAGAGCGTCTCAGGCGAGGCTCCCATCCAGGTATGAAAGCACCCTGTTGAGGTAGTGAACACTCGTTCCCTTCCCCGAGCCCTGCCGACAGACACTAGAGACCCGTCCTAAAACTGTTATTTAGGTACGTTCAAGGCAGCAGGAATGGAACATTCAAAATGGGAAAGCAAGGCTTGTGCCATCAGGTCCCCGTTTCCAGCGAATACGCACCCTAAACCCTTGTGATTTCTGCCAAGTAAATATACACCCTAGCAACACACTGGTCCCTTCCTTGAATAAAATTTATTTGGCACGGAATTCTGCGTGTAGCCAACCGCCTACCCCAGGGAGCGCTCTGGGTAGGCTATCGGGCTTAGCTTCTTCTAAAACCCTGGAGTGTAAGAGGAAGAACTGTGCTTTGGTTACAGCAGGAAAGCAAGCCGACTTTCTCCTGTAAGGATGGGGTCTTAAGGTTTGACTTTAAAGAAGGAATGCGTTGCAGTTTTGGTTTCTCAGTGCCGCTCAGCCTAGGGCAATGAGGGAGATTTGCATGACATATAGGACTTGAGAGAACACATTTCCTGGAGTTGTTGGAGAGCTGAGGAAATCTAGCTCTTCCAAGGAAGAGTGCAGTGTGTTGCCCTACACACAAAATACACAGTGACTGGGAAATGTTTCCGGGCCTGGATGTTTCTTAGTAGCCCAGTGGAGCCTGCTGGTACTCGGTGCTCTTGCAGGGAATAGGGTGCCCACAAGAGGTCCTCGGTGTCTTGAAAAGCTTACTAACCTTAAAAGAAAACAGACCTAAAACAAATGCCTCAAGGAAACTGCTGCAAGCTTAGTTAGCTTCGGCAGGGCTATTCAAGGCTTTACCTGGAGGAAAGAACTCACGTCAAGTTTCCTTTATGTCTAGGGCGTCTGAGGAGAGGCTCCCACCCAGGCTATGAAAGCACCCTGTTGATGCAGAGAACACTCGTTCCCTTCCCAGAGCCCTGCCTACAATGACTAAAGACTCATCCTAAAACTGTTATTTAGGTAACTTCAAGGCAGCATGATTGGAGCATTCAAAATGGGAAAGCAAGGCTTGTGCCATAAGGTCCCCGTTTCCAGCGAACACGCGGCCTACCTACTTGTGATTTCTACCAAGTAAATATACACTCTAGCTAAACACTGGTCCCTTCCTTGAATAAAGTTTATTTGGCACGGAGTTCTGCGTGTAGCCAACAGCCTCCCCCAAGGAGCGCTCTAGGTAGGCTATCGGGCTTAGCATCTTCTATAACCCTGCAGTGTAAGAGGAAGAACTGTGCTTTGGTTACAGCAGGAACGCAAGCCTACTTTCTCCTGTAAGGATAGGGTCTTAAGGTATGACTTTGTAGAAGGAATGCGAAGCAGTTTTGGTTTCTCAGTGCCGATCAGCCTAGGGCAATGAGGCAGATTTGCATGACATATAGGACTTGAGAGAACACATTTCCTGGAGTTGTTGGAGAGCTGAGGAAATCTAGCTCTTCCAAGGAAGAGTGCAGTGTGTTGGCCTACACACAAAATACACAGAGTGACTGGGAAAGGTTTCCGGGCCTGGATGTTTCTTAGTAGCCCAGTGGAGACTGCCGGTACTCGGTGGTCTTCCAGGGAATAAGGTGCCCACGCGAGGTCCTCGGTGTCTTGAAAAGCTTACTAACCTTAAAAGGAAACAGACCTAAAACAAATGCCTCAAGGAAACTGCTGCAAGCTTAGTCAGCTTCGGCAGGGCTATTCAAGGCTTTACCTTGAGTAAAGGACACAGGACATGTTTCCTTTTATCTCTAGAGCGCCTCAGGAGAGGCTCCCACCTAGGCTATGAAAGCACCCTGTTGATGTAGAGAACACTCGTTCCCTCCCAGAGCCCTGTCTACAGTAACTAGAGACCCGTCCTAAAACTGTTATTTACGTAGCTTCAAGGCAGCATGAATGGAGAATTCAAAATGGGTAAGCAAGGCTTGTGTCATAGTATCCCCGTTTCCAGCGAACATGCGGCCTACCTCCTTGTGATTTCTACCAAGTAAATATATACTCTAGGTACACACTGGTCCCTTCCTTGAATAAAGTTTATTTGGCACGGAGTTCTGCGTATAGGCAACCGCCTCCCCCAGGGAGCGCTCTAGGTAGGCTATTGGGCTTAGCTTTTCTAAACCCTGCAGTGTAAGAGGAAGAACGGTGCTTTGGTTACAGCAGGAACGCAAGCCTACTTTCTCCTGTAAGGATGGGGTCTTAAGGTATGACTTTGTAGAAGGAATGCGAAGCAGTTTTGGTTTCTCAGTGCCGGTCAGCCTAGGGCAATGAGGCAGATTTGCATGACATGTAGGACGTGAGAGAGCACATTTCCTGGAGCTGTTGGAGAGCTGAGGAAATCTAGCTCTTCCAAGGAAGAGTGCAGTGTGTTGCCCTACACACAAAATACACAGTGACTGGGAAATGTTTCCGGGCCTGGATGTTTCTTAGTAGCCCAGTGGAGCCTGCTGGTACTCGGTGCTCTTGCAGGGAATAGGGTGCCCACGAGAGGTCCTCGGTGTCTTGAAAAGCTTACTAACCTTAAAAGAAAACAGACCTAAAACAAATGCCTCAAGGAAACTGCTGCAAGCTTAGTCAGCTTCGGCAGTGCTATTCAAGGCTTTACCTGGAGGAAAGAAGTCACGTCAAGTTTCCTTTATCTCTAGGGCGTCTGAGGAGAGGCTCCCACCCAGCCTATGAAAGCACCCTGTTGATGCAGAGAACACTCGTTCCCTTCCCAGAGCCCTGCCTACAATGACTAAAGACTCGTCCTAAAACTGTTATTTAGGTAACTTCAAGGCAGCATGATTGGAGCATGCAAAATGGGAAAGCAAGGCTTGTGCCATAAGGTCCCAGTTTCCAGCGAACACGCGGCCTACCTACTTGTGATTTCTACCAAGTAAATATACACTCTAGCTAAACACTGGTCCCTTCCTTGAATAAAGTTTATTTGGCACGGAGTTCTCCGTGTATCCAACAGCCTCCTCCAAGGAGCGCTCTAGGTAGGCTATCGGGCTTAGCTTCTTCTAAAACCCTGCAGTGTAAGAGGAACAACTGTGCTTTGGTTACAGCAGGAACGCAAGCTGACTTTTTCCTGTAAGGATGGAGTCTTAAGGTATGACTTTGTAGAAGGAATGCGAAACAGTTTTGGTTTCTCAGTGCCGCTCAGCCAAGGGCAATGAGGCAGATTTGCATGATATATAGGACGTGAGAAAACACATTTCCTGGAGCTGTTGGAGAGCTGAGGATATCTAGCTCTTCCAAGGAAGAGTGCAGTGTGTTGGCCTACACACAAAATACACAGAGTGACTGGGGAAGGTTTCCGGGCCTGGATGTTTCTTAGTAGCCCAGTGGAGCCTGCCGGTACTCGGTGGTCTTGCAGGGAATAGGGTGCCCACACGAGGTCCTCATTGTCTTGAAAAGCTTACTAACCTTAAAAGAAAACAGACCTGAATCTAATGCCTCAAGGAAACTGCTCCAAACTTAGCTTCGGCAGGGCTATTCAAGGCTTTACCTTGAGGAAAGGACACAGGACATGTTTCCTTTTATCTCTAGAGCGCCTCAGGACAGGCTCCTACCTACGCTATGAAAGCACCCTGTTGATGTAGAGAACACTCGTTCCCTCTCAGAGACCTGTCTACAGTAACTAGAGACACGTCCTAAAACTGTTATTTACGTAGCTTCAAGGCAGCATGAATGGAGAATTCAAAATGGGTAAGCAAGGCTTGTGTCATAGTATCCCCGTTTCCAGCGACCATGCGGCCTACCTCCTTGTGATTTCTACCAAGTAAATATATACTCTAGGTACACACTGGTCCCTTCCTTGAATAAAGTTTATTTGGCACGGAGTTCTGCGTATAGGCAATCGCCTCTCCCAGGGAGCGCTCTAGGTAGGCTATTGGGCTTAGCTCTTCTAAAACCCTGCAGTGTAAGAGGAAGAACTGTGCTATGGTTACAGCAGGAACGCAAGCCTTCTTTCTCCTGTAAGGATGGGGTCTTAAGGTATGACTTTGTAGAAGGAATGCGAAGAAGTTTTGGTTTCTCAGTGCCAGTCAGCCTAGGGCAATGAGGCAGATTTGCATGACATGTAGGACGTGAGAGAGCACATTTCCTGGAGCTGTTGGAGAGCTGAGGAAATCTAGCTCTTCCAAGGAAGAGTGCAGTGTGTTGCCCTACACACAAAATACACAGTGACTGGGAAATGTTTCCGGGCCTTGATGTTTCTTAGTAGCCCAGTGGAGCCTGCTGGTACTCGGTGCTCTTGCAGGGAATAGGGTGCCCACGAGAGGTCCTCGGTGTCTTGAAAAGCTTACTAACCTTAAAAGAAAACAGACCTAAAACAAATGCCTCAAGGAAACTGTTGCAAGCTTAGTTAGCTTCGGCAGGGCTATTCAAGGCTTTACCTGGAGGAAAGAACTCACGTCAAGTTTCCTTTATCTCTAGGGCGTCTGAGGAGAGGCTCCCACCCAGGCTATGAAAGCACACTGTTGATGCAGAGAACACTCGTTCCCTTCCCAGAGCCCTGCCTACAATGACTAAAGACTCGTCCTAAAACTGTTATTTAGGTAACTTCAAGGCAGCATGAATGGAGCATTCAAAATGGGAAAGCAAGGCTTGTGCCATAAGGACCCCGTTTCCAGCGAACACGCGGCCTACCTACTTGTGATTTCTACCAAGTAAATATACACTCTAGCTAAACACTGGTCCCTTCCTTGAATAAAGTTTATTTGGCACGGAGTTCTGCGTGTAGCCAACAGCCTCCCCCAAGGAGCGCTCTAGGTAGGCTATCGGGCTTAGCTTCTTCTAAAACCCTGCAGTGTAAGAGGAACAACTGTGCTTTGGTTACAGCAGGAACGCAAGCTGACTTTTTTCTGTAAGGATGGAGTCTTAAGGTATGACTTTGTAGAAGGAACGCGAAACAGTTTTGGTTTCCCAGTGCCGCTCAGCCAAGGGCAATGAGGCAGATTTGCATGATATATAGGACGTGAGAAAACACATTTCCTGGAGCTGTTGGAGAGCTGAGGATATCTAGCTCTTCCAAGGAAGAGTGCAGTGTGTTGGCCTACACACAAAATACACAGAGTGACTGGGGACGGTTTCCGGGCCTGGATGTTTCTTAGTAGCCCAGTGGAGCCTGCCGATACTCGGTGGTCTTGCAGGGAATAGGGTGCCCACACGAGGTCCTCGTTGTCTTGAAAAGCTTACTAACCTTAAAAGAAAACAGACCTGAATCTAATGCCTCAAGGAAACTGCTCCAAACTTAGCTTCGGCAGGGCTATTCAAGGCTTTACCTTGAGTAAAGGACACAGGATATGTTTCCTTTTATCTCTAGAGCGCCTCAGGAGAGGCTCCCACCTAGGCTATGAAAGCACCCTGTTGATGTAGAGAACACTCGTTCCCTCCCAGAGCCCTGTCTACAGTAACTAGAGACCCGTCCTAAAACTGTTATTTACGTAGCTTCAAGGCAGCATGAATGGAGAATTCAAAATGGGTAAGCAAGGCTTGTGTCATAGTATCCCCGTTTCCAGCGAACATGCGGCCTACCTCCTTGTGATTTCTACCAAGTAAATATATACTCTAGGTACACACTGGTCCCTTCCTTGAATAAAGTTTATTTGGCACGGAGTTCTGCGTATAGGCAACCGCCTCCCCCAGGGAGCGCTCTAGGTAGGCTATTGGGCTTAGCTTTTCTAAACCCTGCAGTGTAAGAGGAAGAACTGTGCTTTGGTTACAGCAGGAACGCAAGCCTACTTTCTCCTGTAAGGATGGGGTCTTAAGGTATGACTTTGTAGAAGGAATGCGAAGCAGTTTTGGTTTCTCAGTGCCGGTCAGCCTAGGGCAATGAGGCAGATTTGCATGACATGTAGGACGTGAGAGAGCACATTTCCTGGAGCTGTTGGAGAGCTGAGGAAATCTAGCTCTTCCAAGGAAGAGTGCAGTGTGTTGCCCTACACACAAAATACACAGTGACTGGGAAATGTTTCCGGGCCTGTATGTTTCTTAGTAGCCCAGTGGAGCCTGCTGGTACTCGGTGCTCTTGCAGGGAATAGGGTGCCCACGAGAGGTCCTCGGTGTCTTGAAAAGCTTACTAACCTTAAAAGAAAACAGACATAAAACAAATGCCTCAAGGAAACTGCTGCAAGCTTAGTCAGCTTCGGCAGGGCTATTCAAGGCTTTACCTGGAGGAAAGAACTCACGTCAAGTTTCCTTTATCTCTAGGGCGTATGAGGAGAGGCTCCCACCCAGGCTATGAAAGCACCCTGTTGATGCAGAGAACACTCGTTCCCTTCCCAGAGCCCTGCCTACAATGACTAAAGACTCGTCCTAAAACTGTTATTTAGGTAACTTCAAGGCAGCATGAATGGAGCATTCAAAATGGGAAAGCAAGGCTTGTGCCATAAGGACCCCATTTCCAGCGAACACGTGGCCTACCTACTTGTGATTTCTACCAAGTAAATATACACTCTAGCTAAACACTGGTCCCTTCCTTGAATAAAGTTTATTTGGCACGGAGTTCTGCGTGTAGCCAACAGCCTCCCCCAAGGAGCGCTCTAGGTAGGCTATCGGGCTTAGCTTATTCTAAAACCCTGCAGTGTAAGAGGAAGAACTGTGCTTTGTTTCCAGCAGGAACGCAAGCCGACTTTCTCCTGTAAGGATGGTGTCTTAAGGTATGACTTTGTAGAAGGAATGCGAAGCAGTATTGGTTTCTCAGTTCTTCAGCCTAGGGCAATGAGGCATATTTGCATGACATGTAGGAATTGAGAGAACACATTTCCTGGAGCTGTTGGAGAGCTGAGGAAATCTAGCTCTCCCCAGGAAGTTTGCAGTGTGTTGCCCTACACTCAGCATACACAGAGTGACTGGGAAAGGTTTTCGGGCCTGGAAGTGTCTTAGCAGCCTAGTGGAGCCTGCCGGTACTCGGTGTTCGTGCAGGGAATAGGGTGCCCACGCGATGTCCTCCGTTTCTTGAAAAGCTCACTAACGTTAAAGAAAGCAGACCTAAAGCTAATGCCTCAAGGACTCTGCTCCAAGCTTCCACATCGGCAGGGCTATTCTAGGCTTTACCTTGAGGAAAGGACTCACGTCAAGTTTCCTTTCAGCTCTAGAGCGTCTCAGGCGAGGCTCCCACCCAGGCTATGAAAGCACCCTGTTGATGTAGAAAACACTCGTTACCTTCCCAGAGCCCTTCCAAGGAAGAGTGCAATGTGTTGGCCTACACACAAAATACACAGAGTGACTGGGAAAGGTTTCCGGGCCTGGATGTTTCTTAGTAGCCCAGTGGAGACTGCCGGTACTCGGTGGTCTTCCAGGGAATAAGGTGCCCACGCGAGGTCCTCGGTATCTTAAAAAGCTTACTAACCTTAAAAGGAAACAGACCTGAAACTAATGCCTCAAGGACTCCGCTCCAAGCTTCCACTTCGGCAGGGCTATTCTAAGCTTTACCTTGAGGAAAGGACTCACGTCAAGTTTCCTTTTAGCTCTAGAGAGTCTCAGGCGAGGCTCCCACCCAGGCTATGAAAGCACCCTTTTGATGTAGAGAACACTCGTTCCCTTCCAAGAGCCCTGCCTACAGACACTAGAGACCCGTCCTAAAATTGTAATTTATGTAGCTTCAAGGCAGCTTGAATGGAGCATTCAAAATGGGTAAGCAAGGCTTGTGCCATAAGTTCCCCGTTTCCAGCGAACATGCAGCCTACCTCCTTGTGATTTCTACCAAGTAAATATACACTCTAGCTACACACTGGTCCCTTCCTTGAATAAAGTTTATTTGGCACGGAATTCTGCGTGTAGCCAACCGCCTCCCCCAGGGAGCGCTCTGGGTTGGCTATCGGGCTTAGCTTCTTCTAAAACCCTGGAGTGTAAGAGGAAGAACTGTGCTTTGGTTACAGCGGGAACGCAAGCTGACTTTTTCCTGTAAGGATGGAGTCTTAAGGTATGACTTTGTAGAAGGAATGCGAAACAGTTTTGGTTTCTCAGTGCCGCTCAGCCAAGGGCAATGAGGCAGATTTGCATGATATATAGGACGTGAGAAAACACATTTCCTGGAGCTGTTGGAGAGCTGAGGATATCTAGCTCTTCCAAGGAAGAGTGCAGTGTGTTGGCCTACACACAAAATACACAGAGTGACTGGGGAAGGTTTCCGGGCCTGGATGTTTCTTAGTAGCCCAGTGGAACCTGCCGGTACTCGGTGGTCTTGCAGGGAATAGGGTGCCCACACGAGGTCCTCATTGTCTTGAAAAGCTTACTAACCTTAAAAGAAAACAGACCTGAATCTAATGCCTCAAGGAAACTGCTCCAAACTTAGCTGCGGCAGGGCTATTCAAGGCTTTACCTTGAGGAAAGGACACAGGACATGTTTCCTTTTATCTCTAGAGCGCCTCAGGAGAGGCTCCCACCTACGCTATGAAAGCACCCTGTTGATGTAGAGAACACTCGTTCCCTCTCAGAGACCTCTCTACAGTAACTAGAGACACGTCCTAAAACTGTTATTTACGTAGCTTCAATGCAGCATGAATGGAGAATTCAAAATGGGTAAGCAAGGCTTGTGTCATAGTATCCCCGTTTCCAGCGAACATGCGGCCTACCTCCTTGTGATTTCTACCAAGTAAATATATACTCTAGGCACACACTGGTCCCTTCCTTGAATAAAGTTTATTTGGCACGGAGTTCTGCGTATAGCCAACCGCCTCCCCCAGGGAGCGCTCTAGGTAGGCTATTGGGCTTAGCTTTTCTAAAACCCTGCAGTGTAAGAGGAAGAACTGTGCTTTGGTTACAGCAGGAACGCAAGCCTACTTTCTCCTGTAAGGATGGGGTCTTAAGGTATGACTTTGTAGAAGGAATGCGAAGCAGTTTTGGTTTCTCAGTGCCGATCAGCCTAGGGCAATGAGGCAGATTTGCATGACATATAGGACTTGAGAGAACACATTTCCTGGAGTTGTTGGAGAGCTGAGGAAATCTAGCTCTTCCAAGGAAGTGTGCAGTGTGTTGGCCTACACACAAAATACACAGAGTGACTGGGAAAGGTTTCCGGGCCTGGATGTTTCTTAGTAGCCCAGTGGAGACTGCCGGTACTCGGTGGTCTTCCAGGGAATAAGGTGCCCACGCGAGGTCCTCGGTGTCTTGAAAAGCTTACTAACCTTAAAAGGAAACAGACCTAAAACAAATGCCTCAAGGAAACTGCTGCAAGCTTAGTCAGCTTCGGCAGGGCTATTCAAGGCTTTACCTGGAGGAAAGTACTCACGTCAAGATTCCTTTATCTCTAGGGCGTCTGAGGAGAGGCTCCCACCCAGGCTATGAAAGCACCCTGTTGATGCAGAGAACACTCGTTCCCTTCCCAGAGCCCTGCCTACAATGACTAAAGACTCGTCCTAAAATTGTTATTTAGGTAACTTCAAGGCAGCATGAATGGAGCATTCAAAATGGGAAAGCAAGGCTTGTGCCATATGGTCCCCGTTTCCAGCGAACACGCGGCCTACCTACTTGTGATTTCTACCAAGTAAATATACACTCTAGCTAAACACTGGTCCCTTCCTTGAATAAAGTTTATTTGGCACGGAGTTCTGCGTGTAGCCAACAGCCTCCCCCAAGGAGCGCTCTAGGTAGGCTATCGGGCTTAGCTTCTTCTAAAACCCTGCAGTGTAAGAGGAACAACTGTGCTTTGGTTACAGCAGGAACGCAAGCTGACTTTTTCCTGTAAGGATGGAGTCTTAAGGTTTGACTTTGTAGAAGGAATGCGAAACAGTTTTGGTTTCTCAGTGCCGCTCAGCCAAGGGCAATGAGGCAGATTTGCATGATATGTAGGACGTGAGAAAACACATTTCCTGGAGCTGTTGGAGAGCTGAGGAAATCTAGCTCTTCCAAGGAAGAGTGCAGTGTGTTGGCCTACACACAAAATACACAGAGTGACTGGGGAAGGTTTCCGGGCCTGGATGTTTCTTAGTAGCCCAGTGGAGCCTGCCGGTACTCGGTGGTCTTGCAGAAAATAGGGTGCCCACACGAGGTCCTCGTTGTCTTGAAAAGCTTACTAACCTTAAAAGAAAACAGACCTGAATCTAATGCCTCAAGGAAACTGCTCCAAACTTAGCTTCGGCAGGGCTATTCAAGGCTTTACCTTGAGTAAATGACACACGACATGTTTCTTTTATCTCTAGAGCGCCTCAGGAGAGGCTCCCACCTAGGCTATGAAAGCACCCTGTTGATGTAGAGAACACTCGTTCCCTCCCAGAGCCCTGTCTACAGTAACTAGAGACCCGTCCTAAAACTTTTATTTATGTATCTTCAAGGCAGCATGAATGGAGAATTCAAAATGGGTAAGCAAGGCTTGTGTCATAGTATCCCCGTTTCCAGCGAACATGCGGCCTACCTCCTTGTGATTTCTACCAAGTAAATATATACTCTAGGTACACACTGGTCCCTTCCTTGAATAAAGTTTATTTGGCACGGAGTTCTGCGTATAGGCAACCGCCTCCCCTAGGGAGCGCTCTAGGTAGGCTATTGGGCTTAGCTTTTCTAAAACCCTGCAGTGTAAGAGGAAGAACTGTGCTTTGGTTACAGCAGGAACGCAAGACGACTTTCTCCTGTAAGGATGGGGTCTTAAGGTATGACTTTGTAGAAGGAATGCGAAGCAGTTTTGGTTTCTCAGTGCCGGTCAGCCTAGGGCAATTAGGCAGATTTGCATGATATGTAGGACGTGAGAAAACACATTTCCTGGAGCTGTTGGAGAGCTGAGGAAATCTAGCTCTTCCAAGGAAGAGTGCAGTTTGTTGGCCTACACACAGAATACACAGAGTGACTGGGAAAAGTTTCCGGGCCTGGTTGTTTCTTAGTAGCCCAGTGGAGCCTGCCGGTACTCGGTGTTCTTGCAGGGAATAGGGTGCCCACGCGAGGTCCTCGGTGTCTTGAAAAGCTTACTAACCTTAAAAGAAAACAGACCTGAAACTAATGCCTCAAGGAAACTGCTCCAAACTTAGCTTCGGCAGGGCTATTCCAGGCTTTACCTTGAGGAAAGGACTCACGACATGTTTCCTTTTATCTCTAGAGTGTCTCAGGAGAGGCTCCAATCAGGCTATGAAAACACCCTGTTCATGTAGAGAAGACTCGTTCCCTTTTCAGAGCCCTGCGTACAGTGACTAGAGACCCGTTCTAAACTGTTATTTACTTAGCTTCAAGGCAGCATGAATGGAGCATTCAAAATGGGAAAGCAAGGCTTGTGCCATAAGTTCCCCTTTTCCAGCGAACCCGCAGCCTACCTCCTTGTGATTTCTACCAACTAAATATACACTCTAGCTACACACTAGTCCCTTCCTTGAATAAAGTTTATTTGGCACGGAGTCCTGCTTGTAACAACCGCCTCCCCCAAGGAGCGCTCTAGGTATGATATAGGGCTTATCTTCTTCTAAAACCCTGCAGTGTAAGAGGTAGAACTGTGCTGTGGTTACAGCAGAAACGCAAGCCGACTTTCTACTGTAAGGATGGGGTGTTAAGGTATGACTTTGTAGACGGAATGCGAAGCAGTATTGTTTTCTCAGTTCTTCAGCCTAGGGCAATGAGGCATATTTGCCTGACATGTAGGAATTGAGAGAACACATTTCCTGCAGCTGTTGGAGAGCTGAGGAAATCTAGCTCTCCCAAGGAAGTTTGCAGTGTGTTGCCCTACACTCAGCATACACAGAGTGACTGGGAAAGGTTTTCGGGCCTGGAAGTGTCTTAGCAGCCTAGTGGAACCTGGCGGTACTCGGTGTTCGGGCAGGGAATAGGGTGCCCACGCGAGGTCCTCCGTTTCCTGAAAAGCTCACTAACGTTAAAGAAAGCAGACCTAAAGCTAATGCCTCAAGGACTCTGCTCCAAGCTTCCACATCGGCAGGGCTATTCTAGGCTTTACCTTGAGGAAAGGACTCACGTCAAGTTTCCTTTCAGCTCTAGAGCGTCTCAGGCGAGGCTCCCACCCAGGCTATGAAAGCACCCTGTTGATGTAGAAAACACTCGTTACCTTTCCAGAGCCCTTCCAAGGAAGAGTGCAATGTGTTGGCCTACACACAAAATACACAGAGTGACTGGGAAAGGTTTCCGGGCCTGGATGTTTCTTAGTAGCCCAGTGGAGACTGCCGGTACTCGGTGGTCTTCCAGGGAATAAGGTGCCCACGCGAGGTCCTCGGTGTCTTGAAAAGCTTACTAACCTTAAAAGGAAACAGACCTGAAACTAATGCCTCAAAGAGTCTTCTCCAAGCTTCCACATCGGCAGGGCTATTCTAGGCTTTACCTTGAGGAAAGGACTCACGTCAAGTTTCCTTTATGCTCTAGAGCGTCTCAGGCGAGGCTCCCATCCAGGTATGAAAGCACCCTGTTGAGGTAGTGAACACTCGTTCCCTTCCCCGAGCCCTGCAGACAGACACTAGAGACCCGTCCTAAAACTGTTATTTAGGTACGTTCAAGGCAGCAGGAATGGAACATTCAAAATGGGAAAGAAAGGCTTGTGCCATCAGGTCCCCGTTTCCAGCGAATACGCACCCTAAACCCTTGTGATTTCTGCCAAGTAAATATACACTCTAGCTACACACTGGTCCCTTCCTTGAATAAAGTTTATTTGGCACGGAATTCTGCGTGTAGCCAACCGCCTCCCCCAGGGAGCGCTCTGGGTAGGCTATCGGGCTTAGCTTCTTCTAAAACCCTGGAGTGTAAGAGGAAGAACTGTGCTTTGGTTACAGCAGGAAAGGAAGACGACTTTCTCGTGTAAGGATGGGGTCTTAAGGTATGACTTTGTAGAAGGAATGCGAAGCAGTTTTGGTTTCTCAGTGCCGATCAGCCTAGGGCAATGAGGCAGATTTGCATGACATATAGGACTTGAGAGAACACATTTCCTGGAGTTGTTGGAGAGCTGAGGAAATCTAGCTCTTGCAAGGAAGAGTGCAGTGTGTTGGCCTACACACAAAATACACAGAGTGACTGGGAAAGGTTTCCGGGCCTGGATGTTTCTTAGTAGCCCAGTGGAGACTGCCGGTACTCGGTGGTCTTCCAGGGAATAAGGTGCCCACGCGAGGTCCTCGGTGTCTTGAAAAGCTTACTAACCTTAAAAGGAAACAGACCTAAAACAAATGCCTCAAGGAAACTGCTGCAAGCTTAGTCAGCTTCGGCAGGGCTATTCAAGGCTTTACCTGGAGGAAAGAAGTCACGTCAAGTTTCCTTTATCTCTAGGGCGTCTGAGGAGAGGCTCCCACCCAGGCTATGAAAGCACCCTGTTGATGCAGAGAACACTCGTTCCCTTCCCAGAGCCCTGCCTACAATGACTAAAGACTCGTCCTAAAACTGTTATTTAGGTAACTTCAAGGCAGCATGATTGGAGCATTCAAAATGGGAAAGCAAGGCTTGTGCCATAAGGTCCCAGTTTCCAGCGAACACGCGGCCTACCTACTTGTGATTTCTACCAAGTAAATATACACTCTAGCTAAACACTGGTCCCTTCCTTGAAAAAAGTTTATTTGGCACGGAGTTCTGCGTGTAGCCAACAGCCTCCTCTAAGGAGCGCTCTAGGTAGGCTATCGGGCTTAGCTTCTTGTAAAACCCTGCAGTGTAAGAGGAACAACTGTGCTTTGGTTACTGCAGGAACGCAAGCTGACTTTTTCCTGTAAGGATGGAGTCTTAAGGTATGACTTTGTAGAAGGAATGCGAAACAGTTTTGGTTTCTCAGTGCCGCTCAGCCAAGGGCAATGAGGCAGATTTGCATGATATATAGGACGTGAGAAAACACATTTCCTGGAGCTGTTGGAGAGCTGAGGATATCTAGCTCTTCCAAGGAAGAGTGCAGTGTGTTGGCCTACACACAAAATACACAGAGTGACTGGGGAAGGTTTCCGGGCCTGGATGTTTCTTAGTAGCCCAGTGGAGCCTGCTGGTACTCGGTGGTCTTGCAGGGAATAGGGTGCCCACACGAGGTCCTCATTGTCTTGAAATGCTTACTAACCTTAAAAGAAAACAGACCTGAATCTAATGCCTCAAGGACACTGCTCCAAACTTAGCTTCGGCAGGGCTATTCAAGGCTTTACCTTGAGGAAAGGACACAGGACATGTTTCCTTATATCTCTAGAGCGCCTCAGGAGAGGCTCCTACCTACGCTATGAAAGCACCCTGTTGATGTATAGAACACTCGTTCCCTCTCAGAGACCTGTCTACAGTAACTAGAGACCCGTCCTAAACTGTTATTTACGTAGCTTCAAGGCAGCATGAATGGAGAATTCAAAATGGGTAAGCAAGGCTTGTGTCATAGTATCCCCGTTTCCAGCGACCATGCGGCCTACCTCCTTGTGATTTCTACCAAGTAAATATATACTCTAGGTACACACTGGTCCCTTCCTTGAATAAAGATTATTTGGCACGGAGTTCTGCGTATAGGCAACCGCCTCTCCCAGGGATCGCTCTTGGTAGGCTATCGGTCTTAGCTTCTTCTAAAACCCTGGAGTGTAAGAGGAAGAACTGTGCTGTGGTTACAGCAGAAACGCAAGCCGACTTTCTACTGTAAGGATGGGGTGTTAAGGTATGACTTTGTAGACGGAATGCGAAGCAGTATTGTTTTCTCAGTTCTTCAGCCTAGGGCAATGAGGCATATTTGCCTGACATGTAGGAATTGAGAGAACACATTTCCTGGAGCTGTTGGAGAGCTGAGGAAATCTAGCTCTCCCAAGGAAGTTTGCAGTGTGTTGCCCTACACTCAGCATACACAGAGTGACTGGGAAAGGTTTTCGCGCCTGGAAGTGTCTTAGCAGCCTAGTGGAACCTGGCGGTACTCGGTGTTCGTGCAGGGAATAGGGTGCCCACGCGAGGTCCTCCGTTTCCTGAAAAGCTCACTAACGTTAAAGAAAGCAGACCTAAAGCTAATGCCTCAAGGACTCTGCTCCAAGCTTCCACATCGGCAGGGCTATTCTAGGCTTTACCTTGAGGAAAGGACTCACGTCAAGTTTCCTTTCAGCTCTAGAGCGTCTCAGGCGAGGCTCCCACCCAGGCTATGAAAGCACCCTGTTGATGTAGAAAACATTCGTTACCTTCCAGAGCCCTTCCAAGGAAGAGTGCAATGTGTTGGCCTACACACAAAATACACAGAGTGACTGGGAAAGGTTTCCGGGCCTGGATGTTTCTTAGTAGCCCAGTGGAGACTGCCGGTACTCGGTGGTCTTCCAGGGAATAAGGTGCCCACGCGAGGTCCTCGGTGTCTTGAAAAGCTTACTAACCTTAAAAGGAAACAGACCTGAAACTAATGCCTCAAAGACTCTGCTCCAAGCTTCCACATCGGCAGGGCTATTCTAGGCTTTACCTTGAGGAAAGGACTCACGTCAAGTTTCCTTTATGCTCTAGAGCGTCTCAGGCGAGGCTCCCATCCAGGTATGAAAGCACCCTGTTGATGTAGTGAACACTCGTTCCCTTCCCCGAGCCCTGCCGACAGACACTAGAGACCCGTCCTAAAACTGTTATTTAGGTAGGTTCAAGGCAGCAGGAATGGAACATTCAAAATGGGAAAGCAAGGCTTGTGCCATCAGGTCCCCGTTTCCAGCGAATACGCACCCTAAACCCTTGTGATTTCTGCCAAGTAAATATACACTCTAGCTACACACTGGTCCCTTCCTTGAATAAAGTTTATTTGGCACGGAATTCTGCGTGTAGCCAACCGCCTCCCCCAGGGAGCGCTCTGGGTAGGCTATCGGGCTTAGCTTCTTCTAAAACCCTGGAGTGTAAGAGGAAGAACTGTGCTTTGGTTACAGCAGGAAAGCAAGACGACTTTCTCGTGTAAGGATGGGGTCTTAAGGTTTGACTTTAAAGAAGGAATGCGTTGCAGTTTTGGTTTCTCAGTTCCGCTCAGCCTAGGGAAATGAGGGAGATTTGCATGACATATAGGACTTGAGAGAACACATTTCCTGGAGTTGTTGGAGAGCTGAGGAAATCTAGCTCTTCCAAGGAAGAGTGCAGTGTGTTGCCCTACACACAAAATACACAGTGACTGCGAAATGTTTCCGGGCCTGGATGTTTCTTAGTAGCCCAGTGGAGCCTGCTGGTACTCGGTGCTCTTGCAGGGAATAGGGTGCCCACACGAGGTCCTCGTTGTCTTGAAAAGCTTACTAACCTTAAAAGAAAACAGACCTAAAACAAATGCCTCAAGGAAACTGCTGCAAGCTTAGTTAGCTTCGGCAGGGCTATTCAAGGCTTTACCTGGAGGAAAGAACTCTCGTCAAGTGTCCTTTATCTCTAGGGCGTCTGAGGAGAGGCTCCCACCCAGGCTATGAAAGCACCCGGTTGATGCAGAGAACACTCGTTCCCTTCCCAGAGCCCTGCCTACAATGACTAAAGACTCGTCCTAAAACTGTTATTTAGGTAACGTCAAGGCAGCATGAATGGAGCATTCAAAATGGGAAAGCAAGGCTTGTGCCATAAGGTCCCCGTTTCCAGCGAACACGCGGCCTACCTACTTGTGATTTCTACCAAGTAAATATATACTCTAGCTAAACACTGGTCCCTTCCTTGAATAAAATTTATTTGGCACGGAGTTCTGCGTGTAGCCAACAGCCTCCCCCAAGGTGCGCTCTAGGTAGGCTATCGGGCTTAGCTTCTTCTAAAACCCTGCAGTGTAAGAGGAACAACTGTGCTTTGGTTACAGCAGGAACGCAAGCTGACTTTCTCCTGTAAGGATGGAGTCTTAAGGTATGACTTTGTAGAAGGAATGCGAAACAGTTTTGGTTTCTCAGTGCCGCTCAGCCTAGGGCAATGAGGCAGATTTGCATGATATGTAGGACGTGAGAGAACACATTTCCTGGAGCTGTTGGAGAGCAGAGGAAATCTAGCTCTTCCAAGGAAGAGTGCAGTGTGGTGGCCTACACACAAAGTACACAGAGTGACTGGGGAAGGTTTCCGGGCCTGGATGTTTCTTAGTAGCCCAGTGGAGCCTGCCGGTACTCGGTGGTCTTGCAGGGAATAGGGTGCCCACACGAGGTCCTCGTTGTCTTGAAAAGCTTACTAACCTTAAAAGAAAACAGACCTGAAACTAATGCCTCAAGGAAACTGCTCCAAACTTAGCTTCGGCAGGGCTATTCAAGGCTTTACCTTGAGGAAAGGACACACGACATGTTTCCCTTTATCTCTAGAGCGCCTCAGGAGAGGCTCCCACCTAGGCTATGAAAGCACCCTGTTGATGTAGAGAACACTCGTTCCCTCCCAGAGCCCTGTCTACAGTAACTAGAGACCCGTCCTAAAACTGTTATTTACGTAGCTTCAAGGCAGCATGAATGGAGAATTCAAAATGGGTAAGCAAGGCTTGTGTCATAGTATCCCCGTTTCCAGCGAACATGTGGCCTACCTCCTTGTGATTTCTACCAAGTAAATATATACTCTAGGTACACACTGGTCCCTTCCTTGAATAAAGTTTATTTGGCACGTAATTCTGCGTGTAGCCAACCGCCTCCCCCAGGGATCGCTCTGGGTAGGCTATCGGGCTTAGCTTCTTCTAAAACCCTGGAGTGTAAGAGGAAGAACTGTGCTGTGGTTACAGCAGAAACGCAAGCCGACTTTCTACTGTAAGGATGGGGTGTTAAGGTATGACTTTGTAGACGGAATGCGAAGCAGTATTGTTTTCTCAGTTCTTCAGCCTAGGGCAATGAGGCATATTTGCCTGACATGTAGGAATTGAGAGAACACATTTCCTGGAGCTGTTGGAGAGCTGAGGAAATCTAGCTCTCCCAAGGAAGTTTGCAGTGTGTTGCCCTACACTCAGCATACACAGAGTGACTGGGAAAGGTTTTCGGGTCTGGAAGTGTCTTAGCAGCCTAGTGGAACCTGGCGGTACTCGGTGTTCGTGCAGGGAATAGGGTGCCCACGCGAGGTCCTCCGTTTCCTGAAAAGCTCACTAACGTTAAAGAAAGCAGACCTAAAGCTAATGCCTCAAGGACTCTGCTCCAAGCTTCCACATCGGCAGGGCTATTCTAGGCTTTACCTTGAGGAAAGGACTCACGTCAAGTTTCCTTTCAGCTCTAGAGCGTCTCAGGCGAGGCTCCCACCCAGGCTATGAAAGCACCCTGTTGATGTAGAAAACACTCGTTACCTTTCCAGAGCCCTTCCAAGGAAGAGTGCAATGTGTTGGCCTACACACAAAATACACAGAGTGACTGGGAAAGGTTTCCGGGCCTGGATGTTTCTTAGTAGCCCAGTGGAGACTGCCGGTACTCGGTGGTCTTCCAGGGAATAAGGTGCCCACGTGAGGTCCTCGGTGTCTTGAAAAGCTTACTAACCTTAAAAGGAAACAGACCTGAAACTAATGCCTCAAAGACTCTGCTCCAAGCTTCCACATCGGCAGGGCTATTCTAGGCTTTACCTTGAGGAAAGGACTCACGTCAAGTTTCCTTTATGCTCTAGAGCGTCTCAGGCGAGGCTCCCATCCAGGTATGAAAGCACCCTGTTGATGTAGTGAACACTCGTTCCCTTCCCCGAGCCCTGCCGACAGACACTAGAGACCCGTCCTAAAACTGTTATTTAGGTAGGTTCAAAGCAGCAGGAATGGAACATTCAAAATGGGAAAGCAAGGCTTGTGCCATCAGGTCCCCGTTTCCAGCGAATACGCACCCTAAACCCTTGTGATTTCTGCCAAGTAAATATACACTCTAGCTACACACTGGTCCCTTCCTTGAATAAAGTTTATTTGGCACGGAATTCTGCGTGTAGCCAACCGCCTCCCCCAGGGAGCGCTCTGGGTAGGCTATCGGGCTTAGCTTCTTCTAAAACCCTGGAGTGTAAGAGGAAGAACTGTGCTTTGGTTACAGCAGGAAAGGAAGACGACTTTCTCGTGTAAGGATGGGGTCTTAAGGTTTGACTTTAAAGGAGGAATGCGTTGCAGTTTTGGTTTCTCAGTTCCGCTCAGCCTAGGGAAATGAGAGAGATTTGCATGACATATAGGACTTGAGAGAACACATTTCCTGGAGTTGTTGGAGAGCTGAGGAAATCTAGCTCTTCCAAGGAAGAGTGCAGTGTGTTGCCCTACACACAAAATACACAGTGACTGCGAAATGTTTCCGGGCCTGGATGTTTCTTAGTAGCCCAGTGGAGCCTGCTGGTACTCGGTGCTCTTGCAGGGAATAGGGTGCCCACGAGAGGTCCTCGGTGTCTTGAAAAGCTTACTAACCTTAAAAGAAAACAGACCTAAAACAAATGCCTCAAGGAAACTGCTGCAAGCTTAGTTAGCTTCGGCAGGGCTATTCAAGGCTTTACCTGGAGGAAAGAACTCACGTCAAGTTTCCTTTATCTCTAGGGCGTCTGAGGAGAGGCTCCCACCCAGGCTATGAAAGCACCCTGTTGATGCAGAGAACACTCGTTCCCTTCCCAGAGCCCTGCCTACAATGACTAAAGACTCGTCCTAAAACTGTTATTTAGGTAACTTCAAGGCAGCATGAATGGAGCATTCAAAATGGGAAAGCAAGGCTTGTGCCATAAGGTCCCCGTTTCCAGCGAACACGCGGCCTACCTACTTGTGATTTCTACCAAGTAAATATATACTCTAGCTAAACACTGGTCCCTTCCTTGAATAAAATTTATTTGGCACGGAGTTCTGCGTGTAGCCAACAGCCTCCCCCAAGGAGCGCTCTAGGTAGGCTATCGGGCTTAGCTTCTTCTAAAACCCTGCAGTGTAAGAGGAAGAACTGTGCTTTGGTTACAGCAGGAACGCAAGCTGACTTTCTCCTGTAAGGATGGAGTCTAAAGGTATGACTTGTAGAAGGAATGCGAAACAGTTTTGGTTTCTCAGTGCCGCTCAGCCTAGGGCAATGAGGCAGATTTGCATGATATGTAGGACGTGAGAGAACACATTTCCTGGAGCTGTTGGAGAGCAGAGGAAATCTAGCTCTTCCAAGGAAGAGTGCAGTGTGGTGGCCTACACACAAAGTACACAGAGTGACTGGGGAAGGTTTCCGGGCCTGGATGTTTCTTAGTAGCCCAGTGGAGCCTGCCGGTACTCGTTGGTCTTGCAGGGAATAGGGTGCCCACACGAGGTCCTCGTTGTCTTGAAAAGCTTACTAACCTTAAAAGAAAACAGACCTGAAACTAATGCCTCAAGGAAACTGCTCCAAACTTAGCTTCGGCAGGGCTATTCAAGGCTTTACCTTGAGGAAAGGACACACGACATGTTTCCTTTTATCTCTAGAGCGCCTCAGGAGAGGCTCCCACCTAGGCTATGAAAGCACCCTGTTGATGTAGAGAACACTCGTTCCCTCCCAGAGCCCTGTCTACAGTAACTAGAGACCCGTCCTAAAACTGTTATTTACGTAGCTTCAAGGCAGCATGAATGGAGAATTCAAAATGGGTAAGCAAGGCTTGTGTCATAGTATCCCCGTTTCCAGCGAACATGTGGCCTACCTCCTTGTGATTTCTACCAAGTAAATATATACTCTAGGTACACACTGGTCCCTTCCTTGAATAAAGTTTATTTGGCACGTAATTCTGCGTGTAGCCAACCGCCTCCCCCAGGGATCGCTCTGGGTAGGCTATCGGGCTTAGCTTCTTCTAAAACCCTGCAGTGTAAGAGGAAGAACTGTGCTGTGGTTACAGCAGAAACGCAAGCCGACTTTCTACTGTAAGGATGGGGTGTTAAGGTATGACTTTGTAGACGGAATGCGAAGCAGTATTGTTTTCTCAGTTCTTCAGCCTAGGGCAATGAGGCATATTTGCCTGACATGTAGGAATTGAGAGAACACATTTCCTGGAGCTGTTGGAGAGCTGAGGAAATCTAGCTCTCCCAAGGAAGTTTGCAGTGTGTTGCCCTACACTCAGCATACACAGAGTGACTGGGAAAGGTTTTCGGGCCTGGAAGTGTCTTAGCAGCCTAGTGGAACCTGGCGGTACTCGGTGTTCGTGCAGGGAATAGGGTGCCCACGCGAGGTCCTCCGTTTCCTGAAAAGCTCACTAACGTTAAAGAAAGCAGACCTAAAACTAATGCCTCAAAGACTCTGCTCCAAGCTTCCACATCAGCAGGGCTATTCTAGGCTTTACCTTGAGGAAAGGACTCACGTCAAGTTTCCTTTATGCTCTAGAGCGTCTCAGGCGAGGCTCCCATCCAGGTATGAAAGCACCCTGTTGATGTAGTGAACACTCGTTCCCTTCCCCGAGCCCTGCCGACAGACACTAGAGACCCGTCCTAAAATTGTTATTTAGGTACGTTCAAGGCAGCAGGAATGGAACATTCAAAATGGGAAAGCAAGGCTTGTGCCATCAGGTCTCCGTTTCCAGCGAATACGCACCCTAAACCCTTGTGATTTCTGCCAAGTAAATATACACTCTAGCAACACACTGGTCCCTTCCTTGAATAAAATTTATTTGGCACGGAATTCTGCGTGTAGCCAACCGCCTCCCCCAGGGAGCGCTCTGGGTAGGCTATCGGGCTTAGCTTCTTCTAAAACCCTGGAGTGTAAGAGGAAGAACTGTGCTTTGGTTACAGCAGGAAAGCAAGCCGACTTTCTCGTGTAAGGATGGGGTCTTAAGGTTTGACTTTAAAGAAGGAATGCGTTGCAGTTTTGGTTTCTCAGTGCCGCTCTGCCTAGGGCAATGAGGGAGATTTGCATGACATATAGGACTTGAGAGAACACATTTCCTGGAGTTGTTGGAGAGCTGAGGAAATCTAGCTCTTCCAAGGAAGAGTGCAGTGTGTTGCCCTACACACAAAATACACAGTGACTGGGAAATGTTTCCGGGCCTGGATGTTTCTTAGTAGCCCAGTGGAGCCTGCTGGTACTCGGTGCTCTTGCAGGGAATAGAGTGCCCACGCGAGGTCCTCGGTGTCTTGAAAAGCTTACTAACCTTAAAAGAAAACAGACCTAAAACAAATGCCTCAAGGAAACTGCTGCAAGTTTAGTTAGCTTCGGCAGGGCTATTCAAGGCTTTACCTGGAGGAAAGAACTCACGTCAAGTTTCCTTTATGTCTAGGGCGTCTGAGGAGAGGCTCCCACCCAGGCTATGAAAGCACCCTGTTGATGTAGAAAACACTCGTTACCTTTCCAGAGCCCTTCCAAGGAAGAGTGCAATGTGTTGGCCTACACACAAAATACACAGAGTGACTGGGAAAGGTTTCCGGGCCTGGATGTTTCTTAGTAGCCCAGTGGAGACTGCCGGTACTCGGTGGTCTTCCAGGGAATAAGGTGCCCACGCGAGGTCCTCGGTGTCTTGAAAAGCTTACTAACCTTAAAAGGAAACAGACCTGAAACTAATGCCTCAAAGACTCTGCTCCAAGCTTCCACATCGGCAGGGCTATTCTAGGCTTTACCTTGAGGAAAGGACTCACGTCAAGTTTCCTTTATGCTCTAGAGCGTCTCAGGCGAGGCTCCCATCCAGGTATGAAAGCACCCTGTTGAGGTAGTGAACACTCGTTCCCTTCCCCGAGCCCTGCCGACAGACACTAGAGACCCGTCCTAAAACTGTTATTTAGGTACGTTCAAGGCAGCAGGAATGGAACATTCAAAATGGGAAAGAAAGGCTTGTGCCATCAGGTCCCCGTTTCCAGCGAATACGCACCCTAAACCCTTGTGATTTCTGCCAAGTAAATATACACTCTAGCTACACACTGGTCCCTTCCTTGAATAAAGTTTATTTGGCACGGAATTCTGCGTGTAGCCAACCGCCTCCCCCAGGGAGCGCTCTGGGTAGGCTATCGGGCTTAGCTTCTTCTAAAACCCTGTTGTGTAAGAGGAAGAACTGTGCTTTGGTTACAGCAGGAAAGGAAGACGACTTTCTCGTGTAAGGATGGGGTCTTAAGGTATGACTTTGTAGAAGGAATGCGAAGCAGTTTTGGTTTCTCAGTGCCGATCAGCCTAGGGCAATGAGGCAGATTTGCATGACATATAGGACTTGAGAGAACACATTTCCTGGAGTTGTTGGAGAGCTGAGGAAATCTAGCTCTTGCAAGGAAGAGTGCAGTGTGTTGGCCTACACACAAAATACACAGAGTGACTGGGAAAGGTTTCCGGGCCTGGATGTTTCTTAGTAGCCCAGTGGAGACTGCCGGTACTCGGTGGTCTTCCAGGGAATAAGGTGCCCACGCGAGGTCCTCGGTGTCTTGAAAAGCTTACTAACCTTAAAAGGAAACAGACCTAAAACAAATGCCTCAAGGAAACTGCTGCAAGCTTAGTCAGCTTCGGCAGGGCTATTCAAGGCTTTACCTGGAGGAAAGAAGTCACGTCAAGTTTCCTTTATCTCTAGGGCGTCTGAGGAGAGGCTCCCACCCAGGCTATGAAAGCACCCTGTTGATGCAGAGAACACTCGTTCCCTTCCCAGAGCCCTGCCTACAATGACTAAAGACTCGTCCTAAAACTGTTATTTAGGTAACTTCAAGGCAGCATGATTGGAGCATTCAAAATGGGAAAGCAAGGCTTGTGCCATAAGGTCCCAGTTTCCAGCGAACACGCGGCCTACCTACTTGTGATTTCTACCAAGTAAATATACACTCTAGCTAAACACTGGTCCCTTCCTTGAAAAAAGTTTATTTGGCACGGAGTTCTGCGTGTAGCCAACAGCCTCCTCCAAGGAGCGCTCTAGGTAGGCTATCGGGCTTAGCTTCTTGTAAAACCCTGCAGTGTAAGAGGAACAACTGTGCTTTGGTTACTGCAGGAACGCAAGCTGACTTTTTCCTGTAAGGATGGAGTCTTAAGGTATGACTTTGTAGAAGGAATGCGAAACAGTTTTGGTTTCTCAGTGCCGCTCAGCCAAGGGCAATGAGGCAGATTTGCATGATATATAGGACGTGAGAAAACACATTTCCTGGAGCTGTTGGAGAGCTGAGGATATCTAGCTCTTCCAAGGAAGAGTGCAGTGTGTTGGCCTACACACAAAATACACAGAGTGACTGGGGAAGGTTTCCGGGCCTGGATGTTTCTTAGTAGCCCAGTGGAGCCTGCTGGTACTCGGTGGTCTTGCAGGAAATAGGGTGCCCACACGAGGTCCTCGTTGTCTTGAAAAGCTTACTAACCTTAAAAGAAAACAGACCTGAATCTAATGCCTCAAGGACACTGCTCCAAACTTAGCTTCGGCAGGGCTATTCAAGGCTTTACCTTGAGGAAAGGACACAGGACATGTTTCCTTATATCTCTAGAGCGCCTCAGGAGAGGCTCCTACCTACGCTATGAAAGCACCCTGTTGATGTATAGAACACTCGTTCCCTCTCAGAGACCTGTCTACAGTAACTAGAGACCCGTCCTAAACTGTTATTTACGTAGCTTCAAGGCAGCATGAATGGAGAATTCAAAATGGGTAAGCAAGGCTTGTGTCATAGTATCCCCGTTTCCAGCGACCATGCGGCCTACCTCCTTGTGATTTCTACCAAGTAAATATATACTCTAGGTACACACTGGTCCCTTCCTTGAATAAAGATTATTTGGCACGGAGTTCTGCGTATAGGCAACCGCCTCTCCCAGGGATCGCTCTTGGTAGGCTATCGGTCTTAGCTTCTTCTAAAACCCTGGAGTGTAAGAGGAAGAACTGTGCTGTGGTTACAGCAGAAACGCAAGCCGACTTTCTACTGTAAGGATGGGGTGTTAAGGTATGACTTTGTAGACGGAATGCGAAGCAGTATTGTTTTCTCAGTTCTTCAGCCTAGGGCAATGAGGCATATTTGCCTGACATGTAGGAATTGAGAGAACACATTTCCTGGAGCTGTTGGAGAGCTGAGGAAATCTAGCTCTCCCAAGGAAGTTTGCAGTGTGTTGCCCTACACTCAGCATACACAGAGTGACTGGGAAAGGTTTTCGCGCCTGGAAGTGTCTTAGCAGCCTAGTGGAACCTGGCGGTACTCGGTGTTCGTGCAGGGAATAGGGTGCCCACGCGAGGTCCTCCGTTTCCTGAAAAGCTCACTAACGTTAAAGAAAGCAGACCTAAAGCTAATGCCTCAAGGACTCTGCTCCAAGCTTCCACATCGGCAGGGCTATTCTAGGCTTTACCTTGAGGAAAGGACTCACGTCAAGTTTCCTTTCAGCTCTAGAGCGTCTCAGGCGAGGCTCCCACCCAGGCTATGAAAGCACCTTGTTGATGTAGAAAACACTCGTTACCTTCCAGAGCCCTTCCAAGGAAGAGTGCAATGTGTTGGCCTACACACAAAATACACAGAGTGACTGGGAAAGGTTTCCGGGCCTGGATGTTTCTTAGTAGCCCAGTGGAGACTGCCGGTACTCGGTGGTCTTCCAGGGAATAAGGTGCCCACGCGAGGTCCTCGGTGTCTTGAAAAGCTTACTAACCTTAAAAGGAAACAGACCTGAAACTAATGCCTCAAAGACTCTGCTCCAAGCTTCCACATCGGCAGGGCTATTCTAGGCTTTACCTTGAGGAAAGGACTCACGTCAAGTTTCCTTTATGCTCTAGAGCGTCTCAGGCGAGGCTCCCATCCAGGTATGAAAGCACCCTGTTGAGGTAGTGAACACTCGTTCCCTTCCCCGAGCCCTGCCGACAGACACTAGAGACCCGTCCTAAAACTGTTATTTAGGTAGGTTCAAGGCAGCAGGAATGGAACATTCAAAATGGGAAAGAAAGGCTTGTGCCATCAGGTCCCCGTTTCCAGCGAATACGCACCCTAAACCCTTGTGATTTCTGCCAAGTAAATATACACTCTAGCTACACACTGGTCCCTTCCTTGAATAAAGTTTATTTGGCACGGAATTCTGCGTGTAGCCAACCGCCTCCCCCAGGGAGCGCTCTGGGTAGGCTATCGGGCTTAGCTTCTTCTAAAACCCTGGAGTGTAAGAGGAAGAACTGTGCTTTGGTTACAGCAGGAAAGGAAGACGACTTTCTCGTGTAAGGATGGGGTCTTAAGGTATGACTTTGTAGAAGGAATGCGAAGCAGTTTTGGTTTCTCAGTGCCGATCAGCCTAGGGCAATGAGGCAGATTTGCATGACATATAGGACTTGAGAGAACACATTTCCTGGAGTTGTTGGAGAGCTGAGGAAATCTAGCTCTTCCAAGGAAGAGTGCAGTGTGTTGCCCTACACACAAAATACACAGTGACTGCGAAATGTTTCCGGGCCTGGATGTTTCTTAGTAGCCCAGTGGAGCCTGCTGGTACTCGGTGCTCTTGCAGGGAATAGGGTGCCCACGAGAGGTCCTCGGTGTCTTGAAAAGCTTACTAACCTTAAAAGAAAACAGACCTAAAACAAATGCCTCAAGGAAACTGCTGCAAGCTTAGTTAGCTTCGGCAGGGCTATTCAAGGCTTTACCTGGAGGAAAGAACTCACGTCAAGTTTCCTTTATCTCTAGGGCGTCTGAGGAGAGGCTCCCACCCAGGCTATGAAAGCACCCTGTTGATGCAGAGAACACTCGTTCCCTTCCCAGAGCCCTGCCTACAATGACTAAAGACTCGTCCTAAAACTGTTATTTAGGTAACTTCAAGGCAGCATGAATGGAGCATTCAAAATGGGAAAGCAAGGCTTGTGCCATAAGGTCCCCGTTTCCAGCGAACACGCGGCCTACCTACTTGTGATTTCTACCAAGTAAATATATACTCTAGCTAAACACTGGTCCCTTCCTTGAATAAAATTTATTTGGCACGGAGTTCTGCGTGTAGCCAACAGCCTCCCCCAAGGAGCGCTCTAGGTAGGCTATCGGGCTTAGCTTCTTCTAAAACCCTGCAGTGTAAGAGGAAGAACTGTGCTTTGGTTACAGCAGGAACGCAAGCTGACTTTCTCCTGTAAGGATGGAGTCTTAAGGTATGACTTGTAGAAGGAATGCGAAACAGTTTTGGTTTCTCAGTGCCGCTCAGCCTAGGGCAATGAGGCAGATTTGCATGATATGTAGGACGTGAGAGAACACATTTCCTGGAGCTGTTGGAGAGCAGAGGAAATCTAGCTCTTCCAAGGAAGAGTGCAGTGTGTTGGCCTACACACAAAGTACACAGAGTGACTGGGGAAGGTTTCCGGGCCTGGATGTTTCTTAGTAGCCCAGTGGAGCCTGCCGGTACTCGGTGGACTTGCAGGGAATAGGGTGCCCACACGAGGTCCTCGTTGTCTTGAAAAGCTTACTAACCTTAAAAGAAAACAGACCTGAAACTAATGCCTCAAGGAAACTGCTCCAAACTTAGCTTCGGCAGGGCTATTCAAGGCTTTACCTTGAGGAAAGGACACACGACATGTTTCCCTTTATCTCTAGAGCGCCTCAGGAGAGGCTCCCACCTAGGCTATGAAAGCACCCTGTTGATGTAGAGAACACTCGTTCCCTCCCAGAGCCCTGTCTACAGTAACTAGAGACCCGTCCTAAAACGGTTATTTACGTAGCTTCAAGGCAGCATGAATGGAGAATTCAAAATGGGTAAGCAAGGCTTGTGTCATAGTATCCCCGTTTCCAGCGAACATGTGGCCTACCTCCTTGTGATTTCTACCAAGTAAATATATACTCTAGGTACACACTGGTCCCTTCCTTGAATAAAGTTTATTTGGCACGTAATTCTGCGTGTAGCCAACCGCCTCCCCCAGGGATCGCTCTGGGTAGGCTATCGGGCTTAGCTTCTTCTAAAACCCTGGAGTGTAAGAGGAAGAACTGTGCTGTGGTTACAGCAGAAACGCAAGCCGACTTTCTACTGTAAGGATGGGGTGTTAAGGTATGACTTTGTAGACGGAATGCGAAGCAGTATTGTTTTCTCAGTTCTTCAGCCTAGGGCAATGAGGCATATTTGCCTGACATGTAGGAATTGAGAGAACACATTTCCTGCAGCTGTTGGAGAGCTGAGGAAATCTAGCTCTCCCAAGGAAGTTTGCAGTGTGTTGCCCTACACTCAGCATACACAGAGTGACTGGGAAAGGTTTTCGGGCCTGGAAGTGTCTTAGCAGCCTAGTGGAACCTGGCGGTACTCGGTGTTCGTGCAGGGAATAGGGTGCCCACGCGAGGTCCTCCGTTTCCTGAAAAGCTCACTAACGTTAAAGAAAGCAGACCTAAAGCTAATGCCTCAAGGACTCTGCTCCAAGCTTCCACATCGGCAGGGCTATTCTAGGCTTTACCTTGAGGAAAGGACTCACGTCAAGTTTCCTTTCAGCTGTAGAGCGTCTCAGGCGAGGCTCCCACCCAGGCTATGAAAGCACCCTGTTGATGTAGAAAACACTCGTTACCTTTCCAGAGCCCTTCCAAGGAAGAGTGCAATGTGTTGGCCTACACACAAAATACACAGAGTGACTGGGAAAGGTTTCCGGGCCTGGATGTTTCTTAGTAGCCCAGTGGAGACTGCCGGTACTCGGTGGTCTTCCAGGGAATAAGGTGCCCACGTGAGGTCATCGGTGTCTTGAAAAGCTTACTAACCTTAAAAGGAAACAGACCTGAAACTAATGCCTCAAAGACTCTGCTCCAAGCTTCCACATCGGCAGGGCTATTCTAGGCTTTACCTTGAGGAAAGGACTCACGTCAAGTTTCCTTTATGCTCTAGAGCGTCTCAGGCGAGGCTCCCATCCAGGTATGAAAGCACCCTGTTGATGTAGTGAACACTCGTTCCCTTCCCCGAGCCCTGCCGACAGACACTAGAGACCCGTCCTAAAACTGTTATTTAGGTAGGTTCAAGGCAGCAGGAATGGAACATTCAAAATGGGAAAGCAAGGCTTGTGCCATCAGGTCCCCGTTTCCAGCGAATACGCACCCTAAACCCTTGTGATTTCTGCCAAGTAAATATACACTCTAGCTACACACTGGTCCCTTCCTTGAATAAAGTTTATTTGGCACGGAATTCTGCGTGTAGCCAACCGCCTCCCCCAGGGAGCGCTCTGGGTAGGCTATCGGGCTTAGCTTCTTCTAAAACCCTGGAGTGTAAGAGGAAGAACTGTGCTTTGGTTACAGCAGGAAAGCAAGACGACTTTCTCGTGTAAGGATGGGGTCTTAAGGTTTGACTTTAAAGAAGGAATGCGTTGCAGTTTTGGTTTCTCAGTTCCGCTCAGCCTAGGGAAATGAGGGAGATTTGCATGACATATAGGACTTGAGAGAACACATTTCCTGGAGTTGTTGGAGAGCTGAGGAAATCTAGCTCTTGCAAGGAAGAGTGCAGTGTGTTGGCCTACACACAAAATACACAGAGTGACTGGGAAAGGTTTCCGGGCCTGGATGTTTCTTAGTAGCCCAGTGGAGACTGCCGGTACTCGGTGGTCTTCCAGGGAATAAGGTGCCCACGCGAGGTCCTCGGTGTCTTGAAAAGCTTACTAACCTTAAAAGGAAACAGACCTAAAACAAATGCCTCAAGGAAACTGCTGCAAGCTTAGTCAGCTTCGGCAGGGCTATTCAAGGCTTTACCTGGAGGAAAGAAGTCACGTCAAGTTTCCTTTATCTCTAGGGCGTCTGAGGAGAGGCTCCCACCCAGGCTATGAAAGCACCCTGTTGATGCAGAGAACACTCGTTCCCTTCCCAGAGCCCTGCCTACAATGACTAAAGACTCGTCCTAAAACTGTTATTTAGGTAACTTCAAGGCAGCATGATTGGAGCATTCAAAATGGGAAAGCAAGGCTTGTGCCATAAGGTCCCAGTTTCCAGCGAACACGCGGCCTACCTACTTGTGATTTCTACCAAGTAAATATACACTCTAGCTAAACACTGGTCCCTTCCTTGAAAAAAGTTTATTTGGCACGGAGTTCTGCATGTAGCCAACAGCCTCCTCCAAGGAGCGCTCTAGGTAGGCTATCGGGCTTAGCTTCTTGTAAAACCCTGCAGTGTAAGAGGAACAACTGTGCTTTGGTTACTGCAGGAACGCAAGCTGACTTTTTCCTGTAAGGATGGAGTCTTAAGGTATGACTTTGTAGAAGGAATGCGAAACAGTTTTGGTTTCTCAGTGCCGCTCAGCCAAGGGCAATGAGGCAGATTTGCATGATATATAGGACGTGAGAAAACACATTTCCTGGAGCTGTTGGAGAGCTGAGGATATCTAGCTCTTCCAAGGAAGAGTGCAGTGTGTTGGCCTACACACAAAATACACAGAGTGACTGGGGAAGGTTTCCGGGCCTGGATGTTTCTTAGTAGCCCAGTGGAGCCTGCTGGTACTCGGTGGTCTTGCAGGGAATAGGGTGCCCACACGAGGTCCTCGTTGTCTTGAAAAGCTTACTAACCTTAAAAGAAAACAGACCTGAATCTAATGCCTCAAGGACACTGCTCCAAACTTAGCTTCGGCAGGGCTATTCAAGGCTTTACCTTGAGGAAAGGACACAGGACATGTTTCCTTATATCTCTAGAGCGCCTCAGGAGAGGCTCCTACCTACGCTATGAAAGCACCCTGTTGATGTATAGAACACTCGTTCCCTCTCAGAGACCTGTCTACAGTAACTAGAGACCCGTCCTAAACTGTTATTTACGTAGCTTCAAGGCAGCATGAATGGAGAATTCAAAATGGGTAAGCAAGGCTTGTGTCATAGTATCCCCGTTTCCAGCGACCATGCGGCCTACCTCCTTGTGATTTCTACCAAGTAAATATATACTCTAGGTACACACTGGTCCCTTCCTTGAATAAAGATTATTTAGCACGGAGTTCTGCGTATAGGCAACCGCCTCTCCCAGGGATCGCTCTTGGTAGGCTATCGGTCTTAGCTTCTTCTAAAACCCTGGAGTGTAAGAGGAAGAACTGTGCTGTGGTTACAGCAGAAACGCAAGCCGACTTTCTCCTGTAAGGATGGGGTGTTAAGGTATGACTTTGTAGACGGAATGCGAAGCAGTATTGTTTTCTCAGTTCTTCAGCCTAGGGCAATGAGGCATATTTGCCTGACATGTAGGAATTGAGAGAACACATTTCCTGGAGCTGTTGGAGAGCTGAGGAAATCTAGCTCTCCCAAGGAAGTTTGCAGTGTGTTGCCCTACACTCAGCATACACAGAGTGACTGGGAAAGGTTTTCGCGCCTGGAAGTGTCTTAGCAGCCTAGTGGAACCTGGCGGTACTCGGTGTTCGTGCAGGGAATAGGGTGCCCACGCGAGGTCCTCCGTTTCCTGAAAAGCTCACTAACGTTAAAGAAAGCAGACCTAAAGCTAATGCCTCAAGGACTCTGCTCCAAGCTTCCACATCGGCAGGGCTATTCTAGGCTTTACCTTGAGGAAAGGACTCACGTCAAGTTTCCTTTCAGCTCTAGAGCGTCTCAGGCGAGGCTCCCACCCAGGCTATGAAAGCACCTTGTTGATGTAGAAAACACTCGTTACCTTCCAGAGCCCTTCCAAGGAAGAGTGCAATGTGTTGGCCTACACACAAAATACACAGAGTGACTGGGAAAGGTTTCCGGGCCTGGATGTTTCTTAGTAGCCCAGTGGAGACTGCCGGTACTCGGTGGTCTTCCAGGGAATAAGGTGCCCACGCGAGGTCCTCGGTGTCTTGAAAAGCTTACTAACCTTAAAAGGAAACAGACCTGAAACTAATGCCTCAAAGACTCTGCTCCAAGCTTCCACATCGGCAGGGCTATTCTAGGCTTTACCTTGAGGAAAGGACTCACGTCAAGTTTCCTTTATGCTCTAGAGCGTCTCAGGCGAGGCTCCCATCCAGGTATGAAAGCACCCTGTTGATGTAGTGAACACTCGTTCCCTTCCCCGAGCCCTGCCGACAGACACTAGAGACCCGTCCTAAAACTGTTATTTAGGTAGGTTCAAGGCAGCAGGAATGGAACATTCAAAATGGGAAAGCAAGGCTTGTGCCATCAGGTCCCCGTTTCCAGCGAATACGCACCCTAAACCCTTGTGATTTCTGCCAAGTAAATATACACTCTAGCTACACACTGGTCCCTTCCTTGAATAAAGTTTATTTGGCACGGAATTCTGCGTGTAGCCAACCGCCTCCCCCAGGGAGCGCTCTGGGTAGGCTATCGGGCTTAGCTTCTTCTAAAACCCTGGAGTGTAAGAGGAAGAACTGTGCTTTGGTTACAGCAGGAAAGCAAGACGACTTTCTCGTGTAAGGATGGGGTCTTAAGGTTTGACTTTAAAGAAGGAATGCGTTGAAGTTTTGGTTTCTCAGTTCCGCTCAGCCTAGGGAAATGAGGGAGATTTGCATGACATATAGGACTTGAGAGAACACATTTCCTGGAGTTGTTGGAGAGCTGAGGAAATCTAGCTCTTCCAAGGAAGAGTGCAGTGTGTTGCCCTATACACAAAATACACAGTGACTGCGAAATGTTTCCGGGCCTGGATGTTTCTTAGTATCCCAGTGGAGCCTGCTGGTACTCGGTGCTCTTGCAGGGAATAGGGTGCCCACACGAGGTCCTCGTTGTCTTGAAAAGCTTACTAACCTTAAAAGAAAACAGACCTAAAACAAATGCCTCAAGGAAACTGCTGCAAGCTTAGTTAGCTTCGGCAGGGCTATTCAAGGCTTTACCTGGAGGAAAGAACTCACGTCAAGTTTCCTTTATCTCTAGGGCGTCTGAGGAGAGGCTCCCACCCAGGCTATGAAAGCACCCGGTTGATGCAGAGAACACTCGTTCCCTTCCCAGAGCCCTGCCTACAATGACTAAAGACTCGTCCTAAAACTGTTATTTAGGTAACGTCAAGGCAGCATGAATGGAGCATTCAAAATGGGAAAGCAAGGCTTGTGCCATAAGGTCCCCGTTTCCAGCGAACACGCGGCCTACCTACTTGTGATTTCTACCAAGTAAATATATACTCTAGCTAAACACTGGTCCCTTCCTTGAATAAAATTTATTTGGCACGGAATTCTGCGTGTAGCCAACAGCCTCCCCCAAGGTGTGCTCTAGGTAGGCTATCGGGCTTAGCTTCTTCTAAAACCCTGCAGTGTAAGAGGAAGAACTGTGCTTTGGTTACAGCAGGAACGCAAGCTGACTTTCTCCTGTAAGGATGGAGTCTTAAGGTATGACTTTGTAGAAGGAATGCGAAACAGTTTTGGTTTCTCAGTGCCGCTCAGCCTAGGGCAATGAGGCAGATTTGCATGATATGTAGGACGTGAGAGAACACATTTCCTGGAGCTGTTGGAGAGCAGAGGAAATCTAGCTCTTCCAAGGAAGAGTGCAGTGTGTTGGCCTACACACAAAGTACACAGAGTGACTGGGGAAGGTTTCCGGGCCTGGATGTTTCTTAGTAGCCCAGTGGAGCCTGCCGGTACTCGGTGGTCTTGCAGGGAATAGGGTGCCCACACGAGGTCCTCGTTGTCTTGAAAAGCTTACTAACCTTAAAAGAAAACAGACCTGAAACTAATGCCTCAAGGAAACTGCTCCAAACTTAGCTTCGGCAGGGCTATTCAAGGCTTTACCTTGAGGAAAGGACACACGACATGTTTCCCTTTATCTCTAGAGCGCCTCAGGAGAGGCTCCCACCTAGGCTATGAAAGCACCCTGTTGATGTAGAGAACACTCGTTCCCTCCCAGAGCCCTGTCTACAGTAACTAGAGACCCGTCCTAAAACTGTTATTTACGTAGCTTCAAGGCAGCATGAATGGAGAATTCAAAATGGGTAAGCAAGGCTTGTGTCATAGTATCCCCGTTTCCAGCGAACATGTGGCCTACCTCCTTGTGATTTCTACCAAGTAAATATATACTCTAGGTACACACTGGTCCCTTCCTTGAATAAAGTTTATTTGGCACGTAATTCTGCGTGTAGCCAACCGCCTCCCCCAGGGATCGCTCTGGGTAGGCTATCGGGCTTAGCTTCTTCTAAAACCCTGGAGTGTAAGAGGAAGAACTGTGCTGTGGTTACAGCAGAAACGCAAGCCGACTTTCTACTGTAAGGATGGGGTGTTAAGGTATGACTTTGTAGACGGAATGCGAAGCAGTATTGTTTTCTCAGTTCTTCAGCCTAGGGCAATGAGGCATATTTGCCTGACATGTAGGAATTGAGAGAACACATTTCCTGCAGCTGTTGGAGAGCTGAGGAAATCTAGCTCTCCCAAGGAAGTTTGCAGTGTGTTGCCCTACACTCAGCATACACAGAGTGACTGGGAAAGGTTTTCGGGCCTGGAAGTGTCTTAGCAGCCTAGTGGAACCTGGCGGTACTCGGTGTTCGGGCAGGGAATAGGGTGCCCACGCGAGGTCCTCCGTTTCCTGAAAAGCTCACTAACGTTAAAGAAAGCAGACCTAAAGCTAATGCCTCAAGGACTCTGCTCCAAGCTTCCACATCGGCAGGGCTATTCTAGGCTTTACCTTGAGGAAAGGACTCACGTCAAGTTTCCTTTCAGCTCTAGAGCGTCTCAGGCGAGGCTCCCACCCAGGCTATGAAAGCACCCTGTTGATGTAGAAAACACTCGTTACCTTTCCAGAGCCCTTCCAAGGAAGAGTGCAATGTGTTGGCCTACACACAAAATACACAGAGTGACTGGGAAAGGTTTCCGGGCCTGGATGTTTCTTAGTAGCCCAGTGGAGACTGCCGGTACTCGGTGGTCTTCCAGGGAATAAGGTGCCCACGCGAGGTCCTCGGTGTCTTGAAAAGCTTACTAACCTTAAAAGGAAACAGACCTGAAACTAATGCCTCAAAGACTCTGCTCCAAGCTTCCACATCGGCAGGGCTATTCTAGGCTTTACCTTGAGGAAAGGACTCACGTCAAGTTTCCTTTATGCTCTAGAGCGTCTCAGGCGAGGCTCCCATCCAGGTATGAAAGCACCCTGTTGAGGTAGTGAACACTCGTTCCCTTCCCCGAGCCCTGCCGACAGACACTAGAGACCCGTCCTAAAACTGTTATTTAGGTACGTTCAAGGCAGCAGGAATGGAACATTCAAAATGGGAAAGAAAGGCTTGTGCCATCAGGTCCCCGTTTCCAGCGAATACGCACCCTAAACCCTTGTGATTTCTGCCAAGTAAATATACACTCTAGCTACACACTGGTCCCTTCCTTGAATAAAGTTTATTTGGCACGGAATTCTGCGTGTAGCCAACCGCCTCCCCCAGGGAGCGCTCTGGGTAGGCTATCGGGCTTAGCTTCTTCTAAAACCCTGGAGTGTAAGAGGAAGAACTGTGCTTTGGTTACAGCAGGAAAGGAAGACGACTTTCTCGTGTAAGGATGGGGTCTTAAGGTATGACTTTGTAGAAGGAATGCGAAGCAGTTTTGGTTTCTCAGTGCCGATCAGCCTAGGGCAATGAGGCAGATTTGCATGACATATAGGACTTGAGAGAACACATTTCCTGGAGTTGTTGGAGAGCTGAGGAAATCTAGCTCTTGCAAGGAAGAGTGCAGTGTGTTGGCCTACACACAAAATACACAGAGTGACTGGGAAAGGTTTCCGGGCCTGGATGTTTCTTAGTAGCCCAGTGGAGACTGCCGGTACTCGGTGGTCTTCCAGGGAATAAGGTGCCCACGCGAGGTCCTCGGTGTCTTGAAAAGCTTACTAACCTTAAAAGGAAACAGACCTAAAACAAATGCCTCAAGGAAACTGCTGCAAGCTTAGTCAGCTTCGGCAGGGCTATTCAAGGCTTTACCTGGAGGAAAGAAGTCACGTCAAGTTTCCTTTATCTCTAGGGCGTCTGAGGAGAGGCTCCCACCCAGGCTATGAAAGCACCCTGTTGATGCAGAGAACACTCGTTCCCTTCCCAGAGCCCTGCCTACAATGACTAAAGACTCGTCCTAAAACTGTTATTTAGGTAACTTCAAGGCAGCATGATTGGAGCATTCAAAATGGGAAAGCAAGGCTTGTGCCATAAGGTCCCAGTTTCCAGCGAACACGCGGCCTACCTACTTGTGATTTCTACCAAGTAAATATACACTCTAGCTAAACACTGGTCCCTTCCTTGAAAAAAGTTTATTTGGCACGGAGTTCTGCGTGTAGCCAACAGCCTCCTCCAAGGAGCGCTCTAGGTAGGCTATCGGGCTTAGCTTCTTGTAAAACCCTGCAGTGTAAGAGGAACAACTGTGCTTTGGTTACTGCAGGAACGCAAGCTGACTTTTTCCTGTAAGGATGGAGTCTTAAGGTATGACTTTGTAGAAGGAATGCGAAACAGTTTTGGTTTCTCAGTGCCGCTCAGCCAAGGGCAATGAGGCAGATTTGCATGATATATAGGACGTGAGAAAACACATTTCCTGGAGCTGTTGGAGAGCTGAGGATATCTAGCTCTTCCAAGGAAGAGTGCAGTGTGTTGGCCTACACACAAAATACACAGAGTGACTGGGGAAGGTTTCCGGGCCTGGATGTTTCTTAGTAGCCCAGTGGAGCCTGCTGGTACTCGGTGGTCTTGCAGGGAATAGGGTGCCCACACGAGGTCCTCGTTGTCTTGAAAAGCTTACTAACCTTAAAAGAAAACAGACCTGAATCTAATGCCTCAAGGACACTGCTCCAAACTTAGCTTCGGCAGGGCTATTCAAGGCTTTACCTTGAGGAAAGGACACAGGACATGTTTCCTTATATCTCTAGAGCGCCTCAGGAGAGGCTCCTACCTACGCTATGAAAGCACCCTGTTGATGTATAGAACACTCGTTCCCTCTCAGAGACCTGTCTACAGTAACTAGAGACCCGTCCTAAACTGTTATTTACGTAGCTTCAAGGCAGCATGAATGGAGAATTCAAAATGGGTAAGCAAGGCTTGTGTCATAGTATCCCCGTTTCCAGCGACCATGCGGCCTACCTCCTTGTGATTTCTACCAAGTAAATATATACTCTAGGTACACACTGGTCCCTTCCTTGAATAAAGATTATTTAGCACGGAGTTCTGCGTATAGGCAACCGCCTCTCCCAGGGATCGCTCTTGGTAGGCTATCGGTCTTAGCTTCTTCTAAAACCCTGGAGTGTAAGAGGAAGAACTGTGCTGTGGTTACAGCAGAAACGCAAGCCGACTTTCTCCTGTAAGGATGGGGTGTTAAGGTATGACTTTGTAGACGGAATGCGAAGCAGTATTGTTTTCTCAGTTCTTCAGCCTAGGGCAATGAGGCATATTTGCCTGACATGTAGGAATTGAGAGAACACATTTCCTGGAGCTGTTGGAGAGCTGAGGAAATCTAGCTCTCCCAAGGAAGTTTGCAGTGTGTTGCCCTACACTCAGCATACACAGAGTGACTGGGAAAGGTTTTCGCGCCTGGAAGTGTCTTAGCAGCCTAGTGGAACCTGGCGGTACTCGGTGTTCGTGCAGGGAATAGGGTGCCCACGCGAGGTCCTCCGTTTCCTGAAAAGCTCACTAACGTTAAAGAAAGCAGACCTAAAGCTAATGCCTCAAGGACTCTGCTCCAAGCTTCCACATCGGCAGGGCTATTCTAGGCTTTACCTTGAGGAAAGGACTCACGTCAAGTTTCCTTTCAGCTCTAGAGCGTCTCAGGCGAGGCTCCCACCCAGGCTATGAAAGCACCTTGTTGATGTAGAAAACACTCGTTACCTTCCAGAGCCCTTCCAAGGAAGAGTGCAATGTGTTGGCCTACACACAAAATACACAGAGTGACTGGGAAAGGTTTCCGGGCCTGGATGTTTCTTAGTAGCCCAGTGGAGACTGCCGGTACTCGGTGGTCTTCCAGGGAATAAGGTGCCCACGCGAGGTCCTCGGTGTCTTGAAAAGCTTACTAACCTTAAAAGGAAACAGACCTGAAACTAATGCCTCAAAGACTCTGCTCCAAGCTTCCACATCGGCAGGGCTATTCTAGGCTTTACCTTGAGGAAAGGACTCACGTCAAGTTTCCTTTATGCTCTAGAGCGTCTCAGGCGAGGCTCCCATCCAGGTATGAAAGCACCCTGTTGATGTAGTGAACACTCGTTCCCTTCCCCGAGCCCTGCCGACAGACACTAGAGACCCGTCCTAAAACTGTTATTTAGGTAGGTTCAAGGCAGCAGGAATGGAACATTCAAAATGGGAAAGCAAGGCTTGTGCCATCAGGTCCCCGTTTCCAGCGAATACGCACCCTAAACCCTTGTGATTTCTGCCAAGTAAATATACACTCTAGCTACACACTGGTCCCTTCCTTGAATAAAGTTTATTTGGCACGGAATTCTGCGTGTAGCCAACCGCCTCCCCCAGGGAGCGCTCTGGGTAGGCTATCGGGCTTAGCTTCTTCTAAAACCCTGGAGTGTAAGAGGAAGAACTGTGCTTTGGTTACAGCAGGAAAGCAAGACGACTTTCTCGTGTAAGGATGGGGTCTTAAGGTTTGACTTTAAAGAAGGAATGCGTTGAAGTTTTGGTTTCTCAGTTCCGCTCAGCCTAGGGAAATGAGGGAGATTTGCATGACATATAGGACTTGAGAGAACACATTTCCTGGAGTTGTTGGAGAGCTGAGGAAATCTAGCTCTTCCAAGGAAGAGTGCAGTGTGTTGCCCTATACACAAAATACACAGTGACTGCGAAATGTTTCCGGGCCTGGATGTTTCTTAGTATCCCAGTGGAGCCTGCTGGTACTCGGTGCTCTTGCAGGGAATAGGGTGCCCACACGAGGTCCTCGTTGTCTTGAAAAGCTTACTAACCTTAAAAGAAAACAGACCTAAAACAAATGCCTCAAGGAAACTGCTGCAAGCTTAGTTAGCTTCGGCAGGGCTATTCAAGGCTTTACCTGGAGGAAAGAACTCACGTCAAGTTTCCTTTATCTCTAGGGCGTCTGAGGAGAGGCTCCCACCCAGGCTATGAAAGCACCCGGTTGATGCAGAGAACACTCGTTCCCTTCCCAGAGCCCTGCCTACAATGACTAAAGACTCGTCCTAAAACTGTTATTTAGGTAACGTCAAGGCAGCATGAATGGAGCATTCAAAATGGGAAAGCAAGGCTTGTGCCATAAGGTCCCCGTTTCCAGCGAACACGCGGCCTACCTACTTGTGATTTCTACCAAGTAAATATATACTCTAGCTAAACACTGGTCCCTTCCTTGAATAAAATTTATTTGGCACGGAATTCTGCGTGTAGCCAACAGCCTCCCCCAAGGTGTGCTCTAGGTAGGCTATCGGGCTTAGCTTCTTCTAAAACCCTGCAGTGTAAGAGGAAGAACTGTGCTTTGGTTACAGCAGGAACGCAAGCTGACTTTCTCCTGTAAGGATGGAGTCTTAAGGTATGACTTTGTAGAAGGAATGCGAAACAGTTTTGGTTTCTCAGTGCCGCTCAGCCTAGGGCAATGAGGCAGATTTGCATGATATGTAGGACGTGAGAGAACACATTTCCTGGAGCTGTTGGAGAGCAGAGGAAATCTAGCTCTTCCAAGGAAGAGTGCAGTGTGTTGGCCTACACACAAAGTACACAGAGTGACTGGGGAAGGTTTCCGGGCCTGGATGTTTCTTAGTAGCCCAGTGGAGCCTGCCGGTACTCGGTGGTCTTGCAGGGAATAGGGTGCCCACACGAGGTCCTCGTTGTCTTGAAAAGCTTACTAACCTTAAAAGAAAACAGACCTGAAACTAATGCCTCAAGGAAACTGCTCCAAACTTAGCTTCGGCAGGGCTATTCAAGGCTTTACCTTGAGGAAAGGACACACGACATGTTTCCCTTTATCTCTAGAGCGCCTCAGGAGAGGCTCCCACCTAGGCTATGAAAGCACCCTGTTGATGTAGAGAACACTCGTTCCCTCCCAGAGCCCTGTCTACAGTAACTAGAGACCCGTCCTAAAACTGTTATTTACGTAGCTTCAAGGCAGCATGAATGGAGAATTCAAAATGGGTAAGCAAGGCTTGTGTCATAGTATCCCCGTTTCCAGCGAACATGTGGCCTACCTCCTTGTGATTTCTACCAAGTAAATATATACTCTAGGTACACACTGGTCCCTTCCTTGAATAAAGTTTATTTGGCACGTAATTCTGCGTGTAGCCAACCGCCTCCCCCAGGGATCGCTCTGGGTAGGCTATCGGGCTTAGCTTCTTCTAAAACCCTGGAGTGTAAGAGGAAGAACTGTGCTGTGGTTACAGCAGAAACGCAAGCCGACTTTCTACTGTAAGGATGGGGTGTTAAGGTATGACTTTGTAGACGGAATGCGAAGCAGTATTGTTTTCTCAGTTCTTCAGCCTAGGGCAATGAGGCATATTTGCCTGACATGTAGGAATTGAGAGAACACATTTCCTGCAGCTGTTGGAGAGCTGAGGAAATCTAGCTCTCCCAAGGAAGTTTGCAGTGTGTTGCCCTACACTCAGCATACACAGAGTGACTGGGAAAGGTTTTCGGGCCTGGAAGTGTCTTAGCAGCCTAGTGGAACCTGGCGGTACTCGGTGTTCGGGCAGGGAATAGGGTGCCCACGCGAGGTCCTCCGTTTCCTGAAAAGCTCACTAACGTTAAAGAAAGCAGACCTAAAGCTAATGCCTCAAGGACTCTGCTCCAAGCTTCCACATCGGCAGGGCTATTCTAGGCTTTACCTTGAGGAAAGGACTCACGTCAAGTTTCCTTTCAGCTCTAGAGCGTCTCAGGCGAGGCTCCCACCCAGGCTATGAAAGCACCCTGTTGATGTAGAAAACACTCGTTACCTTTCCAGAGCCCTTCCAAGGAAGAGTGCAATGTGTTGGCCTACACACAAAATACACAGAGTGACTGGGAAAGGTTTCCGGGCCTGGATGTTTCTTAGTAGCCCAGTGGAGACTGCCGGTACTCGGTGGTCTTCCAGGGAATAAGGTGCCCACGCGAGGTCCTCGGTGTCTTGAAAAGCTTACTAACCTTAAAAGGAAACAGACCTGAAACTAATGCCTCAAAGACTCTGCTCCAAGCTTCCACATCGGCAGGGCTATTCTAGGCTTTACCTTGAGGAAAGGACTCACGTCAAGTTTCCTTTATGCTCTAGAGCGTCTCAGGCGAGGCTCCCATCCAGGTATGAAAGCACCCTGTTGAGGTAGTGAACACTCGTTCCCTTCCCCGAGCCCTGCCGACAGACACTAGAGACCCGTCCTAAAACTGTTATTTAGGTACGTTCAAGGCAGCAGGAATGGAACATTCAAAATGGGAAAGAAAGGCTTGTGCCATCAGGTCCCCGTTTCCAGCGAATACGCACCCTAAACCCTTGTGATTTCTGCCAAGTAAATATACACTCTAGCTACACACTGGTCCCTTCCTTGAATAAAGTTTATTTGGCACGGAATTCTGCGTGTAGCCAACCGCCTCCCCCAGGGAGCGCTCTGGGTAGGCTATCGGGCTTAGCTTCTTCTAAAACCCTGGAGTGTAAGAGGAAGAACTGTGCTTTGGTTACAGCAGGAAAGGAAGACGACTTTCTCGTGTAAGGATGGGGTCTTAAGGTATGACTTTGTAGAAGGAATGCGAAGCAGTTTTGGTTTCTCAGTGCCGATCAGCCTAGGGCAATGAGGCAGATTTGCATGACATATAGGACTTGAGAGAACACATTTCCTGGAGTTGTTGGAGAGCTGAGGAAATCTAGCTCTTGCAAGGAAGAGTGCAGTGTGTTGGCCTACACACAAAATACACAGAGTGACTGGGAAAGGTTTCCGGGCCTGGATGTTTCTTAGTAGCCCAGTGGAGACTGCCGGTACTCGGTGGTCTTCCAGGGAATAAGGTGCCCACGCGAGGTCCTCGGTGTCTTGAAAAGCTTACTAACCTTAAAAGGAAACAGACCTAAAACAAATGCCTCAAGGAAACTGCTGCAAGCTTAGTCAGCTTCGGCAGGGCTATTCAAGGCTTTACCTGGAGGAAAGAAGTCACGTCAAGTTTCCTTTATCTCTAGGGCGTCTGAGGAGAGGCTCCCACCCAGGCTATGAAAGCACCCTGTTGATGCAGAGAACACTCGTTCCCTTCCCAGAGCCCTGCCTACAATGACTAAAGACTCGTCCTAAAACTGTTATTTAGGTAACTTCAAGGCAGCATGATTGGAGCATTCAAAATGGGAAAGCAAGGCTTGTGCCATAAGGTCCCAGTTTCCAGCGAACACGCGGCCTACCTACTTGTGATTTCTACCAAGTAAATATACACTCTAGCTAAACACTGGTCCCTTCCTTGAAAAAAGTTTATTTGGCACGGAGTTCTGCGTGTAGCCAACAGCCTCCTCCAAGGAGCGCTCTAGGTAGGCTATCGGGCTTAGCTTCTTGTAAAACCCTGCAGTGTAAGAGGAACAACTGTGCTTTGGTTACTGCAGGAACGCAAGCTGACTTTTTCCTGTAAGGATGGAGTCTTAAGGTATGACTTTGTAGAAGGAATGCGAAACAGTTTTGGTTTCTCAGTGCCGCTCAGCCAAGGGCAATGAGGCAGATTTGCATGATATATAGGACGTGAGAAAACACATTTCCTGGAGCTGTTGGAGAGCTGAGGATATCTAGCTCTTCCAAGGAAGAGTGCAGTGTGTTGGCCTACACACAAAATACACAGAGTGACTGGGGAAGGTTTCCGGGCCTGGATGTTTCTTAGTAGCCCAGTGGAGCCTGCTGGTACTCGGTGGTCTTGCAGGGAATAGGGTGCCCACACGAGGTCCTCGTTGTCTTGAAAAGCTTACTAACCTTAAAAGAAAACAGACCTGAATCTAATGCCTCAAGGACACTGCTCCAAACTTAGCTTCGGCAGGGCTATTCAAGGCTTTACCTTGAGGAAAGGACACAGGACATGTTTCCCTTTATCTCTAGAGCGCCTCAGGAGAGGCTCCCACCTAGGCTATGAAAGAACCCTGTTGATGTAGAGAACACTCGTTCCCTCCCAGAGCCCTGTCTACAGTAACTAGAGACCCGTCCTAAAACTGTTATTTACGTAGCTTCAAGGCAGCATGAATGGAGAATTCAAAATGGGTAAGCAAGGCTTGTGTCATAGTATCCCCGTTTCCAGCGAACATGTGGCCTACCTCCTTGTGATTTCTACCAAGTAAATATATACTCTAGGTACACACTGGTCCCTTCCTTGAATAAAGTTTATTTGGCACGTAATTCTGCGTGTAGCCAACCGCCTCCCCCAGGGATCGCTCTGGGTAGGCTATCGGGCTTAGCTTCTTCTAAAACCCTGGAGTGTAAGAGGAAGAACTGTGCTGTGGTTACAGCAGAAACGCAAGCCGACTTTCTACTGTAAGGATGGGGTGTTAAGGTATGACTTTGTAGACGGAATGCGAAGCAGTATTGTTTTCTCAGTTCTTCAGCCTAGGGCAATGAGGCATATTTGCCTGACATGTAGGAATTGAGAGAACACATTTCCTGGAGCTGTTGGAGAGCTGAGGAAATCTAGCTCTCCCAAGGAAGTTTGCAGTGTGTTGCCCTACACTCAGCATACACAGAGTGACTGGGAAAGGTTTTCGGGCCTGGAAGTGTCTTAGCAGCCTAGTGGAACCTGGCGGTACTCGGTGTTCGTGCAGGGAATAGGGTGCCCACGCGAGGTCCTCCGTTTCCTGAAAAGCTCACTAACGTTAAAGAAAGCAGACCTAAAGCTAATGCCTCAAGGACTCTGCTCCAAGCTTCCACATCGGCAGGGCTATTCTAGGCTTTACCTTGAGGAAAGGACTCACGTCAAGTTTCCTTTCAGCTCTAGAGCGTCTCAGGCGAGGCTCCCACCCAGGCTATGAAAGCACCCTGTTGATGTAGAAAACACTCGTTACCTTTCCAGAGCCCTTCCAAGGAAGAGTGCAATGTGTTGGCCTACACACAAAATACACAGAGTGACTGGGAAAGGTTTCCGGGCCTGGATGTTTCTTAGTAGCCCAGTGGAGACTGCCGGTACTCGGTGGTCTTCCAGGGAATAAGGTGCCCACGTGAGGTCCTCGGTGTCTTGAAAAGCTTACTAACCTTAAAAGGAAACAGACCTGAAACTAATGCCTCAAAGACTCTGCTCCAAGCTTCCACATCGGCAGGGCTATTCTAGGCTTTACCTTGAGGAAAGGACTCACGTCAAGTTTCCTTTATGCTCTAGAGCGTCTCAGGCGAGGCTCCCATCCAGGTATGAAAGCACCCTGTTGATGTAGTGAACACTCGTTCCCTTCCCCGAGCCCTGCCGACAGACACTAGAGACCCGTCCTAAAACTGTTATTTAGGTAGGTTCAAGGCAGCAGGAATGGAACATTCAAAATGGGAAAGCAAGGCTTGTGCCATCAGGTCCCCGTTTCCAGCGAATACGCACCCTAAACCCTTGTGATTTCTGCCAAGTAAATATACACTCTAGCTACACACTGGTCCCTTCCTTGAATAAAGTTTATTTGGCACGGAATTCTGCGTGTAGCCAACCGCCTCCCCCAGGGAGCGCTCTGGGTAGGCTATCGGGCTTAGATTCTTCTAAAACCCTGGAGTGTAAGAGGAAGAACTGTGCTTTGGTTACAGCAGGAAAGGAAGACGACTTTCTCGTGTAAGGATGGGGTCTTAAGGTTTGACTTTAAAGAAGGAATGCGTTGCAGTTTTGGTTTCTCAGTTCCGCTCAGCCTAGGGAAATGAGAGAGATTTGCATGACATATAGGACTTGAGAGAACACATTTCCTGGAGTTGTTGGAGAGCTGAGGAAATCTAGCTCTTCCAAGGAAGAGTGCAGTGTGTTGCCCTACACACAAAATACACAGTGACTGCGAAATGTTTCCGGGCCTGGATGCTTCTTAGTAGCCCAGTGGAGCCTGCTGGTACTCGGTGCTCTTGCAGGGAATAGGGTGCCCACGAGAGGTCCTCGGTGTCTTGAAAAGCTTACTAACCTTAAAAGAAAACAGACCTAAAACAAATGCCTCAAGGAAACTGCTGCAAGCTTAGTTAGCTTCGGCAGGGCTATTCAAGGCTTTACCTGGAGGAAAGAACTCACGTCAAGTTTCCTTTATCTCTAGGGCGTCTGAGGAGAGGCTCCCACCCAGGCTATGAAAGCACCCGGTTGATGCAGAGAACACTCGTTCCCTTCCCAGAGCCCTGCCTACAATGACTAAAGACTCGTCCTAAAACTGTTATTTAGGTAACTTCAAGGCAGCATGAATGGAGCATTCAAAATGGGAAAGCAAGGCTTGTGCCATAAGGTCCCCGTTTCCAGCGAACACGCGGCCTACCTACTTGTGATTTCTACCAAGTAAATATATACTCTAGCTAAACACTGGTCCCTTCCTTGAATAAAATTTATTTGGCACGGAGTTCTGCGTGTAGCCAACAGCCTCCCCCAAGGAGCGCTCTAGGTAGGCTATCGGGCTTAGCTTCTTCTAAAACCCTGCAGTGTAAGAGGAAGAACTGTGCTTTGGTTACAGCAGGAACGCAAGCTGACTTTCTCCTGTAAGGATGGAGTCTAAAGGTATGACTTGTAGAAGGAATGCGAAACAGTTTTGGTTTCTCAGTGCCGCTCAGCCTAGGGCAATGAGGCAGATTTGCATGATATGTAGGACGTGAGAGAACACATTTCCTGGAGCTGTTGGAGAGCAGAGGAAATCTAGCTCTTCCAAGGAAGAGTGCAGTGTGTTGGCCTACACACAAAGTACACAGAGTGACTGGGGAAGGTTTCCGGGCCTGGATGTTTCTTAGTAGCCCAGTGGAGCCTGCCGGTACTCGGTGGTCTTGCAGGGAATAGGGTGCCCACACGAGGTCCTCGTTGTCTTGAAAAGCTTACTAACCTTAAAAGAAAACAGACCTGAAACTAATGCCTCAAGGAAACTGCTCCAAACTTAGCTTCGGCAGGGCTATTCAAGGCTTTACCTTGAGGAAAGGACACACGACATGTTTCCTTTTATCTCTAGAGCGCCTCAGGAGAGGCTCCCACCTAGGCTATGAAAGCACCCTGTTGATGTAGAGAACACTCGTTCCCTCCCAGAGCCCTGTCTACAGTAACTAGAGACCCGTCCTAAAACTGTTATTTACGTAGCTTCAAGGCAGCATGAATGGAGAATTCAAAATGGGTAAGCAAGGCTTGTGTCATAGTATCCCCGTTTCCAGCGAACATGTGGCCTACCTCCTTGTGATTTCTACCAAGTAAATATACACTCTAGGTACACACTGGTCCCTTCCTTGAATAAAGTTTATTTGGCACGTAATTCTGCGTGTAGCCAACCGCCTCCCCCAGGGATCGCTCTGGGTAGGCTATCGGGCTTAGCTTCTTCTAAAACCCTGGAGTGTAAGAGGAAGAACTGTGCTGTGGTTACAGCAGAAACGCAAGCCGACTTTCTACTGTAAGGATGGGGTGTTAAGGTATGACTTTGTAGACGGAATGCGAAGCAGTATTGTTTTCTCAGTTCTTCAGCCTAGGGCAATGAGGCATATTTGCCTGACATGTAGGAATTGAGAGAACACATTTCCTGGAGCTGTTGGAGAGCTGAGGAAATCTAGCTCTCCCAAGGAAGTTTGCAGTGTGTTGCCCTACACTCAGCATACACAGAGTGACTGGGAAAGGTTTTCGGGCCTGGAAGTGTCTTAGCAGCCTAGTGGAACCTGGCGGTACTCGGTGTTCGTGCAGGGAATAGGGTGCCCACGCGAGGTCCTCCGTTTCCTGAAAAGCTCACTAACGTTAAAGAAAGCAGACCTAAAACTAATGCCTCAAAGACTCTGCTCCAAGCTTCCACATCAGCAGGGCTATTCTAGGCTTTACCTTGAGGAAAGGACTCACGTCAAGTTTCCTTTATGCTCTAGAGCGTCTCAGGCGAGGCTCCCATCCAGGTATGAAAGCACCCTGTTGATGTAGTGAACACTCGTTCCCTTCCCCGAGCCCTGCCGACAGACACTAGAGACCCGTCCTAAAACTGTTATTTAGGTACGTTCAAGGCAGCAGGAATGGAACATTCAAAATGGGAAAGCAAGGCTTGTGCCATCAGGTCTCCGTTTCCAGCGAATACGCACCCTAAACCCTTGTGATTTCTGCCAAGTAAATATACACTCTAGCAACACACTGGTCCCTTCCTTGAATAAAATTTATTTGGCACGGAATTCTGCGTGTAGCCAACCGCCTCCCCCAGGGAGCGCTCTGGGTAGGCTATCGGGCTTAGCTTCTTCTAAAACCCTGGAGTGTAAGAGGAAGAACTGTGCTTTGGTTACAGCAGGAAAGCAAGCCGACTTTCTCCTGTAAGGATGGGGTCTTAAGGTTTGACTTTAAAGAAGGAATGCGTTGCAGTTTTGGTTTCTCAGTGCCGCTCAGCCTAGGGCAATGAGGGAGATTTGCATGACATATAGGACTTGAGAGAACACATTTCCTGGAGTTGTTGGAGAGCTGAGGAAATCTAGCTCTTCCAAGGAAGAGTGCAGTGTGTTGCCCTACACACAAAATACACAGTGACTGGGAAATGTTTCCGGGCCTGGATGTTTCTTAGTAGCCCAGTGGAGCCTGCTGGTACTCGGTGCTCTTGCAGGGAATAGGGTGCCCACGAGAGGTCCTCGGTGTCTTGAAAAGCTTACTAACCTTAAAAGAAAACAGACCTAAAACAAATGCCTCAAGGAAACTGCTGCAAGTTTAGTTAGCTTCGGAAGGGCTATTCAAGGCTTTACCTGGAGGAAAGAACTCACGTCAAGTTTCCTTTATGTCTAGGGCGTCTGAGGAGAGGCTCCCACCCAGGCTATGAAAGCACCCTGTTGATGCAGAGAACACTCGTTCCCTTCCCAGAGCCCTGCCTACAATGACTAAAGACTCGTCCTAAAACTGTTATTTAGGTAACTTCAAGGCAGCATGATTGGAGCATTCAAAATGGGAAAGCAAGTCTTGTGCCATAAGTTCCCCTTTTCCAGCGAACCCGCAGCCTACCTCCTTGTGATTTCTACCAACTAAATATACACTCTAGCTACACACTAGTCCCTTCCTTGAATAAAGTTTATTTGGCACGGAGTCCTGCTTGTAACAACCGCCTCCCCCAAGGAGCGCTCTAGGTATGATATCGGGCTTATCTTCTTCTAAAACCCTGCAGTGTAAGAGGTAGAACTGTGCTTTGTTTCCAGCAGGAACGCAAGCCGACTTTCTCCTGTAAGGATGGGGTCTTAAGGTATGACTTTGTAGAAGGAATGCGAAGCAGTTTTGGTTTCTCAGTTCTTCAGCCTAGGGCAATGAGGCATATTTGCATGACATGTAGGAATTGAGAGAACACATTTCCTGGAGCTGTTGGAGAGCTGAGGAAATCTAGCTCTCCCAAGGAAGTTTACAGTGTGTTGCCCTACACTCAGCATACACAGAGTGACTGGGAAAGGTTTTCGGGCCTTGAAGTGTCTTAGCAGCCTAGTGGAGCTGCCGGTACTCGGTGTTCGTGCAGGGAATAGGGTGCCCACGCGATGTCCTCCGTTTCTTGAAAAGCTCACTAACGTTAAAGAAAGCAGACCTAAAGCTAATGCCTCAAGGACTCTGCTCCAAGCTTCCACATCGGCAGGGCTATTCTAGGCTTTACCTTGAGGAAAGGACTCACGTCAAGTTTCCTTTCAGCTCTAGAGCGTCTCAGGCGAGGCTCCCACCCAGGCTATGAAAGCACCCTGTTGATGTAGAAAACACTCGTTACCTTCCCAGAGCCCTTCCAAGGAAGAGTGCAATGTGTTGGCCTACACACAAAATACACAGAGTGACTGGGAAAGGTTTCCGGGCCTGGATGTTTCTTAGTAGCCCAGTGGAGACTGCCGGTACTCGGTGGTCTTCCAGGGAATAAGGTGCCCACGCGAGGTCCTCGGTATCTTAAAAAGCTTACTAACCTTAAAAGGAAACAGACCTGAAACTAATGCCTCAAGGACTCCGCTCCAAGCTTCCACTTCGGCAGGGCTATTCTAAGCTTTACCTTGAGGAAAGGACTCACGTCAAGTTTCCTTTTAGCTCTAGAGAGTCTCAGGCGAGGCTCCCACCCAGGCTATGAAAGCACCCTTTTGATGTAGAGAACACTCGTTCCCTTCCAAGAGCCCTGCCTACAGACACTAGAGACCCGTCCTAAAATTGTAATTTATGTAGCTTCAAGGCAGCTTGAATGGAGCATTCAAAATGGGTAAGCAAGGCTTGTGCCATAAGTTCCCCGTTTCCAGCGAACATGCAGCCTACCTCCTTGTGATTTCTACCAAGTAAATATACACTCTAGCTACACACTGGTCCCTTCCTTGAATAAAGTTTATTTGGCACGGAATTCTGCGTGTAGCCAACCGCCTCCCCCAGGGAGCGCTCTGGGTAGGCTATCGGGCTTAGCTTCTTCTAAAACCCTGGAGTGTAAGAGGAAGAACTGTGCTTTGGTTACAGCAGGAACGCAAGCTGACTTTTTCCTGTAAGGATGGAGTCTTAAGGTATGACTTTGTAGAAGGAATGCGAAACAGTTTTGGTTTCTCAGTGCCGCTCAGCCAAGGGCAATGAGGCAGATTTGCATGATATATAGGACGTGAGAAAACACATTTCCTGGAGCTGTTGGAGAGCTGAGGATATCTAGCTCTTCCAAGGAAGAGTGCAGTGTGTTGGCCTACACACAAAATACACAGAGTGACTGGGGAAGGTTTCCGGGCCTGGATGTTTCTTAGTAGCCCAGTGGAACCTGCCGGTACTCGGTGGTCTTGCAGGGAATAGGGTGCCCACACGAGGTCCTCATTGTCTTGAAAAGCTTACTAACCTTAAAAGAAAACAGACCTGAATCTAATGCCTCAAGGAAACTGCTCCAAACTTAGCTGCGGCAGGGCTATTCAAGGCTTTACCTTGAGGAAAGGACACAGGACATGTTTCCTTTTATCTCTAGAGCGCCTCAGGAGAGGCTCCCACCTACGCTATGAAAGCACCCTGTTGATGTAGAGAACACTCGTTCCCTCTCAGAGACCTGTCTACAGTAACTAGAGACCCGTCCTAAAACTGTTATTTACGTAGCTTCAATGCAGCATGAATGGAGAATTCAAAATGGGTAAGCAAGGCTTGTGTCATAGTATCCCCGTTTCCAGCGAACATGCGGCCTACCTCCTTGTGATTTCTACCAAGTAAATATATACTCTAGGCACACACTGGTCCCTTCCTTGAATAAAGTTTATTTGGCACGGAGTTCTGCGTATAGCCAACCGCCTCCCCCAGGGAGCGCTCTAGGTAGGCTATTGGGCTTAGCTTTTCTAAAACCCTGCAGTGTAAGAGGAAGAACTGTGCTTTGGTTACAGCAGGAACGCAAGCCTACTTTCTCCTGTAAGGATGGGGTCTTAAGGTATGACTTTGTAGAAGGAATGCGAAGCAGTTTTGGTTTCTCAGTGCCGATCAGCCTAGGGCAATGAGGCAGATTTGCATGACATATAGGACTTGAGAGAACACATTTCCTGGAGTTGTTGGAGAGCTGAGGAAATCTAGCTCTTCCAAGGAAGAGTGCAGTGTGTTGGCCTACACACAAAATACACAGAGTGACTGGGAAAGTTTTCCGGGCCTGGATGTTTCTTAGTAGCCCAGTGGAGACTGCCGGTACTCGGTGGTCTTCCAGGGAATAAGGTGCCCACGCGAGGTCCTCGGTGTCTTGAAAAGCTTACTAACCTTAAAAGGAAACAGACCTAAAACAAATGCCTCAAGGAAACTGCTGCAAGCTTAGTCAGCTTCGGCAGGGCTATTCAAGGCTTTACCTGGAGGAAAGTACTCACGTCAAGATTCCTTTATCTCTAGGGCGTCTGAGGAGAGGCTCCCACCCAGGCTATGAAAGCACCCTGTTGATGCAGAGAACACTCGTTCCCTTCCCAGAGCCCTGCCTACAATGACTAAAGACTCGTCCTAAAATTGTTATTTAGGTAACTTCAAGGCAGCATGAATGGAGCATTCAAAATGGGAAAGCAAGGCTTGTGCCATATGGTCCCCGTTTCCAGCGAACACGCGGCCTACCTACTTGTGATTTCTACCAAGTAAATATACACTCTAGCTAAACACTGGTCCCTTCCTTGAATAAAGTTTATTTGGCACGGAGTTCTGCGTGTAGCCAACAGCCTCCCCCAAGGAGCGCTCTAGGTAGGCTATCGGGCTTAGCTTCTTCTAAAACCCTGCAGTGTAAGAGGAACAACTGTGCTTTGGTTACAGCAGGAACGCAAGCTGACTTTTTCCTGTAAGGATGGAGTCTTAAGGTTTGACTTTGTAGAAGGAATGCGAAACAGTTTTGGTTTCTCAGTGCCGCTCAGCCAAGGGCAATGAGGCAGATTTGCATGATATGTAGGACGTGAGAAAACACATTTCCTGGAGCTGTTGGAGAGCTGAGGAAATCTAGCTCTTCCAAGGAAGAGTGCAGTGTGTTGGCCTACACACAAAATACACAGAGTGACTGGGGAAGGTTTCCGGGCCTGGATGTTTCTTAGTAGCCCAGTGGAGCCTGCCGGTACTCGGTGGTCTTGCAGAAAATAGGGTGCCCACACGAGGTCCTCGTTGTCTTGAAAAGCTTACTAACCTTAAAAGAAAACAGACCTGAATCTAATGCCTCAAGGAAACTGCTCCAAACTTAGCTTCGGCAGGGCTATTCAAGGCTTTACCTTGAGTAAATGACACACGACATGTTTCTTTTATCTCTAGAGCGCCTCAGGAGAGGCTCCCACCTAGGCTATGAAAGCACCCTGTTGATGTAGAGAACACTCGTTCCCTCCCAGAGCCCTGTCTACAGTAACTAGAGACCCGTCCTAAAACTTTTATTTACGTAACTTCAAGGCAGCATGAATGGAGAATTCAAAATGGGTAAGCAAGGCTTGTGTCATAGTATCCCCGTTTCCAGCGAACATGCGGCCTACCTCCTTGTGATTTCTACCAAGTAAATATATACTCTAGGTACACACTGGTCCCTTCCTTGAATAAAGTTTATTTGGCACGGAGTTCTGCGTATAGGCAACCGCCTCCCCTAGGGAGCGCTCTAGGTAGGCTATTGGGCTTAGCTTTTCTAAAACCCTGCAGTGTAAGAGGAAGAACTGTGCTTTGGTTACAGCAGGAACGCAAGACGACTTTCTCCTGTAAGGATGGGGTCTTAAGGTATGACTTTGTAGAAGGAATGCGAAGCAGTTTTGGTTTCTCAGTGCCGGTCAGCCTAGGGCAATTAGGCAGATTTGCATGATATGTAGGACGTGAGAAAACACATTTCCTGGAGCTGTTGGAGAGCTGAGGAAATCTAGCTCTTCCAAGGAAGAGTGCAGTTTGTTGGCCTACACACAGAATACACAGAGTGACTGGGAAAAGTTTCCGGGCCTGGTTGTTTCTTAGTAGCCCAGTGGAGCCTGCCGGTACTCGGTGTTCTTGCAGGGAATAGGGTGCCCACGCGAGGTCCTCGGTGTCTTGAAAAGCTTACTAACCTTAAAAGAAAACAGACCTGAAACTAATGCCTCAAGGAAACTGCTCCAAACTTAGCTTCGGCAGGGCTATTCCAGGCTTTACCTTGAGGAAAGGACTCACGACATGTTTCCTTTTATCTCTAGAGTGTCTCAGGAGAGGCTCCAATCAGGCTATGAAAACACCCTGTTCATGTAGAGAAGACTCGTTCCCTTTTCAGAGCCCTGCGTACAGTGACTAGAGACCCGTTCTAAACTGTTATTTACTTAACTTCAAGGCAGCATGAATGGAGCATTCAAAATGGGAAAGCAAGGCTTGTGCCATAAGTTCCCCTTTTCCAGCGAACCCGCAGCCTACCTCCTTGTGATTTCTACCAACTAAATATACACTCTAGCTACACACTAGTCCCTTCCTTGAATAAAGTTTATTTGGCACGGAGTCCTGCTTGTAACAACCGCCTCCCCCAAGGAGCGCTCTAGGTATGATATCGGGCTTATCTTCTTCTAAAACCCTGCAGTGTAAGAGGTAGAACTGTGCTTTGTTACCAGCAGGAACGCAAGCCGACTTTCTCCTGTAAGGATGGGGTCTTAAGGTATGACTTTGTAGAAGGAATGCGAAGCAGTTTTGGTTTCTCAGTTCTTCAGCCTAGGGCAATGAGGCATATTTGCATGACATGTAGGAATTGAGAGAACACATTTCCTGGAGCTGTTGGAGAGCTGAGGAAATCTAGCTCTCCCAAGGAAGCTTGCAGTGTGTTGCCCTACACTCAGCATACACAGAGTGACTGGGAAAGGTTTTCGGGCCTGGAAGTGTCTTAGCAGCCTAGTGGAGCCTGCCGGTACTCGGTGTTCGTGCAGGGAATAGGGTGCCCACGCGATGTCCTCCGTTTCTTGAAAAGCTCACTAACGTTAAAGAAAGCAGACCTAAAGCTAATGCCTCAAGGACTCTGCTCCAAGCTTCCACATCGGCAGGGCTATTCTAGGCTTTACCTTGAGGAAAGGACTCACGTCAAGTTTCCTTTATGCTCTAGAGCGTCTCAGGCGAGGCTCCCACCCAGGCTATGAAAGCACCCTGTTGATGTAGAAAACACTCGTTACCTTCCCAGAGCCCTTCCAAGGAAGAGTGCAATGTGTTGGCCTACACACAAAATACACAGAGTGACTGGGAAAGGTTTCCGGGCCTGGATGTTTCTTAGTAGCCCAGTGGAGACTGCCGGTACTCGGTGGTCTTCCAGGGAATAAGGTGCCCACGCGAGGTCCTCGGTATCTTAAAAAGCTTACTAACCTTAAAAGGAAACAGACCTGAAACTAATGCCTCAAGGACTCCGCTCCAAGCTTCCACTTCGGCAGGGCTATTCTAAGCTTTACCTTGAGGAAAGGACTCACGTCAAGTTTCCTTTTAGCTCTAGAGAGTCTAAGGCGAGGCTCCCACCCAGGCTATGAAAGCACCCTTTTGATGTAGAGAACACTCGTTCCCTTCCAAGAGCCCTGCCTACAGAAACTAGAGACCCGTCCTAAAATTGTAATTTATGTAGCTTCAAGGCAGCTTGAATGGAGCATTCAAAATGGGTAAGCAAGGCTTGTGCCATAAGTTCCCCGTTTCCAGCGAACATGCAGCCTACCTCCTTGTGATTTCTACCAAGTAAATATACACTCTAGCTACACACTGGTCCCTTCCTTGAATAAAGTTTATTTGGCACGGAATTCTGCGTGTAGCCAACCGCCTCCCCCAGGGAGCGCTCTGGGTAGGCTATCGGGCTTAGCTTCTTCTAAAACCCTGGAGTGTAAGAGGAAGAATTGTGCTTTGGTTACAGCAGGAACGCAAGCTGACTTTTTCCTGTAAGGATGGAGTCTTAAGGTATGACTTTGTAGAAGGAATGCGAAACAATTTTGGTTTCTCAGTGCCGCTCAGCCAAGGGCAATGAGGCAGATTTGCATGATATATAGGACGTGAGAAAACACATTTCCTGGAGCTGTTGGAGAGCTGAGGATATCTAGCTCTTCCAAGGAAGAGTGCAGTGTGTTGGCCTACACACAAAATACACAGAGTGACTGGGGAAGGTTTCCGGGCCTGGATGTTTCTTAGTAGCCCAGTGGAACCTGCCGGTACTCGGTGGTCTTGCAGGGAATAGGGTGCCCACACGAGGTCCTCATTGTCTTGAAAAGCTTACTAACCTTAAAAGAAAACAGACCTGAATCTAATGCCTCAAGGAAACTGCTCCAAACTTAGCTGCGGCAGGGCTATTCAAGGCTTTACCTTGAGGAAAGGACACAGGACATGTTTCCTTTTATCTCTAGAGCGCCTCAGAAGAGGCTCCCACCTACGCTATGAAAGCACCCTGTTGATGTAGAGAACACTCGTTCCCTCTCAGAGACCTGTCTACAGTAACTAGAGACCCGTCCTAAAACTGTTATTTACGTAGCTTCAATGCAGCATGAATGGAGAATTCAAAATGAGTAAGCAAGGCTTGTGTCATAGTATCCCCGTTTCCAGCGAACATGCGGCCTACCTCCTTGTGATTTCTACCAAGTAAATATATACTCTAGGCACACACTGGTCCCTTCCTTGAATAAAGTTTATTTGGCACGGAGTTCTGCGTATAGCCAACCGCCTCCCCCAGGGAGCGCTCTAGGTAGGCTATTGGGCTTAGCTTTTCTAAAACCCTGCAGTGTAAGAGGAAGAACTGTGCTTTGGTTACAGCAGGAACGCAAGCCTACTTTCTCCTGTAAGGATGGGGTCTTAAGGTATGACTTTGTAGAAGGAATGCGAAGCAGTTTTGGTTTCTCAGTGCCGATCAGCCTAGGGCAATGAGGCAGATTTGCATGACATATAGGACTTGAGAGAACACATTTCCTGGAGTTGTTGGAGAGCTGAGGAAATCTAGCTCTTCCAAGGAAGAGTGCAGTGTGTTGGCCTACACACAAAATACACAGAGTGACTGGGAAAGGTTTCCGGGCCTGGATGTTTCTTAGTATCCCAGTGGAGACTGCCGGTACTCGGTGGTCTTCCAGGGAATAAGGTGCCCACGCGAGGTCCTCGGTGTCTTGAAAAGCTTACTAACCTTAAAAGGAAACAGACCTAAAACAAATGCCTCAAGGAAACTGCTGCAAGCTTAGTCAGCTTCGGCAGGGCTATTCAAGGCTTTACCTGGAGGAAAGTACTCACGTCAAGTTTCCTTTATCTCTAGGGCGTCTGAGGAGAGGCTCCCACCCAGGCTATGAAAGCACCCTGTTGATGCAGAGAACACTCGTTCCCTTCCCAGAGCCCTGCCTACAATGACTAAAGACTCGTCCTAAAATTGTTATTTAGGTAACTTCAAGGCAGCATGAATGGAGCATTCAAAATGGGAAAGCAAGGCTTGTGCCATATGGTCCCCGTTTCCAGCGAACACGCGGCCTACCTACTTGTGATTTCTACCAAGTAAATATACACTCTAGCTAAACACTGGTCCCTTCCTTGAATAAAGTTTATTTGGCACGGAGTTCTGCGTGTAGCCAACAGCCTCCCCCAAGGAGCGCTCTAGGTAGGCTATCTGGCTTAGCTTCTTCTAAAACCCTGCAGTGTAAGAGGAACAACTGTGCTTTGGTTACAGCAGGAACGCAAGCTGACTTTTTCCTGTAAGGATGGAGTCTTAAGGTTTGACTTTGTAGAAGGAATGCGAAACAGTTTTGGTTTCTCAGTGCCGCTCAGCCAAGGGCAATGAGGCAGATTTGCATGATATGTAGGACGTGAGAAAACACATTTCCTGGAGCTGTTGGAGAGCTGAGGAAATCTAGCTCTTCCAAGGAAGAGTGCAGTGTGTTGGCCTACACACAGAATACACAGAGTGACTGGGAAAAGTTTCCGGGCCTGGTTGTTTCTTAGTAGCCCAGTGGAGCCTGCCGGTACTCGGTGTTCTTGCAGGGAATAGGGTGCCCACGCGAGGTCCTCGGTGTCTTGAAAAGCTTACTAACCTTAAAAGAAAACAGACCTGAAACTAATGCCTCAAGGAAACTGCTCCAAACTTAGCTTCGGCAGGGCTATTCCAGGCTTTACCATGAGGAAAGGACTCACGACATGTTTCCTTTTATCTCTAGAGTGTCTCAGGAGAGGCTCCAATCAGGCTATGAAAACACCCTGTTCATGTAGAGAAGACTCGTTCCCTTTTCAGAGCCCTGCGTACAGTGACTAGAGACCCGTTCTAAACTGTTATTTACTTAGCTTCAAGGCAGCATGAATGGAGCATTCAAAATGGGAAAGCAAGTCTTGTGCCATAAGTTCCCCTTTTCCAGCGAACCCGCAGCCTACCTCCTTGTGATTTCTACCAACTAAATATACACTCTAGCTACACACTAGTCCCTTCCTTGAATAAAGTTTATTTGGCACGGAGTCCTGCTTGTAACAACCGCCTCCCCCAAGGAGCGCTCTAGGTATGATATCGGGCTTATCTTCTTCTAAAACCCTGCAGTGTAAGAGGTAGAACTGTGCTTTGTTTCCAGCAGGAACGCAAGCCGACTTTCTCCTGTAAGGATGGGGTCTTAAAGTATGACTTTGTAGAAGGAATGCGAAGCAGTATTGGTTTCTCAGTTCTTCAGCCTAGGGCAATTAGGCATATTTGCATGACATGTAGGAATTGAGAGAACACATTTCCTGGAGCTGTTTGAGAGCTGAGGAAATCTAGCTCTCCCAAGGAAGTTTGCAGTGTGTTGCCCTACACTCAGCATACACAGAGTGACTGGGAAAGGTTTTCGGGCCTGGAAGTGTCTTAGCAGCCTAGTGGAGCCTGCCGGTACTCGGTGTTCGTGCAGGGAATAGGGTGCCCACGCGAGGTCCTCCGTTTCCTGAAAAGCTCACTAACGTTAAAGAAAGCAGACCTAAAGCTAATGCCTCAAAGACTCTGCTCCAAGCTTCCACATCGGCAGGGCTATTCTAGGCTTTACCTTGAGGAAAGGACTCACGTCAAGTTTCCTTTATGCTCTAGAGCGTCTCAGGCGAGGCTCCCATCCAGTCTATGAAAGCACCCTGTTGATGTAGTGAACACTCGTTCCCTTCCCCGAGCCCTGCCGACAGACATTAGAGACCCGTCCTAAAACTGTAATTTAGGTACGTTCAAGGCAGCAGGAATGGAACATTCAAAATGGGAAAGCAAGGCTTGTGCCATCAGGTCCCCGTTTCCAGCGAATACGCACCCTAAACCCTTGTGATTTCTGCCAAGTAAATATACACTCTAGCAACACACTGGTACCTTCCTTGAATAAAGTTTATTTTGCATGGAATTCTGCGTGTAGCCAACTGCCTCCCCCAGGGAGCGCTCTGGATAGGCTATCGGGCTTAGCTTCTTCTAAAACCCTGGAGTGTAAGAGGAAGAACTGTGCTTTGGTTACAGCAGGAACGCAAGCCGACTTTCTCCTGTAAGGATGGGGTCTTAAGGTATGACTTTGTAGAAGGAATGCGAAGCAGTTTTGGTGTCTCAGTGCCGGTCAGCCTAGGGCAATGAGGCAGATTTGCATGACATATAGGACTTGAGAGAACACATTTCCTGGAGTTGTTGGAGAGCTGAGGAAATCTAGCTCTTCCAAGGAAGAGTGCAGTGTGTTGGCCTACACACAAAATACACAGAGTGACTGGGAAAGGTTTCCGGGCCTGGATGTTTCTTAGTAGCCCAGTGGAGACTGCCGGTACTCGGTGGTCTTCCAGGGAATAAGGTGCCCACGCGAGGTCCTCGGTGTCTTGAAAAGCTTACTAACCTTAAAAGGAAACAGACCTAAAACAAATGCCTCAAGGAAACTGCTGCAAGCTTAGTCAGCTTCGGCAGGGCTATTCAAGGCTTTACCTGGAGGAAAGTACTCACGTCAAGTTTCCTTTATCTCTAGGGCGTCTGAGGAGAGGCTCCCACCCAGGCTATGAAAGCACCCTGTTGATGCAGAGAACACTCGTTCCCTTCCCAGAGCCCTGCCTACAATGACTAAAGACTCGTCCTAAAATTGTTATTTAGGTAACTTCAAGGCAGCATGAATGGAGCATTCAAAATGGGAAAGCAAGGCTTGTGCCATATGGTCCCCGTTTCCAGCGAACACGCGGCCTACCTACTTGTGATTTCTACCAAGTAAATATACACTCTAGCTAAACACTGGTCCCTTCCTTGAATAAAGTTTATTTGGCACGGAGTTCTGCGTGTAGCCGACAGCCTCCCCCAAGGAGCGCTCTAGGTAGGCTATCGGGCTTAGCTTCTTCTAAAACCCTGCAGTGTAAGAGGAACAACTGTGCTTTGGTTACAGCAGGAACGCAAGCTGACTTTTTCCTGTAAGGATGGAGTCTTAAGGTTTGACTTTGTAGAAGGAATGCGAAACAGTTTTGGTTTCTCAGTGCCGCTCAGCCAAGGGCAATGAGGCAGATTTGCATGATATGTAGGACGTGAGAAAACACATTTCCTGGAGCTGTTGGAGAGCTGAGGAAATCTAGCTCTTCCAAGGAAGAGTGCAGTGTGTTGGCCTACACACAGAATACACAGAGTGACTGGGAAAAGTTTCCGGGCCTGGTTGTTTCTTAGTAGCCCAGTGGAGCCTGCCGGTACTCGGTGTTCTTGCAGGGAATAGGGTGCCCACGCGAGGTCCTCGGTGTCTTGAAAAGCTTACTAACCTTAAAAGAAAACAGACCTGAAACTAATGCCTCAAGGAAACTGCTCCAAACTTAGCTTCGGCAGGGCTATTCCAGGCTTTACCATGAGGAAAGGACTCACGACATGTTTCCTTTTATCTCTAGAGTGTCTCAGGAGAGGCTCCAATCAGGCTATGAAAACACCCTGTTCATGTAGAGAAGACTCGTTCCCTTTTCAGAGCCCTGCGTACAGTGACTAGAGACCCGTTCTAAACTGTTATTTACTTAGCTTCAAGGCAGCATGAATGGAGCATTCAAAATGGGAAAGCAAGTCTTGTGCCATAAGTTCCCCTTTTCCAGCGAACCCGCAGCCTACCTCCTTGTGATTTCTACCAACTAAATATACACTCTAGCTACACACTAGTCCCTTCCTTGAATAAAGTTTATTTGGCACGGAGTCCTGCTTGTAACAACCGCCTCCCCCAAGGAGCGCTCTAGGTATGATATCGGGCTTATCTTCTTCTAAAACCCTGCAGTGTAAGAGGTAGAACTGTGCTTTGTTTCCAGCAGGAACGCAAGCCGACTTTCTCCTGTAAGGATGGGGTCTTAAAGTATGACTTTGTAGAAGGAATGCGAAGCAGTATTGGTTTCTCAGTTCTTCAGCCTAGGGCAATTAGGCATATTTGCATGACATGTAGGAATTGAGAGAACACATTTCCTGGAGCTGTTTGAGAGCTGAGGAAATCTAGCTCTCCCAAGGAAGTTTGCAGTGTGTTGCCCTACACTCAGCATACACAGAGTGACTGGGAAAGGTTTTCGGGCCTGGAAGTGTCTTAGCAGCCTAGTGGAGCCTGCCGGTACTCGGTGTTCGTGCAGGGAATAGGGTGCCCACGCGAGGTCCTCCGTTTCCTGAAAAGCTCACTAACGTTAAAGAAAGCAGACCTAAAGCTAATGCCTCAAAGACTCTGCTCCAAGCTTCCACATCGGCAGGGCTATTCTAGGCTTTACCTTGAGGAAAGGACTCACGTCAAGTTTCCTTTATGCTCTAGAGCGTCTCAGGCGAGGCTCCCATCCAGTCTATGAAAGCACCCTGTTGATGTAGTGAACACTCGTTCCCTTCCCCGAGCCCTGCCGACAGACATTAGAGACCCGTCCTAAAACTGTAATTTAGGTAGGTTCAAGGCAGCAGGAATGGAACATTCAAAATGGGAAAGCAAGGCTTGTGCCATCAGGTCCCCGTTTCCAGCGAATACGCACCCTAAACCCTTGTGATTTCTGCCAAGTAAATATACACTCTAGCAACACACTGGTACCTTCCTTGAATAAAGTTTATTTTGCATGGAATTCTGCGTGTAGCCAACTGCCTCCCCCAGGGAGCGCTCTGGATAGGCTATCGGGCTTAGCTTCTTCTAAAACCCTGGAGTGTAAGAGGAAGAACTGTGCTTTGGTTACAGCAGGAACGCAAGCCGACTTTCTCCTGTAAGGATGGGGTCTTAAGGTATGACTTTGTAGAAGGAATGCGAAGCAGTTTTGGTGTCTCAGTGCCGGTCAGCCTAGGGCAATGAGGCAGATTTGCATGACATATAGGACTTGAGAGAACACATTTCCTGGAGTTGTTGGAGAGCTGAGGAAATCTAGCTCTTCCAAGGAAGAGTGCAGTGTGTTGGCCTACACACAAAATACACAGAGTGACTGGGAAAGGTTTCCGGGCCTGGATGTTTCTTAGTAGCCCAGTGGAGACTGCCGGTACTCGGTGGTCTTCCAGGGAATAAGGTGCCCACGCGAGGTCCTCGGTGTCTTGAAAAGCTTACTAACCTTAAAAGGAAACAGACCTAAAACAAATGCCTCAAGGAAACTGCTGCAAGCTTAGTCAGCTTCGGCAGGGCTATTCAAGGCTTTACCTGGAGGAAAGTACTCACGTCAAGTTTCCTTTATCTCTAGGGCGTCTGAGGAGAGGCTCCCACCCAGGCTATGAAAGCACCCTGTTGATGCAGAGAACACTCGTTCCCTTCCCAGAGCCCTGCCTACAATGACTAAAGACTCGTCCTAAAATTGTTATTTAGGTAACTTCAAGGCAGCATGAATGGAGCATTCAAAATGGGAAAGCAAGGCTTGTGCCATTTGGTCCCCGTTTCCAGCGAACACGCGGCCTACCTACTTGTGATTTCTACCAAGTAAATATACACTCTAGCTAAACACTGGTCCCTTCCTTGAATAAAGTTTATTTGGCACGGAGTTCTGCGTGTAGCCGACAGCCTCCCCCAAGGAGCGCTCTAGGTAGGCTATCGGGCTTAGCTTCTTCTAAAACCCTGCAGTGTAAGAGGAACAACTGTGCTTTGGTTACAGCAGGAACGCAAGCTGACTTTTTCCTGTAAGGATGGAGTCTTAAGGTTTGACTTTGTAGAAGGAATGCGAAACAGTTTTGGTTTCTCAGTGCCGCTCAGCCAAGGGCAATGAGGCAGATTTGCATGATATGTAGGACGTGAGAAAACACATTTCCTGGAGCTGTTGGAGAGCTGAGGAAATCTAGCTCTTCCAAGGAAGAGTGCAGTGTGTTGGCCTACACACAGAATACACAGAGTGACTGGGAAAAGTTTCCGGGCCTGGTTGTTTCTTAGTAGCCCAGTGGAGCCTGCCGGTACTCGGTGTTCTTGCAGGGAATAGGGTGCCCACGCGAGGTCCTCGGTGTCTTGAAAAGCTTACTAACCTTAAAAGAAAACAGACCTGAAACTAATGCCTCAAGGAAACTGCTCCAAACTTAGCTTCGGCAGGGCTATTCCAGGCTTTACCATGAGGAAAGGACTCACGACATGTTTCCTTTTATCTCTAGAGTGTCTCAGGAGAGGCTCCAATCAGGCTATGAAAACACCCTGTTCATGTAGAGAAGACTCGTTCCCTTTTCAGAGCCCTGCGTACAGTGACTAGAGACCCGTTCTAAACTGTTATTTACTTAGCTTCAAGGCAGCATGAATGGAGCATTCAAAATGGGAAAGCAAGGCTTGTGCCATAAGTTCCCCTTTTCCAGCGAACCCGCAGCCTACCTCCTTGTGATTTCTACCAACTAAATATACACTCTAGCTACACACTAGTCCCTTCCTTGAATAAAGTTTATTTGGCACGGAGTCCTGCTTGTAACAACCGCCTCCCCCAAGGAGCGCTCTAGGTATGATATCGGGTTTATCTTCTTCTAAAACCCTGCAGTGTAAGAGGTAGAACTGTGCTTTGTTTCCAGCAGGAACGCAAGCCGACTTTCTCCTGTAAGGATGGGGTCTTAAAGTATGACTTTGTAGAAGGAATGCGAAGCAGTATTGGTTTCTCAGTTCTTCAGCCTAGGGCAATGAGGCATATTTGCATGACATGTAGGAATTGAGAGAACACATTTCCTGGAGCTGTTTGAGAGCTGAGGAAATCTAGCTCTCCCAAGGAAGTTTGCAGTGTGTTGCCCTACACTCAGCATACACAGAGTGACTGGGAAAGGTTTTCGGGCCTGGAAGTGTCTTAGCAGCCTAGTGGAGCCTGCCGGTACTCGGTGTTCGTGCAGGGAATAGGGTGCCCACGCGAGGTCCTCCGTTTCCTGAAAAGCTCACTAACGTTAAAGAAAGCAGACCTAAAGCTAATGCCTCAAAGACTCTGCTCCAAGCTTCCACATCGGCAGGGCTATTCTAGGCTTTACCTTGAGGAAAGGACTCACGTCAAGTTTCCTTTATGCTCTAGAGCGTCTCAGGCGAGGCTCCCATCCAGTCTATGAAAGCACCCTGTTGATGTAGTGAACACTCGTTCCCTTCCCCGAGCCCTGCCGACAGACATTAGAGACCCGTCCTAAAACTGTAATTTAGGTAGGTTCAAGGCAGCAGGAATGGAACATTCAAAATGGGAAAGCAAGGCTTGTGCCATCAGGTCCCCGTTTCCAGCGAATACGCACCCTAAACCCTTGTGATTTCTGCCAAGTAAATATACACTCTAGCAACACACTGGTACCTTCCTTGAATAAAGTTTATTTTGCATGGAATTCTGCGTGTAGCCAACTGCCTCCCCCAGGGAGCGCTCTGGATAGGCTATCGGGCTTACCTTCTTCTAAAACCCTGGAGTGTAAGAGGAAGAACTGTGCTTTGGTTACAGCAGGAACGCAAGCCGACTTTCTCCTGTAAGGATGGGGTCTTAAGGTATGACTTTGTAGAAGGAATGCGAAGCAGTTTTGGTGTCTCAGTGCCGGTCAGCCTAGGGCAATGAGGCAGATTTGCATGACATATAGGACTTGAGAGAACACATTTCCTGGAGTTGTTGGAGAGCTGAGGAAATCTAGCTCTTCCAAGGAAGAGTGCAGTGTGTTGGCCTACACACAAAATACACAGAGTGACTGGGAAAGGTTTTCGGGCCTGGAAGTGTCTTAGCAGCCTAGTGGAGCCTGCCGGTACTCGGTGTTCGTGCAGGGAATAGGGTGCCCACGCGATGTCCTCCGTTTCTTGAAAAGCTCACTAACGATAAAGAAAGCAGACCTAAAGCTAAACCTCAAGGACTCTGCTCCAAGCTTCCACATCGGCAGGGCTATTCTAGGCTTTACCTTGAGGAAAGGACTCACGTCAAGTTTCCTTTCAGCTCTAGAGCGTCTCAGGCGAGGCTCCCACCCAGGCTATGAAAGCACCCTGTTGATGTAGAAAACACTCGTTACCTTTCCAGAGCCCTTCCAAGGAAGAGTGCAATGTGTTGGCCTACACACAAAATACACAGAGTGACTGGGAAAGGTTTCCGGGCCTGGATGTTTCTTAGTAGCCCAGTGGAGACTGCCGGTACTCGGTGGTCTTCCAGGGAATAAGGTGCCCACGCGAGGTCCTCGGTGTCTTGAAAAGCTTACTAACCTTAAAAGGAAACAGACCTGAAACTAATGCCTCAAGGACTCCGCTCCAAGCTTCCACTTCGGCAGGGCTATTCTAGGCTTTACCTTGAGGAAAGGACTCACGTCAAGTTTCCTTTTAGCTCTAGAGCGTCTCAGGCGAGGCTCCCACCCAGGCTATGAAAGCACCCTTTTGATGTAGAGAACACTCGTTCCCTTCCCAGAGCCCTGCCTACAGACACTAGAGACCCGTCCTAAAATTGTAATTTATGTAGCTTCAAGGCAGCTTGAATGGAGCATTCAAAATGGGTAAGCAAGGCTTGTGCCATAAGTTCCCCGTTTCCAGCGAACATGCAGCCTACCTCCTTGTGATTTCTACCAAGTAAATATACACTCTAGCTACACACTGGTCCCTTCCTTGAATAAAGTTTATTTGGCACGGAATTCTGCGTGTAGCCAACCGCCTCCCCCAGGGTGCGCTCTGGGTAGGCTATCGGGCTTAGCTTCTTCTAAAACCCTGGAGTGTAAGAGGAAGAACTGTGCTTTGGTTACAGCAGGAAAGCAAGACGACTTTCTCGTGTAAGGATGGGGTCTTAAGGTTTGACTTTAAAGAAGGAATGCGTTGCAGTTTTGGTTTCTCAGTTCCGCTCAGCCTAGGGAAATGAGGGAGATTTGCATGACATATAGGACTTGAGAGAACACATTTCCTGGAGTTGTTGGAGAGCTGAGGAAATCTAGCTCTTCCAAGGAAGAGTGCAGTGTGTTGCCCTACACACAAAATACACAGTGACTGCGAAATGTTTCCGGGCCTGGATGTTTCTTAGTATCCCAGTGGAGCCTGCTGGTACTCGGTGCTCTTGCAGGGAATAGGGTGCCCACACGAGGTCCTCGTTGTCTTGAAAAGCTTACTAACCTTAAAAGAAAACAGACCTAAAACAAATGCCTCAAGGAAACTGCTGCAAGCTTAGTTAGCTTCGGCAGGGCTATTCAAGGCTTTACCTGGAGGAAAGAACTCACGTCAAGTTTCCTTTATCTCTAGGGCGTCTGAGGAGAGGCTCCCACCCAGGCTATGAAAGCACCCGGTTGATGCAGAGAACACTCGTTCCCTTCCCAGAGCCCTGCCTACAATGACTAAAGACTCGTCCTAAAACTGTTATTTAGGTAACGTCAAGGCAGCATGAATGGAGCATTCAAAATGGGAAAGCAAGGCTTGTGCCATAAGGTCCCCGTTTCCAGCGAACACGCGGCCTACCTACTTGTGATTTCTACCAAGTAAATATATACTCTAGCTAAACACTGGTCCCTTCCTTGAATAAAATTTATTTGGCACGGAATTCTGCGTGTAGCCAACAGCCTCCCCCAAGGTGTGCTCTAGGTAGGCTATCGGGCTTAGCTTCTTCTAAAACCCTGCAGTGTAAGAGGAAGAACTGTGCTTTGGTTACAGCAGGAACGCAAGCTGACTTTCTCCTGTAAGGATGGAGTCTTAAGGTATGACTTTGTAGAAGGAATGCGAAACAGTTTTGGTTTCTCAGTGCCGCTCAGCCTAGGGCAATGAGGCAGATTTGCATGATATGTAGGACGTGAGAGAACACATTTCCTGGAGCTGTTGGAGAGCAGAGGAAATCTAGCTCTTCCAAGGAAGAGTGCAGTGTGTTGGCCTACACACAAAGTACACAGAGTGACTGGGGAAGGTTTCCGGGCCTGGATGTTTCTTAGTAGCCCAGTGGAGCCTGCCGGTACTCGGTGGTCTTGCAGGGAATAGGGTGCCCACACGAGGTCCTCGTTGTCTTGAAAAGCTTACTAACCTTAAAAGAAAACAGACCTGAAACTAATGCCTCAAGGAAACTGCTCCAAACTTAGCTTCGGCAGGGCTATTCAAGGCTTTACCTTGAGGAAAGGACACACGACATGTTTCCCTTTATCTCTAGAGCGCCTCAGGAGAGGCTCCTACCTACGCTATGAAAGCACCCTGTTGATGTATAGAACACTCGTTCCCTCTCAGAGACCTGTCTACAGTAACTAGAGACCCGTCCTAAACTGTTATTTACGTAGCTTCAAGGCAGCATGAATGGAGAATTCAAAATGGGTAAGCAAGGCTTGTGTCATAGTATCCCCGTTTCCAGCGACCATGCGGCCTACCTCCTTGTGATTTCTACCAAGTAAATATATACTCTAGGTACACACTGGTCCCTTCCTTGAATAAAGATTATTTGGCACGGAGTTCTGCGTATAGGCAACCGCCTCTCCCAGGGATCGCTCTTGGTAGGCTATCGGTCTTAGCTTCTTCTAAAACCCTGGAGTGTAAGAGGAAGAACTGTGCTGTGGTTACAGCAGAAACGCAAGCCGACTTTCTACTGTAAGGATGGGGTGTTAAGGTATGACTTTGTAGACGGAATGCGAAGCAGTATTGTTTTCTCAGTTCTTCAGCCTAGGGCAATGAGGCATATTTGCCTGACATGTAGGAATTGAGAGAACACATTTCCTGGAGCTGTTGGAGAGCTGAGGAAATCTAGCTCTCCCAAGGAAGTTTGCAGTGTGTTGCCCTACACTCAGCATACACAGAGTGACTGGGAAAGGTTTTCGCGCCTGGAAGTGTCTTAGCAGCCTAGTGGAACCTGGCGGTACTCGGTGTTCGTGCAGGGAATAGGGTGCCCACGCGAGGTCCTCCGTTTCCTGAAAAGCTCACTAACGTTAAAGAAAGCAGACCTAAAGCTAATGCCTCAAGGACTCTGCTCCAAGCTTCCACATCGGCAGGGCTATTCTAGGCTTTACCTTGAGGAAAGGACTCACGTCAAGTTTCCTTTCAGCTCTAGAGCGTCTCAGGCGAGGCTCCCACCCAGGCTATGAAAGCACCTTGTTGATGTAGAAAACACTCGTTACCTTCCAGAGCCCTTCCAAGGAAGAGTGCAATGTGTTGGCCTACACACAAAATACACAGAGTGACTGGGAAAGGTTTCCGGGCCTGGATGTTTCTTAGTAGCCCAGTGGAGACTGCCGGTACTCGGTGGTCTTCCAGGGAATAAGGTGCCCACGCGAGGTCCTCGGTGTCTTGAAAAGCTTACTAACCTTAAAAGGAAACAGACCTGAAACTAATGCCTCAAAGACTCTGCTCCAAGCTTCCACATCGGCAGGGCTATTCTAGGCTTTACCTTGAGGAAAGGACTCACGTCAAGTTTCCTTTATGCTCTAGAGCGTCTCAGGCGAGGCTCCCATCCAGGTATGAAAGCACCCTGTTGATGTAGTGAACACTCGTTCCCTTCCCCGAGCCCTGCCGACAGACACTAGAGACCCGTCCTAAAACTGTTATTTAGGTAGGTTCAAGGCAGCAGGAATGGAACATTCAAAATGGGAAAGCAAGGCTTGTGCCATCAGGTCCCCGTTTCCAGCGAATACGCACCCTAAACCCTTGTGATTTCTGCCAAGTAAATATACACTCTAGCTACACACTGGTCCCTTCCTTGAATAAAGTTTATTTGGCACGGAATTCTGCGTGTAGCCAACCGCCTCCCCCAGGGAGCGCTCTGGGTAGGCTATCGGGCTTAGCTTCTTCTAAAACCCTGGAGTGTAAGAGGAAGAACTGTGCTTTGGTTACAGCAGGAAAGCAAGACGACTTTCTCGTGTAAGGATGGGGTCTTAAGGTGTGACTTTAAAGAAGGAATGCGTTGCAGTTTTGGTTTCTCAGTTCCGCTCAGCCTAGGGAAATGAGGGAGATTTTCATGACATATAGGACTTGAGAGAACACATTTCCTGGAGTTGTTGGAGAGCTGAGGAAATCTAGCTCTTCCAAGGAAGAGTGCAGTGTGTTGCCCTACACACAAAATACACAGTGACTGCGAAATGTTTCCGGGCCTGGATGTTTCTTAGTATCCCAGTGGAGCCTGCTGGTACTCGGTGCTCTTGCAGGGAATAGGGTGCCCACACGAGGTCCTCGTTGTCTTGAAAAGCTTACTAACCTTAAAAGAAAACAGACCTAAAACAAATGCCTCAAGGAAACTGCTGCAAGCTTAGTTAGCTTCGGCAGGGCTATTCAAGGCTTTACCTGGAGGAAAGAACTCACGTCAAGTTTCCTTTATCTCTAGGGCGTCTGAGGAGAGGCTCCCACCCAGGCTATGAAAGCACCCGGTTGATGCAGAGAACACTCGTTCCCTTCCCAGAGCCCTGCCTACAATGACTAAAGACTCGTCCTAAAACTGTTATTTAGGTAACGTCAAGGCAGCATGAATGGAGCATTCAAAATGGGAAAGCAAGGCTTGTGCCATAAGGTCCCCGTTTCCAGCGAACACGCGGCCTACCTACTTGTGATTTCTACCAAGTAAATATATACTCTAGCTAAACACTGGTCCCTTCCTTGAATAAAATTTATTTGGCACGGAATTCTGCGTGTAGCCAACAGCCTCCCCCAAGGTGTGCTCTAGGTAGGCTATCGGGCTTAGCTTCTTCTAAAACCCTGCAGTGTAAGAGGAAGAACTGTGCTTTGGTTACAGCAGGAACGCAAGCTGACTTTCTCCTGTAAGGATGGAGTCTTAAGGTATGACTTTGTAGAAGGAATGCGAAACAGTTTTGGTTTCTCAGTGCCGCTCAGCCTAGGGCAATGAGGCAGATTTGCATGATATGTAGGACGTGAGAGAACACATTTCCTGGAGCTGTTGGAGAGCAGAGGAAATCTAGCTCTTCCAAGGAAGAGTGCAGTGTGTTGGCCTACACACAAAGTACACAGAGTGACTGGGGAAGGTTTCCGGGCCTGGATGTTTCTTAGTAGCCCAGTGGAGCCTGCCGGTACTCGGTGGTCTTGCAGGGAATAGGGTGCCCACACGAGGTCCTCGTTGTCTTGAAAAGCTTACTAACCTTAAAAGAAAACAGACCTGAAACTAATGCCTCAAGGAAACTGCTCCAAACTTAGCTTCGGCAGGGCTATTCAAGGCTTTACCTTGAGGAAAGGACACACGACATGTTTCCCTTTATCTCTAGAGCGCCTCAGGAGAGGCTCCCACCTAGGCTATGAAAGCACCCTGTTGATGTAGAGAACACTCGTTCCCTCCCAGAGCCCTGTCTACAGTAACTAGAGACCCGTCCTAAAACTGTTATTTACGTAGCTTCAAGGCAGCATGAATGGAGAATTCAAAATGGGTAAGCAAGGCTTGTGTCATAGTATCCCCGTTTCCAGCGAACATGTGGCCTACCTCCTTGTGATTTCTACCAAGTAAATATATACTCTAGGTACACACTGGTCCCTTCCTTGAATAAAGTTTATTTGGCACGTAATTCTGCGTGTAGCCAACCGCCTCCCCCAGGGATCGCTCTGGGTAGGCTATCGGGCTTAGCTTCTTCTAAAACCCTGGAGTGTAAGAGGAAGAACTGTGCTGTGGTTACAGCAGAAACGCAAGCCGACTTTCTACTGTAAGGATGGGGTGTTAAGGTATGACTTTGTAGACGGAATGCGAAGCAGTATTGTTTTCTCAGTTCTTCAGCCTAGGGCAATGAGGCATATTTGCCTGACATGTAGGAATTGAGAGAACACATTTCCTGCAGCTGTTGGAGAGCTGAGGAAATCTAGCTCTCCCAAGGAAGTTTGCAGTGTGTTGCCCTACACTCAGCATACACACAGTGACTGGGAAATGTTTTCGGGCCTGGAAGTGTCTTAGCAGCCTAGTGGAACCTGGCGGTACTCGGTGTTCGGGCAGGGAATAGGGTGCCCACGCGAGGTCCTCCGTTTCCTGAAAAGCTCACTAACGTTAAAGAAAGCAGACCTAAAGCTAATGCCTCAAGGACTCTGCTCCAAGCTTCCACATCGGCAGGGCTATTCTAGGCTTTACCTTGAGGAAAGGACTCACGTCAAGTTTCCTTTCAGCTCTAGAGCGTCTCAGGCGAGGCTCCCACCCAGGCTATGAAAGCACCCTGTTGATGTAGAAAACACTCGTTACCTTTCCAGAGCCCTTCCAAGGAAGAGTGCAATGTGTTGGCCTACACACAAAATACACAGAGTGACTGGGAAAGGTTTCCGGGCCTGGATGTTTCTTAGTAGCCCAGTGGAGACTGCCGGTACTCGGTGGTCTTCCAGGGAATAAGGTGCCCACGCGAGGTCCTCGGTGTCTTGAAAAGCTTACTAACCTTAAAAGGAAACAGACCTGAAACTAATGCCTCAAAGACTCTGCTCCAAGCTTCCACATCGGCAGGGCTATTCTAGGCTTTACCTTGAGGAAAGGACTCACGTCAAGTTTCCTTTATGCTCTAGAGCGTCTCAGGCGAGGCTCCCATCCAGGTATGAAAGCACCCTGTTGAGGTAGTGAACACTCGTTCCCTTCCCCGAGCCCTGCCGACAGACACTAGAGACCCGTCCTAAAACTGTTATTTAGGTACGTTCAAGGCAGCAGGAATGGAACATTCAAAATGGGAAAGAAAGGCTTGTGCCATCAGGTCCCCGTTTCCAGCGAATACGCACCCTAAACCCTTGTGATTTCTGCCAAGTAAATATACACTCTAGCTACACACTGGTCCCTTCCTTGAATAAAGTTTATTTGGCACGGAATTCTGCGTGTAGCCAACCGCCTCCCCCAGGGAGCGCTCTGGGTAGGCTATCGGGCTTAGCTTCTTCTAAAACCCTGGAGTGTAAGAGGAAGAACTGTGCTTTCGTTACAGCAGGAAAGGAAGACGACTTTCTCGTGTAAGGATGGGGTCTTAAGGTATGACTTTGTAGAAGGAATGCGAAGCAGTTTTGGTTTCTCAGTGCCGATCAGCCTAGGGCAATGAGGCAGATTTGCATGACATATAGGACTTGAGAGAACACATTTCCTGGAGTAGTTGGAGAGCTGAGGAAATCTAGCTCTTGCAAGGAAGAGTGCAGTGTGTTGGCCTACACACAAAATACACAGAGTGACTGGGAAAGGTTTCCGGGCCTGGATGTTTCTTAGTAGCCCAGTGGAGACTGCCGGTACTCGGTGGTCTTCCAGGGAATAAGGTGCCCACGCGAGGTCCTCGGTGTCTTGAAAAGCTTACTAACCTTAAAAGGAAACAGACCTAAAACAAATGCCTCAAGGAAACTGCTGCAAGCTTAGTCAGCTTCGGCAGGGCTATTCTAGTTTTTACCTGGAGGAAAGAAGTCACGTCAAGTTTCCTTTATCTCTAGGGCGTCTGAGGAGAGGCTCCCACCCAGGCTATGAAAGCACCCTGTTGATGCAGAGAACACTCGTTCCCTTCCCAGAGCCCTGCCTACAATGACTAAAGACTCGTCCTAAAACTGTTATTTAGGTAACTTCAAGGCAGCATGATTGGAGCATTCAAAATGGGAAAGCAAGGCTTGTGCCATAAGGTCCCAGTTTCCAGCGAACACGCGGCCTACCTACTTGTGATTTCTACCAAGTAAATATACACTCTAGCTAAACACTGGTCCCTTCCTTGAAAAAAGTTTATTTGGCACGGAGTTCTGCGTGTAGCCAACAGCCTCCTCCAAGGAGCGCTCTAGGTAGGCTATCGGGCTTAGCTTCTTGTAAAACCCTGCAGTGTAAGAGGAACAACTGTGCTTTGGTTACTGCAGGAACGCAAGCTGACTTTTTCCTGTAAGGATGGAGTCTTAAGGTATGACTTTGTAGAAGGAATGCGAAACAGTTTTGGTTTCTCAGTGCCGCTCAGCCAAGGGCAATGAGGCAGATTTGCATGATATATAGGACGTGAGAAAACACATTTCCTGGAGCTGTTGGAGAGCTGAGGATATCTAGCTCTTCCAAGGAAGAGTGCAGTGTGTTGGCCTACACACAAAATACACAGAGTGACTGGGGAAGGTTTCCGGGCCTGGATGTTTCTTAGTAGCCCAGTGGAGCCTGCTGGTACTCGGTGGTCTTGCAGGGAATAGGGTGCCCACACGAGGTCCTCGTTGTCTTGAAAAGCTTACTAACCTTAAAAGAAAACAGACCTGAATCTAATGCCTCAAGGACACTGCTCCAAACTTAGCTTCGGCAGGGCTATTCAAGGCTTTACCTTGAGGAAAGGACACAGGACATGTTTCCTTATATCTCTAGAGCGCCTCAGGAGAGGCTCCTACCTACGCTATGAAAGCACCCTGTTGATGTATAGAACACTCGTTCCCTCTCAGAGACCTGTCTACAGTAACTAGAGACCCGTCCTAAACTGTTATTTACGTAGCTTCAAGGCAGCATGAATGGAGAATTCAAAATGGGTAAGCAAGGCTTGTGTCATAGTATCCCCGTTTCCAGCGACCATGCGGCCTACCTCCTTGTGATTTCTACCAAGTAAATATATACTCTAGGTACACACTGGTCCCTTCCTTGAATAAAGATTATTTGGCACGGAGTTCTGCGTATAGGCAACCGCCTCCCCCAGGGATCGCTCTTGGTAGGCTATCGGTCTTAGCTTCTTCTAAAACCCTGGAGTGTAAGAGGAAGAACTGTGCTGTGGTTACAGCAGAAACGCAAGCCGACTTTCTACTGTAAGGATGGGGTGTTAAGGTATGACTTTGTAGACGGAATGCGAAGCAGTATTGTTTTCTCAGTTCTTCAGCCTAGGGCAATGAGGCATATTTGCCTGACATGTAGGAATTGAGAGAACACATTTCCTGGAGCTGTTGGAGAGCTGAGGAAATCTAGCTCTCCCAAGGAAGTTTGCAGTGTGTTGCCCTACACTCAGCATACACAGAGTGACTGGGAAAGGTTTTCGCGCCTGGAAGTGTCTTAGCAGCCTAGTGGAACCTGGCGGTACTCGGTGTTCGTGCAGGGAATAGGGTGCCCACGCGAGGTCCTCCGTTTCCTGAAAAGCTCACTAACGTTAAAGAAAGCAGACCTAAAGCTAATGCCTCAAGGACTCTGCTCCAAGCTTCCACATCGGCAGGGCTATTCTAGGCTTTACCTTGAGGAAAGGACTCACGTCAAGTTTCCTTTCAGCTCTAGAGCGTCTCAGGCGAGGCTCCCACCCAGGCTATGAAAGCACCTTGTTGATGTAGAAAACACTCGTTACCTTCCAGAGCCCTTCCAAGGAAGAGTGCAATGTGTTGGCCTACACACAAAATACACAGAGTGACTGGGAAAGGTTTCCGGGCCTGGATGTTTCTTAGTAGCCCAGTGGAGACTGCCGGTACTCGGTGGTCTTCCAGGGAATAAGGTGCCCACGCAAGGTCCTCGGTGTCTTGAAAAGCTTACTAACCTTAAAAGGAAACAGACCTGAAACTAATGCCTCAAAGACTCTGCTCCAAGCTTCCACATCGGCAGGGCTATTCTAGGCTTTACCTTGAGGAAAGGACTCACGTCAAGTTTCCTTTATGCTCTAGAGCGTCTCAGGCGAGGCTCCCATCCAGGTATGAAAGCACCCTGTTGATGTAGTGAACACTCGTTCCCTTCCCCGAGCCCTGCCGACAGACACTAGAGACCCGTCCTAAAACTGTTATTTAGGTAGGTTCAAGGCAGCAGGAATGGAACATTCAAAATGGGAAAGCAAGGCTTGTGCCATCAGGTCCCCGTTTCCAGCGAATACGCACCCTAAACCCTTGTGATTTCTGCCAAGTAAATATACACTCTAGCTACACACTGGTCCCTTCCTTGAATAAAATTTATTTGGCACGGAATTCTGCGTGTAGCCAACCGCCTCCCCCAGGGAGCGCTCTGGGTAGGCTATCGGGCTTAGCTTCTTCTAAAACCCTGGAGTGTAAGAGGAAGAACTGTGCTTTGGTTACAGCAGGAAAGCAAGACGACTTTCTCGTGTAAGGATGGGGTCTTAAGGTTTGACTTTAAAGAAGGAATGCGTTGCAGTTTTGGTTTCTCAGTTCCGCTCAGCCTAGGGAAATGAGGGAGATTTGCATGACATATAGGACTTGAGAGAACACATTTCCTGGAGTTGTTGGAGAGCTGAGGAAATCTAGCTCTTCCAAGGAAGAGTGCAGTGTGTTGCCCTACACACAAAATACACAGTGACTGCGAAATGTTTCCGGGCCTGGATGTTTCTTAGTAGCCCAGTGGAGCCTGCTGGTACTCGGTGCTCTTGCAGGGAATAGGGTGCCCACACGAGGTCCTCGTTGTCTTGAAAAGCTTACTAACCTTAAAAGAAAACAGACCTAAAACAAATGCCTCAAGGAAACTGCTGCAAGCTTAGTTAGCTTCGGCAGGGCTATTCAAGGCTTTACCTGGAGGAAAGAACTCACGTCAAGTTTCCTTTATCTCTAGGGCGTCTGAGGAGAGGCTCCCACCCAGGCTATGAAAGCACCCGGTTGATGCAGAGAACACTCGTTCCCTTCCCAGAGCCCTGCCTACAATGACTAAAGACTCGTCCTAAAACTGTTATTTAGGTAACGTCAAGGCAGCATGAATGGAGCATTCAAAATGGGAAAGCAAGGCTTGTGCCATAAGGTCCCCGTTTCCAGCGAACACGCGGCCTACCTACTTGTGATTTCTACCAAGTAAATATATACTCTAGCTAAACACTGGTCCCTTCCTTGAATAAAATTTATTTGGCACGGAATTCTGCGTGTAGCCAACAGCCTCCCCCAAGGTGTGCTCTAGGTAGGCTATCGGGCTTAGCTTCTTCTAAAACCCTGCAGTGTAAGAGGAAGAACTGTGCTTTGGTTACAGCAGGAACGCAAGCTGACTTTCTCCTGTAAGGATGGAGTCTTAAGGTATGACTTTGTAGAAGGAATGCGAAACAGTTTTGGTTTCTCAGTGCCGCTCAGCCTAGGGCAATGAGGCAGATTTGCATGATATGTAGGACGTGAGAGAACACATTTCCTGGAGCTGTTGGAGAGCAGAGGAAATCTAGCTCTTCCAAGGAAGAGTGCAGTGTGTTGGCCTACACACAAAGTACACAGAGTGACTGGGGAAGGTTTCCGGGCCTGGATGTTTCTTAGTAGCCCAGTGGAGCCTGCCGGTACTCGGTGGTCTTGCAGGGAATAGGGTGCCCACACGAGGTCCTCGTTGTCTTGAAAAGCTTACTAACCTTAAAAGAAAACAGACCTGAAACTAATGCCTCAAGGAAACTGCTCCAAACTTAGCTTCGGCAGGGCTATTCAAGGCTTTACCTTGAGGAAAGGACACACGACATGTTTCCCTTTATCTCTAGAGCGCCTCAGGAGAGGCTCCCACCTAGGCTATGAAAGCACCCTGTTGATGTAGAGAACACTCGTTCCCTCCCAGAGCCCTGTCTACAGTAACTAGAGACCCGTCCTAAAACTGTTATTTACGTAGCTTCAAGGCAGCATGAATGGAGAATTCAAAATGGGTAAGCAAGGCTTGTGTCATAGTATCCCCGTTTCCAGCGAACATGTGGCCTACCTCCTTGTGATTTCTACCAAGTAAATATATACTCTAGGTACACACTGGTCCCTTCCTTGAATAAAGTTTATTTGGCACGTAATTCTGCGTGTAGCCAACCGCCTCCCCCAGGGATCGCTCTGGGTAGGCTATCGGGCTTAGCTTCTTCTAAAACCCTGGAGTGTAAGAGGAAGAACTGTGCTGTGGTTACAGCAGAAACGCAAGCCGACTTTCTACTGTAAGGATGGGGTGTTAAGGTATGACTTTGTAGACGGAATGCGAAGCAGTATTGTTTTCTCAGTTCTTCAGCCTAGGGCAATGAGGCATATTTGCCTGACATGTAGGAATTGAGAGAACACATTTCCTGGAGCTGTTGGAGAGCTGAGGAAATCTAGCTCTCCCAAGGAAGTTTGCAGTGTGTTGCCCTACACTCAGCATACACAGAGTGACTGGGAAAGGTTTTCGGGCCTGGAAGTGTCTTAGCAGCCTAGTGGAACCTGGCGGTACTCGGTGTTCGGGCAGGGAATAGGGTGCCCACGCGAGGTCCTCCGTTTCCTGAAAAGCTCACTAACGTTAAAGAAAGCAGACCTAAAGCTAATGCCTCAAGGACTCTGCTCCAAGCTTCCACATCGGCAGGGCTATTCTAGGCTTTACCTTGAGGAAAGGACTCACGTCAAGTTTCCTTTCACCTCTAGAGCGTCTCAGGCGAGGCTCCCACCCAGGCTATGAAAGCACCCTGTTGATGTAGAAAACACTCGTTACCTTTCCAGAGCCCTTCCAAGGAAGAGTGCAATGTGTTTGCCTACACACAAAATACACAGAGTGACTGGGAAAGGTTTCCGGGCCTGGATGTTTCTTAGTAGCCCAGTGGAGACTGCCGGTACTCGGTGGTCTTCCAGGGAATAAGGTGCCCACGTGAGGTCCTCGGTGTCTTGAAAAGCTTACTAACCTTAAAAGGAAACAGACCTGAAACTAATGCCTCAAAGACTCTGCTCCAAGCTTCCACATCGGCAGGGCTATTCTAGGCTTTACCTTGAGGAAAGGACTCACGTCAAGTTTCCTTTATGCTCTAGAGCGTCTCAGGCGAGGCTCCCATCCAGGTATGAAAGCACCCAGTTGATGTAGTGAACACTCGTTCCCTTCCCCGAGCCCTGCCGACAGACACTAGAGACCCGTCCTAAAACTGTTATTTAGGTAGGTTCAAGGCAGCAGGAATGGAACATTCAAAATGGGAAAGCAAGGCTTGTGCCATCAGGTCCCCGTTTCCAGCGAATACGCACCCTAAACCCTTGTGATTTCTGCCAAGTAAATATACATTCTAGCTACACACTGGTCCCTTCCTTGAATAAAGTTTATTTGGCACGGAATTCTGCGTGTAGCCAACCGCCTCCCCCAGGGAGCGCTCTGGGTAGGCTATCGGGCTTAGCTTCTTCTAAAACCCTGGAGTGTAAGAGGAAGAACTGTGCTTTGTTTACAGCAGGAAAGGAAGACGACTTTCTCGTGTAAGGATGGGGTCTTAAGGTTTGACTTTAAAGAAGGAATGCGTTGCAGTTTTGGTTTCTCAGTTCCGCTCAGCCTAGGGAAATGAGAGAGATTTGCATGACATATAGGACTTGAGAGAACACATTTCCTGGAGTTGTTGGAGAGCTGAGGAAATCTAGCTCTTCCAAGGAAGAGTGCAGTGTGTTGCCCTACACACAAAATACACAGTGACTGCGAAATGTTTCCGGGACTGGATGTTTCTTAGTAGCCCAGTGGAGCCTGCTGGTACTCGGTGCTCTTGCAGGGAATAGGGTGCCCACGAGAGGTCCTCGGTGTCTTGAAAAGCTTACTAACCTTAAAAGAAAACAGACCTAAAACAAATGCCTCAAGGAAACTGCTGCAAGCTTAGTTAGCTTCGGCAGGGCTATTCAAGGCTTTACCTGGAGGAAAGAACTCACGTCAAGTTTCCTTTATCTCTAGGGCGTCTGAGGAGAGGCTCCCACCCAGGCTATGAAAGCACCCGGTTGATGCAGAGAACACTCGTTCCCTTCCCAGAGCCCTGCCTACAATGACTAAAGACTCGTCCTAAAACTGTTATTTAGGTAACTTCAAGGCAGCATGAATGGAGCATTCAAAATGGGAAAGCAAGGCTTGTGCCATAAGGTCCCCGTTTCCAGCGAACACGCGGCCTACCTACTTGTGATTTCTACCAAGTAAATATATACTCTAGCTAAACACTGGTCCCTTCCTTGAATAAAATTTATTTGGCACGGAGTTCTGCGTGTAGCCAACAGCCTCCCCCAAGGAGCGCTCTAGGTAGGCTATCGGGCTTAGCTTCTTCTAAAACCCTGCAGTGTAAGAGGAAGAACTGTGCTTTGGTTACAGCAGGAACGCAAGCTGACTTTCTCCTGTAAGGATGGAGTCTAAAGGTATGACTTGTAGAAGGAATGCGAAACAGTTTTGGTTTCTCAGTGCCGCTCAGCCTAGGGCAATGAGGCAGATTTGCATGATATGTAGGACGTGAGAGAACACATTTCCTGGAGCTGTTGGAGAGCAGAGGAAATCTAGCTCTTCCAAGGAAGAGTGCAGTGTGTTGGCCTACACACAAAGTACACAGAGTGACTGGGGAAGGTTTCCGGGCCTGGATGTTTCTTAGTAGCCCAGTGGAGCCTGCCGGTACTCGGTGGTCTTGCAGGGAATAGGGTGCCCACACGAGGTCCTCGTTGTCTTGAAAAGCTTACTAACCTTAAAAGAAAACAGACCTGAAACTAATGCCTCAAGGAAACTGCTCCAAACTTAGCTTCGGCAGGGCTATTCAAGGCTTTACCTTGAGGAAAGGACACACGACATGTTTCCTTTTATCTCTAGAGCGCCTCAGGAGAGGCTCCCACCTAGGCTATGAAAGCACCCTGTTGATGTAGAGAACACTCGTTCCCTCCCAGAGCCCTGTCTACAGTAACTAGAGACCCGTCCTAAAACTGTTATTTACGTAGCTTCAAGGCAGCATGAATGGAGAATTCAAAATGGGTAAGCAAGGCTTGTGTCATAGTATCCCCGTTTCCAGCGAACATGTGGCCTACCTCCTTGTGATTTCTACCAAGTAAATATACACTCTAGGTACACACTGGTCCCTTCCTTGAATAAAGTTTATTTGGCACGTAATTCTGCGTGTAGCCAACCGCCTCCCCCAGGGATCGCTCTGGGTAGGCTATCGGGCTTAGCTTCTTCTAAAACCCTGGAGTGTAAGAGGAAGAACTGTGCTGTGGTTACAGCAGAAACGCAAGCCGACTTTCTACTGTAAGGATGGGGTGTTAAGGTATGACTTTGTAGACGGAATGCGAAGCAGTATTGTTTTCTCAGTTCTTCAGCCTAGGGCAATGAGGCATATTTGCCTGACATGTAGGAATTGAGAGAACACATTTCCTGGAGCTGTTGGAGAGCTGAGGAAATCTAGCTCTCCCAAGGAAGTTTGCAGTGTGTTGCCCTACACTCAGCATACACAGAGTGACTGGGAAAGGTTTTCGGGCCTGGAAGTGTCTTAGCAGCCTAGTGGAACCTGGCGGTACTCGGTGTTCGTGCAGGGAATAGGGTGCCCACGCGAGGTCCTCCGTTTCCTGAAAAGCTCACTAACGTTAAAGAAAGCAGACCTAAAACTAATGCCTCAAAGACTCTGCTCCAAGCTTCCACATCAGCAGGGCTATTCTAGGCTTTACCTTGAGGAAAGGACTCACGTCAAGTTTCCTTTATGCTCTAGAGCGTCTCAGGCGAGGCTCCCATCCAGGTATGAAAGCACCCTGTTGATGTAGTGAACACTCGTTCCCTTCCCCGAGCCCTGCCGACAGACACTAGAGACCCGTCCTAAAACTGTTATTTAGGTACGTTCAAGGCAGCAGGAATGGAACATTCAAAATGGGAAAGCAAGGCTTGTGCCATCAGGTCTCCGTTTCCAGCGAATACGCACCCTAAACCCTTGTGATTTCTGCCAAGTAAATATACACTCTAGCAACACACTGGTCCCTTCCTTGAATAAAATTTATTTGGCACGGAATTCTGCGTGTAGCCAACCGCCTCCCCCAGGGAGCGCTCTGGGTAGGCTATCGGGCTTAGCTTCTTCTAAAACCCTGGAGTGTAAGAGGAAGAACTGTGCTTTGGTTACAGCAGGAAAGCAAGCCGACTTTCTCCTGTAAGGATGGGGTCTTAAGGTTTGACTTTAAAGAAGGAATGCGTTGCAGTTTTGGTTTCTCAGTGCCGCTCAGCCTAGGGCAATGAGGGAGATTTGCATGACATATAGGACTTGAGAGAACACATTTCCTGGAGTTGTTGGAGAGCTGAGGAAATCTAGCTCTTCCAAGGAAGAGTGCAGTGTGTTGCCCTACACACAAAATACACAGTGACTGGGAAATGTTTCCGGGCCTGGATGTTTCTTAGTAGCCCAGTGGAGCCTGCTGGTACTCGGTGCTCTTGCAGGGAATAGGGTGCCCACGAGAGGTCCTCGGTGTCTTGAAAAGCTTACTAACCTTAAAAGAAAACAGACCTAAAACAAATGCCTCAAGGAAACTGCTACAAGTTTAGTTAGCTTCGGCAGGGCTATTCAAGGCTTTACCTGGAGGAAAGAACTCACGTCAAGTTTCCTTTATGTCTAGGTCGTCTGAGGAGAGGCTCCCACCCAGGCTATGAAAGCACCCTGTTGATGCAGAGAACACTCGTTCCCTTCCCAGAGCCCTGCCTACAATGACTAAAGACTCGTCCTAAAACTGTTATTTAGGTAACTTCAAGGCAGCATGATTGGAGCATTCAAAATGGGAAAGCAAGGCTTGTGCCATAAGGTACCCGTTTCCAGCGAACACGCGGCCTACCTACTTGTGATTTCTATCAAGTAAATATACACTCTAGCTAAACACTGGTCCCTTCCTTGAATAAAGTTTATTTGGCACGGAGTTCTGCGTGTAGCCAACAGCCTCCCCCAAGGAGCGCTCTAGGTAGGCTATCGGGCTTAGCATCTTCTATAACCCTGCAGTGTAAGAGGAAGAACTGTGCTTTGGTTACAGCAGGAACGCAAGCCTACTTTCTCCTGTAAGGATAGGGTCTTAAGGTATGACTTTGTAGAAGGAATGCGAAACAGTTTTGGTTTCTCAGTGCCGATCAGCCTAGGGCAATGAGGCAGATTTGCAAGACATATAGGACTTGAGAGAACACATTTCCTGGAGTTGTTGGAGAGCTGAGGAAATCTAGCTCTTCCAAGGAAGAGTGCAGTGTGTTGGCCTACACACAAAGTACACAGAGTGACTGGGAAAGGTTTCCGGGCCTGGATGTTTCTTAGTAGCCCAGTGGAGACTACCGGTACTCGGTGGTCTTCCAGGGAATAAGGTGCCCACGCGAGGTCCTCGGTGTCTTGAAAAGCTTACTAACCTTAAAAGGAAACAGACCTAAAACAAATGCCTCAAGGAAACTGCTGCAAGCTTAGTCAGCTTCGGCAGGGCTATTCAAGGCTTTACCTTGAGTAAAGGACACAGGACATGTTTCCTTTTATCTCTAGAGCGCCTCAGGAGAGGCTCCCACCTAGGCTATGAAAGCACCCTGTTGATGTAGAGAACACTCGTTCCCTCCCAGAGCCCTGTCTACAGTAACTAGAGACCCGTCCTAAAACTGTTATTTACGTAGCTTCAAGGCAGCATGAATGGAGAATTCAAAATGGGTAAGCAAGGCTTGTGTCATAGTATCCCCGTTTCCAGCGAACATGCGGCCTACCTCCTTGTGATTTCTACCAAGTAAATATATACTCTAGGTACACACTGGTCCCTTCCTTGAATAAAGTTTATTTGGCACGGAGTTCTGCGTATAGGCAACCGCCTCCCCCAGGGAGCGCTCTAGGTAGGATATTGGGCTTAGCTTTTCTAAACCCTGCAGTGTAAGAGGAAGAACTGTGCTTTCGTTACAGCAGGAACGCAAGCCTACTTTCTCCTGTAAGGATGGGGTCTTAAGGTATGACTTTGTAGAAGGAATGCGAAGCAGTTTTGGTTTCTCAGTGCCGGTCAGCCTAGGGCAATGAGGCAGATTTGCATGACATGTAGGACGTGAGAGAGCACATTTCCTGGAGCTGTTGGAGAGCTGAGGAAATCTAGCTCTTCCAAGGAAGAGTGCAGTGTGTTGCCCTACACACAAAATACACAGTGACTGGGAAATGTTTCCGGGCCTGGATGTTTCTTAGTAGCCCAGTGGAGCCTGCTGGTACTCGGTGCTCTTGCAGGGAATAGGGTGCCCACGAGAGGTCCTCGGTGTCTTGAAAAGCTTACTAACCTTAAAAGAAAACAGACCTAAAACAAATGCCTGAAGGAAACTGCTGCAAGCTTAGTCAGCTTCGGCAGTGCTATTCAAGGCTTTACCTGGAGGAAAGAAGTCACGTCAAGTTTCCTTTATCTCTAGGGCGTCTGAGGAGAGGCTCCCACCCAGGCTATGAAAGCACCCTGTTGATGCAGAGAACACTCGTTCCCTTCCCAGAGCCCTGCCTACAATGACTAAAGACTCGTCCTAAAACTGTTATTTAGGTAACTTCCAGGCAGCATGATTGGAGCATTCAAAATGGGAAAGCAAGGCTTGTGCCATAAGGTCCCAGTTTCCGGCGAACACGCGGCCTACCTACTTGTGATTTCTACCAAGTAAATATACACTCTAGCTAAACACTGGTCCCTTCCTTGAATAAAGTTTATTTGGCACGGAGTTCTGCGTGTAGCCAACAGCCTCCTCCAAGGAGCGCTCTAGGTAGGCTATCGGGCTTAGCTTCTTCTAAAACCCTGCAGTGTAAGAGGAACAACTGTGCTTTGGTTACTGCAGGAACGCAAGCTGACTTTTTCCTGTAAGGATGGAGTCTTAAGGTATGACTTTGTAGAAGGAATGCGAAACAGTTTTGGTTTCTCAGTTCCGCTCAGCCTAGGGCAATGAGGCAGATTTGCATGATATATAGGACGTGAGAAAACACATTTCCTGGAGCTGTTGGAGAGCTGAGGATATCTAGCTCTTCCAAGGAAGAGTGCAGTGTGTTGGCCTACACACAAAATACACAGAGTGACTGGGGAAGGTTTCCGGGCCTGGATGTTTCTTAGTAGCCCAGTGGAGCCTGCCGGTACTCGGTGGTCTTGCAGGGAATAGGGTGCCCACACGAGGTCCTCGTTGTCTTGAAAAGCTTACTAACCTTAAAAGAAAACAGACCTGAATCTAATGCCTCAAGGAAACTGCTCCAAACTTAGCTTCGGCAGGGCTATTCAAGGCTTTACCTTGAGTAAAGGACACAGGATATGTTTCCTTTTATCTCTAGAGCGCCTCAGGAGAGGCTCCCACCTAGGCTATGAAAGCACCCTGTTGATGTAGAGAACACTCGTTCCCTCCCAGAGCCCTGTCTACAGTAACTAGAGACCCGTCCTAAAACTGTTATTTACGTAGCTTCAAGGCAGCATGAATGGAGAATTCAAAATGGGTAAGCAAGGCTTGTGTCATAGTATCCCCGTTTCCAGCGAACATGCGGCCTACCTCCTTGTGATTTCTACCAAGTAAATATATACTCTAGGTACACACTGGTCCCTTCCTTGAATAAAGTTTATTTGGCACGGAGTTCTGCGTATAGGCAACCGCCTCCCCCAGGGAGCGCTCTAGGTAGGCTATTGGGCTTAGCTTTTCTAAACCCTGCAGCGTAAGAGGAAGAACTGTGCTTTGGTTACAGCAGGAACGCAAGCCTACTTTCTCCTGTAAGGATGGGGTGTTAAGGTATGACTTTGTAGAAGGAATGCGAAGCAGTTTTGGTTTCTCAGTGCCGGTCAGCCTAGGGCAATGAGGCAGATTTGCATGACATGTAGGACTTGAGAGAGCACATTTCCTGGAGCTGTTGGAGAGCTGAGGAAATCTAGCTCTTTCAAGGAAGAGTGCAGTGTGTTGGCCTACACACAAAATACACAGAGTGACTGGGAAAGGTTTTCAGGCCTGGAAGTGTCTTAGCAGCCTAATGGAGCCTGCCGGTACTCGGTGTTCGTGCAGGGAATAGGGTGCCCACGCGATGTCCTCCGTTTCCTGAAAAGCTCACTAACGTTAAAGAAAGCAGACCTAAAGCTAATGCCTCAAGGACTCTGCTCCAAGCTTCCACATCGGCAGGGCTATTCTAGGCTTTACCTTGAGGAAAGGACTCACGTCAAGTTTCCTTTCAGCTCTAGAGCGTCTCAGGCGAGGCTCCCACCCAGGCTACGAAAGCACCCTGTTGATGTAGAAAACACTCGTTACCTTTCCAGAGCCCTTCCAAGGAAGAGTGCAATGTGTTGGCCTACACACAAAATACACAGAGGGACTGGGAAAGGTTTCCGGGCCTGGATGTTTCTTAGTAGCCCAGTGGAGACTGCCGGTACTCGGTGGTCTTCCAGGGAATAAGGTGCCCACGCGAGGTCCTCGGTGTCTTGAAAAGCTTACTAACCTTAAAAGTAAACAGACCTGAAACTAATGCCTCAAGGACTCCGCTCCAAGCTTCCACTTCGGCAGGGCTATTCTAGGCTTTACCTTGAGGAAAGGACTCACGTCAAGTTTCCTTTTAGCTCTAGCGCGTCTCAGGCGAGGCTCCCACCCAGGCTATGAAAGCACCCTTTTGATGTAGAGAACAGTCGTTCCCTTCCCAGAGCCCTGCCTACAGACACTAGAGACCCGTCCTAAAATTGTAATTTATGTAGCTTCAAGGCAGCTTGGATGGAGCATTCAAAATGGGTAAGCAAGGCTTGTGCCATAAGTTCCCCGTTTCCAGCGAACATGTGGCCTACCTCCTTGTGATTTCTACCAAGTAAATATATACTCTAGGTACACACTGGTCCCTTCCTTGAATAAAGTTTATTTGGCACGTAATTCTGCGTGTAGCCAACCGCCTCCCCCAGGGATCGCTCTGGGTAGGCTATCGGGCTTAGCTTCTTCTAAAACCCTGGAGTGTAAGAGGAAGAATTGTGCTGTGGTTACAGCAGAAACGCAAGCCGACTTTCTACTGTAAGGATGGGGTGTTAAGGTATGACTTTGTAGAAGGAATGCGAAGCAGTATTGTTTTCTCAGTTCTTCAGCCTAGGGCAATGAGGAATATTTGCCTGACATGTAGGAATTGAGAGAACACATTTCCTGGAGCTGTTGGAGAGCTGAGGAAATCTAGCTCTCCCAAGGAAGTTTGCAGTGTGTTGCCCTACACTCAGCATACACAGAGTGACTGGGAAAGGTTTTCGGGCCAGGAAGTGTCTTAGCAGCCTAGTGGAACCTGGCGGTACTCGGTGTTCGTGCAGGGAATAGGGTGCCCACGCGAGGTCCTCCGTTTCCTGAAAAGCTCACTAACGTTAAAGAAAGCAGACCTAAAGCTAATGCCTCAAAGACTCTGCTCCAAGCTTCCACATCCGCAGGGCTATTCTAGGCTTTACCTTGAGGAAAGGACTCACGTCAAGTTTCCTTTATGCTCTAGAGCGTCTCAGGCGAGGCTCCCATCCTGGTATGAAAGCACCCTGTTGATGTAGTGAACACTCGTTCCCTTCCCCGAGCCCTGCCGACAGACACTAGAGACCCGTCCTAAAACTGTTATTTAGGTAGGTTCAAGGAGGCATGAATGGAGCATTCAAAATGGGTAAGCAAGGCTTGTGCCGTAAGTTCCCCGTTTCCAGCGAACATGTAGCCTACCACCTTGTGATTTCTACCAAGTAAATATACACTCTAGCTACACACTGGTCCCTTCCTTGAATAAAGTTTATTTGGCACGGAGTTCTGCGTGTAGCCAACAGCCTCCCCCAAGGAGCGCTCTATGTATGCTATCGGGCTTAGCCTCTTCTAAAACCCTGCAGTGTAAGAGGAAGAACTGTGCTTTGGTTACAGCAGAAACGCAAGCCGACTTTCTCCTGTAAGGATGGATTCTTAATGTATGACTTTGTAGAAGGAATGCGAAGTAGTTTTGGTTTCTCAGTGCCGCTCAGCCTAGGGCAATGAAGCAGATTTGCATGACATGTAGGAATTGAGAGAACACATTTCCTGGAGCTGTTGGAGAGCTGAGGAAATCTAGCTCTTCCAAGGAAGAGTGTAGTGTGTTGCCCTACACACAAAATACACAGTGACTGGGAAATGTTTCCGGGCCTGGATGTTTCTTAGTAGCCCAGTGGAGCCTGCTGGTACTCGGTGCTCTTGCAGGGAATAGGTTGCCCACGAGAGGTCCTCGGTGTCTTGAAAAGCTTACTAACCTTAAAAGAAAACAGACCTAAAACAAATGCCTCAAGGAAACTGCTGCAAGCTTAGTCAGCTTCGGCAGTGCTATTCAAGGCTTTACCTGGAGGAAAGAACTCACGTCAAGTTTCCTTTATCTCTAGGGCGTCTGAGGAGAGGCTCCCACCCAGGCTATGAAAGCACCCTCTTGATGCAGAGAACACTCGTTCCCTTCCCAGAGCCCTGCCTACAATGAATAAAGACTCGTCCTAAAACTGTTATTTAGGTAACTTCAAGGCAGCATGAATGGAGCATTCAAAATGGGAAAGCGAAGCTTGTGCCATAAGGTCCCCGTTTCCAGCGAACACGCGGCCTACCTACTTGTGATTTCTACTAAGTAAATATACACTCTAGCTAAACACTGGTCCCTTACTTGAATAAAGTTTATTTTGCACGGAGTTCTACGTGTAGCCAACAGCCTCCCCCAAGGAGCGCTCTAGGTATGCTATCGGGCCTAGCCTCTTCTGAAACCCTGCAGTGTAAGAGGAAGAACTGTGCTTTGGTTACAGCAGGAACGCAACCGACTTTCTCCTGTAAGGATGGGGTCTTAAGGTATAACTTTGTAGAAGGAATGCGAAGCAGTTTTGGTTTCTCAGTGCTGCTCAGCCTAGGGCAATGAGGCAGATTTGCATGACATGTAGGACGTGAGAGAACACATTTCCTGGAGCTGTTGGAGAGCTGAGGAAATCTAGCTCTTCCAAGGAAGTGTGCTGTGTGTTGCCCTACACTCAGCATACACACAGTGACTGGGAAAGGCTTTCGGGCCTGGAAGTGTCTTAGCAGCCTAGTGAAGCCTCCCGGTACTCGGTGTTCGTGCAGGGAATAGGGTGCCCACGCGAGGTCCTCCGTTTCCTGAAAAGCTCACTAACGTTAAAGAAAGCTGACCTAAAGCTAATGCCTCAAGGACTCTGCTCCAAGCTTCCACAACGGCAGGGCTATTCTAGGCTTTTCCTTGAGGAAAGGACTCACGTCAAGTTTCCTTTTAGCTCTAGAGCGTCTCAGGAGATGCTCCCACCCAGGCTATGAAACCACACTGTTGATGTAGAGAACACTCGTTCCCTTCCCAGAGCCCTGCCTACAGAGACTAGAGACCCGTACTAAAATTGTTATTTAGGTAGCTTCAAGGCAGCATGAATGGAGCATTCAAAATGGGTAAGCAAGGCTTGTGCCCTAAGTTCCCCGTTTCCAGCGAACATGTAGCCTACCACCTTGTGATTTCTACCAAGTAAATATACACTCTAGCTACACACTGTTCCCTTCCTTAAATAAAGTTTATTTGGCACGGAGTTCTGTGTGTAGCCAACCGCCTCCCCCAAGGAGCGCTCTAGGTGTGCTATCGGGCTTAGCCTCTTCTAAAACCCTGCAGTGTAAGAGGAAGAACTGTGCTTTGGTTACAGCAGGAACGCAAGCCGACTTTCTCATGTAAGGATGGAGTCTTAAGATGTGACTTTGTAGAAGGAATGCGAAGCAGTTTTGGTTTCTCAGTGCCGCTCAGCCTACGGCAATGAGGCAGATTTGCATGACATGTAGGACGTGACAGAACACATTTCCTGGAGCTGTTGGAGAGCTGAGGAAATCCAGCTCTTCCAAGGAAGAGTCCAGTGTTTTGGCCTACACTCAAAATACACAGAGTGACTGGGAAAGGTTTCCGGGCTGGATGTTTCTTAGTAGCCCAGTGGAGATTGCCGGTACTCGGTGTTCTTCCAGTGAATAAGGTGCCCACGCGAGGTCCTCGGTGTCTTGAAAAGCTTACTAACCTTAAAAGGAAACAGACCTGGAACTAATGCCTCAAGGACTCTGCTACAAGCTTACACTTCAGCAGGGCTATTCTAGGCTTTACCTTGAGGAAAGGACTAACGTCAAGTTTCCTTTTAGCTCTAGAGCGTCTCAGACGAGGCTCCCACCCAGGCTATGAAAGCACCCTGTTGATATAGAGAACACTCGTTCCCTTCCCAGAGCCCTGCCTACGGAGACTAGAGACCCGTCCTAAAATTGTTATTTAGGTAGCTTCAAGGAAGCTTGAATGGAACATTCAACATTGGTAAGCAAGGCTTGTGCCATAAGTACCCCGTTTCCAGCGAACATGCAGCCTACCTCCTTGTGATTTCTACCAAGTAAATATACACTCGAGCTACACACTGGTCCCTTCCTTGAATAAAGTTTATTTGGCACGGAATTCTGCGTGTAGCCAACCGCCTCCCCCAGGGAGCGCTCTGGGTAGGCTATCGGGCTTAGCTTCTTCTAAAACCCTGGAGTGTAAGAGGAAGAACTGTGCTTTGGTTACAGCAGGAAAGCAAGCCGACTTTCTCCTGTAAGGATGGGGTCTTAAGATTTGACTTTGTAGAAGGAATGTGAAGCACTTTTGGTTTCTCAGTGCCGCTCAGCCTAGGGCAATGAGGGAGATTTGCATGACATAAAGGACTTGAGAGAACACATTTCCTGGAGTTGTTGGAGAGCTGAGGAAATCTAGCTCTTCCAAGGAAGAGTGCAGTGTGTTGCCCTACACACAAAATACACAGAGTGACTGGGAAAGGTTTCCGGGACTGTATGTTTCTTAGTAGCCCAGTGGAGCCTGCCGGTTCTCGGTATTTTTGCAGGGAATAAGGTGCCCACGCGAGATCCTCGGTGTCTTGAAAAGCTTACTAACCTTAAAAGGAAACAGACCTGAAACTAATGCTTCAAGGACTCTGCTCCAAGCTTCCACTTCGGCAGGGCTATTCAAGGCTTTACCTTGAGGAAAGGACTCACGTCAAGTTTCCTTTTAGCTCTAGAGCGTCTCAGGAGAGGCTTCCACCCAGGCTATGAAAGCACCCTGTTGATGTAGAGAGCACTCTTTCCCTTCCCAGAGCCCTGCCTACAATGACTAAAGACTCGTCCTAAAACTGTTATTTAGGTAACTTCAAGGCAGCATGAATGGAGCATTCAAAATGGGAAAGCAAGGCTTGTGCCATAAGGTCCCCGTTTCCAGCGAACACGCGGCCTACCTCCTTGTGCTTTCTACCAAGTAAATATACACTCTAGTTAAACACTGGTCCCTTCCTTGAATAAAGTTTATTTGGCACGGAGTTCTGGGTGTAGGCCACAGCCTTCCCCAAGGAGCGCTCTATGTAGGCTATCGGGCTTAGCTTCTTCTAAAATCCTGCAGTGTAAGAGGAAGAACTGTGCTTTGGTTACAGCAGGAATGCAAGCCGACTTTCTCCTGTAAGGATGGGGTCTTAAGGTATGATTTTTAGAACGAATGCGAAGCAGTTTTGGTTTCTCAGTGCCGCTAAGCCTATGGCAATGAGGCAGAATTGCATGACATGTAGGACATTAGAGAACACATTTCCTGGAGCTGTTGGAGTTCTGAGGAAATCTAGGTCTCCCAAGGAATAGTGTAGAGTGTTGGCCCACACACACAATACGCAGAGTGACTGGGAAAGGTTTCTGGGCCTGGATGTTTCTTAGTAGCCCAGTGGAGCCTGCCGGTACTCGGTGGTCTTGCAGGAAATAGGGTGCCCATGCGAGGTCTTCGATGTGTTGAAAAGCTTACTAACCTTTAAAGAAAACAGACCTGAAAATAATGCCTTAAGGAAACTACTCCAAACTTAGCTTCGGCTGGGCTATTCAAGGCTTTACCTTGAGGAAAGGACTCACGTCAAGTTTCCTGTTATCTCTCGAGCGTCTCAGGAGAGGCTCCCACCCAGGCTATGAAACCACCCTGTTGATGTAGAGAACACTCGTTCCCTTCCCAGAGCCAGGCCTACAGAGACTAGAGACCAGTCCTAAAATTGTTATTTAGGTAGCTTCAAGGCAGCTTGAATGGAGCATACAAAATGGGAAAGCAAGGCTTGTGCCATAAGTTCCCCGTTTCCAGCGAACATGTCGCCTACCACCTTGTGATTTCTACCAGTAAATATACACTGTAGCTACACACTGGTCCCTTCCTTGAATAAAGTTTCTTTGGCACGGAATTCTGCGTGTAGCCAACCGCCTCCCCCAGTGAGCGCTCTGGGTAGGCTATCGGGCTTAGCTTCTTCTAAAACCCTGGAGTGTAAGAGAAAGAACTGTGCTTTGGTTACAGCAGGAACGAAAGCCGACTTTCTCCTGTAAGGATGGGGTCTTAAGGTATGACTTTGTAGAAGGAATGCGAAGCAGTTTTGTTTTCTCAGTGCCGCTCAGCCTAAGGCAATGAGGCAGATTTGCATGACATGTAGGACGTGAGAGAGCACATTTCCTGGAGCTGTTGGAGAGCTGAGGAAACCTAGCTCTTCCAAGGAAGAGTGCAGTGTGTTGGCCTACACACAAAATACACAGAGTGACTGGGAAAGGTTTACGGGCCTGGATGTTTCTTAGTAGCCCAGTGGAGCCTGCCGTTATATGTTGGTCTTGCAGGGAATAAGGTGCCCACGCGAGTTCTCGGTGTCTGGAAAAGCTTACTAACCTTAACAGGAAACAGACCTGAAACTAATGCCTCAAGGACTCCGCTCCAAGCTTCCACTTCGGCAGGGCTATTCTAGGCTTTACCTTGAGGAAAGGACTCACGTCAAGTTTCCTTTTAGCTGTAGAGCGTCTGAGGAGAGGCTCCCAGCCAGGCTATGAAAGCACCCTGTTGATGTAGAGAACACTCGTTCCCTTCCCAGAGCGCTGCCTAAAGAGACTAGAGACCCGTCCTAAAATTGTTTTTTAGGTAGCTTCAAGGCAGCTTGAATGGAGCATTCAAAATGGGTAAGCAAGGCTTGTGCCATAAGGTCCCTGTTTCCAGCGAACATGCGGCCTACCTCCTTGTGATTTCTACCAAGTAAATATATACCCTAGGTACACACTGGTCCCTTCTTTGAATAAAGTTTATTAGGCATGGAGTTCTGCGTGTAGCTAACCGCCTCCCCCAAGGAGCGCTTTAGGTGGGCTATCGGGCTTAGCTTTTCTAAAACCATGAAGTGTAAGAGGAAGAACTGTGCTTTGGTTACAGCAGGAACGCAAGCCGACTTTCTCTTGAAAGGATGCGGTCTTAAGGTATGACTTTTTAGAAGGAATGTGAAGCAGTTTTTGTTTCTCAGTGCTGCTCAGCCTAGGGCAATGGGGGAGATTTGCATGACATATAGGACTTGAGAGAACACATTTCTTGGAGTTGTTGGAGAGCTGAGGAAATCTAGCTCTTCCAAGGAAGAGTGCAGTGTGTTGGCCTACACACAAAATACACAGAGTGACTGGGAAAGGTTTCCGGGCCTGAATGTTTCTTAGTAGCCCAGTGGAGCCTGCCGGTACTCTGAGGTCTTGCAGGGAATAAGGTGCCCACGAGAGTTCCTCGGTGTCTTGAAAAGCTTACTAACCTTAAAAGGAAACAGAACTGAAACTAATGCCTCAAGGACTCCGCTCCAAGCTTCCACTTGGGCAGGGCTATTCTAGGCTTTACCTTGAGGAAAGGACTCACGTCAAGTTTCCTTTTAGCTCTAGAGCGTCTCAGGAGAGGCTCCCACCCAGGCTATGAAAGCACCCAGTTGATGTAGAGAACACTCGTTCCCTTCCCAGAGCCCTGCCTACAGAGACTAGAGACCCGTCCTAAAATTGTTATTTAGGTAGCTTCAAGGCAGCATGAATGGAGCATTTAAAATGGGTAAGCAAGGCTTGTGCCATAACGTGCCCGTTTCCAGCGAAAACGCAGCCTACCTCCTTGTAATTTCTACCAAGTAAATATACAATCTAGTTACACACTGGTCCCTTCCTTGAATAAAATTATTTGGCACGGAGTTCTGCGTGTAGCCAACTGCCTCCCCCAAGGAGGGCTCTAGGTAGGCTATAGGGCTTAGTTTCTTCTAAAACCCTGCAGTGTAAGAGGAATAAATGTGCTTTGGTTATAGCAGGAACGCAAGCCGATTTTTTCCTGTAAGGATGTGGACTTAAGGTATGACTTTGTAGAAGGAATGCGAAGCAGTTTTGCTTTCTCAGTGGCGCTCAGCCTAGGGCAATGAGGCAGATTTGCATGAAATATAGGACGTGAGAAAACACATTTCCTGGAGCTGTTGCAGAGCTGAGGAAATCTACCTCTTCCAAGGAAGAGTGCAGTGTATTGGTGTACACACAAAATACACAGAGTGACTGGGACAGATTAACGGGCGTGGATATTTTTTAGTAGCCAACTGGAGCCGGTCGGTACTTGGTGTTCTTACAGGGTATAGGGTGCCCACGCGAGGTCCTCGGTGTCTTGAAAAGCTAACTAACCTTAAAAGAAAACAGACCTGACCTAATGCCTCAAGGAAACTGTTCGAAAATTAGCTTCGGCAAGTCTATTCAAGGATTTACCTTGAGGAAAGGACTCACATTAAGTTTCCATTTGCCTACAGAGCGTCTCAGGAGAGGCTCCCACACAGGCTATGAAAGCACCCTGTTGATGTAGAAAACAATCGTGTCTTTCCCATATCCCTGCCTACAGTGACTAGAGACCCGTCCTAAAACTGTTATTTAGGTAGCTTCAAGGCAGCATGAATGGAGCTTTCAAAATGTGTAAGCAAGGCTTGTGCCATAAGGTCCCCGTTTCCAGCGAACAAGCAGCCTACCTACTTGTGATTTCTACCTAGTAAATATACACTCTAGCTACACACTGATCCCTTCCTTGAATAAAGTTTATTTGCACGAGTTCTGCGTGTAGCCAACCACCTCCCCCAAGGAGTGCTCTAGGTATGCTCTCGGGCTTAGCCTCTTCTAAAACCCTGCAGTGTAAGAAGAAGAAATGTGCTTTGGTTCCAGCAGGAACGCAAGCCGACTTTCTCCTGTAAGGATGGGTTCTTAAGGTATGAATCTGTAGAAGGATTACGAAGCAGTTTTGGTTTCTCAGTTCCGCTCAGCCTAGAGCAATGAGGCAAATTTGCATGACATGTAGGACGGGAGAGAACACATTTCCTGGAGCTGTTGGAGTGCTGAGGAAACCTAACTCTCCCAAGGAAGAGTGCAGTGTGTTTCCCTACACTCAAAATAAAAAGAGTGACTGGGAAAGGTTTAAGTGCCTGGATGTTTCTTAGCAGCCCAGTGGGGCCTGCCGGTACTCGCTCTTCTTGCAGGGAATAGGGTGCCCACGCGAGTTCCTCGGTGTCTTCAAAAGTTTACTAACCTTCAAAGAAAACAGACCTGAAAGTAATTCCTCAAGGAAACTGCTCGAAACTTAGCTTCGGCAGGGCTATTCAAGGATTTACCTTGAGGAAAGGACTCACATCAATTTCCTTTTACCTCTAGAGCGTCTCAGGAGAGGCTCCCACACAGGCTATGAAAGCACCCTGTTGATATAGAAAACACTCGTTCCCTTCCCAGAGCCCTGCCTACAGTGACTAGAGACCCGTCCTAAAACTGTTATTTAGGTAGCTTCAAGGCAGGATGAAAGGAGCATTCAAAATGGGTAAGCTACGCTTGTGCCATAAGGTCCCCGTTTCCAGCGAACACGCAGCCTACCTTCTTATGATTTCTACTAAGAAAATATACACTCTAGCTACACACTGGTCCCTTCCGTGAATAAAGTTTATTTGGCACGGGGTTCTGCGTGTAGCCAACCGCCTCCCCAAGGAGTGCTCTAGGTATGCTGTCGGGCTTAGCCTCCTCTAAAACCCTGCAGTGTAAGTGGAAAAACTGTGCTTTGGTTACAGGAGGAACGCAAGCCGACTTTCTCCTTTAAGGATCGGGTCTTAAGGTATGACTTTGTAGCGGTAATGCGAAGCAATTTTGGTTTCTCAGTGCCGCGCAGCCTAGGGCAATGAGGCAGATTTGCATGACATGTAGGACGTGAGAGAACACATTTCCTGGAGCTGTTGGAGAGCTGAGGAAATCTAACTCTTCCAAGGAAGAGTGCAGTATGTGGGTGTACACACAAAATACACAGAGTGACTGGGAAAGGTTTCCGGGCCAGGAGTTTCTTAGTACCCAGTGGAGCCTGCCGGTACTCGGTGTTCTTGCAGGGATTAGGGTGCCCACGCGAGGTCCTCGGTGTCTTGAAAAGCTTACTACCCTTAAAAGAAAACAGACCTGAAACTAATGCCTCAAGGAAACTACTCCAAACTTAGCTTCGGCAGGGCTATTCAAGGCTTTACCTTGAGGAACGGACTCACCTCACGTTTTCTTTTTGCTCTAGAGCGTCTCAGCAGAGTCTCCCACCCAGACTATGAAAGCACCCTGTTGATGTAGAGGACACTCGTTCCCTTCCCAGAGCCCTGCCTACAGTGACTAGAGACCCTTCCTAAAACAGTTATTTAGGTACCTTCAAGGCAGCATGAATGGAGCATTCAAAATGGGTAAGCAAGGCTTGTGCCATAAGGTCCCCGTTTCCAGCGAACACGCAGCCTACCTCCTTGTGATTTCTACCAAGTAAATATACACTCTAACTACACACTGGTCCCTTCCTTGAATAAAGTTTATTTGGCACCGTATTCTGCGTGTAGCCAACCGCCTCCCCCAAGGAGTGCTCTAGGTAGGGTATAGGGCTTATCTTCTTCTATAAGCCTGCAGTGTAAGAGGAAGAAATGTGCCTTGTTTAGAGCAGGAATGCAAGTCGACTTTCTCCTGGAAGGATGGGGTCTTAAGGTATGACTTTCTGGAAGGAATGCGAAGCAGTTTTGGTTTCTCCGTGCCGCTCAGCCTAGGGCAATGAGGCAGATTTGCATGACATGTACGACGGGAGAGAACACATTTCATGGAGCTGTTGGAGTGCTGAGGAAATCTAGCTCTCCCAAGGAAGAGTGCAGTGTGTTGCCCTACACTCAGCATAAACAGAGTGACTGGGAAAGTTTTACGGGCTTGGATGTTTCTTTGTAGACCAGTGGAGCCTGCCGGTACTCCATGTTCTTGCAGGGATTAGGGTGCCCTTGTGAAGTCCTCTGTGTCTTGAAAAGTTAACTACCTTAAAAGAAAACAGACCTGTAGTAATGCCTCAAGGAAACTGCTACAAACTTAACTTCGGGAGGCTATTCAAGATTTACCTTGGTGAAACGACTCACGTCAAGTTTCCTTTTAGCTCTAGAGCGTCTCAGGAGAAGCACCCACCCAGGGTATGAAAGCACCCTGTTGATGTAGAGAACACTCGTTCCCTTCCAGAGCCCTGCCTACAGTGACTAGAGACCCGTCCTAAAACTGTTATTTAGGTAGCTTTAAGGCAGCATGAATGGAGCATTCAAAATGGTTAAGAAAGGCTTGTGCCATAACGTCCGCGTTTCCAGCGAACACGCAGCCTACCTCCTTGTGATTTCTACCAAGTAAATATACAGTCTAGCTACACACTGTTCCCTTCCTTGAATAAAGTTTATTTGGAACGTGTTCTGCGTGTAGCCAACCGCCTCCCCCAAGGAGTGCTATAGGTAGGCTATAGGGCTTAGCTTCTTCCAAATCCCTGCAGTGTAAGAGGAAGAAATGTGCTTTGGTTACAGCAGGAACGCAAGCCGACTTTCTCCTGTAAGGATGGGGTCTTAAGGTATGACTTTCTGGAAGGAATGCGAAGCCGTTTTGGTTTCTCAGTGCCGCTCATCCTAGGGCAATGAGGCAGATTTGCCTGTCATGTAGGACGGGAGAGAACACATTTCCTGGAGCTGTTGGAGTGCTGAGGAAGTCTAGCTCTCCTTAGGAAGAGTGCAGTGTGTTGCCCTACACACAAAATACACAGAGTGAGTGGGAAAGGTCTCCGGGCCTGGATGTTTTTTTGCAGCCCAGTGGGGCCTGCCGCTACTCGCTCTTCTTGCAGGGAATAGGGTGCCCACGCGAGGTCCTCGGTGTCTTGAAAAGCTTACTAACCTTAAAAGAAAACAGACCTGAAGCTAGTGACTCAAGGAAACTGCTCCAAACTTAGCTTCGGCAGGCCTATTCAAGGCTTTACCTTGAGGAAAGGACTCACGTCAATGTTTCCTCTAAGCTCTAGAGCGTCTCAGGAGAAGCTCCCACCCAGGCTATGAAAACACCGTGTTGATCTAGAGAACACTCGTTCCCTTCCCAGAGCCCTGCCTAAAGTGACGAAAGACCCGTCCTAAAACTGTTATTTACGTAGCTTCAAGGCAGCATGAATGGAGCTTTCAAAATGGAAAAGCAAGGCTTGTGCCATCAGGTCCCCGTTTCCAGCGAAAACCCAGCCTACCTCCTTGTGATTTCTACCAAGTAAATATATACTCTAGCTACACACTGGTCCCTTCCTTGAATAAAGTTTATTTGGCACGTAGTTCTGCGTGTAGCCAACCGCCTCCCCTAAGGAGCGCTGTAGGTAGGCTATCGGGCTTAGTCTCTTCTAAAACCCTGCATGGTAAGAGGAAGAACTGTGCTTTGGTTACAGCAGGGACGCAAGCCGACTTTCTTCTGTAAGGATGGCGACTTAAGGTCTGACTTTGTAGAAGGAATGCGAAGCAGTTTTGCTTTCTCAGTGCTGCTCAGCCTAGGGCAATGAGGCAGATTTGCATGACATGTACGACGAGAGAGAACACATTTCCTGGAGCTGTTGAGATCTGAGGAAATCTAGCTCTTCCAAGGAAGAGTGCAGTGTGTTGCCCTAAACTCATCATACACAGAGTGACTGGGAAAAGTGTCCGGGCCAGGAAGTGTGTTAGCAGCCTACTGGAGCCTGCGGGTACTCGGTGTTCGTTCACGAAATAGGGTGCCCATGCGAGGTCCGCCGTTTCCCGAAAAGCTTACTAACCTTAAAAGAAAAACAGACCTGAAACTAATGCCTCAAGGAAATTGCTCCAAACTTAGCTTCGGAGGGGTATTCAAGGCTTTACCTTGAGGAAAGGACTCACGTCAAGTTTCCTTTTATCTCTAGAGCGTCTCAGGAGACGCTCCCACCCATGCTATGAAAGCACCCTGTTGAAGTAGAGAACACTCGTTCCCTTCCCAGAGCCCTGCCTACAGTGACTAGACACCCGTCCTAAAACTGTTATTTAGGTAGCTTCAAGGCAGCATGAATGGAGCATTCAAAATGGGTAAGCAAGGCTTATGCCATAAGGTCCCCGTTTCCAGCGAACACGCAGCCTACTTCCTTGTGATTTCTACCAATTAAATATACACTCTAGCTACACACTAGTCCCTTCCTTGAATAAAGTTTATCTGGCACGGAGTTCTGCGTGTAGCCAACCGCCTCCCCCAAGGAGTGCTCTAGGTATGCTATAGGGCTTAGCTTCTTCTAAAACCCTGCAGTGTAAGAGGAAGAAATGTGCTTTGTTTACAGCAGGAACGCAAGCCTACTTTTTCCTGTAAGGATGGGGTCTTAAGGTATGACTTTCTGGAAGGAATGCGAAGCAGTTTTGGTTTCTCAGTGCCGCTCAGCCTAGGGCAATGAGGCAGATTTGCATGACATGTAGGACGTGAGAGAACACATTTCCTAGAGCTGTTGGAATGCTGAGGAAATCTAGCTCTCCCAACTAAGAGTTCAGTGTGTTGCCCTACACACAAAATACACAGGGTGACTGCGAAATTTTACGGGCCTGGATGTTTCTTAGTAGCCCAGTGGAGCCTGACGGTACTCGGTGTTCTTGCAGGGATTAGGCTGCCCTTACGAGGTCCACGTGTCTTGAAAAGCTAACTACCTTAAAAGAAAAGAGACCTGAATTAATGCCTCAAGGAAACTGCTCGAAACTTAGCTTCGGAAGGGGTATTCAAGGCTTTACCTTGATGAAAGGACTCCGGTCAATTTTCCTTTTAGCTCTAGAGCGTCTCAGGAGAAGCTCTCACCCAGGCTATGAAAGCACCCTGTTGATGTAGAGAACACTCGTTCCCTTCCCAGAGCCCTGCCTACTGTGACTAGAGACCCGTCCTAAAACTGTTATTTTGGTAGCTTCAAGGCATCACGTATGGAGCATTCAAAATGAGAAAGCAAGTCTTGTGCCGTAAGGTCCCCTTTTGCAGCGAACACGCAGCCTACCTCCTTGTCATTTCTACCAGGTAAATATAAACTCTAGCTACACACTGGTCCCTTTCTTGAATAAAGTTTATTTGGCACGGAATTCTGCGTGTAGCCAACCGTCTCCCCCAAGGAGCGCTCTAGGTAGGGTATCGGGCTTAGGCTCTTCTAAAACCCTGCAGTGTCAGAGGAAGAACTGTGATTTGGTTACAGCAAGAAAGCAAGCCGACTTTCTCCTGTAAGGATGGGGCTTTAGGTCTGACTTTGTAGAAGGAATGCGAAGCAGTTTTGGTTTCTCAGTGCCGCTCAGCCTAGGGCAATGAAGCAGATTTGCATGACATGTAGGACGGGAGAGAACACATTTCCTGAAGGTGTTGGAGAGCTGAGGAAATCTAGCTCTCCCAAGGAAGAGTGCAGTGTGTTGCCCTACACTCAGCATACACAGAGTGACTGGGAAATGTTTACGTGCTTGGATGTTTCTTAGTAACACAGTTTAGCCTGCCGGTACTCAGTGTTCTTGCTGGATAAAGGGAGCCCACGCAAGGTATTCGCTGTCTTGAAAACCTTATTAACCTTAAAAGAAAACAGACCTGAAACTAATGCCTCAAGGAAACTGCTCCAAGCTTAGCTTCGGCAGGGCTATTCAAGGCTTTACCTTGAGGAAAGGACTCAGGTCAAGTTTCCTTTTAGATCTAGAGCGTCTCAGGAGGAGCTCCGACCCAGGCTATGAAAGCACTTTGTTGATGTAGAGAACACTTGTTCCCTTCCCAGAGCCCTGTCTACAGTGACTAGAGACCCGTCCCAAACACTGATATTTAGGTAGCTTCAAGGCAGCATCTTTGGAGCTTTCAAAATGGGAAAGCAAGGCTTGTGCCATCAGGTCCCCGTTTCCAGCGAACACGCAGCCTACCTCCTTGTGATTTCTACCAAGTAAATATACACTCTAGCTACACACTGCTCCCCTCCCTGAATAACGTTTTCTTGGCACGGAGATCTGCGTGTAGCCAACTGCCTCTCCTGAGAAACGCTATAGGGACGCTATCAGGGCTTAGCCTCTTCTAAATCCCTGCCGTGTAAGAGGAAGAACTGTGCTTTCGTTACAGCAGGATCGCAAGCCGACTTTCTCCTGTAAGTATGGGGTCTTCAGGTATGACTTTGTAGAAGGATTGCGAAGCAGTTTTGGTTTCTCAGTGCCACTCAGCCTAGGACAATGATGCAGATTTGCATGACATGTAGGACGTGAGAGAACAGATTTCCTGGAGCTGATGGAGTGCAGTGGAAATCTCTCGCTCCCAAAGAAAAGTTCAGAGTGTTGCCCTACACTCCGCATACACAAAGTGACTGGGAATGGCTTCTGGAACTAAAAGTTTGCTAGCAGGCCAGTGGATCCTGCAGGTACTCAGTGTTCTCTCAGGGAATAGGGGCCATCACGAGGGTCCTATGTGTTCTGAAAAGCCTACTCACTTTAAAATAAAATAGAACTGTAACTAATACCTCAAGTAAACTCCTCCATGCTTCCGTTTCAGCAAGGTTATTCAAGGCCTTACCTTGTGGATAGTACTCAGTTCGAGTTTCCCTTTAGCTCTAGAGAATGTCAGGAGGAGCTCCCTCCCAGCCTATGGAAGCACCTTGCTTATTTAGAGAAAACTCGTTTTCTTTCCATAGCCCTGCCTACAGTGACTAGAGGTCATTGGAAAAGAATGTTATTTAGGTAACTTCAAGGCACCTTGAATGGATCTTTCAAAATGGGAAAGCAAGGCTTGTGCCATCACATCCCCGTTTCCAGTGAACACACAGCCTACCTCCCTGTGATTTCTAACAAGTAAAAAGAGATGCTAACTGCACACGGGTCCCTTCCCGAAATCAAATTTTCTTGGCAAGAAGTTCTGCGTGTAGCCTACTGCCTCTCCCAAGGAATGCTCTAGGTATTCTTTCGGGGCTTAGCCGATTTTAAAACCCTGCTGTTTAAGAGGAAGAACTGTGCTTTGGTTACAGCAGGAACGCAAGCTGACTTTCTCCTGTAGGTATGGGGTCTTTAGCTTTGAGTTTGTATAACGAATGCAAGGCAGATTTGGTTGCTCAGTGCAGCACTGCCTAGGGCAAAGAGGCAGATTTGCATGACATGTAGTACGTGTGAAAACAGATTTTCTCGAGCTGTTGGAGTACTGAGGGAATCTAGCTCTCCCAAGGAAGAGTGCAGTGTGTAGCCTTACACTCAGCATACACAGAATGACTGGGAAAGGTTTCCGGGCCTGGATGTTTCTTAGCAGCCCAGTGGAGCCTGCCGGTACTCGGTGTTCTTGCAGGGAATAGGTTGCCCACGCGAGGTCCTCGATGTCTTGAAAAGCGTAATAATGTTAAAAGAAAGGAGACCTGAAACTAATGCCTTAAGGAATCTGCTCGAAGCTTCCGCTTCGGCAGGGCTATTCAAGGCTTTACCTTGAGGAAAGGACTCACGTCCAGTTTCCTTTTAGCTCTAGAGCGTATCAGGAGGAGCTCCCACCCAGGCTATGAGAGCACCCTGTTGATTTAGAGAAAAATCGTTCCCTTCCCAGGACGCTGCCTACAGTGACCAGACACCCGGCCCAAACACTGTTATTTAGGTAGCTTCAAGGAAGCATGAATGGAGCTTTCAAAATGGGAAAGCAAGCCTTGTGCCATCAAGTCCCCATTTCCAGGGAAAACGCAGCCTACCTCCTTGTGATTTCTACCAAGTAAATATACACTCTAGCTACACACTGCTTCCTTCCCTGAATAACGTTTTCTTGGCACGGAGCTCTGCGTGTAGCCAACTGCCCCTCCTGAGAAACGCTCTAGGGACGCTATCAGGGCTTAGCCTCTTCTAAAACCCTGCAGTGTAAGAGGAAGAACTGTGCTTTCGTTACAGCAGGATCGCAAGCCGACTTTCTCCTGTAAGTATGGGGTTTTCAGGTTTGACTTCGTAGAAGGAATGCGAAGCAGTTTTGGTTTTTCAGTCCCGCTCAGCCTAGGGCAATGATGCAGATTTGCATGACATGTAGGATGTGAGAGAACAGATTTCCTGGAGCTGATGGAGTGCAGTGGAAATCTCTCGCTCACAAAGAAGTGTTCAGAGTGTTGCCCTACACTCAGCATACACAAAGTGACTGGGAATGGCTTCTGGAACTAAAAGTTTCTTAGCAGGCCTGTGGAGCCTGCCGGTACTCAGTGTTCTCTCAGGGAATAGGGGCCATCACGAGGGTCCTATGTGTTCTGAAAAGCCTACTCACTTTAAAATAAAATAGAACTGTAACTAATACCTCATGTAAACTCCTCCATGCTTCCGTTTCAGCAAGGTTATTCAAGGCCTTAGCTTCTGGATAGTACTCAGTTCGAGTTTCCCTTTAGCTCTAGAGAATGTCAGGAGGACCTCCCTCCCAGCCTATGGAAGCACCCTGCTTATTTAGAGAAAACTCGTTCTCTTTCCAGAGCCCTGCCTACAGTGACTAGAGGCCAGTGGAAAAGAATTTTATTTAGGTAACTTCAAGGCACCCTGAATGGATCTTTCAAAATGGGAAAGAAAAGCTTGTGCCCTCAGGCCCCCATTTCCAGTGAACACACAGCCTACCTCCTTGTGATTTCTAACAAGTAAAAAGAGACGTTAGCTGTACACGGGTCCCTTCCCTAAATCAAATTTCTTGGTAAGGTGTTCTGCATGTAGCGATATGCCTCTACAAACAAATGCTCTATGTACAATATTGGGCTTTAGCCGCTTCTAAAACACTGCTGTTTAAGAGGAAGAACTCTGCTTTGGTTACAGCAGGTACGCAAGCCGACGTTCTTCTCTAGGTATGGGTATTTAGCTATGAGTTTGTAAAATGAATGCAAGGCAGATTTGTTTGCTCAGGACAGCACTGCGTAGGGCAAAGAGGCAGATTTGCATGACATGTAGTACTAGAGAGAACAGATTTTCTGGAGCTGTTGGAGTGCTGAGGAAATCTAGCTCTCCCAAGGAAGAGTGCAGTGTGTTGCCCTACACTCAGCATACACAGAGTGATTGGGAAATTTTCCGGATATGGATGATTCTTAGCAGCTCAGTGGAGCCTGCCGGTACTCAGTCTTCTTGCAGGGAATAGGTTCCCACGCGAGGTCCTCGATGTCTTAAAAAGCTTACTAACCTTAAAAGAAAACAGACCTGAAACTAATGCCTCAAGGAAACTGCTCAAAGCTTCCGCTTCGGCAGGGCTATTCAAGTCTTTGCCTTGAGGAAAGGACTCAAGTCAAGTTTCCTTTAAGCTCTAGAGCGTCTCAGGAGGAGCTCCCACACAGGCTATAAAAGCACCCTGTTGATTTAGAGAAAACCCGTTCCCTTCCCAGGGCCCTGCCTACAATGACTCGAGACCCGTCCAACACACAGGTACTTAAGTAGCTTCAAGGCAGCATGAAAGGAGCTTTCAAAATGGGAAAGCAAGGCTTGTGCCAACAGGTCCCCGTTTCCAGCGAACACGCAGCCTACCTCCTTGAGATTTCTATCAACCCAATATACACTCTAGCTACACATTGGTCCCTCCCCTTAATAAAGTTTTCTTTGCACAGAGTTCTGCATGTAGCGATCAGCCTCTCCCAAGGAAAGCTGTTGGTACGCTCTCGGGCATTAGCCTCTTTCAAAATCCTGCAGTGAAGAGGAAGAAGTGTGCTTTAGATGCAGCTTTAACGCAAGTCAACATTCGCCTGTCCGTATGGCGTCTTCAGGTTTGAGTTTGTAGAAGTAATGAAATGCAGATTTCGTGTCTCAGTGCAGCTCAGTCTAGGGCAATGAGGCAAATTTGCATCACATGTAGGTCGTGAGAGAACAGATTTCCTGGAGCTGTTGGAGTGCTGAGGAAATCTAGCTCTCCCAAGGAAGAGTGCAGTGTGTTGCCCTACACTCAGCATACACAGAGTGACTGGAAAAGTTTTCTGGGCCTTGAGGTTTCTTAGCAGCCCACTGGAGCCTGCCGGTACTCGGTGTTCTTGCAGGGAATAGGGTGCCCATGCGAGGTCCTCGGTGTCTTGAAAAGCGTACATACGTTAAAAGGAAGCAGACCTGAAACTAATGCCTCAAGAAATCTGCTCCAAGTTTCCGCTTCGGCAGGGCTATTAAAGGCTTTACCTTGAGGAAAGGACTCACGTCAAGTTTCCTTTTAGCTCTAGAGCGTCTCAGGAGGAGCTCCCACCCAGGTTAGGAAAGCACCCTTTTGATTTAGAGAAAAATCGTTCCCTTCCCAGGACGCTGCCTACCGTGACCAGAGACCCATCCCAAACACTGTTATTTAGGTAGCTTCAAGGCAGCATGAATGGAGCTTTCAAAATGGGAAAGCAAGTCTTGTGCCCTAGGTCCCCGTTTCCAGCGAACACGCAGCCTACCTCCTTGTGATTTCTACCAAGTAAATATACACTCTAGCTACACACTGGTCCCTTCCGTGAATAACGTTTCCTTGGCACGGAGTTCTGGGCATAGCCCACTGCCTCTCCCAAGGAATGCTCTAGGTACGCTATCGGGGCTTAGCCTTTTCTAAAACCCTGCAGTGAAAGAGGAAGAACTGTGCTTTGGTTACAGCAGGAACGCAAGCCGACTTTCTCCTGTAACTATGGGGTCTTAAGGTATGACTTTGTAGAAGGAATGCGAAGCAGGTTTGATTTCTCAGTGCCGCTCAGCCTAGGGCAATGAGGCAGATTTCCATGACATGTAGGACGTGAGAGAACAGATTTCCTGGTGCTGTTGGAGTGCTGAGGAAATCTAGCTCTCCCAAGGAAGAGTGCAGTATGTTGCCCTACACTCAGCATACACAGAGTGACTGGGAAAGGTTTCCGGGCCTGTATGTTTCTTAGCAGCCCATTGGAGCCTGCCGGTACTCGGTGTTCTTGCAGGGAATAGGATGCCCACGCGAGGTCCTCCGTGTTTTGAAAAGCGTACTAACGTTAAAAGAATGCAGAACTGCAACTAATTTTTTAAGGAAACTGCTCCACACTTCCACTTCAGCAGGGCTATTCAAGGCTTTGCCTTGAGGAAAGGAGTCACGTCAAGTTTCCATTTAGCTCTAGAGCTTCTCAGGAGGAACTCCCACACAGGCTATAAAAGCACCCTGTTGATTTAGAGAAAACTCGTTCCCTTCCCGGAGCCCTGCCTACAGTGACTCGAGACCTGTCCAAAACACTGGTATTTAGGTAGCTTCAAGGCAGTATCAATGGAGATTTAAAAATGGGAAAGCAAGGCTTGCGCCATCAGGTCCCCGTTTCCGGTGAACACGTAGCCTACCTCCTTGTGATTTCTATCAAGTACATATACACTCTAGCTACACACGTGTCCCTCCCCTTAATAAATTTTTCTTCGCACAGAGTTCTGCATGTAGCCATCTGCCTCTCCCAAGGAAAGCTCTAGGTACGCTCTCGGGCCTTAGTCTCTTTTAAAATCCTGCAGTGAAAGAGGAAGATGTGTGCTTTAGTTGCAGCATGTATGCAAGCCGACTTTCTCCTGTCGGTATGGAATTTTCAGGTTTGCATTTGTAGAAGGAATGCGAAGCAGATTTGATTTCTCAGTGTTGCTCTGTACAGGGCAATGAAGCAGGTTTGCATGACATTTATTTCGAGAGAGAACAGAGTTCCTGTAGCTGTTGGAGTGCTGAGGAAATCTCACTCTCCCAAGGAAGAGTTCAGAGTGTTGCCCTACACTCGGCATACACACAGTGACTGGGAAAAGCTTCCGGAACTGAAAGTTTCTTAGCAGGCGAGTGAAGCCTGCCGGTAATCAGTGTTCTCAAAGTGAATAGAGTGCCAACGCGAGGGTCCTATGTGTTCTGAAAAGCATACTAACTTTAAGATAGAGCAGAACTGTAACTAATACCTCAAGGAAACTCCTCCAGGCTTCCGCTTCAGCAAGGTTGTACAATGCTGTAGCCTGAGGATAGTACTCTCGTCGAGTTTCCCTTTAGCTCTAGAGCATGTCAGGAGGAGCTCCCTCCGATGCTATGGAAGTCCTGCTTATTTAGAGAAAACTCGTTCTCTTCCCAGAGCCCTGCCTACAGTGACTAGAGGCCCGTCAAAAAGAGTGGTATTTAGGTAACTTCAAGGCACCCTGAATGGATCTTTCAAAATGGGAAAGCAAGGCTTGTGCCATCAGGCCCCCGTTTCCAATGAACACACAGCCTACCTCCTTGTGATTTCTAACAAGTTAAAAGAGACTCTAGATGCACACGGGTCCCTTCCCTGAATCATCTTTTCTTGGTAAGGTGTTCTGCATGTAGCGATATGCCTCTCCCAAGGAATGCTCTATGTACACTATTGGGCTTTAGCCGCTTCTAAAACCCTGCAGTGTAAGAGGAAGAACTGTCCTTTGGTTACAGCAGGAACGCAAGCCGACTTTCTCCTGTAGGGATGGGGTCTTTAGCTATGAGTTTGTAGAAGGAATGCAATGTAGATTTGGTTGCTCACTGCCGCTCTGCCTAGGGCAATGAGGCAGATTTGCATGACATGTAGGACGTGAGAGAACAGATTTCCTGGAGCTGTTGGAGTGCTGAGGAAATCTAGCTCTCCCAAGGAAGAGTGCAGTGTGCTGCCCAACCCTCGGCATACATAGGGTGACTGGGAATGTTTTCCGGGCCTGGATGTTTCTTAGTAGGTCAGTCGAGCCTGCCGGTACTCAGTGTTTTTGCAGGGAATTGGGTGCCCACGTTAAAGTCTTCGTTTCCTGAAAATTGTACAAACGATAAAATAAAACAGAACTGCAACTAATGCCTCAAAGAAACTGCTCCATGCTTATGCTTCTGCAAGGCTCTTTAAGGCCTTACCTTGAGGATAGTACTCACGTCGTTTCCCTATAGCTGGAGAGCATGTCAAGAGGGCTTCCCTCCCATCCTATGGAAGCACCCTGCTTATTTAGAGAAAACTCCTTTTCTTTCCAGAGCCCTGCCTACAGTGACTAGAGTCCTGTCAAAAACAGATTTATTTAAGTAGCTTCAAGGCAGCATGAATGGAGCTTTCCAAATGGGAAATCTATGCTTGTGCCATCAGGCCCCTGTTTCCAGTGAACATGTAGCCTACCTCCTTGTGATTTCTAACAAGTAAATATACACTCTAACTACACACTGGTCTGTTCCCTGAATAAAGTTTTCTTTGAATGGAGTTCTACGTGTAGCGATCTGCCTCTCCCAAGGAATGTCTAGATACGCTATCGAGCCTTAGCCAATTCTAAAAGCCTGCAGTGTAACAGGAAGAAATGTGCTTCAGTTATAGCAGGAACACAACGTGACTTTTTCCTGTAGTTATGGTGTCTTCGTGTATGAGTTCCTAGAATGTGTGCGAAGCAGTTTTTCTAAGTGCAACTCAGACGAAGGCAATGAGGCAGATTTCCAGGGCCTGTGGGACGTGAGAGAACAGTTTCCCTTTAGCTGTTGGAGTGCTGAGGAAATGTAGCTCTCCCAAAGAACGTGTGCAGTGCGTTGCCCTACACTCAGCATACTCAGAGTGACTACTCTAGAGGGCAACCGTGCATGAAATTTCTGACTTCCTACATTGTGAGAGACACTTAGCCCTATGAATTTGAACACAGGCCTTTGAAGGTGTCCACAAAAGTTTTAACATCCTGGGACCTTAGACCCTGTCACTCCTGGGTGCCTCGAAGCGAATACAGATGCCATTGCACTGCAGGTATTGCAAAATACACATCTGGCCTTGCGAACACCGGACAAAGGTTCCCTTCAATTGTCAGTGAAATACCCATTAAATTTCCCACCTCTGGCTTACTGGGAAAGGCAAGACTTGTGTCTTGGTGCTTAGAGTGAATTTCCTTGGAGAAATGAATTCACCCTCTCCTCGCGGTGCAGACCACACATGAACATGGCCTTCCAAAACTTCTGTTGTACCCGGTTGTGAATACACGCAAAACCAGAGACCATCCACTCTGCATGCCGTGGTTCTTTGTCAGTGCATTGAAGACCACAGGGCCTCTAAATCCTCTGAGAAGGTAGGACACCTTTGCTCCATTATCTCCGTGAGGAAAATTGTTGACTGTGCAGTAAGGACAATTTTCCCTTCCCGGTTCATTCAGCACTCTTGGATGCCCTCAACCAGTCCTCGTTTGTAACAATTTGAGATGCAGAATTAGTGGAACGAACTACTTGTACATGTTCCACACCAGGAAACTTTTCTTCACCAGAGGAATACTGTGTGGAAACCTTTGCGGTAGTGTCTTGCATCTGGTTACAAGGGCAACCTATTGTATGGTATAGGTGCGGCAGCCACCTTGACACTATGTTTGGGGAGTTACCAACTTGTATAATGAACCAAAGTCAACTGTTCCAACACTGGTGCCAAAAGTCTCCGAGTTCGCCCAGTGCCTGCTTCACGAACTACTGCTAAGTTTCCTATACAGCAACACTCGGGCATGCAGGATTTCACCTTCTGTGGCAAAAACCACATTACCCTTCTGTGTCAAAAAGAAGTCCCGCAGCATTGTGGACCCAGTTTCTTTTTATTGGCATTTTGAACATGGAGCGTCACAATTCCTTGTCTTCAACCTTAGAATGGCATTCTAGGCCACTCTGTAATTCCTGCTCCTACATGCTCCATATCCAGAGGGTGACGTTTATGGGCTTTAACTATACGGTGAATAAGGTTTTCTCTACTGGCTCCTTAAGAAACACAGTTGTTGTGTATATGCCAACCAGATGTTTCCCTACAAGTTGGAAAAGATTTCGCTCCATTCTTTGGTAGAATTCAAGTTGTACACCTCAGCTTTTTACCTCTTCTGGAAAGGGAGTCTCTCCAGGTTCAACTCATTATAGGCCAGGCTTTTGGGAAAAAGAGCATACTATATCTTGTTCACTTCCTTAATTTCCTTTATTCAGCTGAAAGAAAGAGGGCCAAAAATGTCACCAGGGGAAGCAAACTGAGGCCTCTTTACTTGGATGCCGACATAGTGCCTTCAACTGACTGAAAAGCATTACCGCCTAGTCGCAGCTTCCAACCTCATTTACCCTCAAAGCTAAACGTTGTTTGAAACCAAACATCGACACTCTGCAGTTACAAAGAACAGATCACAGCCTGATTCTCCTACACTGTCTCACTGAATTCATTTTAAGAACACACGAAGAAACTCTTGGTGCTGTTTTCTTCGTTTGGAGACCGTGTGACTGACTGGGGAATTGTTCCTTGCCTCTGAGTTTGGAGGCCTCTACCTCTATCACAGGGAAGTACATGATGTGAGGGGAGACTGAAATTTGCCACTGCATATCACTGGTGTCAGGAAAGGGTAAAAGGGAACCCGAAGTGAGGTGAGCTCCCTGGCATCAGTTACCTACAGAGAAGGCACACTGTGCAGGAAAGTTCTGTCTTCCTACACTGTGAGAGACACATACGCTTATGAATTTGAACACAAGCCTTAGCCGGTGACAGCAAAGGCTCTCCTGTATGGAGAACTTGTTCCCAGGCACTCTTGCAGGCCTCCCAGTGAATACAGATGCCTTCGCGGTGCACGTTTTGCAAAAGACACATCTTCTCCTCCTAATCCCAGACACAAGTTTCCTTCCACTGTGAGTGAAAAGCCCACTAAATTCCCCACTTCTGGCATACCGGGAAAGGTAACACATTTGTCTTGGAAGTTACAGGGTATTTGCATGGAGAAATGTATGCCTCCTCCACTTGAGGAGCAGACCACACGTGAATATTGCCGTCCAAAACTTCTCTTGTAGCCAGTTGTGAATACACGCAAAACCAAAGGCCGTCTGCTTTGCATGCTGTGGTTATGTGTCACGCCATTGAAGAAGAAAGATCTGTTATTCCTTTACTAGGGTAGGAAACCTTGGCTCCATTTTCTTCGTGAGTCAAAGAGTTGACCACGTGGAAAGGAAAACTTTCCCTTCCCGATTTTTCAGCACTCTTGGATTGCCTCAACCAGCCCTCCTTTATAACAATGCGAGATGGAGAATTACTGGGAAAAAATCCTTGTGCAAGTTCCACACCAGGAAGTTTTCCTTCACCGAAGGAATAATGTGAGGAAATCTTTTTGGTAGTGTCTTGCTTCTGGTGACATGGGCAACCCATTGTCCTTTCTTGGGGCCGCAGTAGCCTTGCCACTATGTGCGGTGAGTTACCAGCTCGCGTAATGAACCAAAGTCGCCTCTTCCAACACTGGTGCAACAAATCGTTGAGTTGTAGCAGTACCTGCTTAAAGCACTGTTACTACGTTTCCTGCATTGAAAGCGATCGGGCATGAATGATTTCTCCCTCCATGGCATGAACCACATTGCATTCCTGAGTCGCCAACAATCCACTCAGCAGTTTGGCCATGGTTTTTTTTTTTGGGCATTTTAAACATGGAGCGTCACAAGGCCTTATCTTCAAGCCGAGAATTGCTATGTTGCATATCTGTTTTTACGGTTCCGAGCTGCTCCAAACCCGGGGAGGTCGCGGTTCCCGGGCTGAAAACGACAGTGAATAAGCCTTCTGTGATTGGTTATTAAGAAACACAGTCCTAGAGCATATGGGTAACAGGCGTTTCCCTAGACGTGTGAAAAGGCTTCGCTATGTTCTTTGCTAGAAATCAGGTGCTGAAACTGCAATGTTATAGGTCTTTGGGAAACGGTCTGGTTCCTGGGTCAACACATTACAGCCCAGGCTTTTAGGATATACAACATGTTGAATTTGTGCACATCCTCAATTTCCTACAGTCTCTTGGGTGATACAGGGCCAAAAAGTCACCCGGGGATGCAAACATAGGCATCCTTTCTTGGATGTAGATAGAGTGCCAACTCGTGACTGAAAAGCATTCCCACCAAGTCGCAGATTTCATCCTCATTTACCTTCAAAGCTTAAGTCTGTTTAAAAACAAAAAATCGAGATGGTTCTGGTGAAGAAAACACCGCCTGAGTCTCCTGCAAGGTTGCCATTGCATTCAGTATAAGATCTGGAGAAAAAACTCTTCATGCTCGTATCTTCGATTGGGACCTTGTGAGTGCTTGGGAAATTTTTTGTTAGCTCTGAGTTTGGAGGCCCCAGACTCTCTCACAGGGAAGTACATAATGTGAGGAGGGACTCAAATTTGCCACTGCATATCACTGGTGCCCGGAAACTGTCACAGAGAGTCCGAAGTGTCTCAGCCACCTGGCGTCAGTTACCTACAGAAGAGGGCCGCCCTGCATGAAAGTTCTGGCTTCCTACATTGTGAGAGACACATAGCTCTATGAATTTGAACACAGACCTTTGCAGGTGCCAGCAAAAGCTTCCACGCACTGGGAACTTGGACCCTGGCACTCCTGCGTGCCTCGAAGTGAATACAGATGTCTTCGCACTCAGGTCTTGCAAAATATACATCTGGTCCTCTGAACACCGGACAGAGGTTCCCTTCAACTGTCAGTGAAAAACCCATTAAAGTTCCCATTCCTGACTTACTGGGAAAGGGAACTCTTGTGTCTTGGAGCTTAGAGTGAATTTCCCTAGAGAAATGCATGCATCCTCTCCTCGAGGAGCAGACCAAACATGAACATGGCCTTCCAAACCTTCTGTTGTACCTGGTTGTGAATACACGCAAAACCAGAGACTGTTCGCTCTGCATGCTGTGGCTCTTTTTCAGTCCGTTTAAGACCAAAGGACCTCTTAGTCCTCTGGTAGGTTAGGACACCTTCGCTCCATTTCTCCACAGGGAAAATTGTTGACTGTGCAGTAAGGACAATTTTCGCTTCCCGGTTTATCAGCACTCTTGGATGCCCTCAACCAGTACTCGTTTGTAATAATTCGAGATGCAGATTTAGTGGAACAACCTCCTTGTGCATGTTCCACACCAGGAAAGATTTCTTCCCCAGATGAATACTGTGTGGAAAACTTTACGGTAGTGTCTTGCTTCTGGTTACAAGGGCAACCTATTGTTTGGTATTGGTGCGGCAGCCGCCTTGGCACTATGTTCGGGGAGTTACCAATTTGCATAATGAACCAAAGTCACTTGTCCCAACACTGGTGTCAAAAGTCTCCAAGTTCGCCCAGTGCCTGCTTCACGAACTACTGCTAAGTTTCCTATACAGTAGCACTCGGGAATGAAGGATTTCGTCCTCTGTGGCAAGAACCACATTACCAATCTGTGTCAAAAAGAAGCCCCGCTACACTGTGGACCCAGTTTCTTTTTATTGGCATTTTGAACACGGAGCGTCACAATTCCTTGTCTTCAACCTTAGAATAGCAATCTAGGCTGCTCTGTAATTCCTGCTCCTACATGCTCTATATCCGGAGGGTTACATTTATGGGCTTTAAGTACACGGTGAATAAGGTTTTCTCTACTGGCTTGATAAGAAAAACAGTTGTTGTGTATATGCCAACCAAGTGTTTCCCTACAAGTTGGAAAAGACTTCGCCCCATTCTTTGGTAGAATTCAAGTTGTACACCTCAGCTTTTTACATGTTCTGGAAAGGGAGTCTCTCCAGGTTCAACTCAGTATAGGCCAGGCTTTTGGGATAAAGAGCATACTAATCTTGTTCACTTCCTCATTTCCTTTATTCAACTGAAAGAAAGAGGGCCAAAAATGTCACCAGGGGAAGCAAACTGAGGCCTCTTTACTTGGATGCAGACATACTGCCTTCAAATGGCTGAAAATCATTACCGCCTAGTCACAGCTTCCAACCTCATTTACCCTCAAAGGTAAACATTGTTTGAAACCAAACATCGAGACTCTGCAGATATAAAGAAGAGATTACAGCCTGAGTCTCCTACACTGTCGCATTGCATTCATTTTGGAGCACACGAAGGAATTCTTGGTGTTGGTATCTTCGTTTGGAGACCATGTGATTGCTTGGGGAATTGTTACTTGCCTCTGGGTTTGGAGGCCTCTATCTTTCTCACAAGGAAGTACATGATGTGAGGGGAGAGTGAAATTTGTCACTGCATATCACTGATTCCAGGAAAGGTCAAAGAGAACCCGAAGTGGGTGAGCTCCTTGGCATCAGTTACTTACAAGGAAGGCACACTGTGCAGGAAAGTTCTGGCTTCCTACACTGTGAGAGATACATATGCTTATAAATTTGAACACGAGCCTTAGCAGGTGACAACAAAGGCTCTCACGTACGGGGGACTTTTACCCGGGCATTCTTGCATGCCTCCCAGCAAATACAGATGGCTTTGAAGTGCACGTTTTGCAAAACACACATCTTCTCCTCCTAATCCCGGACACAAGTTCCCTCCAACTGTCAGTGAAAAGCCCATTAAATTTCCCTCCTCTGGCATACCGGAAAGGTAACACGTGTGTCTTGGAGGTTACAGGGTATTTGAGTGCAGAAATGTATGCCTCTTCCACTCGAGGAGCAGACCACACATGAATATGGACCTCCAAAACTTCTGTTGTAGCCAGTTGTGAATACACGCAAAACCAGAGCCCGTCTGCGCTGAATGCCGTGGTTCTTTTTCATGCCGTTGAAGAAGAAAGACCTGTTAGTTCTTTGCTAGGGAAGGAAACCTTGGCTCCATTTTCTTCGGGAGTCAAAGAGTTGACCGCGTGGAAAGGAAAACTTTCTCTTCCCGGTTTTTCAACACTCTTGGATTCCCTCAACCAGCTCTCCTTTATAACAATGCGAGATGGAGAATTACTGGGAACAAATCCTTGTGCAAGTTCCACACCAGGAAGATTTCCTCACCGAAGGAATACTATGTGGAAACCTTTTGGGTAGTGTCTTGCTTCTGGTGACATGGGCAACCCATTATCTTCTATTGGGGCAGCAGCATCCTTGCCACTAGGTGTGGTGAATTACCAACTCGTGTAATGAACAAAAGTCGCCTCTTCCAACACTGGTGCAACAAGTCTCTGAGTTCTAACACTGCCTGATTCAAGCACTGTTCCTACGTTTCCTGCACTGAAAGTGCTCGGGAATGAATGATTCCCCACTCCGTGGCATGAACCACATTCCATTCCTGAGTCGCCAACAATCCCACCAGCAGTTTGGACATGGTTTCTTTTATTGGCATTTTCAACACGGAGCGTCACAGGGCCTTATCTTCACCCCGAAAATCAGTATGTGTGCAGGTCTGTCCTTCTGGCTCCGAGCTGCTCCAAACCCGGGGTGGGTGGGGGGGGGGGAGCATGAGTGTTCTTGGGCTGAAAATGACAGTGAATAAGGCTTTCTGTGTTTGGTTATTAAGAAACACAGTCCTAGCGCATATGGGTAACAGGCGTTTCCCTAGACGTGTGAAAAGACTTCGCCACGTTCTTTGCTAGAAACCAGGTGGTGAAACTGCAATGTTATAGGTCATCGGGAAACGGCCTGTTCCTGGGTAAACTCATTACAGCCCAGGCTTTTAGGATATACAGCATGTTGAACTTGTGTACATCCTCAATTTCCTGCACTCTCGTGGACGATACAGGGCCAAAAAGTCACCAGGGGAAGCAAACATAAGCATCATTTGTTGGATGTAGACAGAGTGCCATCTACTGACTGAAAAGCGTTACCGCCAAGTCGCAGATTTCAACCTCATTTACCTTCAAAGCTTAAGTCTGTTTAAAAACAAAAAATCGAGACGGTTCCAGTGAAGAAAACACCGCCTAAGTCTCCTGCAAGGTCACCATTGCATTCAGTATAAGAACTGGTGAAGAAACTTCGTCCTCGTATCTTCGTTTTGGGACCTTGTGACTGCTTGGGAAATTGTTTGTTGGCTCTGAGTTTGGAGGGCCCAGTCTCTCCTATTGGGAAGTACATGATGTGAGGAGAGACTCAAATTTGCCACTGCATATCACTAGTTCCAAGAAACTCTTAAAGATAACACAATGTGTCTCATCCCATTGGCCTCAGTTACCTACACAAGACGGCCACGTGCATGGAACAACTGGCTTCCTACACTGTAAGAGACACATGCACTTATGAATTTGAACACAAGCCTTTGCAGGTGCCCAGACAGGCTTTCACGTACTGGGACCTTGATCCCTGGTACTCCTGCTTGCCTCCAAGTGAATACAGGTGCCTTCGCACTGCATGCCTTGCAAAATACACATCTTGTCCTCTGAACCCAGGACACAAGTCCCCTTCAACTATCTGGGAAAAGCCCAATAAAGTTCCCACCTCTGGCTTACTGGGAAATGTAACACTTGTGTCTTGGAGCTTAGAATGAATTTCCTTGGAGAAATGCATGCATCCTCTAGTTGAGGAGCAGACCAAACCTCAACATGGCCTTCCAAATCTTCTGTTGTAGCCGGTTGTGAATACATGCAAAACCAGAGACCGTCTGCTCTGCATGCTGTGGTTCTTTGCCAGACCATTGAAGAACAAAAGCCTATTAGTCCTTTGGTAGTATAGGACAACTAGGCTCCATTTGCTCTGGGAGTCAAAGAGTTGACTGAGTGTAAAGGAAATCTTTCCCTTCCCCGTTTCTTAGCACTTTTGGTTTCACTCAACCAGCCCTGCTTTATAACAATGAGAGATGGAGAATTAGTGGAAAAAAAATCCTTGTGCAATTTGCAAACCAGGAAGACTTCCTGCATCGAAGAAATACTGTGTGGAATCCTTTTTGGTAGTGTCTTGCTTCTGGCTACATGGGCACCCATTTTCTTCTATTGGTGCGGTAAGAGCCTTGCAACTATGTGAAATGAGTTACCAATTCGAGTAATGAATCAAAGTGGCCTGTTCCAACACTGGTGCAACAAGTCCCTGAGTTCTAACTGTGCATGCTTCAAGCACTGTTACTACGTTTCATGCACTGAAAGCACTCAGGCATGAACGTTTTCACCCTTCGTGGCATGAAACACATTGCATTCTTGAGTCGCCAACAATCCCAAAAGCAGTTTGGTCATGGTTTCACTTTATTGGCATTTTAAACCAGAGCGTCACAAGACTTTATCTTCAACCTGAGAATCGGTATGTTTGCAGGTCTGTCATTACAGCTCCGACCTGCTCCAAACCCAGGGGGTGAGGGTTCTTGGGCTGGCAATGAAGGAGAATAAGCCTTTCTGTGTTTCGTTATTAAGATACACAGTTCTAGCGCATATGGGTACTAGGCTTTTCCCTACACGTTTGAAAAGACTTCACCACGTTCTCTGCTAGAAATCAGGTCGTGAAACTACAATGTTATAGGTCTTTGGGAAACGGTCTCATTCTTGGGTCAACACATTACAGGCCAGGCTTTTAAGTTAGAGAGAATGCTGAGTTTGGGGACATCCTCAATTTCCTGCCCTCTGTTAAAACATACAGGGCAAAAAAGTCAGCAGGGGAAGCAAAGTTAGGCATCATTTCTTAGATGTTGACATTGTGCCATCAAGTGACCTAAAAGCTTTCCCGCCTAGTTGCAGATGCCAAACTCATTTACCTTCAAAGCTTAATGCTTTTTAGAAAAATAAAGGAGACGGCTCAGTTGAATACTCACCGACTGATTGTTCTACAAGGTCACCATTGCATTCAGTATAAGAACTGGTGAATGAAGTCTTCGTGCTCCTATCTTCATTTTGGGACCTTGTGACTGCTTCGGAAATTGTTTGCTGGTTCTCAGTTTGGAGTCCCCAGTCTCTCTTACAGGGAAGTATATGATGCGAGGAGAGACTCAAATTTGCCACTGCATATGACTGGTGCCAAGAAATTGTTAAAAAGAACCCAAAGTGTCTCAGCCCCTTGGCCTCACTTACCTACACAAGAGGGCCACCGTGCATGAAAGTTCTGTCTTCCTACATTGTGAGAGACACATACGCTTATGAATTTGAACACAAGCCTCTGCAGGTGCCTGAACAGGTATTCAAGTACTGAGATCTTGGAACATGGTACTCCTGTTTGCCTCCAAGTGAATACAGATGCCTTCACACTACAGGTCTTGCAAAATACACATCGGGTCCTCCGAACACCGGACACAGGTTACCCGTCAGTGAAAAGCCCACTAAAGTTCCCACCTCTGGCTTACTAGGAAAGGCAACACTTGTGTCTTGGAGCTTAGAGTGAATTTCCCTGGAGAAATGCATGAATCCTCTCCTCGAAGAGCAGACCACACGTCAACATGGCCTTCCAAAACTTCTGTTGTATCCGGTTGTGAATATAGGATAAAACAGAGCCCATCTGCTCTGCATGCCGTGGTACAGTTTAAGTCCGTGGAAGACCACAGGGCCTCTTATTCCTCTGATAGGGTAGGACACCTTCACTACATTTTCTCCACGAGGAAAATTGTTGACTGCACAGACAGGACATGTTTCTCTTCCCGCTTTATTCCGCACTCTTGGATGGCCTCAACCAGTCCTCGTTTGTAACAATACGAGATGCAGAATTAGTGGAACAACATCCTTGTGCATGTTCCATACCAGGAAGCTTTCCTACACCAGAGGAATACTGTGTGGAAACCTTTGGGGTAGTGTCTTGCTCCTGGTTACGAGGGCACCCTATTGTCTTGTATTGTTGTGGCAGCCTCCTTGGCAGTATGTTCGGGGAGTTACCAACTTGTATACTGAACCAGATTCACCTGTTCCAACACTGGTGCCACAAGTCTCTGAGTTCACCCAGTGCCTGCTTCACGCAGTGCTGCTACGTTTCCTATACAGCAAGCACACGGGCATGAAGGATGTCGCCCTCTGTGGGAAGAACCACATTACACTTCTGGCTCGAAAAGGTCAGCAGCATTGTGGACCCAGTTTCTTTTTATTGGCATTTTACTCACAGAGCATCAGAATTCCTTGTCTTCAACCTTAGAATGGCAATCCTGGCAGATCTATAATTCCTGCTCCTAAAAGCTCCATACACAGGGGGTGAATTTTATGGGTTGTAAGCACACGATGTGTTAGCTTTTCTCTAGTGGCTTGTTAAGAAACACAGTCGTCGTGTATATGTGAACCAGATGTATCCCTACAAGTTGGAAAAGACTTCCCGCCATTCTTTGGTAGAAGTCAGGTTTTACACCTGCAACTTTTTACCTCTTCTGGAAAGGGAGTCTCTCCAGGTTCAACTCATTATAGCCTAGGCTTTTGGGATATAGAGCATACTATATTTTGTGCACTTCCTCAATTTCCTTTACTCTGTTGAAAGCAAGAGGGCCAAAAAGTCACCAGGGAAAGCAAATGGAAGCATCTTTACTTGGATGTAGACATAGTGCCTTCAACTGACTGAAAAGCATTCCCACCTAGTCGCAGATTCCAACTCACTTACCTTCAAAGCTAATCGTTGTTGAAAACCAAAGAGACTCTTCAGTTATAAAGAAGAGATCACAGCCTGAGTCTTCTAAATTGTCACATTGCATTCATTACAAGAACACACGGAGAAACTCTTGGTGCTGGTATCTTAGTTTTGAGACCGTGTGACTGATGGGGGAATTGTTTCTTGCTTCAGGGTTTGGAGCCCTCTACCTGTCTCACAGGGAAGTACATGATGTGAGAGGAGACTGAAATATGCCACTGCATGTCACTCGTGAAATGAAAGGGTCAAAGATATATGATTGGTTCACCTCGGTGGCATCAGTTATCTATGGGGAAGGCACACTGGGCAAGAAATTTCTGGCTTCCTACACTGTGATAGACACATACGCTTATGAATTTGAATAGAAGCCTTAGCAGGTGACAGCAAAGGCACTCACGTAAGGGGAACTTGTACCCGGGCATTCTTGAATGCCTCCCAGTGAATACAGATGCATTCGCAGTGCCCGTTTTGCAAAAGTCACATGTTCTCCTTCTAATCCTGGAAATAAGTTCCCTCCAACTGTCAGTGAAAAGCGCATTAAATATCCCACCGCTGGCATACCGGGAAAGGTAACACGTGTGTCTTGGAATTTACAGTGTATTTCTGTGGGGAAATGTATGCCTCTCCACTTGAGGATCAGACCACACATGAATATGTCCTTCCAAAACTTCTGTTGAAGCCAGTTGTGAATACATGCAAAACCAGAGCCCGTCTGCTCTGCATACCGTGGTTCGTGGTGAGTCCGTTGAAGAAGAAAGGGCTATTAGTCCTTTGGTAGAGTAGGACACCTTGGCTCAGTTTTCTCTGGGAGTCAAAGAGTTGACGCGTGGAAAGGAAAACTTTCCCTTCCCGGTTTTTCAGCACTCTTGGTTTCCCTCAATCAGCCCTCCTTTATAAAAAGGCTAGACGGAGAATTAGAGGCAAAAAAGTCCTTGGGCATCTTCCACACCAGGAAGCTTTCCTTCACTGAAGCAATAGTCGTGGAAACCTTTTTGGTAGTGTCTTGCTTCTGGCGGCATGTGCAACCCATTGTCTTCTATTGGTGTGGCAGCAGCCTTGCCACTATGTGCACTGCGTTACCAACTCGTGTAATGAACCAGAGTCGCCTGTTCCAACACTGGTGCAACAATCTCTGATTTCTAAAAGTGCCTGCTTCAAGCATTGTTACTACGTTTCCTGCACTTAAAGTGCTAGGGCATGAATGATTTACTCCTCCGTGGCATGAACCACATTACATTCCTGAGTCACCAAAAATCCCAAAAGCAGTTTGGCAATGGTTTCATTTTATTGGCATTTTAATCACAGAGCGTCACAAGGCCTTATGTTCAACCTGAGAATCGGTATGTTTGCAGGCCTGTCATTAGAGCTCCGAGCTGCTCCAAACCCGGGGGGTGCAGTTTCTTGGGCTGGAAATGATGGTGAAAAGCCTTTCTGTGTTGGCTTGTTAAGAAACACAGTCCTAGCGCTTATGGGTACCAGGCGTGTCCCTAGACGTGTGAATAGATTTCTCCCCGTTCTTTGTTAGAAATCAAGTGGTGAAACTGCAATATTATAGGTCTTCTGGAAACGGCCTGTTTCCTGGGTCAACACATTACAGCCCAGGATTTTAGCATAGAGTGTATGCTGAGTTTGTGCACATCCTCAATTTCCTGCACTCTGTTCGAACATACAGGGTGAAAAATTCACCAGGGGAAGCAAACATAGGCATCATTACTTGGATGTCGACATTGTGCAATCAACTGACTGAAAAGCGTTCGCGCCTAGTCCCAGATGCCAACCTCATTTACATTCAAAGCTTAACGCTGTTTAGAAAAAAAAAATTGAGACGCCTCAGTTGAATAAAGCACTGACTGAGTCTCCTACAAAGTCCCCATTGCATTCAGTATAAGAACTGGTGAAGAAACTCTTCGTGCTCGTAACTTCGTTTTGGGACCTTGTGACTGCTTGGGAAATTGTTTGTTGGCTCTGAATTTGGAGTCCCCATTCTCTCTTACAGGGAAGTACATGATATGAGGAGAGACTCAAATTTGTCACTTCATATCACTGGCTCCAAGAAACTCTCAAAGATAACCCGTAGTGTTTCAACCCCTTGGCCTCACTTACCTACACAAGAGGGCCACCGTGCATGAAAGTTCTGTCTTCCTACATTGTGAGAGACACATACGCTTATGAATTTGAACACAAGCCTTTGCAGGTGCCTGAGCAGGCTTTCACGTACTGGGATCTTGGAACATGGTACTCCTGTTTGCCTCCAAGTGAATACAGATGGCTTCGCACTGCAGGTCTTGCAAAATACACATCGGGTCCTCCGAACCCCGGACACAGGTTACCCGTCAGTGAAAAGCCCACTAAAGTTCCCACCTCTGGCTTACTAGGAAAGGCAACACTTGTGTCTTAGAGCTTAGAGTGAATTTCCCTGGAGAAATGCATGAATCCTCTCCTCGAAGAGCAGACCACACGTCAACATGGCCTTCCAAAACTTCTGTTGTAGCCGGTTGTGAATACAGGCAAAAGCAGAGCCCGTCTGCTCTGCATGCCGTGGTTCTTTATCAGTCCGTTGAAGACCACAGGGCCTCTTAGTCCTCTGGTAGGGTAGGACACCTTCACTACATTTTCTCCACGAGGAAAATTGTTGACTGTGCAGACAGGACATGTTTCCCTTCCTGCTTTATTCCGCACTCTTGGATGGCCTCAACCCGTCCTCATTTGTAAAAATGCGAGATGCAGAATTAGTGGAACAACATCCTTGTGCATGTTCCACACCAGGAAGCTTCCTTCACCAGAGGAATACTGTGTGGAAACCTTTGGGGTAGTGTCTTGCGTCTGGTTACAAGGGCAACCTATTGTCTTCTATCGGTGCGGCAGCCACCTCGGCAGTATTTCTGGGGAGCTACCAACTTGTATACTGAACCAAAGTCACCTGTTCCAACACTGGTGCCACAAGTCTCTGAGTTTGCCCATTGCCTGCTTCACGCATTGCTGCTAAGTTTCCTATACAACAAGCACTCGCGCATGAAGGATGTCGCCCTCTGTGGCAAGAACCACATTATACTTCTGAGTCGAAAAGAATCCCAGGAGCATTGTGGACAGTTTCTTTTTATTGACATTTTCAACACGGAGCATCACAATTCCTTGTTTTTAACATTAGAATGGCAATCTTGGCAGCTCTGTAATTCCTGCTACTACATGCTCCATTCCCTGGGGGTAAATTTTATGGGTTGTAAGCACAGGATGAGTAAGTTTTTCTCTACTGGCTTGTTAAGAAACACAGTCTTCATGAATATGCGAACCAGATGTTTCCCTACAAGTTGGAAAACATTTCCCACCATTCTTTGGTAGAATTCAGATTGTACACCTGCAGTTTTTTACCTCTTCTGGAAAGGGAGTCTCTCCAGGTTCAACTCATTATAGCCCAGGCTTTCATGATATAGAACATACTATATTTTGTGCACTTCCTCAGTTTCCTTACTCTGTTGAAAGAAAGAGGGCCAAAAACGTCACCAGGGCAAGCAAACGGAAACATTTATTTCTTGGATGTAGACCGATCCAAGACTGAAAACCATTCCCACCTAGTGGCAGATTCCAACCTCATTTACCCTCAAAGCTAATCGTTGTTGAAAACCAAAAATCGAGACTCTTCATCTATATAGAAGAGATCACAGCCTGAGTCTCTGACACTGTCACATTGCATTCTTTATAAGATCACATGAAGAAACCCTTGGTGCTGGTATCTACGTTTGGAAACCGTGTGACTGAGTGAGGAATTGTTCCTTGCCTCTGGGTTTGGAGGCCTCTACCTCTCTCAAAGGGAAGTATATGATGTGAGGGGAGACTGAAATTTGCCACTGCATGTCACTGATGAAAGAAAAGGGTCAAAGAGAAGCTGAAGTTGGTAAGCTCCGTGGCATCAGTTACCTACGGAGGAGGCACAAAGTGCAGGAAATATATGGCTTCCTACTCTGTGACGGACACATACGCTTATGAATTTGAACACAAGCTTTTGAACACAAAGCAAAGGCTCTAACATACTGTGAACTTTTATCCGTGCACTCTTGCAAGCCTCCCAGTGAATACGGATGACTTCACAGTGCATGCTTTGCAAAAGCACATCTTTTCCTCCTAATATCGGGCTGAAGTCCCCTTCAACTGTCAGTGAAAAGCGCATTAAATTTCCCACCTCTGGCATACCAGGAAGTGTAACACGTGTGTCTTGGGGGTTACAGTGTATTTCCGTTGAGAAATGTATGCCTCCTCCACTTGAGGAGCAGACCACACATGAATATGGCCTTCCAAAACTTCTGTTGCAGCCAGTTGTGAATACATGCAAAGCCAGGGCCCGTCTGCTCTGCAAGCCAATGTTCTTTCTCAGTCCGTTGAAGAAGAAAGGCCTATTAGTCCTTAGGTACGGTAGGACAGCTTGCTCCATTTTCTCCGGGACTCAAAGAATTGACCGCATGGAAAGGACAACTTTCCCTTCCCGGGTTATCAGCACTCTTGGTTTCCCTCAACCAGCTCTTCTTTATAACAATGTGAGATGGAGAATTAGTGGAAAAATATCGTTGTGCAAGTTCCTCACCAGGAAGCTTTCCTTCACCGAAGGAATACTTTGTGGTAACCTTTTTGTTGGCGTCTTCTTTCTGGCGATGTGGGCAACCCATTTTCTGCTATTGGTTCCTCAGCAGCCTTGCCACTATGTGTGCTAAGTCACCATCTCATGTAAAGCAGCAAAGTCGCCTGTTCCAACAGTGGGGCAAAATGTCTCTGAGTTCTAACAGTGCCTGCTTCAGGCACTGTTGTTACGTTTCCTGCACTGAAAGTGCTAGGGCATGAATGTTTTCCCCCTCCGTGGCAATAACCTCATTGCATTCCTGAATCACCAACAGTCCCAAAAGCAGTTTGGCCATGGTTTCATTTTATTGGCATTTTAAACACGGAGCGTCACAAGGCCTTATCTTCAACCTGAGAATCGGTATGTTTGCAGGGCTGTCATTGCGGCTCTGAGCTGCTCCAAACCCCTGGGAGGGGGCGTTCCTGGGCGGTAAATGACCGTGAATAAGACTTTCTGTGTTTGGTTATTAAGAAACACAGTCCTAGCGCATATGGGTACCAGGCGTTTCCTTAGACGTTTGAGAAGACTTCGCCCCGTTCTTTGCTAGAAATCAGGTGGTGAAACTGTAATGTTATATTTCTTCGGAAAAAGGCCTGTTTCCTAGGGCAACACATTACAACCCAGGTTTTTCAGATAGAGAGCATGCTGAGTTTGTGCACATCCTTCATTTCCTGCACTCTGTTGAAACATACAGGGCGAAAAACTCACCAGGGGAAGCAAACATAGGCATCATTACTTGGATGTCGACATTGTGCCATCAACTGACTGAAAAGCGTTCCCGCCTAGTCCCAGATGCCAACCTCATTTACCTTCAAAGCTTAACGCTATTTAGAAAAAAAATCACAAATGCTCAGTTGAATAATCACCAACTGAGTCTCCTAAAAGTTCGCCATTGCATTCAGTATAAGAACTGTCAAAGAAACTCTGCGTGCTCGTATCGTGGTTTTGGAACCTTGTGAATGCTTTTGAAATTGTTTGTTGGCTCTGAGTTTGAGGCCCCAGTCTCTCTCACAGGGAAGTACATGATGTGAGGAGAGACTCAAATTTGTCACTGCATATCACGGATGTGAGGAAATTGTTAAAAAGGATCCAAGGTGTCTCAGTCACTTGGCATCAGTTACCTACAAAAGAAGGCCACCGTGCATGAAAGTTCTGGCTTCCTACATTGTGAGAGACACATATGCTTATGAATCTGAACACAAGCTTTTGCAGGTGCCTGAACAGGGTTTCACATACTGGCATCTTGGAACATGGTACTCCTCTTGCTTCCAAGCGAATACAGATGCCTTTGTACTGCAGGTCTTGCAAAACACACATCTGGTCTTCCGAACTCTGGACAAAGGTTACCCGTCAGTGAAAAGCCCACTAAAGTTCCAACCTCTGGCTTACTAGGAAAGGCAACACTTGTGTCTTGGAGCTTAGAGTGAAATTCCCTGGAGAAATGCATGAATCCTCTCCTCGAGGAGCAGACCACACGTCAACATGGCCTTCCAAAACTTCTGTTGTAGCCGGTTGTGAATATAGGATAAAACAGAGCCCATCTGCTCTGCATGCCGTGGTACAGTTTAAGTCCGTGGAAGACCACAGGGCCTCTTATTCCTCTGATAGGGTAGGACACCTTCACTACATTTTCTCCACGAGGAAAATTGTTGACTGCGCAGACAGGACATGTTTCTCTTCCCGCTTTATTCCGCACTCTTGGATGGCCTCAACCAGTCCTCGTGTGTAACAATACGAGATGCAGAATTAGTGGAACAACATCCTTGTGCATGTTCCATACCAGGAAGCTTTCCTACACCGGAGGAATACTGTGTGGAAACCTTTGGGGTAGTGTCTTGCTCCTGGTTACAAGGGTGCCCTATTGTCTTGTATTGTTGTGGCAGCCGCCTTGGCAGTATGTTCGGGGAGTTACCAACTTGTATACTGAACCAGAGTCACCTGTTCCAACACTGGTGCCACAAGTCTCTGAGTTCACCCAGTGCCTGCTTCACGCAGTGCTGCTACGTTTCCTATACAGCAAGCACACGGGCATGAAGGATGTTGCCCTCTGTGGCAAGAACCACATTACACTTTTGACTAGAAAAGAAGGCCAGCAGCATTGTGGACCCAGTTTCTTTTTATTGGCATTTACAACACGGAGCATCACAATTCCTTGTCTTCAACCTTAGAATGGGAATCTTAGCAGCTCTGTAATTCCTGCTCCTACATGCTTCATACACGGGCAGGGTGACTTTTATGGGTTGTAAGCACACACCGTGTAAGCTTTTCTCTACTGGCTTGTTAAGAAACACAGTCATCGTGTATATGCGAACCAGATGTTTCCCTACAACTTGGAAAAGACTTCCCCCCATTCTCTGGTAGAAGTCAGGTTGTACACCTGCAGCTTTTTACCTCCTCTGGAAATGGAGTCTCTCCAGGTCCAACTCATTATAGCCTAGGCTTTTGGGATATAGAGCATACTATATTTTGTGCACTTCCTCAATTTCCTTTACTCTGTTGAAAGCAAGAGGGCCAAAAAGTCACCAGGAAAAGCAAACAGAAGCATCTTTACTTGGATGTAGACATAGTCCCTTCAACTGACTGAAAAGCATTCATTCCCTCCTAGTAGCAGATTCTAAACTCACTTACCCTCATAGCTAATCGTTGTTGAAAACCAAACATCGAGACTCTTCAGTTATAAAGAAGAGATCACAGCCTGAGTCTCCTACACTGTTGCATTGCATTCATTATAAGAACACTCAAAGAAACTCTTGGTGCTGTTATCTTCGTTTTGACACCGTGTGACTGATTCGAGAATTGTTCTTTGCCTCAGTGTTTGGAAGCCACTGCATCTCTCACAGGGAGGTACATGATGTGAGGGGAGACTGAAATTTGTCACTGCATATCACTGGTGCCAGGAAAGTGTCAGAGATAACCCGAAGTGGATCAGCTCCGTGGCATCAGCTACCTACAGAGAAAGCACACCGTGCAGGAAAGTTCTGGCTTCCTATACTGTAAGACACTCATACACTTATGAATTTGAACACAAGCCTTAGCAGGTGGCAGCAAAGGCCCCCACGTATGGGGAACTTGTACGCGGCCACTCTTGCATGCCTCTCAGCGAATACAGTTGCCCTCGCAGTTCACGTTTTGCAAAAGACACATCTTCTCCTCCTAATCCCGGACACATGTTCCCTTCAAATGTCAGTGAAAAGCACATTAAATTTCCCACCTCTGGCATACTGGAAACGTAACACGTGTGTCTTGGAGGTAACAGTGTATTTCCGTGGAGGAATGTATGCCTCCTCCACTTGAGGGGCAGACCACCCGTGAATATGGCCTTCCAAAACTTCTGTTGCAGCCAGTTGTGAATACATGCAAAACCAGAGCCCGTCTGCTCTGCATGCCGTGGTTCTTTCTCAGTCCGTTGAAGAAGAAAGGCCTATTAGTCCTTTGGTAGGGTGTGACACCTTGGTTCCATTTTCTCCAAGAGTCAAAGAGTTGACCGCGTGGAAAGGAAAACTTTCCCTTCCCGGTTTTTCAGCACTCTTGGATTCCCTCAACCAGCCCTCGTTTATTAACAATGTGAGATGGAGAATTACTGGGAAAAAATCCTTGTGCCAGTTCCACACCAGGAAGCTTTCCTTCACCGAAGAGATACTCTGTGGAAACCTTTCAGGTAGTGTCTTGCTTCTGGTGACATGGGCAACCCATTGTTTTCTCTTGGTGCGGCAGCAGCCCTGACACTATGTGCACTGAGTTACCCACTCGTGAAACTAACCAAAGTCGCCTGTTCCAACACTGGTGCAACAATCTCTGAGTTCTAAGAGTGCCTGCTTCAAGCACTGTTACTACCTTTCCTGCACTGAAAGCGCTCAGGCATGAATGTTTTCCACCTCCGAGGAATGAACCACATTACACTCCTGAGTCGCCAACAATGCCAAAAGCAGTTTGGCCATGGCTTCATTTTATTGGCCTTTTAATCACGGAGCGTCAGAAGGCCTTTTCTTCAACCTGAGAATTGGTATGTTTGCAGGTCTGTCATTACGGCTCCAAGTTGCTCCGAACCCGGCGGATGAGGGTTCTTGGGCTGTAAATGATGGGGAATAAGCCTTTCTGTGTTGGGTTATTAAGAAACACAGTCCTAGTGCTTATGGGTACCAGTCGTTTCCCTAGACGTTTGAAAAGACTTCGCCACATTCTTTCCTAGTAATCAGGTGATGAAACTGCAATGTTTTAGCTCTTCGGGAAACGGTCTTGTTCCTGGGTCAATGCATTACAGCCCAGGCTTTTAGGATATAGGGCATGCTGAATTTGTGCACATCTGCAATTTCCTGCACTCTCTTGGACGATACAGTGCCGGAAAGTCACCAGAGGAAGCAAACATAGGCATCGTTTCTTGGATGTAGACATAGTGCAATCCACTGACTGAAAATCCTTGCCGCCTAGTCGCAGATGCCAACCTCATGTACTTTCAAAGCTTAAGGCTGTTTAAAAAAAACATCAAGGCAGTTCAGTTGCACAAATCACCACCTAATTCTCCTACAAGGTCGCCATTGCATTCAGTATAAGAACTGGCGAAGAAACTCCTCGTGTTCTTATCTTCGTTTTGGGACATTGTGACTTCTTGGGAAATTGTTTGTTGGCTGTGAATTTGGAGGACCCAGCCTCTCTCTTAGGGAAGTACATGATGTGAGGAGAGACTCAAATTTGCCAACGCATATCACTGGTGAGAAGAAAATGTCAAAGAGAACCCGAAGTATCTCATCCCCTTGGCATCAGATACCTACACATGAGGGCCATCGTGCATGGAAATTCTGGCTTCCTATGTTTTGACAGACACATATGCTTAAGAATTTGAACACAAGCCTTTGCAGGTGATCGCAAAGGCTTTCACGTACTGGGGCCTTGGACCCTGACACTCCTGCTTGCCTCCAAGCGAATACAGATGGCTTCGCACTGCAGGTCTTGCAAAATACACATCTGGTCCTCCGAACCCCGGACACAGGTTCCCTTCAACTGTCAGTGAAAAGCCTATTAAAGTTCCCATCTCTGGCTTACCGGGAACAGTAACACTTGTGTCTTGGAGATTAGAGTGAATTTCCCTGGAGAAATGCATGCATGCTCTCCTCGAGGAGCACACCACACATGAACATGGCCTTCCATAATTTCTCTTGTAGCCAGTTGTGAATACATGCAAAACCAGAGCCCATCTGCTCTGCATGCCGTGCTTCTTCGTCAGTCTGTTGAAGAACACAGGGCCTCTTAGTCCTCTGGTAGGGTAGGACCATTTCGCTCCATTTTCTCCATGAAGAAAATTATTGACTGCGCCAAAAGACACTATTCCCTTCCCGGTTTATTCACCACTCTTGGATGCCCTTAACCAGTCCTCAGTTGTAACAATGCAAGATGAAGAATTAGTGGAACATCCTTGTGCATGTTCCACACCAGGAAGCTTTCCTTCATCAGAGGAATACTGTGTGGAAACCTTTTGGGTAGTGTCTTGCTTCTGGTTACAAAGGCAACCTAATGCCCTCTATTGGTGCGGCAGCCGCCTCGGCATGATGTTCGGGGATTTACCAATTTGTATAATGAACCAAAGTCACCTGTTCCATCACTGGTGGCAGAAGTCACTGAGTTCGCCCAGTGCCTGCTTAATGCACTGCTCCTACGTTTACTATACAGCAAGGACTCAGGCATGAAGGACTTCGCCCTCTGTGGCAAGAACCCCATTACATTTCTGCGTTGAAAAGAAGCCCAGCAGCATTGTGGACCCAGTTTCTTGTTATTGGCATTTTGAACATGGAGCATCACAATTCCTTGTCTTCAACCTTAGAATGACAATCTTTGCACCTCTGTAATTGCTGCTCCTCCGTGCTCCACCATGTGGGGTGACGGTTATGGACTGTAAGCACACCGCGAAAAAGTTTTACTCTTCTGGCTTGTTCAGAAACACAGTCGTCGTGTATATGCGAAGCAGATGTTACCTTACAAGTTGGCAAAAATTTCCCCCATTCTTTTGTAGAATTCAGGTTTTACACCTGCAGCTTTTTACCTCTTCTGGGAAGGGAGTCTCTCCAGATTCAACTCATGATAGCCCAAGCTTTCCGGATATAGAGCATACTATATTTGTGCACTTCCTCATTTTCCTATACTCTGTTGAAAGAAAGAGGGCCAAAAAGTCACCATGGGAAGCAAACGGAGACATCTTTACTTCATAGTGCCTTCAACTGACTGAAAAGCGTTCCCTGCAGGTAGCAGATTTCAACCTCATTTACCCTCACAGCTAAACGTTGTTTAAAACCGAAAGTCGAGATTCCTCTGTTATGAAGAACAGATCACAGCCTGAGTCTCCTACACTGTCGCATTGCATTCATTATGAGAAAACACAATGAAACTCTTGGTGTTGGTATCTTCGTTTTGACCCCGTGTCACTGATTGGGGAATTGTTCCTTGCCTCTCTGTTTGGAGGCCTCTACCTCTCTCACAGGGAAGTACACAATGTGAGGGGAGACTGAAATTTGCCACTACATATCACTGGTGCCAGGAAAGTGTCAGAGATAACCTGAAGTGGATCAGCTCCGTGTTATCAGTTACCTACAGGGAAAGTACACTGTGCAGGAAAATTCTGGCTTCCTACACTGTGAGAGACACATACATTTATGAATTTGAACACAAGCCTTAGCAGGTGACAGCAAAGGCTCTCACGTACAGGAAACTTGTACCCGGGCACTCTTGCATGCCTCCAAGCGAATACAGATGCCTTCGCAGTGCACGTTTTGCAAAAGACACATCTTCTCCTCCAAATCCCGGGCACAATTTCCCTTCAACTGTCAGTAAAAAGCCGATTAAATTTCCCACCTCTGGTATACAGGGGAAAGTAACACGTGTGTCTTGGAGGTTACAGTGTATTTCCATGGAGAAATGTATGCCTTCTCCCCTTGTGAAGCCGACCACATATGAATATGCCCTTCCAAAACTTCAACTGTAGCCAGTGCTTGATACTTGCAAAACCAGACCCCGTCTGCTCTGCATGCCCAGGTTCTTGGTCAGTCTTTTGAAGAATAAAGGCCTAATAGTCGTTTGGTAGTGTAGGACACCTTGGCTCCATTTTCTCCGAGAATCAAAAAGTTGACCACGTAGAAAGGAAAACATTCCCTCCCCAGTTTTTCAGCACTGTTGGATTCCCTCATCCAGCCCTTGTTTGTAACAGTGCGAGAAGGAGAATTCGTGGAAAAAAAATCCTTGTGCAAGTTCCAACCAGGAAGCATTCCTTCACTGAAGGAATACTGTGTGGAAACTATTTTGGTAGTTTCTCCTTCTGGCAACATGGGCAACCCTTTGTCTTCTGTTGGTGTGGCAGCAACCTTGCCACTATCTACGGTGAGTTACCAACTCGTGTAATGAACCAAAGTCGCCTGTTCCAACACTGGTGCAATAAGTCTCTGAATTATAACAGTGCCTGCTTCAAGAATCGTTACTACGTTTACTGCACTGAAAGCGCTCGGGCATGAAGGTTTTCCCCATCTGTGGCATGAAGAACATTACATTCCTGTGTCGCCAACAATCCCAGCAGCAGTTTGGTCATGGTTTCTTTTTATTGGCATTTTAAACACGGAGCGTCAGAAGGCCTTATCTTCATCCTGAGAATCGGTATGTTGGCAGGTCTGTCATTATGGCTCCGAGCTGCTCCAAACCCAGGCGTGAGGGTTCCTGGGCTGTAAATGACGGTGAATAAGCCTTTCTGTGTTGGGTTATTAAGAAACACAGTCCTAGCGCATATGGGTACCAGGCGTTTCCCTAGACGTTTGAAAAGACTTCGCCACGTTCTATGCCAGAAATCAGATGGTGGAACTGCAATGTTATATGTCTTCAGGAAACGGCCTTGTTCCTGGGTCAACACATTACAGTCCAGGCTTTTAGGATATAGAGCATGCTGAATTTGTGCACATCCTCAATTTCCTGCACTCTGTTGAAAGATACAGGGCCAAAAATTCACCAGGAGAAGGAAACATAGGCATCATTTCTTGGATGTCGACATTCTGCCATCAGCTGACTGAAAAGCGTTCCCACCTAGTCCCAGATTCCAACCTCATTTACCTTCAAAGCTTAACGATGTTTAAAAAAAAAAATTGAGACGGTTCAGTTGAACAAATCACCGCCTGTGTCTCTTACAAGGTCGCCATTGCATTCAGTATAAGAACTCTTCGTGCTCGTATCTGCGTTTTGCGACCTTGTAACTGCTTGGGAAATTGTTTGTTAGCTCTGAGTTTGGAGGCCCCGGACTCTCTCACAGGGAAGGACATGATATGAAGAGACACCCTAATTTGCATATCACTGGTGCTTGGAAACTGTCAAGGAGAAACCGAAGTGTCTCAGCCCCTTGGCATCAGTTACCTACGCAAGAGGCCACCGTGCATGAAAGTTCTGGCTTCCTACATTGTGAGAGACACAGACGCTTATGAATTTGAAGACAAGCTTTTGCAGGTGCTCGCAAAGGCTTTCACCTACTGGGAACTTGGGCCCTGGCACTCCTGCATGCCTCCAAGCGAATACAGATGCCTTCGCACTGCAGGTCTTGCAAAATACACATCTGGTCCTCTGAACCCCGGACACAGGGTCCCTTCAACTGTCAGTGATAAGCCCATTAAAGTTCCCACCTCTGGCTTACTGGGAAAGGTAACACTTTTGTCTTGGAACTTAGAGTGAATTTCCCTGGAGAAATGCATGCATCCTGTTCTCAAGGAGGAGACCACACATGAACATGGCCTTCTAAAACTTCTGTTGTAGCTGGTTGTGAATACATGCAAAACTAGAGCCTCTCTGCTCTGCATTCCCTGGCTCTTTGTCAGTCCGTTGAAGATCACTGGGTCTATTAATCCTTTGGTAGTTTAGGACACCTTGGCTCCATTTTTTCCCAGAGTAAAAATGTTGACCACGCTGGAAGGAAAAGTTTCCATTCCCATTTTATTCAGCAGTCGTGGATTCACTCAACCAGTCCTCGTTTCTAGCAATTCGATTTGGAGGATTAGTGGAAAAAAATCCTTGTGCAAGTTCCACACGAGGAAGCTTTTCTTCACCAAAGGACTACTGTGTGGAAACCTTTGGGTAGTGTCTTGCTTCTTGTGACATGCGCAACCCGTTTTCTTCTAATGGTGCATCAGCAGCCTTGGCATTATGTTTGGTGAATTACTAACTTGTGTAATGTACCAAAGTTGCCTAATCCAACACTAGGCCAACAAGTCTCTGAGTTCGAACCTGAGTTCCTGCTTCGCTCAATGTTGTTACGTTTTCTGCACTGAAAGCACCTGGGCATGTAAGTTTTCCCCCTCTGTTGCATGAACCACATTACATTTCGGATACAAAAACCATCCCACCAGTAGTTTGGATAGGCTTTCTTTTTATTGGCATTTTAAACATGGAGCATCACATTGCCTTGTCTACAACCTTAGAATGGGTATGTTTTCAGGTGTGTAATTATGGCTCCAAGCTTCTCCAAACCGTGGGGTGAAGGTTGTCGGGCTGTTAATGATGGTTAATAAGACTTTCTGTGTTAGGTTTTTAAGAAACACAGTCCTTATCTAATGGGCACCAGGCGTTACCCTACAATTATGAAAAGAGTTCGCCACGTTCTTTGATAGAATTCAGGTGGTAAAACTTCCGTGTTATAAGTCATCGGGAAATGACCTGTTTCCAGGGTCAACATATTACACCCCAGGTTTGGGATATAGAGAATGCTGTACTTTATGCACTTCCCCAATTTCATGAATACGGTTGATAGATACAGGGCAAAAAAGTCACCAGGGGAAGCAAACGAAGGCATCATTTCTTGGATGTAGACATACTGCCATCAATCGACTGAAAGGCGTTCCCACCTATTCACATATTCCAACCTCATCTAGCCTCAAAGCTTAAGGCTGTTTCAAGAAAAAATTGAGACATTTCTGTATAAAGAACAATTCTCTGCCTCAGTCTCCTACAAGGTCCCCACGGCATTCAGGATAAGAACACATGAAGAAACTCTTGGTTCTGGTATCTTCGTTTTGAGACCGTGTGACTGTGGTTGAAAATTGTTCGTTGACTGTGGATTTGGATACCTCTGCCTCTATCACAAGGTAATACAGGATGTGAGGAGAAACTCAAAGTTGCCACTGCATATCACTGGTGCCAGGAAACTGTTAAAGAGAATCCGAAGTGCCTCAGCCCCTTGGAGTCAGTTACCTACACAGAAGGGACACTGTGCATGAAAGTTCTGGTTTCTGACATAGTGAGAAACACATATGCTTATGAATTTACAGACAAGACTTTGTAGGAACCTGCAAAGTCTTTCACGTAATGTTACCTTGTACACGGGCATTCCTGCATGCCTGAAAGCGAATACAGATTCCTTCGCTCTGTATGTCCGGCAAAATACACATCGTCTCCTCCAAATCCCGGCCACAAGTTCCCTTCCACTGTCAGTGGAAAGTGCATTAAACTTCTCAACTCTAGATCATGGTGAAAGGTAATAGTTGTGTCTTGGAGGTTAGAGTGAATTTCAGTGGAGAAATGCATGCATCCTGTTCTCAAGGAGCAGGACACACATGAACATGGCCTTCCAAAACTTCTGTTGTAGCAGGTTGTGAATACATTCAAACCCAGAGCCTGTCTGCTCTGCATGCCGTGGTTCTTTGCCAGTCCGTTGAAGAAAACAGGGCCTATTAGTCCTTAGGTATGGTAGGACATCTTGGCTCCATTTTTTTGCTAGAATGAAATTGTTGACCTTTCCTAAAGAAAAAGTTTCCCTTCCCGGTTCATTCAGCACTCTTGCATACCCTCAATGAGTCCTCTTTTGTAGCACTGCGAGATGGAGAATTAGTGGGAAAAAATCTTTCTGCAAGTTCTACACCAGGAATCTTTCCTTCACTGAAGGAATACTGTGTGGAAACTTTTGAGGTAGTGTCTTGCTTCTGGTGACATAGGCAACACATTGTCTTCTAATGGTGAGTCAGCAGCCTTGGCAATATGTTCGATGAGTTACCTACTTGTGTAAGGTTCCAAAGTTGCCTGTTCCAATACTGGGCCAACAAGTCTCTGAGTATGAACAGTGCCTGCCTCTCTCACTTTTGCTACGTCTCCTGTACAGGAAGCACTCAGGCATGAAAATTTTCCCCCTCAGTGGAATGAACCACATTACATTTCTGAGTCAAAAACAATCTCACCAGCAGTTTGGACACGGTTTCTTTGGATTGGCATTTTATACACGGAGCGTCACAAGGCCTTGTCTTCAACCTAAGAATGGGTATGTTTGCAGATCAGTCATTATGGCTCTCAGCTGCTTCAAACCTGGGGGTGAAGGTTCTCAGGGTGTTAATGACTGTGAATAAGGGCTTCTGTGTTAGGTTACTAAGAAATACAGTCCTAGCCTGTGTGGGCACCAAGCGTTTCCCGACAAGTTTGAAAAGACTTCTCCACGTTCTTTGCTAGAATTCAGGTGGTAAAACTACAACGTTATAGGTCTTCTGGAAAAGGCTGTTTTCCAGGGTCAACACTTTATAGTCCAGGCTTTTGGGATATAGAGCATGCTGTGTTTTGTGCACTTCCTCAATATCCTGCACTCTGTTGATAGCTACAGGGCGAATAAGTCACCAGGAGAAGCAAACATAGGCATCATTTCTTGGATGTAGACATACTGCCATCAACCAAATGAAAGGCGTTCCCGCCTATTTGCAGATTCCAATCTCATTTACCCTTAAAGCTTAAGGTGGTTAAAAAAAAATCAAGACCGTTCAGTTATAAAGAACAAATCACGTCCTGAGTCTCCTACAAGGTCCTCATTGCATTCAGTATAAGAACACACGAAGAATATCTTGGTGCTGGTACCTCTGTTTGAAACCGTGTGACTGCCGTGGGAAATTGTTCGTTGGCTCTGTTTTTGGACACTTCTGCCTCTATCACAGGGAAATTCATGATGTGAGGAGAGACTCAAAGTTGCCACTGCATATCACTGGTGCCAGGAAACTGTCAAAGAGAACCCTAAGTTCCTCAGCCCCTTGGCGTCAGTTACTTACACAGAAGGGACACTGTGAATGAAAGTTCTGGCTTCCTACATTGTGAGAGACACTTATGCTTATGAATTTGAACACAAGCCTTTGCCGGAGGCTGCAAAGGCTTTCACGTACTGGCAACTTATACCCGGGCATTCCTGCAGTTTTCCAAGCGAGTACAGATGCCTTTGCAATGCAGGGTCTTGCAAAATACACATCGTCTCCTCCAAATACCAGACACATGTTCCCTTCATCTGTCAGTGGAAAGCACGTTAAACTTCCCAACTCTGGCTTACTGGGAAAGGTAACACTTGTGTCTTGGAGGTTACAGTGAATTTCCGTGGAGAAATGTATGCATCCTTTTCTCGAGGAGAAGAACACGCATGAACATGTCCTTCCAAAACTTCTGTTGTACCCTGTTGTGAATACATGCAAAACCAGAGCCTGTCTGCTCTTCATACCCTGCTTCTTTGTCAGTTAGTTAAAAAACACAGGGCCTATTAGTCCTTTGATAGGGTAGGACACCTTGCACCATTTTCTCGGGGAGTAAAATTGTTGACTGCACTGAAAGGAAAAGTTTCCCTTCCCGTTATATTTAGCACTCTTGGATTTCCTCATCCAGTCCTCGTTTGTATCAATGAGAAATGGAATATAGTGGAACAATCCTTACACATGTCCCACACCAGGAAGATTTTCTTCACTGAAGAAACACTGCATGGAAACCTTTGGTGTAGTATCTTGCTTCTGGTGACCTGGGCAAACCCACTGTTTTCTAATGGTGCAGGGGCAGCCTTGGCACTATGTATGGTGAGGTAGCAATTTGAGAATGAAACAAAGTCACCTGTTCCCATACTGGTACAACAAGTCTCTGTGTTCAAAAAGTCTCTGTTTAATGCAGAGTTGCTCCATTCCCTACACTGAAAGCACTTGAGCATGAGTGTTTTCCCCCATATGACATGAAACACATTACAATTCTGAGTCGAAAACAAGGCCACCAGCAGTATGGACACTGTTTGTTTGTATTGGAATTTTGAATAAGAGCGTCACAAATCCTTGTTTTCAACCTCAGAATGGGTAGGTTGACATGCTCTGAGCTGCTTCAAACCAGGGGGGGTAGGTTCTTGAGCTGTTAGTGCACAGTGAATAGGGCTTTCTGTGTTAGGCTTTTAAGAAACATAGTCATTGCACCAGAAGTTTCCCTACATGGTTGAAGAGACTTTCCCTGCTGTTTTTTATAATTCTGATTGTAAACATGCAGTTTATAGGTCCCCTGGAAAGGGCTTGTTTCCAGGTTCAACATATTATAGTCCAGGCTTTTGTGATATATAGCACTGGTTGTTTTGTACACTTCCTCAATTTCACAATGCTGTTGAAGGAAACAGGGCCTAAAACGTCTCTTTCAGAGGCAAACGTGCATAATTTCTTGGATGTAGTCATACTGCCATCAACCAACTGAAAGGTATTCCCGCCTATTCGCAGATTCCAACTTCATTTACTCCCAAACCTTAACGCTGTTTAGAAGAAAAAAATTAAGACCGTCCAGTTATAAAAGACAAATCAGCACCTGAGTCTCCTGCAAGGTAACCATTGCATTCAGTACAAGAACACAAGAAGAAAAACTTCGTGATGGTGTCTCCGTTCTGAGTCCGTCTGACTGTTGTGGGAAATTGTTCATTGGCTCCAGGTTTGGAGGCCTGTGCCTGTATCACAGGTAGGTACATGTCTGAGGAGAGACTGAAAGTAACCACTGTTTATCACTGGTGACACGAGTCTGGCAAAGCGAACCCGAAGTACCTCAGGCCTGTGGCGTCAGTTTCCTACACAGAATGGACACCACACATGGAAGTTTTTGCTTCCTAGCTTGAGAGAGACACATACGCTTATGAATTTGAACAGAAGCCTTTGCAGGTGACGCCAAAAGCTTTCACGTACTACGAACTCGTACCTGGGCATTCCTGTACGTCTCCAAGGATTTCAGATGCCTTGACACTACAGGTCTTGAAAAATTCCCAAAGTGCCTCCAAGTCCAAGACACAGGTTCCCTTCAAGTCAGTGGAATATTCATTAAACTTCCCACCTATTTTACTCGGAAATGTAACACTTGTGTCTTGGAGGTTAAAGTGAATTTCCACGGAGAAATGCATGTATCCTGTTCTCAAGGAGAAGACCACACATGAACACGGCCTTCCAATAGCTTCCATTGTGGCCAGTTGTGAATACATGTGAAACCAGATGCTGTCTGCTCTGCCTGCCCTGCTTCTTTGCCAGTAAGTTCAAGAACACAGGGCCTATTAGTCCTTTGGTAGAGTATGACACATTGGCTCCATTCTTTCCGGGAGTTAAAATGTTGACCGTGCTGAAAGGAAAAGTTTCCCTTCCTGGTTTATTCAGCACTCTTGGAGTTCTTCAAGCAGACCTCTTTTGTAGCAAAGCGAGATGGAATATTAGTGGAAAAACACTTGTGCATATCCCACACAAGGAAGCTTTCCATTAAAGAAGGAACACTGTGTGGAAATCTTTGGGGCAGTATCTTGCTTCTCGTGACCTGGGCAAACCCATTGTTTTCTAATGGTGTGGCAGCAGCCATGGCATTATATTCTGTGAGGTAGCTATTTGAGAATGAACAAAAGTCTCCTCTTCCAACACTGGTGCAATAATTCTCTGAGTTGGAACACTGCCTGCTTCTCACACTGTTTCTATGTTTCCTACACTGAAAGCACTCAGGCATGAATGTTTTCCCCCTCCGTGGCATGAACCACATTGCAATTCTGAGGTGAAAACAAGCCCACCAGCAGTGTGGACGTGGTTCCTTTTTATTGACATTTTGAAGAAGGAGTGTCACAAACTCTTGTTTTCAACCTGAGAATGGGTAGGTTGGCAGGTCTTTCATTTCTGTTCTCAGCTGCTCCAAACCCGGGTGGTGAAGGTTCTTAGGCTGTTAGCGCACAGTGAATAAGGCTTTCTCTGTTAGGCTGTTAGGAAACACATTCATTGCGTGTATGGACACCAGGCGTTTCCCTACATGGTTGAAAAGACTTCCTCCTGTTCTTTGGTAGAATTCCTGTTGTTAACGTGCAGCTTTATAGGACTTCTGGAACAGCCCTCTTTCCTGATTCAACACAATATAGCCCATGGTTTTTCTTTTTGGTTTCATAGCCTGGGCTATTTTGTACACTTCCTCAATTTTCTCCACTCAAAGGACACAGGGCATAAAAGGTCTCTAGTGGGAAGCAAACAAGGGCATTATTTTTTGGATGTAGATATACTGCCATCAACAGACTGAAAGCTGTGTCTGCCTAGTCACAGATTCCAAATTCATTTACCTCCAAACTTTAAGGTTGTTTAAAAAAAAAAAATCGAAACGGTCCAGTTATAAAGAACAAATCATCACCTGAGTCTCCCACAAGGTCACCATTGCATTCAGTACAATAACACACGAAGAAAAACTTCTTGCTGGTGTCTCTGTTCTGAATCTGTCTGACTGCTGTGGGAAATTGTTTGTTGGCTCCTGATTTGGCGGCCTGTGCCTCTATCACAGGGAGGTACATATTGTGAGGAGAGATTCAAATTAGCCGCTGTATATCACTGGTGCCACGAGTCTGTTAAAGAGACCCCAAAGTGCCTCAGCCCCTTGGCATCATTTTCCTACACAGAAGGGACACCGCGCATGAAAGTTCTTGCTTCTTATTTTGTGAGAGACACATATGCTTATGAATTTGAACACACGGCTTTGCAGGTGGCTGCAGTCATTCACGTACTGGGAACTTGTACCCAGTCATTCCTGCCTGCTTCCAAGCGACTTCAGATGCCTTGGAACTGCAGGTCTCGCAAAATTCTCACCAGCGCCTCCAAATCCCAGAAACACGTTCCCTTCAACTGTCAGTGGAATGCACATTAAACTTCCTTCCTCTGACTCACTGGAAAAAGTAACACTTGTTTGTTGGAGGTTAAAATGAATTTCTGTGGAGAAATGCATGTCTCCTCTTCTTGAGGAGAAGACCACACATGAAAACCGCCTTCCAATAGCTGCTGTTGGAGACAATAGATAATACATGGGAAATCAGAGCCTCTCTGCTCCTCATGCCCTCGTTCTTCACCAATCAGTTCAAGAACATAGGGCCTATTAATCCTTTGGTACAGTATGACACATTTGATCCATTCTTCCTGTGAGTTAAAAGGTTGACCACACTGAATGGAAAACTTTCCCTTCCCGGTTTTTCAGCACTCTTGGATTCCCTCAACCAGGCCTCGTGTGTAGCAAAGTGAGATGGAGAATTAGTTGAACCAATCCTTGTACATGTCCCACACCAGGAAGTTTCCTTCACAGAAGGAACCCTGTGTGGAAACCTTGGGTTGTTATGTTACCTCTGGTGACCTGGGCAAACCCCTTGTGGTATAAGGGTGCAGCAGCAGCCTTTGCACTATGTTCGGTGAGGTACCAGTTTGAAGAAAGAACCAAAGTTGCCTGTTCTAACACTGGTGCAACAAGTGTCTGAGGTCGAACATTACCTGCTTCACCTTTGGGAGCTCTGTTTCCTACACTGAATGCACACAGGCATGAACGTTTTACCTCTCCATGGCATGAACCACATTAGACTACTGAATCAAAAACAAGCACACCAGCTTTGTGGAAACGTTTTCTTTTTATTGGCATTTTGAACACAGAGCGTCACAAAGCCTTGTGTTCAACCTCAGAATGGGTAGGTTGACAGGTCTTTCATTCCTGTTCCTAGCTGCTCCAAACCAGGGGGTGAAGGTTCTTAGGCTGTACGTGCATGGTGAATAAGGCTTTCTGTTCTAGGTTGTTAAGAAACACAGTCATTGTGTATATGGGCACCAGGTGTTTCCAAACAATGCTGAAAAGACTTCCCCCCATTTTTTGGTAGAATTCAGGTTTTTGACCTACAGATTTATAGGACTTCTGGAAATGGCCCGTTTTCAGGTTCAACACATTATAGCCCATGCTAATGGGATATATAGCATGGGCTATTTTGTACACTTCCTCAATTTCCTCCACTCTATTGAAGGACACAGGGTCTAGAAGGTCTCCAGTGGATAGCAAACATAAGCATTATTTCTTGGATGCAGACATACTGCCATCAATTGACTGAAAGGCGTTTCTGCCTAATCACAGATTCCAACTTCTTTTACCTCCAAATCTTAACGTTGGTTACAAGAAAAAAAAATAATCGAGATGTCCAGTTGTAAAGAACAAATCACTGCCTGAGTCTCCCACAAGGTCACCATCGCATTCAGGGCAAAAACACACGAAGAAAATCTTCATGTTGTTGTTTCCATTCTGAGACCGTCTGACTGCCATGTGAATTTTTTTGTGGATTCTGCTTTTGGAGGCCTTTACCTCTATCACAGTGAGGCACCTATTGTGAGGAAAGACTCAAAGTAGCTGCTGTATATCACTGGTGCCACGATTCTTTCAAAGAGAATGTGAAGTGCCTCAACCCCTTGGCGTCAGATTCCTACACATAACAGACACTACGCATGAAAGTTTTTGCTTCCCAGCTCATGAGAGACACATACACTTATGAATTTGAACACAAGACTTTGCAGCTGTCCACAAAAGCTTTCTCATACTGGGAACTTGTACCTGGGCATTCATGCATGCCTCCAAGTGACTTCAGCTGCCTTGGCACTGAAGGTCTTGCAAACCTTCCACCAGCGCCTCCAAATCCTGGACACAAGTTCCCTTCAACTGTCAGTGGAAACCCCATTAAACTTCCCTCCTCTGGCTTACTGGAAAAGGTAACTCTTGTGTCTTGGAGGTTAAAATGATTTTCTGTAGAGAATTTCATGCCTCCTCTTCTCGAGGAGAAGACCACCCATGAAGATGGTCTTCCAATAGCTGCTGTTGGAGCCACTTGAGAATACATGAGAAACCAGCATCTGTCTGCTTTGCATGCCCTAGTTCTTTGCCAGTCAGTTCACGAACACAGGGCCCATTAGTCCTTTGGTACAGTATGGCACATTGACTCCATTCTTTCTGTGAGTTAAAAGGTTGACCGTGCTTAAAGGAAAACTTTCCCTTCCCGGCTTATTCAGCACTCTTGGATTCCCTCAACCAGGCCTCGTGTGTAGCAAAGCGAGATGGAGAATTAGTGGAACATACCCTTGTGCATGTTCCACTCCATGAAGTTTTCCTTCACAGAAGGAACACTGTGTGGAAACCTTTGGCTTATCTTGCTTCTGGTGACCTAGGCAAACTCCTTGTTGCATAAGGGTGTGGTAGCAGCCTTTGCACTAGGCTCAGTTAGCTTCCAATTTGAGGAAAGAACCAAAGTTGTCTGTTCCAACACTGGTGCAACAAGTCTCTGAGGTCGAACAGTACCTGCTTCACCTTCGGCAGCTTCATTTCCTATACTGAAAGCACACAGAAATGAACATTTTCCCTCTCCATGGCATGAAACACATTACATTACTAAATTGAAAACAAGCCCACCAGCAGTGTGGAGACAGTTTCTTTTTTACTGTCATTTTGAACATGGAGTGTCACAAAGCCTTGTCTTCAACCTCAGAATGGGTAGGTTGGCAGGACAATCATGGCTGCTCCCAGCCCCTCTAAGAACAGTGGTGACGGTACTTACACAGTAAAAGCACGGTGAATAAGGCTTTCTGTATTAGGCTATTAAGAAACACAGTCATTGCGTATGTGGGCACCAGACCTTTCCCTACAGGACTGAGAACACTTCCCCACGTTCTTCTGTAGTATTTAAGAGGTATACGTGCAGCTTTATAGGACTTCAGGAAAGGGCCCGTTTCCAGGTTTAACACATTATAGCCCATGCTATATTGGGATATATAGCATGGGCTATTTTGTACACTTCCTTGATTTCCTTCAATCTGTTGAAGGACACAGGGCCTAGACAGTCTACTGAGAGATGCAAATATGGTCGTCATTTCTTTGATGCATTACATATTGCACTAAACGGTATAAAAAGCCTCCCCCCTAGTCGCAGATTCCAACTTCTTTTACCTTCAAATCTCAATGTTGGTTAAAGAAAAAAAAATCGAGCCTGTTCGTTTATAAAGAACAAATCACTACCTGAGTGTCCCAAAAAGTCACCATTGCATTCAGTGCAAGAACACATGAAGAAAAACTTTGTACTGCTGTCTCTTTTTGAGACCATCTGGCTGCTGCCGTGGGAAATTGTTTGTTGCCTATGGGTTAAGGAGGCCTCTGCCTCTATTTCAGGGAGGTACCTGTTGTGAGGAAAGACTCAAGGTATCCGCTGATATCCTTAGTGCTACGAGTCTGTCAAAGAGAACCCGAAGTGCCTCAGCCCCTTAGAGGATTTTTCCCACACAGAAGGGACACTGTGCATGAATATTTTAATGTTCTACCTTGTGAGAGACTCATACGTTGACGAATTTGAACACAGCCCTTTGTATGTAACCAGAAAGGCTTTCCAGTACTGGGAAGCAGTACCCGGACATTCATGCAGGCTTCCAAGTGACTTCAGAAGCCTTGGCACTGCAGGTCTCCCTAAACTCCCACCAGCGTCTCCAACTCCCGGACACAAGTTCTCTTTAACTTTCAGTAGAAAGCGTATGAAACTTCCCTCCTCTGACTTACTGGAAAAGGTATCACTTCTGTCTTGGAAGTTAGAGTGAATTTCTGTGGGGAAAGGCCATGCCTCATCTTCTCAACGAGAATATCACACATTAAAACAGCCTTCCAATAGTTGCCATCATAGCCAATGGAGGATATATGTGAGACAAGAGCCTGTCTGCTCTGCATACCCTATGTATTTGCCACTCAGAGCAAGAACACAAGACCAAGCAGTCCTTTGGTAGAGTATGACACATTGTCTTCATTCTTTCCAAGAGTTAAAATGTTGACAGGGCTGACAGGAAAACTTTCCATTCCCGGCTTATTCAGCACCCTTGAAATCACTCAACCAGGCCACATTTGTACCAAAGCAACATGGAGAATTAGTGGAATACATCCTTTGGCTTGTCCCACACCAGGAAAGTTTTCCTTCACAGAAGGAACACTGCGAGAAAACCTTTGTGGTAGTATCTTGCTTCTGGTGACCTGGGCAAACCCCTTGTTGTCTAAGGGTGCGGCAGCAGCCTTTGCACTATATTCAGTGAGGTACCAATTTGAGGAAAGAACCAAAGTCGCCTGTTCCAACACTGGTGCAACAAGTCTCTGAGTTTGAAAAGTGCACGCTTCACCCACGCTTGCTCCGAATTGTACACTGACAGCACTGGGGCATGAATGTTTTCCCTCTCTGTGGCATGAACCACATTAGACTACTGAATCAAAAACAAGCACACCAGCAGTGTGGAAACGGTTTCTTTTTTATTTGCATTTTGAACACGGAGCGTTGCGAAGCCTTGTCTTCAACCTCAGAATGGGTAGGTTGACAGGTTTGTCATTCCTGCTCCGAGCTGTTCCAAACCCGGGAGTGAAGGTTCTTGCACTGTAAGCACATGGATAATAAGGCTTTCTGTGTTAGGCAGTTAAGAAACACAGTCATTGCATATATGGGCACCAGGCGTTTCCTTACAAGGTTGAAAAGACTTCCCCCCTTTCGTTGGTAGAATTCATGTTTTAAACATGCAGCTTTACAGGACATCTGGAAATGGCCCGTTTCCAGGTTCAACACATTATAGCCCATGCTTTTGGGATATATACCATGGGCTTTTTGTACACTTCCTCATTTTCCTCCACTCTGTGGAAGGACACAGGGCCTAAAATGTCTCCTGTGGGAAGCAAATGTGGGCATCATTTCTTGGACGCAGTCATACTGCCATCAAACTGACTAAAAGGCATTCCCGCCTACTCACAGATTCCAACTTCTTTTACCTCCAAATCTTAACATTGTTTAAAAAAAAAAAAAAAGGAGACTGTCCAATTATAAAGAACAAATCACCACCTGTTTCCCACAAGGTCACCATTGCATTCAGTATAAGAACACATGAAGTAAAACTTCGTGCTCCTGTCTCTGTTCTGAGACTCCAACTGCCGTGGGAAATTGTTCATTGGCTATGGGTTAAGGAGGCCTCTGTGTCTATCTCATGGAGGTACCTGGTTTGAGGAAAGACTCATTGTAGGTGCAGTTTATCACGGGTGCCACTTGTCTGTCAAAGAGAACCCAAAGTGCCTCAGCCCCTTGGAGGCAGTTTCCAACACAGAATGGACACCGCTTATGAAAGATTTTGCTTCCTAGCTTGTGAGAGACAGGTATGCTTATAAATTTGCCTTTGCAGGTGGCCACAAAGGCTTTCACGTACTGTGAACTTGTACCAGGCATTTCTGCATGTCTCCAAGGACTTCAGATGCCTTGGCACTGCAGGTCTCACAAAACACCCACCAGTGCCTCCAAATCCCAGACACAAGTTCCCTTCAACTGTCAGGAGAAAGCTCATTAAACTTCCTCCTCTGGCTTACTGGAAATTGTAGCACTTCTGTTTTGGAGGTTAGAGTGAATATCCATTGTAAAACACCATGCCTGCTCTTCTTAAGGAGAAGACACCCATTAACACAGCCTTCCAATAGCTGCTGTTGGAGCCAACTGCAGATGAATGTGAGACCAGAGCCTGTCTACCTTGCATGCCCTAGGTCTTTGCAATTCAGTTCAAGAAGACAGAGCCTAGTAGCCCTTTGGTATAGTGTGACACATTGGCTCCATGCTTTCCATGAGTAAAAATGTTGACTGTGTTGACAGGAAAACTTTCCATTCCTCACACATGCAGCACCCCTGGATTTCCTCCACCAGGCCTCCTTTGTATCAATGCGAGATGGAGAACTAGTGGAACAAATCCTTGCTCATGTCCCACACCAGGAAAGCTTTCCTTCACAGAAGGAACACTGTGAGAAAAACTTTAGGGTGTTATCTTGATCCTAAGAGCTTCTGGTGATGTGGGCAAACCACTTAATGTATAAGGGTGTGGCAGTAGCCTTTGCACTATGCCCAGGTAGGTACCAATTTGAGGAAAGAACCAAAGTCGCCTGTTCCAACACTGGTGCAACAATTCTCTGAGGTCAAAGAGTACCTGCTTAACTCACTGGAGCTCCTGTTTCTTACACAGAAAGCACTCAGACATGAACGTTTTTCTTCTCCATGGCGTGAAACACATCACACTACAGAATCGAAAATAAGCCCACCAGCAGTGTGAAAACACTTTTTTTGATAATGGCATTTTGAACATGTAACATCCCAAAGCCTTGCCTTTCAATCTCAGAATAGGTAGGTTGGCAGTTCTGTCATGCCTGCTCCAAGCTGCTCCAACACTGGGTGATGCTACTTACACTGAAAGAGCACAGTGTCTAAGGCTTTCTGTGCTCCACTGTTAAGAAACACAGTTATTGCGTATATGGGCACCAGGCCTTTCCACACAGATTGAACACACTTCCCCCCTATTCTTTGTTTGATTTCAGGTTGTAAACGTGCAGTTTTATAGGACCTCTGGAAAGGGCACCTTTCCTGGTTTCAACACAATGTAGCCCTGTAGGGAATGGCTTGGTGCCTATATACACAATGACTGTGTTTCTTAACAGCCCCACACAGAACCTTAGACATTGCGCTCTTCCAGCGTATGTTCCTTCACATCCCGTGTTGGAGTGGCTGGGAATAGTCATGACAGACCTGACAACCTACCCATTCTGAGATTGAAGGCAAGGCTTGGGACGTTTCGTGTTCAAAATTCCAATATAAAAAGAAAGTGTTTCCGCAGTCCTGGTGAGCCTGTTTTCCATTCAGCAATGTAATGTGTTTTTCCCCACGGAGGGGGAAAAAGTTTCACGCCCTGCTGCTTTTAGTGTAGGAAATGGAGATCCAGTGGTTGAAGCAGGTACTCTTCGACCTCACAGACTTGTTGCAACAGTGTAGGAACAGGAGACTTTGGTTCTTTACTCCAAATGGTACCTAACCAAGGGTATTGCAGAAGATGCTGTCCAACCCTTCTATAACAAGCGGTATATTCAGGTCACCAGAAGCTCTTAGGACCAAGATAACTCTCCGAAAGTTTTCTCACAGTGTTCCTTCTGTGAAGGAATTCTTTCCTTGTATGTGCTTGGGCAGGGATTTGTTCCACTAACTTCTCCTTCTCGCATTGGTACAAATGAGGCCTGGTTGAGGGAGTCCAAGAGTGCCGAATGTGGGGGAAGGGAACATTTTCCTGTCAGCCCAGTCAACATTTTAACTCACGAAATAAATGAGCCAATGTGTCGTACTCTACCAAAGGACTACTAGTCCCTGTCTTCTTGAACCAAGTTGCAAAGATCTAGGTCATGCAAGCAAAGTGGCTCTGGTCTCACATATATCTTTTTTTTTTTTTTTTTTTTAGCATTAATAGGTACAAAACTTTGTGTGCTTTCTTATTGTTGTTGGTGGTATTATTTTAGTGGCTAATATTTGAGACCTGACCATATGTCAGGTCCCTTCTCACATATATCTTTAATTAACTCTATGGCAGCTACTGGAAGGCTGAGTTAATGTGTAGTCTTCTCCTGGAGAAGAGGAGGCATGGCCTTTCACCATGGAAATTCACTGTAACCTCCAAGACAGAAGTTATAGGATTTCCAATGAGCCAGAGGAGGGAAGTTTAATGCTCTCTACTGAGAGTTGAAGGGAACATGTGTCCGGGATTTGGAGGCACTGGTGGGAGGTTTGCCAGACCTGCAGTGCCAAGTCTTCTGAAGTTGCTTGGAAGAGTGCGTGAATGTCCAGGTTCAAATTCCTGTACGTGAAAACCTTTCTGGCCACGTGCAAAGTCTTGTGTTCAAATTCATAAGCATATGTGTCTCTCACAAGCTAGGATGCATAAACTTTCATGCACTGCTTCCCTTCCATGTAGGAAACTGCCTCCAAGGGGCTGAGGCACTTTGGGTTCTCTTTGACAGACTCGTGGCACCAGTGATATGCAGCAGCTACACTGAGTCTTTCCTCACACCAGGTACCTCCCAGAGATACAGGCAGAAGCCTCCTTAACCCATAGCCAATGAACAATTTTTCAGGGCAGCCAGATGATCTCAGGGCAGAGATAGCAGCAGGAAGTTTTTCTTCATGTGTTCTTGCACAGAATGCAAGTGTGACCTTTTGGGAGACCCAGGTGGTGATTTGTTCTTTATAACTGGTCTGTGTCATTTTGTGTGTTTGTTTCTTTGTTTTTACCAATGATAGGATCTGGAGTTAAAAGAAGTTGGGATCTGAGATTACACAGGAAAGGCTTTCAGTCGGCTTAGTTTGGCCAGTTCTGCATCTAAGGAATGATGCCAAAGTTGCTTCTCGTAAGAGACTTTCTAGGCCCTTGCCCTACGATAGGTGGAGGAAATCATGGAAATGTACAGCATGTGCTATATTGTGCAAGACACCTGGAACCCTGCTTTTCTAGAGGTCCTATAAAGCTGCAGGTTTACAACATGAATTCTAACAAAGAACAGAGGGAAGACTTTTCAACCTTGTAGGGAAAAACCTGGTGCCCATATCCACAATGACTGTGTTTATTAACAGCCAGCTGCAGGAAGTGTTAGAGGCCTTGTTCTTTCAGCCTAAGAACCTTCATCCCTGGTGTTGGAGCGTCTGGTAGATGACATGACAGACCCGAAAACCTACCCATTCTGAGGTTGAATGCCAGGCTGCGTGAGGCTTGTGTTCCAGAGGCCAATATAAAAGGAAAGCCTTTCCACACAGCCTGTGTAACAGGGAAGAACGAAATCTGACTACATGTTGGATCTGTTTCTTTTATTGTAACCTTTTCTTTCCACTGTTTTTGTTCAATAATAGGATACTGTCTATACATAATGGCCTGCTTTGGGGAACCATGCCCATCTGCCTGAATGTTAAACCAAAGTGCTTTTGGTCAGGGAAGAATCCTGACCCTGTCCTCCTGTGGATGGCTGTAAGAAAAAAGAAATTAACACATCCCTCTCTCAGGGCTGGCCATTCCAGGGGACATTTGCACAGCTTATGGCTTTTTTAGTTTACTTCCTCATCTCCTCCCCCTCTCTGTTCTGTAAAAGAAACTGGCATCCAAACCCCACTATGATGTTTTTTGGGACACTAGTCTGCCATCTTCTTGGTCTGCAGGCTTTTCGGGTATGTCATATTCCTAGCCTCAACCCCTCATCTTTTATTTATTGGCCTGTCGTGCAGTGAGCAGAGCGAGCTTGGATTTGGTAACAATTTTGGCTTGGCCATCCAGGAGCCTTGCTGCTTGTGGCTAACAGGCCCTGGTCAGGGAACATTGGGGCAAGGCCCTAGCAGCTGCCAGGGCCATTTGTCCTGAGGATCTTCCCTTCAAAATTCCCTGAAACTGCACCAGCTACCCCAACACATGGCAGTTGTAGCAAGGAACCGACCAACTTCTGTGAGTCGATGGACTAGATTTTGTAGGGTAAGTCACTCCGGTGTGCACATCAGGAACATATTCCCCTCTCAATTTGAGCTTATCCTTTATGGGAAAACCAATTTGTTTGATTGGGGTACCCTGTTGGAGGGGGGAATTGTTGGACTCTGCCTGATTTGGAACAGGTTCATTAGTTTTGGTCTTGGTCTTGTTTTGATTTTGTGTGCATCAATGTTTGAATTTGTTTATCTCTTTTGTGTTTTGATGTTATCAAACTTGTAAAAATGAGAAATATTTCATCTATCTCAAAGGAAAGCCCTTTGGGGCATATATTAGATAAATGGGCAAAACATAGCTGTTGGCCTATGACTAAGAAAGACATTTTATACTATTGTAATAGGGTGTGGACCCAATATATGTTAGGATCATAAGAGCGATGGCCCCTGAATGGCTCACTCAATTATTATACGATCTCGCAGTTAGAAGTGTTTTGCAAAAGAGCAGGGAAAAAGGGAGAAAATGAGAGTAGGGACATGTTACCCCAAAACCTAACCCGCCCCACCTCTGGCTTACACAGCTCCCCCACTGGCCAAGCAAGCTGCACTGGCAGTTGTTCCAACTGCCCCCCCCCCCACACCACCAACATATTCACTCCATTCACCGCCTCCTGTTTCCCCTACCCATGGGGATCAAATAGAATTTTCTATATTAACCCCCAAGACACAGGGACCTAGTTTAGTATCACCATCTAAGACCCAACAGGTCACCCAATTTGGACTGGGAGCCACTTGCACATCAGGGCAATTTCCCTTGTGCTGACATCCTGAAAGAGGCCAGGGCACTCCCTTAGACTTGAGGTGTCCGATTCTAATTTCCCCACAGGAGCCCTCGGTAACTCTGACAGTGGGGACAAGTTGATTGATTTTCTAATAGATACAGGTGTCACATATTCTGTGGTAAACACCAAGGTGGCACAGAAAACATCTCAGTATAGACCGATCACAGGAACTTCTGGAGAAGTACAAAACTGCTCATTCTTACAACCTCTAGAATGCCAACTAGGGGTCCTCACCCTGAAACATGGCTTCTTATATATGCTAGAGTATCCAATCCCCTTTTTTTTGGGATGAGATTTCCTTCATAAATTAAATGATCAAGTAACAGTTTTGCCAGAACAATTTGACATCAGGATCCCACCAGAACACACCTTAAGCCTGCAAAACGGTGTTCATGGAAATCCCGGAAAAGGAAACAAAGTCATCTTAATAGAAACTTGCCTGTATCTTTGAGATGCAAATGTCCTATTTGGTCTTCTCAAGAACCCCCATCTCTCCCATCTTTTTAAAATTCAAACTTTGCTAACACATATATACGAAATCTAAGGGGAAAAAAATGGTCATGAAGAACCTAGTGGTAAGACGGGAAAAAAGACACAGACCTACTAGAGAATGGACTTGAAGATATGGGGAGGGGGAAAGATAAGCTGTAACAAAGTGAGAGAGTGGCATGGACATATATACACTACCAAACGTAAAATAGATAGCTAGTGGGAAGCAGCCGCATAGCACAGGGAGATCAGCTCGGTGCTTTGTGACCAACTAGAGGGGTGGGAGAGGGAGGGTGGGAGGGAGGGAGATGCAAGAGGGAAGAGATATGGGAACATATGTATATGTATAACTGATTCACTTTGTTATGAAGCAGAAACTAACACATCATTGTAAAGCAATTATACTCCAATAAAGATGTTAAAAAAAATGCAAACTTTGAAAGGAGGGTAAAGTAATTGAGAAATTTACTTGTCAAGGATAAATAAAAATCCTAAGTGTCTTTTCTATAAAAATATAGCCATCCTGACAAGTGAGCCTGATTTGTTTAATCTGCCAGAAATCCAGCTTTAAACCAACCTCTTTTGCAAGCTGATAGGTTTTATATTGCTGTACCTGACTCAGGGCTGAAATTTTGAAATGAGAACTCTGATGTCTCTCTGTTTGTGTCTTTGTATGTGTCCTTGTCTTTGGATAACATTGTTGAGGTTGATTTGTGAATGAGCACTATTTAATAGGTATAAAGAAAAGTAAGCGCTTACAAAACAAACAATTCTAAATACAAGAGAAATTGAGCTAAATGAGTTTCAGGTTCACACAAAATGGGAAATAATCAGTATTAAATTAATACCTGGTATTAATGTTTGATTATCTAATTAATATAGACTGGTCTTTAAAGTCATCAACATTAAGTATACTTTTATTGTCCCTAGTTTTATTATAAGCTAAATAAAATTTTGTTACATCTGTTGCAAATTTGTCAGCAAGGAAAGCAACTTGATGTGAAGAGATATTTAAGGAAATAAAATCCAAATGAGATAACAGCTTTGGGTGAACTTTTAGAAATGATTATATTTTAGAAATGTCTATCTAAAATTAATCTCTCCAGATATTAGACAACTTGAAAGTTAGAAATGTGCTAAAATAAGTTAAGTGCTAAAATAAGTTGTGGAAAGTGGACCCCGAGAAAAGAGTTTTGTGCTTGGCCAGTATTGACTATGTTTAAAATAAGTTTAATTGAGTAAATGAATTTTAAAAGTAAGCTGGTGTAAAATTTGAATTTGGCTTTTCTCTCTGTTAAGAAGACAAGGTTTCTTAAGATGTTGAACTGCCTTTGATAACAGATTTTAAGTTCTTTACCTTTTAAGTGATCTGTTCTGTATTTGCCTTTGAAATATTTTATTGTTACTTTGGCTAAGTGAATAACTGTAGTTTCACAGTGACCAGTGATCCTATCTGACTGTTTTAAACTCTTTTGATATTTATTTGATGAAACTTCCCAAATCAAAACATAATGAAGTCCCTTTGACCTCTAACTAACATTGGGATGCTTCAATGGGTCCCTGAAACAAACCAAAGAGAGATATTAAACTAATTAGATTTACTTCGTATGTTGAATTACATGGGAAGTGTTGTCAAATAAGTAAAAAGTCTTCTTAGGTCATATTGTATGGCAAATGATACAGGTATTTTAGAGACTACATGGAGTTCCTAAAATTTGATATGTCTTGGTAAAATATTAGCAGTCATAATACTAGTTATTATCTGAAAATGTTGCATGTCACAGCAGTAACAAAGTTACTTTATCAATTGCATTGTAATCAGACTTAAACTTGCATCTTAAGTCTTCCATCATTATAGACAGTTACGGTTTCAGTCTGATGCCTTTGTAAAAATGTTTCCTCTTCAAGACTTATAGAATGGACCTTTGGATAAATACAAGTTTCTGGGTTTCAGGCCATAATGCTGAACTGGGTAAGAAATTGAAAAATTCTAATGGGAAACCTGGCGGCTTCATAAAGCTATTAATAAAAAGGATTAGTTAATAAGGACTGAATGAACTAGTGAATATGGTTATAATTTTTATGGTTTCTATTTGAAATACTACTGGTTTAAATCTGTGTTTTCCAGGTGTAAGGAAAACCTCCCCCTTAAACTAATTATGACTTACAGTAACTTGGTAAATTATACATTTGTAAACAGAATTAAAACAACGATCTTTTCCTCTCTTCCTGGTTGATACTGGCAATTGCATATGCTTGTCTCAAAGACTAAGCCACGCCTGTCTAAGTATGTACAGTGAAACTGCAGATGGCTCATTAAATCAGTTATGATCATTATTGCAAAAAGATTATAACTAATTATGTTGATCAATGTTTTAATTTGTTCTTTTTAAAATTTTACTTTATTATTGATTGATCGATTTAAACATCTTTATTGGGGTATAATTGCTTTACAATGGTGTATTAGTTTCTGCTTTATAACAAAGTGAATCAGCTTTACATATACATATATCCCCATATCTCTTCCCTCTTGCGTCTCCCTCCCTCCCACCCTCCCCATCCCACTCCTCTAGGTGGTCACAAAGCACCGAGCTGATCTCCCTGTGTTATGCGGCTGCTTCCCACTAGCTATCTATTTTACATTTCGTAGTGTATATATGTCCATTTCACTCTCTCACTTCGTCCCAGCTTACAACTCCCCCTCCCCGTGTCCTCAACTCCATTCTCTACATCTGGGGGGGGGGTCTTTATTCCTGTCCTGCCCCTAGGTTCTTCAGAACTTTTTTTTTTTTTTAGATTCTGTATATATGTGTTAGCATATGGTATTTGTTTTCCTCTTTCTGACATACTTCACTCTGTATGACAGACTCTAGGTACATCCACCTCACTACAAATAACTCAATTTTGTTTGTTTTATTGGCTGAGTAATATCCCATTGTATATATGTGTCACATCTTCTTTATCCATTCATCTGTTGATGGACACTTAGGTTGCTTCCATGTCCTGGCTATTCTAAATAGAGCTGCAATGAACATTGTGGTACATGACACTTTTTGAATTATGGTTTTCTCAGGGTATATGCCCAGTAGTGGGATTTCTGGGTCATATGGTAGTTTTATTTTTAGTTTTTTGAGGACCCTCCATACTGTTCTCCAGAGTGGTTGTATCAATTTACATTCCCACCAATAGTGCAAAAGGGTTGCTTTTTCTCCACACCCTCTCCAACATTAATTGTTTGTAGATTTTTTGATGATGGTCATTTTGACCAGTGTGAGGTGATGCCTCATTGTAGTTTTGATTTGAATTCCTCTAATGATTAGTGATATTGAGCATCTTTTCATGTGTTTGTTGGCAATCTGTATATCTTCTTGGAGAAATGTCTATTTAGGTCTTCTGCCCATTTTTGGATTGGGTTGTTTGTTTTTTTATATTGAGCTTCATGGGCTGCTTTTATATTTTGGAGATTAATCTTTTGTCAGTTGCTTCATTTGCCAATATTTTCTCCCATTCTGAGGGTTGTCTTTTCATTTTGTTTATGGTTTCCTTTGCTGTGCAGAAGCTTTTAAGTTTCATTAGGTCCCATTTGTTTATTTTTGTTTTTATTTCCATTTCTCTAGGAGGTGGGTCAAAAAGGATCTTGCTGGGATTTATGTCATACAGTGTTCTGCCTATGTTTCCTCTAAGAGTTTTATAGTGTCCAGTCTTACATTTAGGTCTTTAATCCATTTTGAGTTTATTTTTGTGTATGGTGTTAAGGAGTGTTCTAATTTAATTCTTTTACATGTAGCTGTCCAGTTTTCCCAGCACCACTTATTGAAGAGGTTGTCTTTTCTCCATTGTATATTCTTGCCTCCTTTATCAAAAGTAAGGTGACCGTATGTGCATGGGTTTATCTCTGGGCTTTCTATCCTGTTCCATTGATCTATATTTCTGTGTTTGTGCCAGCTACAGTAGCTTTGTAGTATAGTTTGAAGTCAGGGAGCCTGATTCCTCCAGCTCCATTTTTCTTTCTCAAGATTGCTTTGGCTATTTGGGGTCTTTTGTGTTTCCATACAAATTGTGAAATGTTTTGTTCTAGTTCTGTGAAAAATGCCATTGGTAGTTTGATAGGGATTGCATTGAATCTGTAGATTGAAACACTGAATGTGGTCTTGGTATGTGTGGGCTCAGGCAGGCACAGGTGCACAGGTCTCCTAATGTGGGCAGATGCAGGTAGGCATGTAGTAGGAGTGGCTTGGACTTCCTGCACAAGGATGCACATTGGACCAAGGGCTCTGCTCAGGAGGTGAACTCTTGCCATGTACTGGCTTAGATGGTGACAATTTACCCCGTGATGTTTCATACATTTCCCCTTTACAACTGAGTGGAGTAAACCCAAGGAACATAGCAAGAGTTGAAGCTCCATGTTGATGGTGGAAAGTCTATGCATTGAAGGTTGCTGGGTCCCTGAACTTCTGACTGGAGGAAAATAACAAGCAGAGTCCTTTGCTATTTGAAAGCCTGTCTTGAGGTGTTATAAGAAGTAAACAGAAGTTTATAAAAAGCTCAAATGACTGATATGTTCACTATATCTGTTACAGCAACTAATTTTAATTTAGAGTTGGTAACAAAAGAATATTGTGAAAAAGTTTTTCAAGAAAACTCTATTCCAAATTCTGAAAACAACCACTACCACTTGATGTTCTGAAAGGATAAGTTAAAAATATAATTTATAAGTTTATTTAAGAAACATAAATCATGTTCTCTCTAGATAATTCCTCGGATATTCAAGATGTATCATTTTAAATCTATGATCATTATTTTTGTTTTCAGATGTTTTATAGTTCGTGTGAGTGCAGTTACTTTCTTGTGCATAAAAATAAAATTGCGTAGAGAGTGTCATGAGCATAATGTTCTTCCTTATTTCTTTATATTTTGAGAGGAATTGTTAAATAAGAGAAAAGCACAATTTTATTCCTTCCCTGGCAAGCTCCAAGGCATGACAAATGTATTTCACTGCTTCAGATAGTTACTGCTTTCTTGGAATCACTTCTGGATCTCAGTTCTCAAATAGGGACAAGTCCAAAGGTTTTCCACTTTTCATCTTCTTTTTCAGTTACCTGTGATTATGATCAAGATTGCACAGCAGTTTATCAAGGAGGATTTTATTCCATGCGATGCTACAGTCCTCTGTGTCTAACAGGTTGAAGATCCTGTGGAGAATCTGATGGTGGAGAATCTGATGGTGGAAATGAGCAGCTCTTTCTTAGGGATGGGATAAAAGGGATTTTTTTTTTAAACATCTTTATTGAAGTTTAATTGACTTACAATGGTGTGTTAGCTTCTGCTTTATAACAAAGTGAATCAGTTATACACATACAATATGTTCCCATATCTCTTCCCTCTTGCATCTCCCTCCCTCCCACCCTCCCCATCCCACCCCTCTAGGTGGTCACAAAGCACCGAGCTGATCTCCCTGTGCTATGTGGCTGCTTCCCACTAGCTATCTATTTTACATTTGGTAGTGTATATATGTCCATGACACTCTCTTACCCTGTCACATCTCACCCCACCCCCTCCCCATATCCTCAAAAAGGGATTTTTTTTTTTCAGGTGACCTAAAAGTCTGATGACTCTCTTATTATCCAGGCTCTGGCTCCAAGGAGTGAGGCATATCTCAGGCAAGAGAGCAGGCATGGTGGGAGCAGAACATTACCCTTGCCACCAGCAAAGAGGCTGGGACATTGACATATTGAGTTATTTAGCATCCACGCCAAGAGGGGTCGCATGTTCTCTAAATACTGAGTTCTGAGTGTCCTGCTCTGCCTTCAGTGGCCTGCAGGTGTCACATGAACCTGCCCTTTCTTACATGTGCCAAGCTCATGGGCAACTTGGTGGACCTTCTTTCCTGAGGTCCAGAGATTTTTTTCTTCCTCAGCACCCACTGAGAAGGAACCACAGTGGCTTCAAGACAAGTGCTTGTCTGCCTATGGCCATGTCTGCATGAAAAAAAAAGTGTTTCCTGTCTGTGCAAGGACATCTGAGGAGGGACTGTGCCCCAGCACCAAAATCCTGCCTATGGGGGCAAAGATTAAATTTCCTTCCTGTTCAATGATTTTTGGAACTGCCCTGTTTAATCTTAGTCTTGGATTTGTCTAGCTCCAGCTCAGTGTAGGGACACTGTTAGGTCATGAAGGAAACTCTCAGAGTCACTGCCCATCTGCAGATTTTTGGATGCATGTGTTCTAATTGCTCTGACTTAGGTCAGAGAAGTCCAAAGCCAGGCTTCTATTCCCATTTGCATCTCAAGATACAGGATTTTCCCATGTGGGAAAAAGAATAATGAATGAAATGATTCCTGGCCACTTTTCAGCCTGTCCATCCTTCTGCCAAACTGTTTATCCTTCAAACATTTCCAACAAAGCCTATTTGAACTTTATTTATTTATTTTTTTGCTTGAATAATACCCTCCTTAGCTTTGGTAATAAGGCTCTCACTCTTTGCTACCTACATGCCATATTTGCTCGCTTATTATGGAAATCTAGTCCTGGATGAAATAAACTGCATGGTTTGTGGTCATTTGGGGTAGGTTTGAACTAGTTTCATATTAGAACTTTAGCTACCTGGTAAACCTGGTAGCCTGAAAAGTCATGACATTTGCATTTCCAAAAGAAATTCTGATGACTGTCAAGGCTTCATGTCACTTCCTCTTGAGGACTCATGACAGTCAAGGCTAATTACTTTAACATGATTCATTTCCAAACTACCAAGAGCTCTTCAAATGACAAAAAATTATCAGAAATCCTCTAGCAGCCATCTAGATACTCATCCCTAGAAGCTTTATCTGACTTTCCTAAGAAGGATTTCCTTTCTTAAGCAATTCTTCATTCTATAGTTCTGAGGCCACTCAACACAGGCTGTACCAAACCGGCTTGCTCCAAGTCCTCGGTTAATATCAGCTGGACACCCTGTTATTCCTGAGAAGAGGTTCCATTACTGTCATCCTGTCAAGGAAGTACCAGGTGCATGTGTTACACTTAGGCAATGACGCAGTCCTCTCATCACCCACACAACACCCTAATGTAGCCTAAGTTCCTATAAGATACCTCTGTCAGTCTGCTTTATCTTCCTCCTTATAGTTCTGTTTCCTCATTTCTGCCTCACATCAGTTTGTATGTCTCATGACTTTTCAAATGAAAGTTTTGAACTTTAATGATATGCAAGGTTCTGTGCTTGCAGATAATGATCCTTACTCTTAGGGCACTTATATCTAGAAGGAGAGAAGAGACATATGCCAAAATTACTGTGATGCCAGTCAGTTGACTGTGTGCTGTATTAGGAGTCCAAGCAAACCACAGTAGAATTTCAGAGGAAGAGATCTCTGACTGGAGTGGTAGAAGAAGACTTCACGGAGGAGATGGCATCTGAGCTAAGGTTTGAAGGTTGGCTAGGGTTTTGAACCACAACTACATTCTAAGGTGGAAGAAATAGTCAAGCAAATGGAAGAAGATCTGTTCAGAAAACAGTCATCAGCCCAGTTTCAGCTGAAAAATAGAGTACATGAAAAATAGCAAATATATGTTAAGGCTGAAAAGACATTTTGGGGATCAAATTGTGGTATGCTTTGATTTTCCAGATTATGGAATTGAATTAATATGTAAAAGAAAGGAAATGTCAGCATTGGAGCTATTTTTTAGAGATTAATTTGATAGTGAGATGCAGAATTGATTGGTCAGGAAGAATGAAAAAATAGTTAAAAGATTATTGAAATGGCAGTAAATATTTCTTAAAAACAGGAATGCAAAATAAGTGAGTGTAATAATAAGGAACTGTAAAATAAGTTATGTGAGGAATACTATGAAAAAGTAGTATCAATGTGTGGCAACCCGTTAGGTATTGTAGACCTTAATGGATGACTCACATTCCTTCTTTGTATCTTATGCAGCATCTATCATTTTGCTTTTCACACAGTAGGTGTGAAATAAATATGAAATAAATATATATGAAATTTTCATATTTCTTATTTCATAAAATATGAAATAAATATAAATATGGATTCAGATGCTCTAAATAATTGGCCAAGAGCTGCACACTGTAGAAAGTGCATAGCTTTTAGAACCTATACTTTTTAATATCTGATTTTACTATTCAGGATATTTCTGGATAAACTGGTCTCAACTTTGTTGCAGCTAATTAAAAGTGCTAGATTTAAACTAATAGAAATTAAAGTGTACTACAATATTACTGATATGTTATCAATGTGATTCTTTTGTAATTTATTCCAAATATTAGAGAGTATGCCATTATTAATATTAATGCTTACGTTTTACTTAAAAAAGTAATAGGTACTTGTAACAAATTCACAGAATATAAGAGCATATGAAATAAAGAAAGCTAATTCCAATGCCACTGGAGACCTGGCAGGTAACATCATGAGTCAAGTATGACACAGAGAGGGCACATACCTTTTAAAAGGGGCAGCATTTATCCAGATCAAGTCAATTGTTGCCAGGCAGGAATACAGCTCTTGGGTTTCCAAATCTTATTTTAAGAGAGCCAGAAATCCAGGTTTTCTCATGATTTTTTTTTTAAATTTTAAAAATATTCTCTCTCCCTTCTCTCTCTCTCTCTCTCTCTGTGTTTGTGTGTGTGTGTAAAATATATGCTGGTTGAATCCAGCTGACAGGTCATCAGTTTGTAGTCTCTAACATGAAGTGAAAAAGTGAAAGTCTTTATGCTCTAGATTCATTTCATAAAGATGTGCATGGTTAACAATTTGATGTATGTCTCCAAAATGTTATGTCTATTAAATTGTTTTTGAAATTAACAATAGATTGAGGACATTTTACATGCCAGCTTATGTAGATGCTCTTCTACTTCATCTCTTCCTTTCCTTCTTTCTCTTCTTTGGCTCAGAGTTTTTCAGTTGTTGGAATTACATAATTAAATTACCTATTTGTCCCACTTAGGGGAAATTTACATTATTTCCCTTTTTAAAAGTTACCATTGATAACAGGTGTATTCTTACAGATGTATCATTCTTCTCTTGTGCTAACATGGATTCTGTGATGTGGTGTTGCTGGGTGAGTGAAAAGGCATGTGTGTGAGATTTTAATAGATATTTCCAAATAGCACTCCAAAAAGATACCTGGAGCATTAGAGAGTGCTAGATTTCTCATCTCTTGTAAATACCAGATAGAATCTTAGACATTTTCTCAGCCTGATTAGAAATGTCGTATTTGATTACTTTTTACTGGTAAGGTTGAGCATCTTTCCCTATGTTAATTGGTCACAGGTATTCTTCAATAAATTGCTTGCTCATAGTTTTTGCTCATTTGTCTACTCAGGTTGTTTGTCTTGGTTATTGATTTTTAGGAGCTTAGTTTTTCTCCCATCATGTTTATTCTTGGCTATAGTTCTTGTAGTTTACCTTTGGACTATCTTTCACGGTATGGAAACTTTAATATTTTATATAATGAAATCAGCAAGTCAACAAATATTTCCTATGTGGCTTCTGAGTTCTAGGTCATACTTGGAAGGGTCATTTTTCCTTCAAGATTATAAAAGTATTCACCCATATTTTCTGGTACAGTAAAAAATATATATATAATATTGAGTGTATATATGTTTATATGTATTATACATTATATACTACTATATTGAATTTAGATGTTTAATCTTATTTTTTATTTAGAAATTTATTTTTATTTAAAAATATTTTTTTTATTTAAAAATATTTTTAATCCTATATTTAATTTAGAAATTTATTTTTCTAAATGGTTGGGGTAAGGATCTACCTGGTTTCCCTCAAATGGTCCAGTTGTCCAAATACCATTTACTTGGACAACTATACCGCTGTTTTGAAGTGTTACCTTTGTTATGTATGATCTCCCATATATCTCTGAGTTTATTTTTGGCTTCTCTATTCTATGCTATTGATGTATTTATCTATTCCAGTACCAGTGTCAGATTTTTTAAATGTCTATGTCATTATACTACATTCTTATATCAAATAGGAAGCTCCTTTTTATAAAAAAAAATATTATTAAAAACATTTCTTGACAATGCTGAAATATTTACTCTCTAGATAAACTTTTAAATCAATAACATCATTTGACACAGTGAGTTTTCTGATTCGGTAATATATTATGCATTATTATTAATCCAAGATTTCTACAATGTTATTTGAAAAAGTTTTAAAATTTATTCCTAGATATTTTGTAATTGGAGTTTTGGTGAGTGTTTTTAATAACTCATTTTATACTTGGATAGAGTTGTCATATAGGATATCTATTCTTATTTATAGTATTTTGGGAGGACTATCTTATCTAACATAACTATTTCTAAGCAGATTGTTTTAGTCCCCTGTCCTGTAGGATGTTGAAGAGAAAATGATCAGTGAGTTGAGCTGTCACGGAAGGATGCTGAGGTTTTGGCAGCCTAGTATGTGTTTCTGAAATTTTGCTCAGAGTAGGCTATGGTAGTATGTGACCTATTAATGCTCCACAAAAGGGAAATGAGGTGGGTTCCCAGTACTCTGGAAACTCTCAGGACTAGAAGTATTGATAACATACATTCTAAAGCAAATTAACTACTAATTGAAAATTAGTTAAGATGTTAGCATTGCATTCTCAAAGGGACAGTGGCACTCAATTTAATGTTCTAAAGAAAACTTATAAATAATTGCTAAGAGACATTGATTTGAAATGTTTGCACAATGATTCAGCACTTTATTGAGGTGAATTTTTAAAGAAATTTCTCACCAATTTGAATCAATAAACATATGTTTTATACACGGATTACACTGAAAAATAAAAATCATCAAGCTCTTTTATAAGTGAATCTAACAAATACTTCTTGTAGCAGTAGTAACCATTAAACTTTTACAGAGCTTTGTAGCTTACATTGCTCTTTTATATCTCTGAGGTCACTTAATCCTCAGAAAAATCCTGTTATATGGAAAACGAGGCTGTAGTGTTATCCTTACTTTCCCAATGAAGAAACTGAGGTTTAATGGGGTTAAATGAGTTGTCCAAATTTATATAACTCTTAAGTGGTAAAGGCAGGGTTTAGATACATATCCTCTGAGGCTTATGCCAATATGCATTGTAAACCACACTGCTGCCTCCATTAAGATCCAGCATATTGTAAAATGTGATATGAAATATCTTGATTGTCTTGTCTTTGATCCTTGATTACATGGTTGTGCAATCACACATGCAATCTGTGTGACCCCTATCTGACATTAAAATTGCATGGGTACACCAAATTCTCCACCATGCAAGTCTGAATACTGCCTTTCTGCCATGGCCAATGAAATATTTCATTAAAGCCCTCCAATGTTTTGGTTTATTTTTTATATCCATTTATATCCATATATCCACAATTGCTTTATGCCAAGCAATTGTGTTCTATTTAATAATAAATTGCAACATAATTCCAAAAGAAATTTTTCAGTTTTTATAATCCTAAATTCAATGAGCTCTCTACCCTGCCGTTAGTGTGGCTATTTGATGTTCATAAGGATTTGACATTTTTGTGTTTTAGAATCTGGAATATTTTAAAAAGCATTTCTGAACTTTTTATAACAGTCTTTTTTTTTTTTTAATTGTGAGGTTGTAGAACTACTTTATATTATTTTTCCTATGTTAAAAACCCTCTTCCCTGGTGGAGAGGGGCTGGGATAAAAGAGGATGGACTATTAATGGATTAAACGCCAATGAATGTACTACTGATGGCAGGGAAACATACTTTAAATACATTGGGTCAAGGGAATCAATCTTTTCTTTCAAATTCTTAAAATTAAAATTCTCTGAAGTACAACAATACAGTCTTTTCCTATATGCATTTATTTATTTAGTTAATTATATATGAACCTTTCAAAAATTTTGAGATTGTGTTATGATTCTTACTTCTAAAACCCTCATTTCTCCCCTTCTTTTCCACTCCTATCCTGCCCCACCCTTGTCATATTACTTTTTCCTCAAATTCATCAGACCCATGAGGCTAACCCATTTATTATAAGCCATCTCTATACAACAAATACTGAATAACAGGTATGGAAAAAATAGCGTTTCAAATATTTCAAAGTGAGGAATAATATAGATAAAAGAGTACTTTGTTAAGGATTAACTTTTGGGTTCTATTTTGTACTGGCTCCTGTTAAGCTTCAATAAAGAGAACATATGACCTAAAAATTAGTAATCAAAATGAAGTAAAAAAGTACCCTTTCTGTGAAACTCTCAGAAAATTCCACTTAAATAAGGAAAAGCCAATATATCATATACTGTGCTCATCACTATTTTAGACTACGTGCCAGGATTTAACACAGCGAACTGTCAATCCTAATTATGGCTGGATGAAAAGCCTCTGTCTAAATAAGTGAGAACCATAAAGATAGGGAATATCACATTGAAATATTTTCTTTTAAATAAAAAATAAAACATACATAGAGTGTCAAATAGCCATATTTGTTTTACATCTGAATTTCTTATAAAATGGTGATATATTGTCTTGACATTACATCTCTAGCATGCACCTTAGGGAAAATATTGCCTTAATGTAATAAACTTCGTATGTTAAAATGCATGAAACATTCGCAAGTCTTTCCATATAATATTCTAGCATCTGTGTAATTTTCTCACTTATTTATATGCGTTGTTTAGTGTTTACTTGATTAAAGACTAAGATGTTACTGTTTAATCCAGTAAAATGAGTCAGAATGGCATATTCCCTTGTTACCAATAGAGGATTCTCTAAAGGTTTGGTTTCTTAGCATCATTTTTTTCCTGGTAATAAATGTTTAACAAGAATGCTTAATTTGCTTGACTATGAGTGATATTAGTAATATACCAAAAAGTGCTTTAATTAAACATAATTTTGATAAGGACACATAATCGCTATATTCTCTACAAATAAAATATGGCAAGCAGCCTGTGTAGCAATCACAGAGTTTTTCTTTATTTTAGAAAAGAGGAAGTTTCCTCAAAACAATAACTCCTGAAATATATTGGCATTTGCTATGTGTCGGAACTATGCTAAAAATCTAGCTGGATAGAAAATGGGTATTTATTCCCATTTTTCAGCTAAGAAACTTGAAGTTGTGCAAGGTCACAAAACTAGTAAATGATGGGGACAGGATTCAGTACAGGTCTATTTAAATTTAAAGTCTGAAGGTTTAACTAGACATATAACTATAGAGGAGCAGAAGAAATATTTGGCTTCCCTGAATGTATTCTTCAAAATATGTATCTTTTTAACAAGAAAGTTAGAACATTATGTTGATATGATGGTTGTTATGATTATGATAGTGGCAACAGTGTGAAAATAATAAAATCAGAATCTGGCAACAATCCTGCCTTAAATCATTACACTATAGTGCTTTCCGGGACACTGAGTACTTCATGAGGGTGGTTTTTTTTTTTTTTTTTTTTTCTGTTTTATCTATTTATCCATCACCTGGTTATTTATTTATTATCTGGTTACCTGTTTTCTAGTTTTAGAAATGACCCAGAAATCAGACATCACTTAAAAAAAAAAAAAAACTTCTCACTTTTGGAGAAGAAATATGTGGTCTTCCTAGAATTCCTGGAGGGACTGGATATATTTCTTCTTCCATGATAATAATTCTGTCTTCTTATGGTGATAATATCAGGAGGTCACGAAATGGAGTTACTCTTTCTGTTTGTGGTGGTAACTGTATCTAGATGTAGCTCTACTCTTTCATTTGTCATAATGACATATATTTTTAGGACATCTGGTAATTTTCAGTAGGTTACAGAAGTTTGCAAACAATCTTGGGGTATGGAGTTACAGCTTCAATAAAAAGAACATAGATGTATTCACCTAAATATCACTATTGGAAAAAAGTCTTCAGAGTGTTTCTCATACTTAGAATTTCATTTACTACATTTTCAACAGTGAAGACTTTTTGCACAGAAGTAGATGATAGGAAGCTTGGTCAGGAGTTTAATGTAGTCCTGACTTGGCAAAAGCTTGCTTAAGACATTCCTCTATTCAATGAAATTCCCCAGGTCTGAATCTGTGTTGGAACAGCTCATTTGCAACTAAAACATTTATCTCACATCATCTGGGTCTATTATGGGTTGAACAATTTTGAAGATCTTACCTCTAGTAACCTCAGAATATGACCTTATTTGGAAATAGTCATTAATTAATATAATTAATTAGTTAATTACTAATTAAGTTGCAATTAATTAAGCTAAAATGAGGTCATATTGTAGTAAGGTGGACTTCTAATCCAACATGAACTGGTGTCCATATAAAAAGGGGAAATTTGGATACAAAGATATGCACAAAAGTACAACACCATGTGAACATGAAGACGGAGATGGAAATGATGCATTGAAAAGCCAAGAAGTGCTAGCTTTCCAGCAAACCACCAGAAGCTAGGAGAGACACATGGAGCAGATTATCCCTCATCACCTTCAGAAGGAACCAATCCTACCAGCACCTTGATATTAGACTTTTGACAATAAATTTCTGTTTGTTTGGAAGTCTAGTTTGTGGTCCTTTGTTATGACAGCCCTAGCAAAAGATCCTTCACAGAATGATCCTCATTGATTTAGGATTAAATATATGTCTCTATGCCTTCAGAGAGTTGATGTGAAAAATGTTTTGTTTAAATAATCCTTTATATTTTATAAAGCTGTTGTTGAGATACCAACATGTTATGATAAAGACTATTATTTCTATGTGAATTTAACTGCAAGAAAAGTTTTGCCTTAGTATACTAATATATATCTTTTCCTTTTTAAAAGTCTGTCTTAATGTGCTTCTCTTTTTACTCCAGCATCCAGAAACCTTAGAACCAAGTATACTGCTCCAAAACTGAGCACATGTACCTCAAAACATCTATCCTATTTGCCTCCTTTAGATGTTTTCTCTTGTTGTAGCCTTACTTGTCTCATCTGGATATAATTCATAAGTAGTTTCAAATCCTTTCAGAAATGAAAGACAAATCAATTTCAATTTTTAAACAAATAAATGATAGTATAGGCCTTCTAGAAGTTAGTAATAATTTGTGATAGTCTCAGATAAATTAGAATTATTAGCTGGAGAACAGTGTTTGGGTAGTCTTGAGCACTGAACAGTTATTAATTTGGAAAAAAGACTGGGAGGGGTGGAGGGAATCATACTTGTGGAATCTGGGAAAACTCTTGTATAAACAATAAAAAGCATCAAAGACCCCCCAATTTTTCCCATATGGTGTTTGGTCAGTTCATCAATAGTATTACTTTCTGTGATTGGTTTGTGATATCTGTAAAAGGCTCACCTTTTTTGTGTAAACTCTGAAACAAGTAGAGATAGTTTAAGATTAATGTCCTAGGAAGAAAGAAGAAACAAGAGGAGAAGGAATGATGGTGGCAAAAGCCTAAGCAGGGAAGCTCAATGATAATTATGGAAGCCAAGCTGCAAGTAAGCAGGTGTCTTGAGGTCAAAATGAAACAAGTCAATGAATCAATATTGAATTTCAATGAGGTCTTGAGTCTGGTGACACTAACTGCAGCTTGCATTCCTGCACCAAAGGCCATTAAGCCAGAGACACAAGAGGTACAGAAATACAGAGCATCAACAGTGATGCCACAGAACATGCCACAGAACATGTGTGCAAGGAGGATAATATGAAATTCAAGAATGCACCAGAACCTTAGTAACTCTCCAGATGATGCACAACAATGTGCCAGGAGATAGGCATTTGTAGTCATTGCCTATAACTCACTGTTCATAAGTTGTGTCATAGCTGCATTTCATACCTCCTCTCCCTCAGCAACCACTGCATCTGCACTTAGGGCTACGTGAGCAGCCATGAGAGTCAAGCACTCAGATAATTTATGATCTCATGTAATCTTCACAATAACCCTATGAAATAGATTTTTTTTTTAATCTTGCTTTAAGGTAAGGAAGCTGAGGAGAAAAAAATTTCAGTTATTTTTTCACAGTAACCCAGCTGATGAGTGGCACAGCTGGAATTCAAACTTACATCTGCTGGAATTTCAAGTGTTCCTACCCAGCCTTTTCAGAGAAGAGTCATTGCTATTGCTAACTCAATCACTGTCACTGCCCAATTTGGAAATCTCCAGATTTAGTATTGTCATTTTTCTCTTTTAGGAGAGTATTCTGGTTTTCCACAAAATGTCTTGTCCCCTTTACAGTCATCCTTGTCATTTCATTAATGTCACCTATTCTTTCTCTCCATAGTGCTGTTGATGGCAGCCTAGCTCTGAGTATAAGGGCTTTTAGGAGAAGGTATATAAACGTGTCTACTGGAATCAGCTATAAGTATGCTTTCTGATTTCTACTCAGCATCTCAGGATGATTGGTTTTGCTCTGAGTGACCCAGTTGTCTTGCCCCTTTACAAAGTTGGGAATCTGGAGTCACAGCTATTTAAGGTCTGAATTTGCTTTATACAGGAACTTCAACAGCTCTAGGCTCACACAATGGACAGTGACAAGAGGGTCTTAACATCCATGGGGCATATGGATCCGGCCACTACATTGTGTCTTCTTTTTAGCTTACATTTTAGTATTTCAGTCAAGCAAACCATATTGACTATTGTAATATTCTGAATAATGGCCAATAATGTCTTTTTTCTAATCCCTGAGACTGTGAATGTTATCTTATATGGCAAAAGGGACTTTGCACTTGTGATTTAAGTTAAGGATTTTGACATAGAGACATTATCCTGGATTGTCTGGATGGAACTTAAAGGTAATTATAACACTCTTTAAAGAGGAAGCAGAAGGAGGTTTGGCTGCAAAGGAAAAGGTGATGTGATGAAGCAGAGAGAGATTTGAAGATGCTATGCAGCTCTTAGAACTGGAAAAGACAAGGAAAGGGATTCTCCTGCACAGCCTCCAGGAGGGATTACAGCCCTGTTAATATGTTGACTTTAGCCCAGTGAAACCAATTTCAGACTTCTGACTTCCAGAATTGTAAAGAAATAAATGTGTTATTTTTTAAGCACAGAGTGTGTATTAATTTTTTATAGCAGCTGTAGAAAACCAATGAACACATATTTTTAACTTTAAATTGAATGGGCCCCAAATATTTGAAATGTTACCATCTTTTTTTGTCAAAAATCTTTCAGAAAACAATAACTCCTTTAGAGAACTCCACTCAGTTTTACTAATAAGGGGCTGGAAGCCCAGGAATGCAACTTAAAAAAAAATGCAACCCTTCTTTTCAGGAAACATGTTAGTGTTAGTTAATGTGGGCCACAGAATTTGCCTTTTAGTATTCTTTGTTCAGTTGGCATAAATAGCTAGGGGTCCCATGTTTCCAGGAAATAGTAGGATGAGTTCTTGAGTGTCTTTGACTATCCATCCCCCCACTTACATTTTATTGATGAAGATCAGGCTACAGAATGCAAATTTATTTTGTAGATTACATCTTGTTTCTTGTACACCAGGTCTGTACTAGCTGCTTATTTCTAGTATCTGGTTGAAATTGTAATTCTGAAAAATGCAAATAGCTCTATACAAAGGATAGATGAAATAGATGAAAGATTATCAAGGAATGCCAAATAAATATGCATACTTTTTAGTCGTTTTTGTGTTTACCATGTAAAACAGAGTATTACTACTATTTCCCCTGTTCCTTTCTGTAGCTTATAGGGATTTATATTCAAAATCTCTATTCTAATTAAACATCATGAAAGACCTTTGGATTCAGCTACTTTCTTTTCAAATTTTACTCTCAAGAAAGTGTAACTACTTGATTGTGGACAGGCACAGGGTATTTTAGAGAGGTTCTTAGACTTATGACCCAGTTTTGCTACTGCTCAGATTTCTGACTTCTGCTTGGAACTCAGCCAAAAGCAACTGAAAGCCACTTTCTTCTTAGCCATGGTGATTTCAGGGTCCCATGGACCTGGTTCAACTCAGTAAGGCTAGTAAGTCACTGAACAACATACTCAGAAAAAGGAAATGTAAAGATGCTTTCTGGCTTTAGAGGCAGGGCATATGGGAATTTTTGTATGCATATGGCTGATTCACTTTGTTGTACAACAGAAACTAACACAGCATTGTGAAGCAATTATACTCCAATAAAGATGTATTAAAAAAAAAAAAAGAAGTAGAGATTTAGGTATCCTGAAGGGTTCGTTGGATTCCATCAATTTCCTTTCAAAAATTTCAACCTGAATAAAGTTGCAAATTCTTGCCCTGAAAAAAAAAATGAATTAGAGCAAGATGCTACTTTGTTCTTTGTGACAAGTGTTCTTGGTTTAAGCACCCAGTACTCCAGGCCCTCTTCTATTTTGACCAGGAGTTACTTTGTATAACTCAGAGATTAAAGATGGAAAATTCTTTAAATCTTTTAAAGCTTTTTCCTTAATAATTCAAATCGGTGAAGATTTGCTGTTATCTCAAACTTTCTAAATAGGAATATTTGTATCAAATGGAATTTTTGTCATATCTGCTTTCCAATTCTTATACAATTGGGTGCTGTTTTTATTATGAAAATTGCAAAATGATTACTGACTTTAGAGAAGAAATTGCATGCCCTGGGTGGGTGGTGAGAGACCTTTTCATAATTCATTGTAGGCACTCCTAATCTCAGTGGAAATCTAGAAATGCTATGGAGTAAAAGGAAGACAACAGTCTTGGATGGTGGGAAGAGAATTTGTGCAAACACATACTATATAGTTTTATATTTTAATATGGATAAAATGAAAATCAAGGTAAATTTTTTATGGTAAAAGAGAAACTTCAAATAAATTAAATGCTTGTGGTAAAGCTGCTCTTGATTATAACCCCTAACACTCTCAGCCCTGCTACCAGTATCTGTTCATATTCTTCTATACTTAGAGGAATGTCTGTGGAAAAGTTTGAGATGCTAGGGGACTGTAGACAATGCAAGCAAGAGCAGAGAGAGCAAGAGGGTTGGTTGGTTTCTCCCTGGAAGGACAGAAACTACAATAAGACTGAGATTCCCTTCTGTTATAAAATGATCACAAATTATATAGACTCTAAGAAACTGGAGTAAACTACATTGGATTAGTTCTAAGTAGCTCAGTTTCTGTCCACACCATGCATCTGGGGAAAAGCACAAACTAGCAAATTGTATCTTCCTGCTTCTTCTTAATAACATACATACAGTATGCCAAAGATTTGGGACCTGTGAGAGCTTCTGTTCCTCCCAGTTATACATCACTGCATTGTCTGTGGTCTATGCTCAGGCTCCTTCATTACTTTAAAAAACTTTTTCCATGTTAACCTTAAGGGCAACCTTTTCAATCTCTTGGGTATTTTAAATTATTATTTTTGTTACTGTTCACTTAATATGTATTTCTTGAGCACAAGCTGCATTTTCAACATTGTGCTATCTTGGGGGGTGGGGTGGGTCAGAGGAGGCACCAAGAAACTTATTTACAACCCAGAGATCATCTTTAACTGTTACTCAGTTTAGCTATGAATCAGCCTTGAACCTGTTTTCTAATAGATGGAAACTTTAAATTAGTAAGGTCAAATAAAGAAGGAGCTTGCATTAAGCTTGGTTGGTCCATTTTGGCACCTAGTGTTTCCAGAGAAGCAGGATTCAGGAGAGTTAAGAGTCAGGCAGAGGACTTGGGCCACTAGGTGTGAGATAATATCATTGTGTGCAGCAGAGCTGGAAGGTCACAGCAAAATTCCCACAAATTAAGGTGGTTAAAGATGCACTTGGTGTGCTGTAAAATGCATTCATGAGCTGTGTGCCAGACACATGAGAATCAACCAGGGCAGCTCCATCCTTACCCATGATTCTCTTCCTCAGTTCAACTCGTCAACAGTAGTAGCAGCTACAGATTAAAAACAGCCAGAGTAGGTCTATGTTGGCTAATCCTACTCCAGAGAGGTCACTATGTCTATACACTAAATAGTTTTATCAAAAATGTCCCTCTGAAATTATGTAAAACTGGCAAAGGAAGTTGTGAATGCTATTTAGAAGACCTTGTCTTTCATGAGCTAAGTAGATTTCTTTAATAAGAACAAGGATCAATCTTAGCGCTTTGTCTGGGCAGGTAAAAATCCGCAAATGGCGGGTAAAAATCCGAAAATTTAGTCATTCAAAATCAGTAATGCAGAAATGTCATGACGAACATAAATGTTAAGTTCACAAAGTACCATCTGACAGACACTTCAGGAGAATGGTAGCACTGTGAGTTCAATACCAACAACAACAGCAAAGCAATAAAATCTGGGGGGGGGGGTCCCTCCTGTCCTTTCCATTGGACAGCTACATGGTAAGTCTGCAGATGTCTTAACAAAGAATTTGGAGATTTTATCAGAATGACTTTCTCCTTCATGGATTCTAAGGAATGAGACATGTGCATGCCATTGGTTCAGATATTGAGATTAATCTCCATAGGACTGTGCAACATTCATTAGACATTTTTATATGCAAACTATGTTCCGAGTATTGGGATAACTCTTGAAAAATCTACTTATGATATTTTTAAAATCTTTAAATGGAAAGAGGAAGTGTGGGGAGAGAGGCAGTGTGAAAATGTCACAGAGGGATATGCTGGGCACATACTGGAAAATCAAAAGAGTTTCCTAAGACCTAGGCAAATTTAACTGTGCTTAAGAGAAGCAATTTAGAAATAATGACTATAGCATGGTATGGAAACTAGAAATCAGAATTTGCTTTTAAGTTTATTAACACAGATGTAAGTGAAACATAATATTTGAACTCGAGTTCATATTTCTTATTAAGCCGAGAACATGTTTTCAACAATGGTTTAAGGAAAAAAGGAGAGAGAGAATTATCTTCACTAGCTGAGGCAGTGTTGTGAGCAATTACTGTTTGTTTTTTTTTTCCTGTATTCCCAAACTGTTCACTTTACCTTGGGTGAGTAACAAATGCTCTTTTGAAAAGTGAATTCACATGGCCCTCAATTTCTTCTGTTCCTTTTGCAAGGGTCCAAGTTGTGGACTGTTTCAGGGAAAACAACAATTGATTGAAAGGTAATGGGTAATTTATTTCTTTGATTGTATGACATCTTACTTCCCCTGGTTTGTTCCTCTCTCCTTCCATTTCTCAGACAAACTAAACTGTGTACTAATACATTCATTTACTAAATTAAATAAAAGTGAATTTATTTTGAGAAAAAAGAAATGTAATGGATAATTTAAAGTCAGGGATAAGGGACATATCACTCAGCTCTTACAGGTCCACCCTCACTTGTGTCCTGCAGCCTGGTGTCATCAATAAGCACCAAGAATTGTGGGTGCAGGAGGCCTCTTAGAATTCAATCCCTCTTCAGCTCATGCCTTACTTTAAAGCAAAAAGCTGTATCACCATCGTCCTTACTGAGATATTCACCTTTAATGTAAGAATTTGCTCTAAATTTAGACTTTGCCAACTTTACACTGGAGACCAGAGGTTGGGTTATAATAACAACTATATAAAATTTGTTAATTTCTGACTATTCAAAAAGAGAGCAATTTGCCACTTCCTTTGAACAATTTTGCTATTGTAAAAAAAGGAAAATTTAAATAAGAAAGATATTTTGACACTCATACTCAAAATTTTTTCAAATAAATAATATATAATCATAATCATGATGATGATGACAAGAAGAAGAATTATGTTAGCAGCCTTACATTACTGCATTCTTGCTATGAGCCAGATTCTATAAAAGACAGTTTAGAGGGGTATGATTTTTAATCTTCAGATTAGCCTTGTGAGGTTTGTCCTATGGTTTTAGTTTATAGACAGGGAACCAGAAATTTAGGATTAAGTATCTTGCTCAAAGTCACACAGCTGAACAGCAGAACAAGGGTCAAACTCAGGCCCATGGCACTTGGTTCCACTGTTTGTTCTTACATCATTCTTTTCAGGTTGAGGGAAAAGGAAGTAAGGACATAATGATAAATATAGAAAAGGCATCTAGAAACAAGGAAAGATAAGAGAAAGTCAAGATGTGACAGGAAGAAAGATGGACTGAGAAAGAATAAAAAAGAGACCATAGAGGAACAAGAAGTGGAGCATACAGGCAGCAAGGGAAACTGAAGCCATACGCCCTAGGCAGTGTGTGTATAGCACAGGATGCTGATGGAACAACAGGGAGGCCTGATTTCAAATTCTAGCCCTTTTCTCACAAGTGTCTGCCTGAGGCATATTATTTAACCTCCTGAGTTTGTTTCTTTGTGGGCAGGAAGAGGTCATCTAATTTAAGTACTGAAAGTGTAGGCTCTGAGGCCTCAAACCCAAGGTTTTTGTAGAAAGTTATTTCACCTTTCTTGGTGTTTCAGTTTTCTCATTTGTAAAATGATGATTAAGTTAATACTTAGCCTACAGGGTCACTGTGAAGATTAAAGGGCCACATGTAAAATGCCCAGAACACACATGGTGTGTGCTCAATAAATATTTACATTATTTTATTGAAAAATCAAAGTTTCATTAACATTAACCCAGACCTCCTTATTTTAAATTCATGGTCCTGACTTTTATTTGAGCTGTGAAGACCTTAAGACTAGAAGTCTAAGGGCTAGCAGTACAGTTACTAGGTGAAAGAGACCTAGGGGGGCAATTTCCTAGGCAGAGAAAACTTAGGGGAACTTTGGAGTGAACTGAGTTGGCTGGCATTTTTAAATTAATTTAAAATTGGAGAGATTTATATGTATATTCTGAACAAACTGGCTGCAAAATGAGAGACTGAATCAATTCAGCTCCAAATAGAAGGGACTAGCTCCTTCTGGCCACAAGGCACTCTCAGGCAACTGAGAACCTAGCAGAAATGTCTGAGGATTAATCCTTGTGACATGTAGCTGTCCTGTAAGGGAACCCCATCATGACACTTTAAGTAATTGACAACACACCCAGGGATGCATACATAAGGACTGGTCATCCAGTTTTTCAAGCACCAATGGTGGTTTTAGACTGCTGGTGGGAGAAACAGACACAAAAGAGCTGAACTGACTCAAGAGCGACACCTTGAAGAGCTAACCTAAGCTAAGCTTCTGACCCTCTACACTCTTCTTAGAAATTGTTCAGATTTTAGGGTAAACAAAACTAAAAATAAAATGGAGAATCATGCTTCTAAAGCTGACCCACTTCTGGACAGGCAGCCACCCACTGGAATTCTCGCTGGCTTCATGCACTATAGGTACTGAGTCAGTAATTCCAAATACTTGACAAAATGAGAAGATTTAGCAAAAGATAACTTAGATCTTAAATGGCCAAAATGGGGCTCTTTTGACATTCCAAAATTGGTTTTTGCATAGGAAGTGAGAGAAAGCTGGCTTGATAAAATATCTTTTTGAAATTATGACCCTAGGGGAACAAAAGTCCTTCTAGGAGAAAGCTTACATTTTTTCTCTGTCCCTTAAAGTTATAATAAATCTTACCAAGTCCTTGAAATGTAAACACAGCCCACTCAATCCCATATAATTAATTTTTGTTCTGCTTGAGCCTAGTTTTCCATTAGTTGTCAACCTTGCCAGATGATTGGGTATTATAGTGATAGTGATAATCCCAAGAAGTTTGTAACGTTTTTTTTAAAGTTTATATGATTTGCCCAGTGAAATGGGTGCCTTGATCAACGGAGATTGTGGAAGTCGTACCCCAAGTGGAAAACACATTTTTTAACAGTTTCTTTGTCATACTGAGGGCATCAGCCTTGCAGCAAGGGAAGGCTTTAACACATAAAATGAAAAATGGGGTTTGCTAGTGAGCTGGGGAGAACCAGGCATCTGCCTTTGGTTTCCCATAGCCCTGCTTAATTTACAGAAAAATTACGATGTAAGTTTTACATCAATAAAACAAACAGGGCTATGGGAAACCAAAGACAGAATTAATTACATGGGATTGATTGAACAGATAAATATGATTGTAATTTTTATGATTTTGACTAATATTACTGGTTTTAAATCTTTTGTTTTTCAGATACAATGAATTTTTTTTCAAGAATTAAGTTTGATAAATTATCACTGGGGTGATAAGTGGTTCTTTGTGCCCAAGAGCTCCTCTTAGAGTTTTCCAGATTCTTACTAGCCTTTTCATTTCAAGTATCAAACTCACCTTTTTAGTTAAGTTGGTGCAATGCTTAGAATATTAAAATCAGAATTTTCCCATTTGGTCTGACAAGATGTTTCTGCTCATTAAAACAGAATATATTTAGGAAGTTAAGCTGTCATCTTGTTCCTAGAATCTATTGACTGCAGAAGTAGCTGTCAAAAAAATTTTAAACGCTGTGTATAATGACAGCATTGTGTTTTCAGGACCTTAACTCAATAAGAAGTTTTTATTTTAGGATGAATTAAATTTGTAGATCCTTTAGGAGGCTTCCCTATGTTCTGAGTTCTTTTTAAAGTTTACTTCATTCCTTTAAAAAAAGGACAAAAGTTATTAGCTATGATGACAATTTTAATTATTTTAATAACATAGTAATTGTATTTTGATTAATTTGTAAATGATATTATAGAGTTTAGCACATTAATATAGGATTTGTTTTGCTATAAATGAGAAATTGCATGTTTAATATATGCGTTTAAATATAATAATGAACTAGTGGCTCCCTGAATGCAAGGGCAAGAAGAAATATTGATTAATAAAATAAATTGTTAATTTTGCAGTTAACAAAGAGGAAGGTTTTTGAATCTATATATCCCTGAGAAACAGAAAATTTAAATTTATAACAACATCAGATACTTCAGCCTAATTTTATTTCCTTATATTTATAACTATTTTCTATATAAATTTATTATTTACATATAAATATATTTATTTCTATATATCCTGCCTATTTTCATTTTTGTGATTAGTTGCAAAATAGATTGAATAAGTAAACTTTACAAATTTTTTTATGTTGATTTTGGTTTTGTTTTTATTCTTTCTGCCCCAGAGGGAATTAAATATTCCAGCAGTGAAAATAAGCCCTATCACTCTGGCTATACACTTGGCTTTCTTATGGCAATGTTAAGGCCACCTATAAAAACTTGCAAAATAAGTAATTGATTCATATAAACAGTCAAGTGAGAAATTTTTCTGAACATTGATATTATCAATTAATAATATACAATTGTTCTTCAAATGAGAGATTTTTAAAGGACACCCTGTTCCTCCTTTTCAAAATATTGATTGATCCATATTTGCACTGGCTGGCTTAAAAATGCTTGGCCTATGCTTTTTTTTAATTGAATTATAGTTGATATACAATATTATATTATCTAAAGGTGTACACATAGTGATTTAGTATTTTTATAAATTATACTCCATTAAAAGTTATTGCAGAGGAAACTTCAAGATAGTGGAGGAGTAAGACATGGAGATCACCTTCCTCACCACAAATACATCCGAAATACATCTACAGGTGGAACAACTCCTACAGAACACCTACTGAATGCAGGCAAGACCTCAGACTTCCCAAAAGGCAAAAACTCCCCATGTACCTGGGTAGGGCAAAAGAAAAAAGAAAAAACAGAGACAAAAGAATAGGGACGGGACCTGCATCTCTGGGAGGGAGCTGCAAAGGAGGAAAAGTTTCCACACACTAGGAAGCCCCTTCAGTGATGGAGATGGGGTGTAGTGGGGGGGGAAGATTCGGAGCCACGGAGGAGACCACAGCAACAGGGGTGCAGAGGGCAAAGCGGAGAGACTCCTGCACAGAGGATTGGTGCCGACCAGCACTCACCAGCCTGAGAGAATTGTCTGCTCACCCGCTGGGGTGGGTGGGGGCTGGGAGCTAAGGCTCGGGCTTCAGAGGTCAGAACCCAGGGAGAGGACTGGGGTTGGCTGCATGAACACAGACTGGAGAGGACTAGTGCACCACAGCTAGCCAGGAGGGAGTCTGGGAAAATGTCTGGACCTGCCTAAGAAGCAAGAGGCCATTGTATCAGGGTGCACCAGGAGAGGGGATACAGAGCACCACCTAAATGAACTCCAGAGGTGCATGTGAGCCGCAGTTATCAGTGCAGACACCAGAGACCAGCATGAAACACTAAGGTTGCTGCTGCAGCCACCAAGAAGCCTGTGTGCAATCACAGGTCACTATTCACACCTCCCCTCCCAGTAGCCCATGCAGCCTGCCACTGCCAGGGTCCCGTGGTGATCCAGGGACATCTTCCCCAGGAGAACAATGGCACACCTCAGGCTGTTGCCACGTCACGCCTGCCTCTGCCACTGCAAGCTTGACCCGCATTCAGTACCCCTCCCTCCCCCTGGCCTGAGTGAGCCAGAGCCCCCTAATCAGCTGCTCCTTTAACCCCATCCTGTCTGAGCAAAGAATAGACGCCCTCAGGCGATGTACATGCAGAGGCAGAGCCAAATCCAAAGCTAAACCACAGGAGCTATGCGAACAAAGAAGAGAAAGGGAAATTTATCCCAGCAGCCTCAAGAGAAGCAGATTAAATCTCCACAATCAACTTGATGTACACTGCATCTCTGAAATACCTGAATAGACAACAAATCATAACAAAATTGAGGCAGTGGACTTTGGGAGCAATTGTAGACTTAGGTTTTGCTTTCTGAACCTACTTTGTTTCTGGTTTTATGTTTATCTATCTTAGCTTAGTATTTAGAGTTTATTATCACTGGTAGATTTGTTTATTGATTTGGATGCTCTCTTCCCTTTTTTAAAAAAATATATAGATATATATATATTTTTTCCTTTTTCTCTTTTTGTGAGTGTGTATGTGTATGCTTCTTTATGTGATTTTGTCTGTATAGCTTTGCTTTTACCATTTGTCCTAGGGTTCTGTCTGTCTCCTTTTTCTTTTTTTTTAGTATAGCTTTTAGCACTTGTTATCATTGGAGGATTTCTTTTTTGGTTTGGTTGCTCTCTTCTTTCTTTCTTTCTTACTTTTTTATTACTTTTTAATTTTTTTATTTTCAATAATTTTTTATTTTAATAACTTTTTTATTTTATTTTATTTATTTATTTCGTTTTTTCTCTCTTTTCTTCTGAGCTGTGTGGCTGACAGGGTCTTGGTACTCCGGCCAGGTGTCAGACCTGTGCCTCTGAGGGGGGAGAGCTGAGTTCAGGATATTGGTCCATCAGAGACCTCCCAGCTCCACATAATATCAAATGGTGAAAGCTCTCCCAGAGATCTCCATCTCAAGGCTAAGACCTAGGTCCACTCAATGATCAGCAAGGTACAGTGCTGGACACCCTATGCCAAACAACTAACAAGACAGGAACACAACCCCATCCATTAGCAGAGAGGCTGCCTAAAATGATAATAAGGTCACAGACACCCCAAAACACACCATCGGACATGGTCCTGCCAAGCAAAGACAAGATCCAGCCTAATCTACCAGAACACAGGCATCAGTCCCCTCCAGAAGGAAGCCTACACAACCCACTGAACCGACTTTAACCACTGGGGAGAGATACCAAAAACAACGGGAACTATGAACCTGCAGCCTGCAAAAAGGAGACACCAAATGCAGTAACTTAAGCAAAATGAGAAGACAGAGAAACACACAGCAGATGAAGGAGCGAGGTAAAAACCCACCAGAATAAAAAATGTAGAGGAATTGGGCAGTCTACCTGAAAAAGAATTCAGAGTAATGATAGTCAAGATGATCCAAAATTTTGGAAATAGAATGGAGAAAATAAAAGAAACATTTAACAAGGACCTAGAAGAACTAAAGAGCAAACAAACAATGATGAACAACAAAATAAATGAATTTAAAAATTCTCTAGAAGGAAACAATAGCAGAATAACTGAGGCAGAAGAACGGATAAGTGACCTGGAAGATAAAATAGTGGAAATAACTACTGCAGAGCAGAATACAGCAAAGAGAATGAAAAGAATTGAGGACAGTCTCAGAGACCTCAGGGACAACATTAAATGCATGAACATTCAAAATATATGGGTCCCATAAAAAGAGGAGAAAAAGAAAGGGACTGAGAAAATGTTTGAAGGGATTATAGTTGAAAACTTCCCCAATGGGGGAAAGGAATTAGTTAATCAAGTCCAGGAAGTGCAGAGAGTCCCATACAGGATAAATCCAAGGAGAAACAAACCAAGAAAATATTAATCTAACTATCAAAAATTAAAAACAAAGAAAAAATATTTAAAACAGCAAAGGAAAAACAACAAAAACATACAAAGGAATCCCCATAAGGTTAACAGCTGATTGTGCAGCAGAAACTCTGCAAGCCAGAGGGAATGGCAGGACATATTTAAAGTGATGAAAGGGAAAAACCTACTAGCAAGATTACTCTATCCAGCAAGGATCTCATTCAGATTTGACAGAGAAATTAAAATCTTTACACACAAGTAAAAGCTAAAAGAATTCAGCACCACCAAACCACCTTTACAACAAATGCTAAAGGACTTCTCCAGGCAGGAAACACAAGAGATGGAAAGGATCTACAATGACAAACCCAAAACAATTAAGAAAATGGTAAGAGGAATACATATATCAATAATTACCTTAAATGTAAATAGATTAAAAGCTCCAACCAAAACACATATACTGGCTGAATGGATACAAAAACAAGACCCGTATATATGCTCTCTACAAGAGACCCACTGCAGACTTAGGGACACATAGAGACTGAGAGTGCGGGGATGCAAAAAGATATTCCATGCAAATGGAAATCAAAAGAAAGCTGGAGTAGCAATTCTCATATCATACGAAATAGACTTTAAAATAAAGACTATTACAAGAGACAAAGAAGGACACTATATAACGATCAAGGGATCAATCCAAGAAGAAGATATAACAATTGTAAATATTTATGCACCTAACATAGGAGCACCTCAATACATAAGGCAAATGTTAACAGTCATAAAATGGGAAATCGACAGTAACATAATTATAGTAGGGGAATTTAACACCTCATTTTCACCAATGGACAGATCATTCAAAATGAACATAAATAAAGAAGCACAAGCTTTAAATGATACATTAAACAAGATGGACTTAATTGATATTTTCAGGACATTCCAACCAAAAACAACAGAATAAACTATCTTCTCAAGTGCTCATGGAACATTCTCCAGGATAGATCATATCTTGGGTCACAAATCAAGCCTTGGTAAATTTAAGAAAATTGAAATCATATCAGTTATCTTTTGTGACCACAATGCTATGAGACTAGATATCAAATACAGGAAAAAGTCCATAAAAAATGCAAACATATGAAGGCTAAAAAATACACTACTAAATAACCAAGAGATCACTGAAGAAATCAAAGAGGAAATCAAAAAATACCTAGAAACAAATGACAATGAAAACATGATGACCCAAACCTATGGGATGCAACAGAAGCAGTTCTAAGAGGGAAGTTTATAGCAATATAATTCTACCTCAAGAAACAAGAAACATCTCAAATAAACAACCTAACCTTACACCTAAAGCAATTTAACAAAGAAGAACAAAAATCCCCCGAAGTTAGCAGAAGGAAAGAAATTATAAAGATCAGATCAGAAATAAATGAAAAAAATGAAGGAAACAATAGCAAATATCAATAAAACTAAAAGCTGGCTCTTTAAGAAGAAAAACAAAATTGATAAACCATTAGCCAGACTCATCAAGAAAAAAAGGGAGAAGACTCAAATCAATAGAATTAGAAATGAAAAAGGAGAATAACAACTGACACTGCAGAAATACAAAGGAACATGAGAGATTACTACAAGCAACTCTAGGCCAGTAAAATGGACAAACTGGAAGAAATGGACAAATTCTTAGAAAAGCACAACCTTCCGAAACTGAAACAGGAAGAAAGAGAAATATAAAAAGACTAATCACAAGCACTGAAATTGAGACTGTGATTAAAAATCTTCCAACAAACAAAAGCCCAGGACCAGATGGCTTCACAGGTGAATTCTAACAAACATTGAGAGAAGAGCTAACACCTATCCTTCTCAAACTTTTCCAAAATATTGCAGAGGGAGGAACACTCCCAAACTCATTCTATGAGGCCACCATCACCCTGATACCAAAACCAGACAAAGATGTCACAAAGAAAGAAAACTACAGGCCAGTATCACTAATGAACATAGATGCAAAAATCCTCAACAAAATACTAGCAAACAGAATCCAACAGCATATTAAAAGGATCATACACCATGATCAAGTGGGGTTTATCCCAGGAATGCAAGGATTCTTCAATATACACAAATCAATTGATCTGATAAACCATATTAACAAATTGAAGGAGAAAACCCATATGATCATCTCAATAGATGCAGAGAAAGCTTTTGACAAAATTCAACACCAATTTATGATAAAAGCCCTGCAGAAAGTAGACATAGAGGGAACTTTCCTCAATATAATAAAGGCCAAATATGACAAGTCCACAGCCAACATTGTCCTCAATGGTGAAAAACTGAAACCATGTCCACTAAGATCAGGAACAAGACAAGGTTGCCCACTCTCACCACTATTATTCAAGATAGTTTTGGAAGTGTTAGCCACAGCAATCAGAGAAGAAAAAGAAGTAAAAGGAATCCAAATCAGAAAAGAAGAAGTAAAGCTGTCACTGTTTGCAGATGACATGACACTATACACAGAGAATCCTATAGATGTTACCAGTAAACTACCAGAGCTAATCAATGAATTTGGTAAAGTAGCAGAATACAAAATTAATGCACAGAAATCTCCTGCATTTCTATACACTAATGATTAAAAATCTGAAAGTGAAATTAAGAAAACACTCCCGTTTACCATTGCAACAAAAAGAATAAAATATCTAGGAATAAACCTACCTAAGGAGACAAAAGACCTGTATGCAGAAAATTATAAGACACTGATTAAAGAAATTAAAGATGATACAAATAGATGGAGAGATATACCATGTTCTTGGATTGTAAGGATCAACATTGTGAAAATGACTCTACTACCTAAAGCAATCTACAGATTCAATGCAATCCCTATCAAACTACCACTGGAATTTTTCACAGAACTAGAACAAAAAATTTCACAATTTGTATGGAAACACAAAAGACCCCGAATAGCCAAAGCAATCTCGAGAACGAAAAATGGAACTGGAGGCATCAGGCTCCCTGACTTCAGACTTTATTACAAACGTACAGTAATCAAGACAATTTGGTACTGGCACAAAAACAGAAATATAGATAAATGGAACAGGATAGAAAGCCCAGAGATAAACCCACACACATATGGTCACCTTATCTTTGATAAAGGAGGCAAGCATATACAGTGGAGAAAACACAGCCTCTTCAATAAGTGGTGCTGGGAAAACTGGACAGATACATGTAAAAGAATGAAATTAGAACAATCCCTGACACCATACACAAAAATAAACTCAAAATGGATTAAAGACCTAAGTGTAAGGCCAGACACTATCAAACTCTCAGAGGAAAACATAGGCAGAACACTCTATGACATAAATCACAGCAAGATTCTTTTTGACCCAGCTCCTAGAGAAATGGAAATAAAAACAAAAATAAACAAATGGGACCTAATGAAACTTCAAAGCTTTTGCACAGCAAAGGAAACCATAAACAAGATCAAAAGACAACCCTCAGAATGGGAGAAAATATTTGCAAATGAAGCAACTGACAAAGGATTAATCTCCAAGATTTACAAGCAGCTCATGCAGCTCAATAACAAAAAAACGAACAACCCAATCCAAAAATGGGCAGAAGACCTAAACAGACATTTCTCCAAAGAAGATATACAGATGGCCAACAGACACATGAAAGAATGCTCAACATCATTAATCATTAGAGAAATGCAAATCAAAACTACAATGAGATATCATCTCACACCGGTCAGAATGGCCATCATCAAAAAATCTAGAAACAATAAATGCTGGAGAGGGTGTGGAGGAAAGGGAACACTCTTGCACTGTTGGTGGGAATGTAAATTGATACAGTCACTATGGAGAACAGTATGGAGTTTCCTTAGAAAACTACAAATAGAACTACCATACGACCCAGCAATCCCACTACTGGGCATATACCCTGAGAAAACCATAGTTCAAAAAGAGTCATGTACCAAAATGTTTATTGCAGCTCTATTTACAATAGCCAGGACATGGAAGCAACCTAAGTGTCCATCATTGGATGAATGGATAAAGAAGATGTGGCACATATATACAATGGAATATTACTCAGCCATAAAAAGAAATGAAATGGAGGTATTTGTAATGAGGTGGATGGAGTTAGAATCTGTCATACAGAGTGAAGTAAGTCAGAAAGAGAAAAACAAATACAGTATGCTAACACATATATATGGAATCTAAGGAAAAAAAAAAAAAAAGGCCATGAAGAACCTAGTGGCAAGACGGGAATAAAGACACAGACCTACTAGAGAATGGACTTGTGGATATGGGGAGGGGGAGGGGTGAGATGTGACAGCGTGAGAGAGTGTCATGGACATATATACACTACCAAATGTAAAATAGATAGCTAGTGGGAAGCAGCCGCATAACACAGGGAGATCAGCTCGGTGCTTTGTGACCACCTAGAGGGGTGGGATGGGGAGGGTGGGAGGGAGGGAGATGCAAGAGGGAAGAGATATGGGAACATATGTATATGTATAACTGATTCACTTTTTATAAAGCAGGAACTAACACACCATTGTAAAGCAATTATACTTCAATAAAGATGTTTAAAAAAAAAAGAAATACAGAGTAAAGAAAAAAAATTATTACAAACTATTGGCTATAATTCCTTGTGCTGTACAATATGTTCTTGCTGCTTATTTCTTTTACACATAGGAGTTTGTATCTCTTAATCCCATTCCTCTATCTTGCCCCTTCCCCTTCCCTTGCCTCGTCTAAATGGTAACCACTAGTTTGTTTTCTATATCTGTGAGTCTATTTCTGTTTTGCCTTATGAATTTGTTTGTTTTATTTTTTGTATTCCACATATAAGTTGTATCATATAGTAATTGTCATTCTCTGTGTGACATATTTCACTAAGCATAATATTCTCTAGGTCTATGCATTTTGCCTCAAATGGCAGAATTTCATTATTTTTTTATGACTAATATTCCATTATATATATATATACCACAACTTCTTTATCCATTTGTCTGTTGATGGACACTTGGGTGGGTTCCACATCTTTGCTATTGTAAACAGTGCTGCTGTGAACATTGATGTACATGTATCTTTTCAAATTAGTGTTTTTAATTTTTCCAAATATATACCAAGGAATGGAATTGAAGGATCATATAGTAGTTCTATTTTTAGTTTTTAGAGGCACTTCCATAATGTTTTCCATAGTAGCTGAACCAATTTACATTCCCAGCAACAGTGTATGACGGTTCCCTTTTCTCCACATTCTCTCCAACATTTGTTATTTGTACACTTTTTGATGATAGCCATTCTGACATGTGTGAAAATGTGTGAGGTAGTATCTCACTGTTGTTTTGATTTGCTTTTCTCTAATAATTAGCAATAATGAGCATCTTTTCATGTGCCTGTTAGCTGTTTCTATGTCTTCTTTGGAAAATATTTATTCAGGTCATCTGCCAAGTTTTTGATTGAGTTTTTTTTATATTGAGTTTATGAGCTGTTTATATATTGTGGATATTACCCCCTTGTTGGTTATATCATTTGCAAATGTTTTCTCCCATTCAGTAGGTTGTCTTTGTGTTTTGTTAATGGTTTCCTTTGTGGTATAAAAGCTTTTAAGTTTAATTAGGTCCTTTTTGTTTATTTTTGATTTTATTTCTTTTTTGAGTTTATTTCTGTGTACAATGTGAAGAAATGTTTTAGTCTCATTCTTTTAAATGTAGGTGTCCAGCTTTACACGTGCCACTTATTGAAAAGACTGTCTTTTCTCCGTAGTATATTTTTGCCTCCTTTGTTGTAGATTAACTGTCCATAGGTGTGTAGGTTTATTTCTGGTCTCTCTATTTTATTCCAGTGATCTATGTGTCTGTTTTTGTGTCAGAAGCATGCTGTTTTGATTACTGTAGGTTTGTAGTGCAGTCTGAAGCCAGGAGGGTGATATCTCCACATTTTTTCTTTTTTTCTCAAGATTTCTTTGGCAATTCAAAGTCTTTTGTGGCTCCATGCAAATGTTAGGATTTGTTTTAGTTCTGTGAAAAATATCATGGATATTTTTATAGGGATTGCTTTAAATCTGGAGATTGCTTTGCATAGTATGGCCATTTTAGCAATATTAATGCTTCCAATCTAAGAGCATGAGATATCTTTCCATTTATTTTTATCACCTTTAATTTCCTTCATCGATGTTTTATAGTGTGCAAAGTATAGGTTTTCACCCCCTTGGTTAAGTTTATTCCTAGGTATTTTATTATTTTTGATGCAATTTTAAACAGGATTGTTTTTTACTTTCACTTTCTGAGAGTTCATTATTAACGTATAGAAAAAAATAAATTTCTGTATATCAATCTTGTGTCCTCAACTTGACTCAATTCATTTATTAATTCTCACAGATTTTTGTTGGAGATTCTAGGTTTTTCTACAAAAAGTGTCATGTCATCTACAAATGCTGAGAGTTTTACTTTTTCTCTTACAAATTGGATGCCTCTTATGTCTTTTTCTTGCTTCATTGCTTTGGCTAGGACTTCCAATACTATGTTATACAGAAATGGTGAGTATCAGAATCCTTATCTTGTTCCTGAATTTAGAGAAGAGGCTTTTAGTTTTTCAACATTGAGTATGATGTTAATCTATTATGTCATTTAAGAGCACTGTTGTCTTATTGATCTTCTGTCTGGATGATCTGCTCAGTGATGTCAGTGGGGTGTTAAAGTCCCTTACTATTATTTTATTATTGTCAATTTCTCCCTTTATGTCTGCTTCTATTTGCTTTATATACTGGTGCTCCTATATTGTGTGCATATATGTTAACAAGTGTAATCGTCTTCGTGTATTGATCCCTTTATCATTACCTAATGTCCTTCTTTGTCTCTCATTATGGCATTAGTGTTAAAGTTTATTTTGCCTGATATGAATATTCTTAATCTTGCTTTTCTGTTGTTTCCCTTTGTGTGTCTTTAGCTCTAAAGTTCTCTTGATGGAACAGTATAGATGAGACTTGTTTTCTATCCAATCTACCACCTTATGTCTTTTGATTGGAGCTTCTATTCCATTGACATTTAAAGAGACGTTGTTAGTTATGTACTTATTGCCATTTTGTCATTTGTTTTCTGGGTTTTCTTTGTACTTCTCTGCTTATTTCTTTTTATAGTCTCTTCCTTTTGTGGTTTAATAATTTTCTTTAGTGCTATGTTTTTTTCCCTTTCTCTCTGGTTGTATATCTATTGTAGGTTTTTGATTCTTTATTACCATAGGATTCATATATGTTGATATATAACTATATCTACTTGTTTTAAATGAAAGTCATTTAAGTTCAAACACATTCTAAAAGAGCTACATTTTTACTTCCCTTTGACACATTTTGTGTATTTGGTGTCACATTTTACATCTTCATGTTTATCCCTTAACTGTTTATTGTAGTTATAGTTGTTTTTACAATTTTTTGCTTTTTAATTTTTGTACTGTCTAATTTAGTGGCTGATTCTCCATCCTTATATATATTTGTCTTTCCTAGTGGGATTTCCCTTTCCTATAGATTCTTACTTTCTTCCCACTTAGAGAAGACCCTTTAACATGTCTTTTAGGGTGAGTTTAGTATTGATGAATTCTTTTATTTTTTGTTTCTCTAAGAAGCTCTTTATCTCTTCTTTGATTCTAAATGATAATCTTGCTGGGTAGAGTATCCTAGACTGCAGGTCCCTTTCAGCACTTTGAATATACCCTGCCACTCCCTTCTGTCCTGCAAAATTTCTGCAGAAAAATCAGCTGATAGCTTAATGGGATTACCTTGTTATTGACTATGTCTTTTCTCTTGCTGCCTTTGGAATTCTCTCTATGTTTTATCTTTAATTTTGCATTTTAATTATGATATATGTTCATGTGGGTCTGTTTGGGTTCATCTTGTTTGGGACCCTCTGTGCTTCTTGTAACTGGGTATCTGTTTCCTTCTTCAGGTTTGGGAAGTTTTAACCATTATTTCCTAACATACATTTTTCAATCCTCTTCTCTCTCTTTTCTCATTCTGGGACCCCTTACTTAATGTTATTTCAGAGATCTCTTAAACTGTTTTCATTTTTTAAAATTTGGTTTTCTTTTAGCTGTTCTGATTGGATGATTTCCATTATTCTATCTTTCAGGTCATTTATGTGTTCTTCTGTATCACTTATTCTGTTGTTCATTCCTTCTAGTATTGTTTAATTTCAGTTATTGAGTTTTTCATTTATGTTTGGGTCCTTTTTATATTTTCCGGTTCTTTGTTAAAATTTTCACTCTATTCATCTATTCTTTTGCTTAATTCAGTTAACTTTCTTATTACCAATGCTTTGAATTCTTTATCTGGTAAATTGTTTATTTCTGTTTCATTATTTACTTTTTCAAGAATTTTCTCTTGCTCTTTCAATTGAGAGAAGTTTTTTTGCCTTTTCATTTTGCTTAACTTTCTCTGTCTCTATGAATTTAGGTGAAACTGTTACTTATTGTGGTCTTGAAGTGGTGCTCTTATGTGGGAGAGTTCCTGTACAGTCTGAATGTGACCAATGCTTCTGGTGGTGAGCTGGGTTAGACATGAACATAAGTCACACCTTTCCTCAGGGTGTGCTGACAGCTTTCACCTTGGTGGAGGATGGAGCTAGAGCTGGAGTAGCTTGAGCTGGAGCCAGGTGTTAGATGGGACTTCTCCTCTGCTCAGTAGCTTTCACTGACTTTATCTGGGCAAGATCTGATCAGTTGTTGGAGCAAAAGCCCTAAGGTTTGGGCCCAGGCTGTCTCTATCCCTTTAAGTGTGTGCTTTCTCCACTCCCAGCACTGAACCCTTGCCCTATAGTGAGGTAGTTTTGAAATAAGAGGGGTCCATGCAGGCACTCAGCTCCTATTGGCTGCAGATGGAGTCCCAGTTGTCTCCAATGTGGTCTCTGTGCAATCACTCACAATTTTATCCCTCTGCTCAGATGCAGCCTCGGATGCAAGTCCCCTCTGCCACCCCTACCAGTTGTGGAGCCACACTGCAGGACAGGCAGGTCCTGCATGGATTCTTGGCATATATCAGGGCATGAGCTGTGGTGGAGCAGCTGCTGTCAGAGTTCTGTGCTGCTTCTGAGGTGCTGACTGAGTAATCACCAACAATGGCCACCATTGCCTTATCCAGAATCCACCCTGAGACAAATTCATCTCTGCATCTCATAGCTGAGTTTTCTCCTCAGTCGTGACAGCCCTAGATCCCACACTGTAAAGTGGAGTAAGCATGTCTGGAGCATCGGCTCAGGTCAGGCTGGGGTGCATTCTGAGGGAATTCTGGGAAACTAGAGCAGTCCTCTAACTGCCCTCTCTACCCTGTCTAGGGGACAAGCCTGCTGTGCTCCCTCCTCGTATGCAGAGTCCAGGCTTCCTTCAGTCCTTCTTTTAGTGTCAGTGGTCCAGCCAAGTGTGTTTATCTCCCTTGTGTAGGGTCCCAGGGCTGGGGTACTCAGTCTGTGGCTCTGGCCACTCACTCTCAAGGGAAGGTTTCTGCCTATGTAATCTCCCTTTTCCTCTGAGTCCTCTCCAAGGGGTACAGGTCCTGACCTGATCACTTTTATTCCCTTCCTATGTGTGGAAATTTCTTCAGGGTTGTACATGAGCATTTCTACCAGTTTCCAGTTAGTTTTCAATGAGAATTGTTCCACATCTAGATGTGTTTTTGATGTGTTTGTGGGGAGGTGAGTTCTATATCCTCCTACTCTGCCATTTTTATTGATCTCCTGAAGTTACTTTATTCTTGTCCCTAACTGCATTTCTGATAGTTTGGGATACTTGTATGAAAATTTCAAATAAGAAAATGCTGCAGTACTGCATGTAACCTCAGGATGGCAGGATGCTAACACTTTTGACTTAGTGTTTCACTAAACCTTGCTTTATGTTCTTTGGAAGATCTCTTAATCTTTATTGAAGTGTGGGATGGGGTAGGGGATTGTTTAAAAGACTAAATTTCTCTGTCTTTCTCTCTCTCTCTATATATGTGTGTGTGTGTGTGTGTGTGTGTGTGTGTGTGTGTATAATTTATAATATTATATGATTATACAATTTATAATGTTATAATATTATGTTGTTATACAATTAATTATACATACATAATTTTACTTCTATATATGTATGATTAGTGTATAAGAGTAATATCAATCAAATATTTAATTTGCAGGAATACATTCTATACGTTAACACAAAAAATTATTTTTATTCATCATTATTATTTAATAATATTATTATCATTATTTTCATAGAAGATTTTTTCATTTCTGGACAAAATAGAATCATATCTTAAAACCCTAGAGACTGGCTTATTGAGAATAATTTGTGTCAATTGATTACTGGAGAATATACCTCATTTCTCAGGTAAGTTAGAAGAAGCTATAAACCTGTCTATGGAGCCTAAATTTTAGTGCTTTCAGAGAGTGAGAATTTGTACTATTTTCATTACCAAAGGCTTCTGCCTGGAAAGAGGGGAGAGGGAATGCTAATGCATTTGCCAATCTTGGCTAGAGGAGGTTTGGTGGAAATTCTCATCATGAATGAATTTAAAGCCCAATTTGCAAAGTTTGTTTTTAAAAGTGTTGTATGTGGACAAGTTACTTTTTCCTCAGAAATCTTGATGCTTTTTGTATATTAAATCCTATGTCTCAGCAATGTAAACACAATGTGATTAGTTTTCTGCTCTGAGTTGGTACACTCAGAAGATATGAAACTCATATCCTCGGTACTAAGATGGGGTGTTGAGTATAAACTTGAGGTAATGAATGAATTTTTCTTTCAACATATAAGGGTTTGGTGTATGCTGCAGAAGCTGTGATGCACTAATTGGGCAACTTAGGTTAGAACCTTCAGCACCAGGAGCTCATGTGCTGATCTTCTTGTTTTGCAAACTCTGTGCTCTGAAGATTCCCACATTGAGCTATTTCCCAATCCTTGCATTGTAGTTTGGAAATTTTTATTCAGGCTGCCACTCTCTTTTCTGCATTTCCCTTTTATTTCTTCCACACTCCACAGTTCAGGTACCAGGGCCTTCATGGGTCCTCCAGGTTACCTAAATGTACAGCTTTTGCTTACATCCATTACCACACTTCTTACTACCCCAACATTCTCCTTACTACCCCAACATTCTCCTCCCATTCTTGTCAGTGCCCTCTCTTTGAACTACCCCCTGAAGAGCATATAAACATATTGATTCCAAGGCATCAATAAGTGAAAACAACTAAAGATGCTATCTCTCCATCCTAAAAGGTAACCAAGAGTTAGTGACCCACCGAGATGTCAAATGATGGAATGAGGGCTATTTGGCTGAGTGTACGCTGGCATGGGCTCTGTTAATGCATAAAACCAAACCTTTTAGCAGAATACGTACTAACAGTTAGGAATCGGAAATTCTTACTGCAAAACACTGATGAACAAAAATATTTTCTTCTTAGAACTATATGTCAACATAAGTTGGAAGCAGAAACAAAATATGTTTAATGTTTTCTATTTTACCTTTTTTTCTTTCCATTTCAGTACAGCAAGGTGTTTTTGTAAACTACTGCAACATAAGTTTAAAAGCTTTCCCTTATGTTTTGGTTCATTCAAAACAAAAATCTTCAAGACATTTTGTTGTTGTTGTTATTTCATTTTTTAAAAATAGACATTTATTGGAGCATAATTGCTTCACAATAATGTGTTAGTTTCTGTTTTACAACAAAATGAACCAGTCTTATGCATACATATATACCCATATACCCTCCCTCTTGAGCCTCCCTCCTACCTTACCTATCCCACGTCTCTAGGTCATCTCAAAGCACCGAGCTGATCTGCCTGTGCTATGCGGCTGCTTCTCACTATTTTACATTCAGTAGTGTATATATGTTGATGCTACTCTTACTTCGCTCCAGCTTCTCCCTCACCACTGTACTCTCAAGTCCATTCTCTATGTCTACGTCTTTATTCCTGCCTTGCCACTAGGTTCATCAGTACCATTTTTTTTTCTTTTTTAGTTTCTATATATATGTGTTAGATACGGTATTTGTTTTTCTCTTTCTGACTTACTTCGCTCTGTATGACAGACTCTAGGTGCATCCACCTCACTACAAATAACTGAATTTTGTTTCTTTTTATGGCTGAGTAATATTTCATTGTATATATGTGCCACATCTTCTTTATCCATTCATCTGTCATTGGACATTTAGGTCACTTCCATGTCCTGGCTATTGTAAATAATGCTGCAATGAACATTGTGGTACATGTCTCTTTTTGAATTATGGTTTTCTCAGGGTATATGCCCAGTAGTGGGATTGCTGGGTCATATGGCAGTTCTATTTTTAGTTTTTAAAGGAACCTCCATACTGTTCTCCATAATGGCTGTATCAATTTACATTCCCACCAACAATGCAGGAGGGTTCTTTTTTCATCACAGTCTTTCCAGCATTTATTGTTTCTAGAGTTTTTGATAATGGTAACATGTCTGTAAAGAAAGAATTTTAAAAGCTAAATAAAGATAAAAAAGAAACCATGTTTGAAGGATGAGAAAACTATCAGTGGATAAAGAAATGTGAAGATTTAACTTGAAAAGCAAAGCAAAAATAGATGTGAACAATTAGAAAAGATGAGAACAAAGAAGTTGAAATTAATAGAGCTGAAATAAAGTGCAAATTGGATATTGTAAAAATAAGTGAATGGAAGAGAAGAAAGAAAAGTCTCTAGGGGAAAGAGGTATCAAAATAATATTAAGCTACAAATATTCTCAATTTTTACTTGTCTAAAATTTATTTATTTTTAATATGTAATGTCATGCTTGGATTTGACTAGACTTACTTTATTGCATCACTTAAAATTTCTATTGAGAATTTGAAGAAGTACCTGAATAAAAACTCTATGATGAGAAAGCAGCTCATCCAGGAGATGAGATAACTAGAAATCAGAGGCAATAAAAAAAATCACAATATCATAATTACAAAATTTCTTTTGCAACATTTGGACAGAAGCTGATTAATGGCTAAGATTTTTGTAGCTAGATAGATCTGGATTTAATTTTGACTCTGGACCTTGATGGCACTGTGGTCCTGGCCAATTTTCTTAATCCCATCTGTCGGTTTAACTCCGAATTCTAGAACAGTGACTAGAACAGTGCCTGGTACACAGAAGAATGTAATTAGTATTTGTTGAATGAATGAAGGACTCCTCTACCATGAATAATAATTTTTATCTGTTGTGGTAAGGATGAAATTAGACAATATCTAGTAGCTTATCACTATTAGACTATATCCTGAATTGACAGTGGACTATATTCTGGGTAATGTGCAGTTACACAGGCAAGAGCCAGCTCTTCACAAACTTTTGACTCATAATGTAAGAACCAAAGTTGTACTTAGGCATATGTGGTCCCTGAGCTTTTACTGTGTCATCACCACATGGATGTGTCATCTATAACCCACTACCTCTAACATCACTGTGCTATAGATTATTATAAGACCTCACAATGTTTAGATTAATATATATAGTGTCATATACCATGCACACATTAGATGCTTGGTAAATGATTAATAAATGAGTCAATGAGAGGAAGAGAGAGGATGAGAGAGGTGTCAGGTGCCATTGCCAAGAATTCTCTTGCAACTCATACCACTCTCGCTGTTATTCTCTTGCCAGACCAGGACGGTGGAGGTGTTACAGGTCACCAGTCACTGGATTTCTAAGTATGCCTCCCCACATACACTTAGATGTCTTCAGTCAAGGTCCAGAGCCCCAGTTCCTTTGTATCCAGTCACTATCTCTTGAGGTCAAACCAAAGATTGGAAGAATGTAGAGTAGGGATAAGTAAAAATACATGAATTCAATGAAGTTTGTGATTAGGGAATGGAAACTAATATAGTACAAGAGAATTCAGATAAGGGGTAAAATCATTATAGTTGGGGTGGACATGGAGTTAGCACTGCAACTACACATCCTTCTCAACTTTTAAGACTTTGCATGATAATTAATGGGACAACATGGTGAACTGAGCAGCTGTGGATTTCACCACCTCACTCTTCTGCCTTTCCCAGGTTTCTACATAGAGCAGTACTAGATAAAAAATATGTATAAATGTTATATTTTAGATAAGTTGAAAAGAAATAACAGAAACTAATTAGGTATCTGATACAAAGAGAAAACTTAAAACCATTAGGATGAACAGCCAGCTGTAGTCATGTGGTCTTCATTGTCAGTATGTGTTATGGATGTTCTTCCAACACCTACAAGGTGGTAGGAAATTGGTGCTGAACTCCCTGAATGGTGGCACCATGAAGGAATTGTCCAGTCCATGAATTATGAATAGATTAATAACTGTTCATTAGCAGCAGTACTTGCACATAGTTGGATGCCAGGTCACAGTACTGGGCTAAAATAAATAAGCACCCACAAGAAATATGAACATCAAGCCTATGGGTGGGCTTAGTGTTCATATACACACTACCTTCATAAGGTAGAAACCTGGATGAGGTGTTAATGTTAAAACTAGTAAGGAACCAATGAAACATAAAACTTTCGTAGAGGTAAATGCCAACTCCCGTTCAACCCCCACAACCCAAAGCATAAGAAGTATTTCCACAACTTCCACTAGAAATGAGTTCAGGTATTATAAAACACACAAGAAACTCACTGCCAGTAAAGGTTTAGAACACAAAACAAATGTGACAATTCAGAGCTAACATCTACAGGTTATAGAATTGTATAAAAAGTGTTTTTCAGATAAATACTTAAAATAATCAAAGAAATAAAAGAATGAATGGAATCTATAAGATAAATTTAAGACTTTGTGGAAAGGACAATTGGATTTATTAAGAGCAAAATAGTAATTCTAGAAATATAAAATGTGCTATTTAAATGTAAAATAATTAATAGATTACATAGTAGGCTAGATCCCGCTGTAGGAAGCATTAATGAATTAAAATCTGATCTGAGGAAATCACTCAGAGGGAAAGATAGTGGGAAAAAGAAATAAAAATTATGAAAGTTATAAGAGACAGAGAAAATAATAAAGAGCGTCAACATAAGCATTAGAAAGATATTCAATGGTGAATATAAAGAGAATGGGTACAGGTAATGTTCAAAGTGATAATGGCTAAAAGTAAACCAGAATTGAAGAAAAATAGATAGGGTACAGGGAAGGATTCACGTCAGGGTTTACTTATTTTGGAGAGGCCTGCCTGATTCCACAAAGTAAGTTGACTGCCGTTGATCTGTGCTCTAATCTTCTGTATTTTTATTATTGCCTCTAATACACTGTGACCACTTTGGGCTCAGGAATGATGTCTTATTTATCATGTATATCTAATGCTCATTATCCTTGGCACCTAATAGGTGCTTGATAAATATTTGTAGAGGAAGCAAGGAAGAAAGAAAGGCAATGGAGGGAACAAAAGAGGGAGAGAGAGAAAGATTGGTCATCATTAAATACTAAAGAAATCCCTGAAAATTGTGTGTGCATGTTTGTGTGTGCGTACACTGGGTGTTGCATAATAAAACTGATTACATTTAAGCTTACTGTTACATAACAGACTTTTTCCACTTTCAGAGAGGTGGGAAAACAATTTTCAAAATTAAAAATGCTATATATTCAACATCTTTTCAAGGTCCATCTATGATGAATAGTAATGAATAACCAGTAACAAAAGCAAGTACAGAAGTTAACAAATACAGTGAATGATTAGTATTCACAAGGCAACTGACATCCTGCTTGACTTTTGAATGTATCTTATAGCTTCAGGTGATTGAGCTGAGCTGTATCTGTTTAAAATTTACATATTTATATCACAGAGACTTTGCCCTTTCAGTATTGGTTGACATAATAAATGCTGATATTTAATTTAAAAAATAATTTTCTTTAAAACAAAGTTTGAAATTATAAAAATCATGAGAAAATATAAAGAAATTTCAGTAATCTTAGTGGACAAACTTATCCTCTCACAAATAAGTTTAATGGACTTCACAGAAGTACTTGAGGAATGAACTTACACCTATTGAGCAAGACTTCTATGTTGTGCTCTTCAGTTGGTACTTCACATACATTATGTCCTTTAATCTTTCCCCAAACTCCTCACTCAGGGCTGAAGAAAATGAGGTCAAGTCAAGAGCAAAGTTAACATGGGCCTGGTTGTCTCCAAATCCCTTATTCTGTCAAGTACAGATATTTTCATAGACTATCTGGATTATTTTAAGTGGTGTTTGAAATATAAATCTGAGTCACATGAAGAGTTAATGCAATTTACTTTCCCATCCTGTAGTGAGGTAGTAACCAATATCAGACTTGTTCTGTAAACAACAGTAAAACTGAACAAAATAAATGAAGCAACCCTTTCAGACATTAAACAATAGACAACAGGACCACGATCCCTAAGAATAGAGAAACAGAAAAGTGAGCTCTGTAATCACCCTAACCTTCCTGGAAGCATTTTCTGGATCAATGTGCAGTATTTGTAGTCCAAGCAGAGCATGGAGACCTCACTGAGCTGATAAGGCACAGATTAGAGCTAGGAAAGGGAAAACAACTAGAATGAATTATGGAGTGTTACACTGGAATTGAGGTATTACTGTGAACTCATGGTTTATAGTAAATGAAGATATAATAATACATGTAGATATAAATATGTGTATATGTGTACATGTATGTTTGTATATATATTTCCTAGCACCATCTCCTGAGAAGGCTTGAAAATAGTAATACCCCAATAGGAATTAACAGAACCAGAGCCCAAGTCTTTTATTCCAAATACCATTTTCCTGTAAAAGGAACGAGTGATCACAAAGAAATGACTAATTTCAAGGCTGCATCAGGGAAAGTACAAATTAAGCCTGGGCTATCTTATGACAAAAAGTATGTTCAGAGAATGTTGAGACATGTTAAAGAAATCAAAAGCCCCTACTGGGCAAGCAAGGATAATTTGAGCATGAAAATAAATATTCATAGTAATATGTTCTAATTCATTGAATAAAACTTTAAAGATGAGATCTTAAAGATATAAATGCAGCTTGTCAAAAAATACTTAGTAATTGTAAATGGGACAAGAGTAATTCTATAGTGAAAACCCTGGCTGATAGGACCCTAAATAAGTGATCAAAGTGCACATCATGAGAGAGAAAAAAGAGAATATTGTGCACCCTCTGATAGGAAGCAATAAGAATACAGCATCAATTTTGTGATATTCCTGGCAAAGATGCATCACCCAAATATAATCATAAGGAAACATCAGACAAATCCAAGTCACGGGACACTACAAAATAGATGGCCTGTAAATGACATTCAAAATGTCAAGCTCATGAATGTCAAAGACATGCTGTGGAACTTTTCTAGACTGTATTGGATCCTCATTCTGTGAACTCATTATTAGGATGACAGGAAATTGGGCCTGAGTAGTCAATGATAGTATTAAATACGTGTTATCCTCCTGATTTTAATAGTTGTAGTCTGCTTATGTAAGATTGAAATTATACAAGTATGTTCTCTGACCAAAACAAATTTAAAATAGAAATCAATTTAAAATATTTTATTAATTAAAAAAAAAATAAGAATGAAAACAGTTACAAGTTAGTAAAATTGAAAAAAAGGAGTAAAAGAAAGTTTTCATCTGTTTAACAGAAAGCCTAAATTTAAGAGATTAAATTTATAATTAAAATTTTTTCTACAAAGAAAATGCCAGACCAAATTGTTTCATTCGTGAAATTCTACCAAATATGTAAGAAAGAAATATAAGTCTTACACAAACTCACTTAGAAACTAGAGAAGAAGAGATTCCCAACTCATTTTATTAAGCCAGCATAATCTTGATAAGTAAACCAGACAAGGACATTATATGAAAATTATATCTCTTGAATATATCAGTTGAATAAAACAGTTAGTGCCTTGGAGGGATAATTTGCACACAGAAACATTTGACTTCCTGAAGGAATGTTTAGGAAAGCTGCATAGAGCTTTGAGCACAGCTTGGCAAAAATAAATCTTGGCATATGCACAAGGACTAGGAGAGAACCAAAAAGCAGTCACTGTATAAGCGTGGTAAAACTAGGTGGCTGTTTTCCTTCCTTCCTTCCTTCCTTCCTTCCTTCCTTCTTTCCTTCCTTCCTTCCTTCCTTCCTTCCTTCCTTCCTTTCTTCTTTCTTTCTTTCTTTCTTTCTTTCTTTCTTTCTTTCTTTCTTTCTTTCTTTCTTTCTTTCTTTCTTCTTTCTTTCTTTCTTTCTTTCTTTCTTTCTTTCTTTCTTTCTTTCTTTCTTTCTTTCTTTTTCTTTCTTTCTAATTGAAGTACATTAATTTTATTATATAAAAGTGAAGAACAAGTAATACACAGCAACTTTGTCCATCAATCTTAGTAACAGGTGGAGTCCTAAAGCATGTACCAGAAGGCTCCCTTTTTCAAAAGTTCACAAGGCAAACAAAATAATAATACTTAGGCATATCTATTTAAATAAATCTATAAATAAAATAAAATTCAGAATGGCATTCGTCTCTATGCAATAGGAGTGACAATAATAGATAGAGGAGTAATGCATAAATATAAGTAACTGGTAATATTGTAGACCTTGGGTCAGGTAGTGAGCTTATGACTGTTCATTTTATTGATTAAAAGCAAATAAAATAATAAAATTAAATGAGAAGGCCATGCCTCACAATGATGTTTTATGAACCAAGGGTGATGATTACTCCAGTGTTGTGCACCCAAGATTTAATATGTATGTGTTTGTGTGTGTGAGTATGCATGTATGTGTGTCTTTTCTTTTTTTTAATTGAAGTACAATATTATATAAGTTAGAGGTGTACAACATAGTGATGCACAATTTTTAAAAGTTATACTCCAGTTATATTATTATAAAATATTGGCTATATTCCCTGTGTTGTACAATATATCCTTGTAGCTTATTTTATTTTATTTTTTTATTGGAGTATAATTGCTTTACAATGTTGTGTTAGTTTCTGCTTTATAACAAAGTGAATCGGCTATACATATACATATATCCCCATATCTCCTCCCTCTTGCCTCTCCCTCCCACCCTCCCTATCCCACCCCTCTAGGTGGTCACAAGGCACGGAGCTGATTTCCCTGTGCTATGTGGCTGTTTCCCACTAGCTATGTATTTTACATTTGGTAGTGTATATATGTCCATTCCACTGTCTCACTTCACCCCAGCTTACACTTTCCCCTCCCTGTGTCCTCAAGTCCATTCTCTAGGTCTGCCTCTTTATTCCTGTCCTGCTCCTAGGTTTACCAGAACCTTTTTTTTTTAGATTCCATATATATGTGTCAGCATATGGTATTTTTTTTTCACTTTCTGACTTACTTCACTCTGTATGACAGACTCTAGGTCCATCCACCTCACTACAAATAATGGGATTTCGTTTCTTTTTATGGCTGAGTAATATTCCATTGTATATATGTGCCACATCTTCTTTATCCATTCATCTGTCGATGGACACTTAAGTTGCTTCCATGTCCTGGCTATTGTAAATAGAGCTGCAATGAACATTTTGCTACATGCCTCTTTGAATTATGGTTTTCTCAGGGTATATGTCCAGTAGTGGGATTGCTGGGTCGTACGGTAGTTCTATTTTTAGTTTTTATAGGAACCTCCATACTGTTCTCCATAGTGGATATATCAATTTACATTCCCACCAAAAGTGCAAGAGGGTTCCCTTTTCTCCACATCCTCTCCAGAATTTATTGTTTTTAGATTTTTTAATGATGGCCACTCTGACCGGTGTGAGGTGATACCTCATTGTAGTTTTGATTTACATTTCTCTAATGATTAGTGATGTTGAGCATTCATTCATGTGTTTATTGGCAATCTGTATATTTTCTTTGGAGAAATGTCTATTTAGGCCTTCTGCCCGTTTTTGGATTGGATTGTTTGTTTTTTTTAATTTGAGTTGCATGAGGTGCTGGTAAATTTTGGAGATTAATCCTTTGTCAGTTGCTTCATTGTTTATTTTATATATAATAGTTTGTACATCTTAATTCTCTACCCTATACTACCCCTCCCCTCCCACTAGTAACCATGAATTTGTTTTCTATATTTGTGAGTCGATTTCTGTTTTGTTATACTCACTAGTTTGTTTTTTTTCTTAGATTCCACATATAAGTAATACTATACTGTATTTGTCTTTCTCTATGTGACTTGTTTCACGTAGCATAATACCCTACAATTCCATCCATGTTGCTGCAAATGGCAAAATTTCATTCTTCGTTATGCCTGAGTAGCATTCCATTGTCTATATAATCCACCTCTTCTTTATCCATTCATCTGTTGATGGACACAGGTTGCTTCCATATCTTGGCAATTGTAAATAATGCTGCTATGAATATGGAGTTATGTACCTTTCTAAATTAGTGCTTTTGGTTTTTTTGGATATATACCCAGGAGTGGAATTGCTGGGTCATATTGTTAGTTCTATTTTTAGTTTTTTGAGAAACGTCCATACTGTTTTCCACAGTGGCTGAGCAATTTACATTCCCACCAACAATGTATGATGGTTTCCTTTTCTCCACATCTTCACCAACATTTGTTACTTGTGTTCTTTTTGGTATGTAACTATTTTCTTTCTTGGAATTATACATATACAATTTGAAAACAATAGCATACTTGATTTTATGTGATTTTTTTAAAAACTTGAAATAAAATTTACGTAACATAAATTTAACTTTAACATGTGTGATTTGATGACATATATTACCTTCATATATTGTGCAATCATCACCTCTATTAGTTCTACAACATTTTCATCATCCCAAAAGGAAATATCATATCCATTATTGTCACTCCCCACTTGTTCTCCTTCGAGCCTATGGCAACCACTAATCTGTTTTTTGCCTCTATTTATTACTTATTCTGCATATTTCATATACAATATGTGACCTTTTGTGACTGGTGATTTTAACCAGTATCTTCACCTTCCATGCACCTTTTTCTTTAGCCCTGAAGGCAGGAGAAAATTATTTACTTTCATATGTCACCCAGTGAAATTGGCCACGTTAGAGTTCCAAGTTCTCACCTTGAAAAGTTGGAAGCAGAACTCTCAGCACCTGTCTTAGAATGTGACAAGGTCAGTTGAGTTAAGGTGGTGGTGAGAAAGGGACTGGAGCCTTCCCCAGGCCATGGAAAAACTGGCAGTGATCCAGAAAGAGATTAATGTTTCATCAGTAGGGACTAAATTTCTCAGATTTTCTAGATGGAATGTTGTTCACAGTAATAAACAAATGTAGTGACTAAGTGACAACAGACATTGCAGCCTGGAAGCTGATGACCACAAAAGAAAATTTCCAATTTGGGAACATTGCTACACAACAATTTATTACAGAGGAAAAGAGAAATGCATACTGGGATAGGTAATAATAAGAACTAACATTCATTTAGTGTTTTCTATAGTTACTGTGGTAAACACATAGATGTATTAACTCTTTTGTGTCTCTTGAGTACATATCAGGTAGGTACTACTACTGTCCTCTTTGACTTCTGAAAATTGAGCCTTACAGAAGTTAACATTTTAAGACAGTAAGCAAAGGAGCAGGAATTTCACTCATGGTTTGTTATTTTTCAATAAGAACATTGAATCACCATATATTGATATGTATTAACAAGCAAAATGATTTTTTTAAACTTATACATCAGGTGCATTATGCAGTGTAAAAGGGCTGTAAATAAATATACTCTTAGGGAGAGCTAAACTGAGATACACTGATGGTTCAATCAGACAGGGCACATTAGGGTAGCCATGTAAATATTCAACTTCCATACCTAAACATTTCAGGTTTTCAACCAACAGTATTCTAGAGGTTATATTAGGAACACTTTGAGCACTGGTTATGGGACTGGAGATTTCAACTCTAGAGAGCACTATTTTAAACTTTCTTGCTCTCACTTACAACACGGTTTTTAGGAAGGGATTGAAATCTGGATTGCCATTGGCACCTGGAGAGATATTCAAAGATTACTTAAAGACATGATACTTTTTGTTTAGTCATAAGTAATTTTGCAAGTATTTGTAGCTTATGAAAAGGGTGCTAAATATCAACTATTTATTGTTAGTCAGTTAGTCATAGTTAGTGTATCAATCAGAGTCTTAGAGGAAAGAAATGACATTCTTCAACAGGAAACTAGAAAAGAGGCATTTCAATGGTTAAGGGACTATTTACTGGGTAAGGGAAACCAATAAGGTGGCAAAACACTATCAGACTAGTAACTACAGGAAACCAACATCAATTCTAGGAGAAGGAGTAATTAATAGGACCCTGGGAGAGTAACTATTTCTCTGGAGGTCAACCTATAGGACCTGTGGCTTTGTGTAAAGAGATGCATGTTACCTATGGTAACTCATAGGGAGGGAGCCAAGTGAATAAATGTACTGAACTACCTCCCTCTCACTTCTGATTTGCTGCTCATGCAGTACATGACAAAACTCTGTCAGAGAAGAACAGGAGAGCTTGTTGGCATAGTCAATGAGGTCAGCTCCCAGGGCACAGAACAGGATGGAGCGGAGGTGTAGAGAATACATCTAAAGAGGCAAATGGAAATATTCCAGAAATATATATTTTATCTTGTCACAAGTTGTTTTCAATCTTTCTATGCCCATCACATCTCATAAGACTGTAGAGGAAAATGGGAAAAGACTTTGGAATTCTCTTCCTGATATAAACCCCTGACCATCTCTCATGCTAATAAGTCAAACAAAGAACAGGTAATTATGCATTATGCATTTACACAATGGTGCACAACAGATTAATGTAAAAATAAATGTGACTTCCCCATAAGAGGATAACTGTCTTGTCATTGCTACTAGGCAGCTTGCTAGTTGATTGCACTACTTGAGCACTATTTAAGGTCGTTAAGCCTCTGTATTCAAAAATATATCATGCCAAGGGCTGTCCAAAGGCAAAGACAATGAAAGCTGGAATTTATCTTCTGTGACTGTCCTTACCCATTTATCTGTGTATCCTTCGGACCTCAGTCAAATGTCTTTATGCTATATCACTGGCTATCTAAGAGTATGCACAGTCTAGTTTTGCACTTATATAGATATATTTTTAGTTTTTAAAATCTCAGGACTACTTAAAACTCACTTCCCTTGGGTCCCATTCTGATGGATCAAGCATGGCAATTGTATACACAAACTGAGAAGCCAATTTAAGAAGAGACATGTTTAATGATGAATATATTTTTAGTACAGTGTTCCATTTGTAGTGGGAAAGGGATCTTCAATAGCTCAACACAGAAGTGTCTGAAGTAGGGAATTCTTTACTCACATAACAAATCACAATGAGAACCATCTTGACTACTCAGTGGTACAATTTTATAGCCCTTTTCATAAGCTACAAATACTTGCAAAATTACTTATGACTAATACAAAAAGTATTATGCCTTTAACTACTCTTCGAATATCTTTCCAGGTGCCAATGCCAATCCATATTTCGATCCCTTCTTAAAAATAGTGTTGTAAGTTTAACCTGTCATTCATTTATTCAAAAAAACATTTATTCAGTTCTGCTATATGCCAAGCATCAACTTACTTCTGGATATATTGAGATAAAAGCACTTTGGTCACTTTCAAGATGCTCATAATTAAGATGCTCTGGACCAAGTCAAAGAGAAACAGATAATGCCTAGAAGTGGAGAATTTAAGAAGCAATTTGAGGAAAGAGTAGAATAAAGTATTGCAAGTTGGGAAGCAGAAGGTGAGGAAAGGATACAAAAAGTGTTCTGAAAGGATTTCTTGAGCTGAGTTCTGAGATTCTAGTAGGAAAGAGTTGTGTAAAGAATGGAGAAACAATTTTCCAGGCCACCAAAATGGCATGACAGCATGGGATATTTGAGGAACAGTAAAATTGAAAGATGGAATACTTATAAGAAGGAACAAGAGCTGAGATTGGGAAATGAGACAGGAACATATTCTTCAGGTCATTATAAACCATCATAGGATTTTGGATATCATATATCATCCAATGGACCTTATTTCATTATCCAATGAGGATAAAACCCAAGAGATTGCACACAGTGTGTTTGTGTTTGTGTTATTCTGATAAGAGATGCAATGGAGATATTGCTATTCATTGTGCCATTAAGTCTTCCTTCTAGGCACACAAGAAGACATTTTCCAGGGCACCATAGGTGAGGCCAGAAGCGTGGATCCTCACTCCGTGCAAATCCTCCACTTAGGCAGTTGCTTCTGGGGAACAGTGGCAGATAAGAATTTGGGGAAGATTGGGACCCAACCTCGATTCTCTCAAAGGCTGCCTCCCCCCTGTACTTTGAAATGTTTACATGATCAGTTTGGGCCTGGGAAATGCCAAGGAAATCACAGTCAAGGACCTGAAAATTCTAATATGCTGCAGTCAAGTGTATCTGGAACCCTATACCTCAGTCCTGACTGTAGGGAAGGAAGTTCTGCCAGCTCTGTTTCCTTGTCCTCCTATCTAAGTGCTGTGGATTGAGATTGGACGGATAGGAGAGGACAGTAAAGAACTTTGCATTGAGGAGAAGAGACTGGTTCAAGATGGCAGAGTAGAAGGACATGCACTCACTCCCTCTTGTGGGAGCACTGGAGTCACAATTAACTGCTGCACAATCATCAACAGGAAGACATTGGAACTCTCCAAAAAAGATACCCCACATCCAAAGACAAAGGAGAAGCCACAGTGAGATAGTAAGAGGGGTGCAGTCACAATAAAATCAAATCCCATATCTGCTGGGTGGGTGACTCACAAGCTGGAGAAAAATTATACCACAGAAGTCCACCCACTGGAGTGAAGGTTCTGAGCCACATGTCAGGCTTCCCAAGCTGGTGGTCCAGAAATGGGAAGAGGTATTCCCAGAGAATCAGACTTTGAAGGCTAGTGGAATTTGATTGCAGGACTTTGGCAGGACTGGGGGAAACAGAGACTACACTCTTGGAAGACACAAACAAAGTACTGTGTGCATCAGGACTCAGGGGAGTGAGCAGTGACACCGTGGGAGACTGAGCCTGACCTACCTGTTAGTGTTGGAGGCTTTCCTACAGAGGAAGGGGTGGCTGTGGCTCACCATGGGACAAGGACCCTGGCAGCAGAAGTTCTGGGAAGTGCTCCTTGGTGTGAGCCCTCCTGGAGTCCATCATTGGCCTCACCATGGAGCCAGGTAGGCTCCAGTTCTGGGTCGCCTCAAGACAAACAACCAACAATGAGGAAAACCAGCCCCACACATCAGCAGACAAGCAGATTAAAGTTTTACTGAGCACTGCTCACCAGAGCAACACCCAGTTCTACCCACCACCAGCCCCTCCCATCAGGAAGCTTGCACAAGACTCTTAGATAGCCTCATCCACCAAAGAACAGACAGTAGAAGCAAGAAGAACTACAATTCTGCAGCCTGTGGAATGAAAACCACATTAACAAAAAGATAGACAAAATGAAAAGGCAGAGGACTATGTACCAGATGAAGGAACAATATAAAACTCCAGAAAAACAACTAAATGAAGTAGAGATAGACAACCTTCCAGAAAAAGATTCAGAATAATGATACTGAAGATGATCCAGGATCTCAGGAAAAATGGAGGCAAAGATCGAGAAGATGCAAGAAATGTTTAACAAAGACCTAGAAGAATTAAAGAACAAATAAACAGAGATGAACAATACAATAACTGAAATGAAAAATACACTAGAAGGAATCAACAGCAGAATAACTGAGGCAGAAGAACAGATAAGTGACCTGGAAGACAGAATGGTGGAAATAACAGCCAAGGAGCAGAATAAAGAAAAAGAATGAAAAGACTTGAGGACAGACTCAGAGACTTCTGGGACAACTTCAAACGCACCAACATTCCCATTATAGGGGTCCCAGAGGAGAATAGAGAGAGAAAGGAAATGAGAAAATATTTGAAGAGATTATAGTTGAAATCTTCCCTAACATGGGAAAGGAAATAGCCACCCAAGTCCAGGAAGCTCAGAGAGTCCCAGGCAGGATAAACACAAGGAGAAACACATGGGGAGAAACATAGTAATCAAACTGTCAAAAAGACAAAAATTATTAAAAGCAACAAGGGAAAAATGTCAAATAACATACAAGAGAATTCCCATAAGGTTAACTGCTGATTTTTCAGCAGAAACTCTACAAGCCAGCAGGGGGTGGCATGATATATTTAAAGTGATGAAAGGGAAGATCCTACAAGCAAGATTACTCTATCCGGCAAGGATCGCATTCAGATTCGCCAGAGAAATCAAAAGCTTTACAGACAAGTAAAAGCTAAGAGAATTCAGCACCACCAAACCAGCTCTACAACGAATGCTAAAGGAACTTCTCCAGGCAGGAAACACAGAGAAGGAAAAGACCTACAAAAACAAACCCAAAACAATTAAGAAAATGGCAATAGAAACATATATATCAATAATTACTTCAAATGTAAATGGATTAAATGCTCCAACCAAAAGACACACACTAGCTGAATGGATAGAAAAACAAGACCCATCTATATGCTGTCTACAAGAGACCCACTTCAGACCTGGGGACACATAGAGACTGAAAGTGAGGGGATGGAAAAAGATATCCCATGCAAATGGAAATCAAAAGAAAGCTGGAGTAACAATACTCATATCAGATAAAATAAACTTTAAAATAAAGAATGTTACAAGAGACAAGGAAGGACACTACTTAATGATCAAGTGATCGATCTAAGAAGAAGATATAACAATTATAACTATATATGTACCCAAAATAGGAGCACCTCAATACATAAGGCAACTGCTAACAGCTCTAAAAGAGGAAATCCACAGTAACACAATAATAGTGGGGGAGTTTAACACCTCACTTACACCAATGGACAGATCATCCAGACAGAATACTAATAAGGAAATACAACCTTTAAATGACACAATAAACGAGATAGATTTAATTGATATTTATAGGACATTCCATCCGAAAACAGCAGACTACACTTTCTTCTCAAGTGAACACAGAATATTCTCCAGGACAGATCATATCTTGGGTCACAAATCAAGCCTCAGTAAATTTAAGAAAATTAAAGTTATATCAAGCATCTTTTCTGACCACAACACGATGAGATTAGAAATAAATTACAGGGAAAAAAACATAAAAAACACAAACACATGGAGGTTAAACAATACATTACTAAATAACCAAGAGGTCACTGAAGAAATCAAAGAGGCAATCAAAAAATACCTAGAGACAAATGACAATGAAAACATGATGAGCCAAAACCTATGAGATGCAGCAAAAGCAGTTCTAAGAGGGAAGTTTATAGCAATACAATCCTACCTCAAGAAACAAGAAAAATCTCAAATAAACAATCTAACCTTAGAGCTAAAGGAACTAGAGAAAGAAGACAAACAAAACCCAAAGTTAGCAGAAGGAAAGAAATCATAAAGATCAGAGCAGAAATAAATGAAATAGAAACAAAGAAAACAACAACAAAGATCAATAACACTAAAGGCTGGTTCTTTGAGAAGATAAACAAAATTGATAAACCTTTAGCCAGGCTCATCAAGAAAAAGAGGGAAAGGACTCAAATCAATAAAATTAGAAATGAAAAAGGAGAAGTTACAACAAACACTACAGAAACACAAAGCATCATAAGAGGCTACTACAAGCAACTCTATGCCAATAAAATGGAAAACCTGGAAGAAATGGACAAATTCTTAGAAAGGTGTAACCTTCCAAGACTGAACCAGGAGGAAATAGAAAATATGAACAGACAAATCACAAATAATGAAATTGAAACTGTGATTAAAAATCTTCCAACAAACAAAAGTCCAGGACCAGATGGCTTCACAGATGAATACAATCAAACATTTAGAGAGGAGCTAACACCAATCCTCTCAAACTCTCCCCAAAAATTGTAGAGGAAAGAATACTCCCAAACTCATTCTACAAGGCCACCATCACCCTCATACAAAAACCAGAGAGCCATACTACAAAAAAAGAAAATTACCGACCTATATCACTGATGAATACAGATGCAAAAATCCTCAACAAAATACTAGCAAACAGAATCCAACAACACATTAAAAGAATAATACACCATGATGACGTGAGATTTATCCCAGGGATGCAAAGATTCTTCAGTATACGCAAATCAATCATTGTGATACACCATATTGACAAATTGAAAAATAAAAACCATATGATCATCTCAATAAATGCAGAAAAAGCTTTTGACAAAATTCAACACATATTTATGATAAAAATTCTCCAGAAAGTGGACATAGAGGGAACCTACCTCAGCATAATAAAGGCCATATACGACAAACGCACAGCAAACATCATTCTCAATGTTGAAAAACTGAAAACATTTCCTCTAAGGTCAGGAACAAGACAAGGATGTCCACTGTCACCACTCTTATTCAACATAATTTTGGAAGTCCTAGCCATGGCAATCAGAGAAGAAAAATAAATAAAATGAATCCAAATTTCAAAAGAAGAAGTAAAGCTGTCACTGTCTTCTAATGACATGATACTATACATAGAAAATCCTAAAGATGCCACCAGGAAACTCCTAGGGGTAATCAATGAATTTGGTAAAGTTGCAGGATACAAAATTAATGTACAGAAGTTTCTTGCATTCCTCTACACTAACAACGAAAGACCAGGAAGAGAAATTGAGGAAACACTCCCATTCACCATTGCAACTCAAAGAATAAAATACCTAGGAATAAACCTACCCAAGGAGGTAAAAGACCTGTACTCAGAAAACTATGAGACACTGATGAAAGAAATCAAAGATGACACAAACAGATGGAGAGGTATACCATGTTCTTGGATTGGAAGAATCAATAATGTGAAAATGACTATACTACCCAAAGCAATCTACAGATTCAACGTAATCCCTATCAAATTACCAATGGCATTTTTTACAGAAGTAGAACAAAAAATCTTAAAATTTGTATGGAGATACAAAAGACCCCGAATAACCAAAGCAATCTTGAGGTAAAAGAAACAGAGCTGGAGGAATCAGACTCCCTGACTTCAGACTATACTACAAAGTTACATTAATCAAGACAATATGGTACTGGCACAAAAACAGAAATATAGATAAATGGAACAGGATAGAAAGCCCAGAGATAAACCCACACACCTATGGTCAAATAATCTATGACAAAAGAGGCAAGGATATACAATGGAGAAAAGACAGCCTCTTCAATAAGTGGTGCTGGGAAAACTGGACAGCTACATGTAAAAGAATGAAATTAGAACACTCTAAAACCATACACAAAAATAAACTCAAAATGGGTTAAAGGCCTAAATGTAAGACTGGACACTATAAAACTCTTAGTGGAAAACATAGGAAGAACAATTTTGATGTAAATCATAGAAAGGTCTTTTTGGACCCACCTCCTATAGTAATGGAAATAAAAACAAAAATAAACAAATGGGACCTAATGAAACTTAAAAGCTTTTGCACAGCAAAGGAAACCATAAACAAGATCAAAAGACAACCCTCAGAATGGGAGAAAATATTTGCAAACAAATCAATGGACAAAGGATTAATCTCAAAAATATATAAACAGCTCATGTAGCTCAATATTAAAAAAACAAACAACCCAATCCAAAAATGGGCAGAAGACCTAAATAGACATTTCTCCAAAGAAGGCATACAGATGGCCAAGAGGCACATGAAAAGCTGCCCAACGTCACTAATTATTAGAGAAATGCAAATCAAAACTACAGTGGGATATCATCTCACACCAGTCAGAATAGCCATCACCAAAAATTCTACAAACAATAAATGCTGGAGAGTGTGTGGAGAAAAGGGAACCCTCTTGCACTGTTGGTGGGAATGTAAATTGATACAGCCACAATGGAAAACAGTATGGAGGTTCCTTCAAAAACTAAAAATAGCATTACCATATGACCCAGCAAACCCACTCCTGGACATGTACCCAGAGAAAACCATAATTCAAAAAGACACATGCCCCCCAGTGTTCATTGCAGCACTATTTACAATAGCCAGGACATGGAAGCAACCTACGTGTCCATCGACAGATGAATGGATAAAAAAGACGTGGCACATATATACAATGGGATATTACTCAGCCATAAAAAAAAATGAAATTGAGTTATGTGTAGTGAGGTGGATGGACCTAGTATCTGTCATACAGTGTGAAGTAAGTCAGAAAGAGAAAAACAAATACCATATATTAACGTATATATGTGAAATCTAGAAAAATGGTACAGATGAACCAGTTTGCAAGGCAGAAATAGAGACACAGATGCAGAGAACAAATGTATGGATACCAAGGGGGGAAAGTGGGGGTTGGGGTGGTGGTGGAATGAATTGGGAGATTGGGATGGACATATGTACACTAATATGTATAAAATAGATAAGTAATAAGCACCTGCTGTGTAAAAATAAAATAAATTAAATTTAAATAAAAAGACATTTTCCATACTCCTACGATCTCGTTTTGGGACTTAAGACTTGTTCTGGCACAACTGGAGTATACCACTTCAGGATCTAGCTTCTCAAATATACTGCAGCACACTCTACATTCTTTCATTTCATCTGTCAGTTGATTAAATATAGGTGACCCAGTAGAGAACTCCATGGAAGCCCTAGAAAACAGCAGAGCTATGTGATGAGGATCATTTTGTCATCACTTGAAGAACTGTTCAGGAGAGCAGCCACAGACAGTGGCATGAGCAAGGAATAAACTTTGCTGAGGTAGGCTGCTGGGATTTGGTGATGTTAGTCTTTTAGAGTAAGTAACATGAATTACACTCACTAATACCAGAGAGTCCATTGAATCTTCAGCAAAGGAGCACTATAACCAAGTACATATTTTAGTAAGATTACTTTAGCAATGGTATAGAGAACAAACTAGAGATGTTATTGGAGGCTGGGATACCAGTCATGATTAGTGTAATAATCCAAGTAGGAAATAAAGATGTTTTTAATTACAACGAGAGTGAAGATGGCAAGAAGAAGATGCCATTATAGGATATTAACAGTCCAGAGGCAAAGTGCTCAAGGATTAATTTCATGGTTCCAGGGCAGTTGTTCTTAACCTTGCCTGCACCCTAGAATTAACTGACAGTATTTTAAATAGGTTAATGACCAGACTGTACCTGAGATTAACTAGGTGAAAAAAAGTATATTTGGCAACTCCCTAGGTTATTCCAATTGGCAGCCAAGAATGAGAACCACTTCTTTAGAGCCATGGTTCTTAGAATGTGGTTCCTGGCCCAGAGGTATTAGTGTCACCTGGGAACTTGTTAGAAATTCAAATTCTAATGTCCAGCCTAAGGTGATCAATTATTCCTGTTTACCTGGGACTGAAGGATTTCTTGATATAAAAGACTTTTAGTGTTAAAACTTGATCGTTCCCCACATCAGATCTACTAAAACAAAAATTCTAGGGGTGAGGCCCAGCAATCTGCAACCCATAGCATCATATTTGGCACATGATAAGCTCTTACCATTTTGTTGAGTGAATAAATGAATGAAAAATCTAAAATATCTTGACCTATGCTCTTTGTACAAAACCAGACTCCTTCAGATACACTGTCCTTAGTACCATACAGGTTGGAGGTATCCAGGTTAGCTCTTTAGTTCAAAGGACTCAAAATTAATTCTTGTTATAAGCTAAATTAATTCTTCTTTTCTAATCAGCAGTCTTTCTGGGATGTTGGTTTTGTATTATATTTTGCATGTACTGATTGTCTGACATTAAGTCCAGTTGGAGTTAACTTGTGTTTGTTTTTCCTTGAACAATATTTCCAATTTAATATAGAAGTGGGCAATTTACTTATTATCATTACTTACTTCATTTACTAGAATAAAGATATTCCTAGATCTAGGCACAAAGTAGAAAGTCAGACCTGTGGATTTTCCTTCTGTCTTTTACTGAATGACCCCAATACATCTGGATAAACAGACAGTCGGCCAAGCAGACTACAGCTGGAGGTAAATTTAGGGATTAGCTGATACAGCTGCATTTTGACACATAAGTAGAGGAACAATACACTGTGGTTTGTCAGAAAACGTCACAGTTTAATTATTACTAGTGCCCTCCTTAATTGTTAAACATTTAGAAAGTTAATTATATGGTCACCCAACATATGAGGAATTTGAAATCTGAAGAGTTGATGTGACCTAATGCTAAGACAAGTGGTATGTTGGTGACAGAACTGAACATATGGGAAAATAGTTGTTTAATCTCTTTATACATTAATCTGCTTTTCCAACTGATTTAAAAATCAAACTTACATAAAATAATATCATGCCAGCAATAGTGTTGTTGTTAAGCATAAAGATCTGCAACCAGATTTCTATGTCTGGATCTCAGCTTCATCAATAGCCAGCTCTGTGACTTTAATTTCTCCATGTCTCAGTTTATAAAAGAATGATGATGATAATAACAATAGTACCTAACTCTTAGGGATTTTAAAGAACTAAATAATTAATCACATGCACGTTATAGGTAAAGCCCTTAGACATTGCCTGGCCCATAATAAGCACCATGCATGCATGTGTTAGATTTTTATTATCATCTTATCTGCTATGAACTACCCTCCCCTCACTGGCACTTCATAGTCCAGCAGTGATAAACCCTGCTTCATGAATTTGCATGTCCCTAAAAGTGAGCAGAGAAAAGGCAAAGGCTGTGGTTTATGACTACTGCATCCCAAATAACCAGTATGGAAATGGCAACAAGATAAGCTCTTAATACATGCTTCTTGAATAAATGAATGAAAGAATTAATAAAATAATGGACCTATATTTGAGAGAGGTGTCCCCACTCCAACTTATTTTTGGAACTCCATCTTTTGAAAGGAGTGCCCTTCAAAGAAAATCCCACAAAACCCTGGGTCATTTAGAATCCCTGATTGAGACATGGAGAGACTCTGAATGAAGAGACATTTAAGGGCACTAACACAAGGGATAGAATTCCAGAGGAAGTTTTCCTGTTTTTGTGATGATCTATTATTGTACACATATCTCTGAAATTTTAAAATTTAATTTTCCTACATTGCCTGTAATTCTACCAATTGGACAATAACTTAGGTTAAATATCTTCTTTAAAAGAGTGGAATGACCAATAAGGAGGATACAGTATTATTAATAATAATTAAAAAAAATTCATACAGTTTAGTTCTATGCAATTGCATTTTCTTTCTTTTCCTTTTCTGTCTTTTCTCTCAAAACTACATGGACACTGTTACCCTCACAGATTTTATAATAGGTGTTACCAATGGCATAGAAACCATAGAATAAAAGCAAAATTAAATATTTTATTTGAAAATTCACCTCGATATAATGAGAGTATGTGTCTATATCTAAACTTTCTCTTCTTATAATGACACTAGTCATATTAGATTAGAGGTCACTCAACCTCATTTTAACTTAATTACCTCTGTAAAGATCCTTTCTCCAACATTCTAAGATCTTGGGGATAGAAGTCAACATATGATTTTTGGGGGAGTAGGGACAAAATTCAGCCCATTCTTTTAAATGGTGGCAGGAAATTGTGAACATCTCTGGTATTATTATTGAAGGCTCTACCCTGATTAGTTATCTAGGGAATATAAGTCTAGATGAATGCTCAGGTAACAAACAGTAGACAATATTAGGTATACTACTCTTAATATGTCCTATTGGACAAAATTATACCTCCTTGTAAAATGAAAATTTTCAATATAGCTAGAAAATATTTTAGGGCCATGAAATTCTCTTAATTATAATACTTGACATTTATTAAGAAATCTAAATTACTCTTAATGTAAGAAGTCATCTGTCTCCCCAGTTTATTTTTGAGGTATGTGTTACATATAATACATAGTAATTATTCTTGACATTGGGGCCTGGCCATTGATGTTGCAGCACATACTAAACCAAATCAGCATAAAAAGTCTCTTACAAGGCATACCAAGTTAAGCTCATGTTTAGTTTTCAATTATTCCTTATCCTCAGGGCAGGGGGAGTTAATACTAGAGTCAAAACAATGGAAACAAGCAGTCTGGGTAAAGACTCAGTGGTATAGAGCTGAGTACCACTGTGGAAACAAGAAGGTACAAAAGAATGAATATGCAATTTCAGCAGTCACTGTTTTTGCCTTTGTATCCTACTGGGCACTGGCAGTCCCTGGTCAGTGGAATCACAGTTCTCATAAACTATGCATATGCACAACAAGTGAAGGAGAAATATGGAAACAGAAAGACAGAAGGAAGTAGATGCAAATGAACAATTTTAGAATGTTGCCTGTGTATCAGTAGAAAGAGTAGGGAAAGCTTGCTATGGACCAAAAAGAATCTAAAAGCCTACATACTTTGCTCTGTACCCTGATATGCCCTTATTTTTATCTAGAAGTAAGAAACTAATCCTAAGGTAAGGTTTTATGTACACACACACACACATACAAATAAAACCTTATGAATATATACATTCATATGTGTATAAATATATATTTTATGTACACACACACACATATATTCATATGTATATAAATATATATTTGTATGATTCACAATTTGTATTTCACATTAGTTGCTATTTAGTTTAACACTAAATTAGGACAAGTGTTGTTTCTACAATAGTTGGGGCCATAAGCATAAAGATCAGTTCAGGTAAAGCACCAGTAGATAACAGTACCTGGTATTACTCTTTTTTTTCTAGGGCAACAGTGACACATATCCACTCAGACTTGACAATGCAAGCTCAACTACATCACTTGGCAGAAAAAATTAATCTGCAAATGATAAGGCTGACCTACAAGGCCTTTCCACTGAAAAATAAAAGAGAAGTCCTTTTCTTTTATCCCTAAAACTTTTACATTTTATTTCTATTGAATTAAAAAAATATTGCTATGAGAGAATTGTGTCCTTCCCAAAATTTATATGTTGAAGACCTGTCTTCCACTGTGATGGTATTTGGAGATGGGGACCTTTGTGAGATTTAGATTTAGATGAGGTCATGAGGGTGACCTCATGATGGAATTAGTGCCCTTATAAGAAAGGACACCAGAGAACATGCTCTCTCTCTCTCTTTTTACACACACACACACACACACACACAAAGGCATGTATGCATACATGCATGCACACACCCCCCATCCTCCAGGATAGGCCATGTCAGTATATAGTGAAAAAGATGCTGGCTACAAGCCAGGAAGAAGGCTCTCACCAGAACTTAATAATGCTGGCACCCTGACCTTGGAACTCCAGTCTCCAGAACTGTAAGAAAAAATATTTCTGTTGTTTAAGGCACATAGTCTATGGCATTTTCTTATTGCAGTTAAGCAGAATAATACAAATATCTTGAGTATGCTCGTTGGAGTTTAAATTCAGAAGGGTTTAAAAAGATCTTGGAATGGAAGAGGCACTTTCTTTATCAACACAGAGGTAATAATAACCCTTCATTTCTTAATGAATGTGTAGGAGGGAGAAAAGAGTTTAATGAGTATCTAGTAGAATATATTTCAGGAATATACATTTTCTCATTTAGTTCACAGTCATTTAATGAAGTACAAAATACTTTTGGAGCAGAATGTTAACATAATTGCTTAAGTATGAAAACTTAGTCCTGTTTTTCTTTTTCTTTATTTCTTTGCTACATTGGAAAGAGAGAATGCAAAATATTCTCCCCCACCACCACTTATCCTCCAGCTCCTAGGAGGATTTGAGGACTAAGTCCTTCCCATCCTTGATGGAAAAGCACTTTGTTTTTTGTTGATTGTTTTTCCTTGTAGTGGGCCATTAGGGTCAATTAGGAAATAAACAACAAGAAAAGAGTAGAGAGATTTCCCTAAGAAGCAAAGTGACTTGAAAGAAGAAGGAAGAATACAGGAGCCCATTTATCCCTTGCCTCCCAGACTTTATAAAGAAAAAGAGGATCCCCTTGCTGGGGTGTGATGGAGAGAGGGCTGAGGTACTGGAACAGGGTACTTGGAATACTATATCTTGAAGAGTCCCTGGGAAGCCTAAAGATCCCAGAGAAGTGGCTGTGTGACGTGGCTAGGGCCAAGAATTATAGCCCCTTAGAAAATGCCGCACTTTGACCTAAGAAGTCTTAACATTTCCCTCAGCGTGTTTTAACTTTAGACCGGGTTCTTCTTGACTATGGGGCTCTAAACTCCCTTTTCTTAAGCATCTGCAATTTAAAATTATCTCTGTCCCTTTGAGATGTAAAGCATCTCCCAGCCTCTTGCCAGTTTTACACTCCTCAAATGAGGCTATTCAGTAAGAAAACAAAAGATATGGAAGTCAAGCAAGGTTCCAAATGACTGCCAAGTTTACGCTATTGAAATCATGCTATAACCATGAAATAATCATGCTATAATCCCTTACAGTATATTTCTATTTTACATACATCATAAATGTTATATAATATTGGTTCCAAATTTTTAGCATGGGATTCAAGGCTAACTCTGACCTTGCTTCTGCCTACCCATTTAGCTTCATTCTCAGTAATTCTCCATTCTCCCTCCCCTGCACTTACATCCTAGTCATATGCACACACAGAACATGCAGTTTCTCTAAAGTATTATGCACTTTCTGGTTGAGATGCCCTTATATTTGTCGTTCTGCCATAATAACATTTTTCTTCTTTCATAATCTTGATAAGTTTTATACATCTTACAATTTCATCTCAAGTGTAATGTCTAGGTAGACTCTCCTCATTTATTTCCTTTTTCCTGTCAAGGTTAGTTGTGAATCTGAACTTCTGTAACAGATGTCCATATGCCCTCAGACCTTACCATTATAGTGCATACCAGTCCAACTTTCAGCTGCCAGGATCTACCTCCCTTTGCCAGAAGGCTTTCTCTCATTCTCCCTTTCTTCCTGTTCATACAGCAGGTGGACAATGCTGGGAAATCAATGGCCTGGCCCTATTCCACTGAAGTGTGTGTTCCACACGGTTTCCTTGAATTCTCCAGAAGATGTTAACCCAGTGGCTTACCAGTGATACCTTACTTTTTATTACATCCTTTATATCAGCTGCCTTCCCTTGCTTTCTCACTTTCCCACTTCCCTACCAGTGTTTCCTTTACCTGCCAAATAAATTATTTTCACCCAAATCCTTGTGTTAGGTCTGTTTCTTGGGGGAACAAAACTAGGACAGCATCCCATAGTACTCATCACAGTGTATTATAATTATTTGCTTTTGAACTTTTTAGAGTGCTTCAAGAGCTGGGATTGCATTTTGTATCTGTATTCTCCACTCTTAGCAGAAAGTATGCACCTAGTAATCATGCAATAAAAATTCACCAAATCAGTAAACAGTGCTTAATAGAATCTGCTGAGCTGAACTAGAAAACAAGGTTTCTTAATTTAAGAAGGAAGGAGACAAATATGTCTCACATGGCTTGGTTTGGGGGATGCTTTTCAGTTTCTTGCAGAGTTTCTGTAATATAATTCTGTTAGCAGAGATTTAGAGAATAATTGTTTTCCAACTCTGATTTTGTTTATTCCTTTGCACTGATGATTCATAACCTATAATTTAGCAGCTCTCAATGTTCAGCACTGTTTTTCAGAATGAACAAATATGATTAATGTCAAAAAGTACCTTTTCTGTACATTACAGCATCGCCATCACTTCAGGGTTGTGACTTCTGTACTTCCTTTTAATTCTGGGAAGCCACACCTGAATTTCTTTCTTTAAGTTTTGGTTATTGTCATCTAAATCTGTTGAGAAAAAAAATTCATAGAGGAAAAATATGTTCTTGTTTATGGTAAAAATTTTGAAATTTATTCTTTCTAGATGTTACCAGTCAGTAAACATAGCAATTACATATATTGCCAGCATCAACATAGCTTCTTTAAAACAAAATAAAATAAAATAAACAAGAAAATGCTATCCTCAGTCGTTGTTCAATGGAGCAATATTTTTAAAATACCCTGTTTACTCTCCTTTGGTGGTAAACCTGTAGGCATTAAAACTACCTATATTGGAACAGATTAGCCTCTCTGATTCTTTCTGTATATAAACACTCACCTTCCCTTTCTCTGTCTTTTGATTATCCCAAAAGTTTATAAGTATATATATAAAGTATTTTTGGAACTTAAAAATAAAATTTCTCTTTTGTATTCCTAAGTCCACTTTAGACTTTGCAGCTGTTGTTTAGGAAATATTCAATTCAATTTTTCCCCTTCCTCCAGAGCAAAGAATAAACATTCTTGTTCTGATGACATAGGACTTGGCTATGTGCCTTGCATAGGGATGTCAGTGAATGTGACCTACCCCACATTCAATCAGAGGCTTTTTATAGGCTCCATGATTTGGCTTGCACAACCTCTTTCACTACTGCCTCTGTTGTGAGAAGGTGAGAAAGGATGTGCATTCAAGGGCTACTGTTTCTTTGACCTGGGTCTCAGAATGGGAAACAAAGGAAACCAACATAAAAATGAACTTCCACATGAAGTGAAGCCACCACAGCTCACCCACAGATCTGTGAATGAGACATCAGTTCATCTTTAGCCACTGAAGTATTGTTTATTGCAATGTTATCACCTCAAAGCTGACAAATGCAGCCATTTCCATGCAAATAAGTAAGAGAGTCAAAATTTTGATATTTGAAAAATGGTTTAATATTTAGTAACTTTATTATCTATATTCACTATGAATAGAATTCAGATATTGATCTCATAAACTATTAATAAACATAATTTCATTTTTCTTCCTTTTTGAAATCTGAGCTGTTCTATTTGTCCATTTATACATTCTAATACCTCCAAATGGAACCAAATAATTTTCACCAAAATATCAAAGTTTAAGAAACAATGACCACTTTGGCTGTTTTCACCAGAATGCTTATGATACTAATTTGGGCACTTGTATTATATAGGCTACATATTGTGAAAGGGAGAAGAAAATTCACATTTCCTTTTATTCATAGTATTTGCAATATGACTGACACATTGTAGGTGATTTGTAAGGATTTGATTATATTTAAGTGCAATGTCTTGTTACTATTCTAATCTGGTTAACCACTGGAGGTTGGGAAAACACCGTGAAAGAACAACTTGACTATAAAGCTTCAGTTGTGCTTTCTTTTTCAAGCATTGAAAAAATTATTTAAGCTTTTATTTATTAATGAAACAAATACATATTGATTATCAACCTGGCCAGGTATCTGTGTTTCAACTCCAAGAAATTTATAGTCTATTTGAATATAAAATGGAAATATGAATCAGGGAGAAAGGTAAAGGATATTCTGTTGTCTATCATTGAAGAAGGCAGGTTTTGTTTCCTTTCCATGCTAAGAGAGGGAATCAGTGACATGACAATTATGCTCATCATTGGGGAAGAAGAGTTTTCAACACATAGTTTGATTCTGCTGAAGCTAATTCTGATGATAATTTGTATTGATCACTCAACACCATTTGAATTTCTAGCAATGGTACAAGTAATAGTAACATCTGCTTGAAGAAAAGATATGAAAATGTTCTATTGAATATATTGCCCATTTTATAAAGAAATTCGATATTTGAATAGATACCTGCAGTGCTTATTTCTCATTGAAGAACACAGCATTTCCCTTGTTTCCTTATAAATAAGGCCTGATCAGGGAAACAATCCTTTGCATAACTAATTAATCAATATCAAAATTTATAACTTTCTGCTAGCAAAGGACTTTCATATTGAATTCTAACATTCTTGAGACTGTTAATATCTAAGAGGAAAGTCCTTGTGAGACTTATTCCATTACAAAGATCAGCAAACTGTGGTCTGCTAGCTAAATCTACTCACTGTCTTTTATTATTATTATTATTGAGGTATAATTGACATATAACATATTAATTTTGGGTGTACAACCTAATGATTTGATATTTGTATATATTATAAAATGATCACCACAATAAATCTAGTTAGCATCTGCAAACTGTTTGTTTTTGTAAATAAAGTTTTTTTTGAAACATGGCCATGCTCATTCATGTATTGCCTACAATAAAAGCAATAACAAACTTAAAATTATTTTCATGTAGTCCTTTGCAGAAAAATGTTGTACACTCCTGCTCTATTACCTATAGATCGGTGACAGAGTATGATTTTTTTGCATTATTACCTGAAATCTGAGTTAAGCATTATTCAATTCTTGCTAGGCAGTTAGAGGTAAAATAATGCATTATATTTGAAAGCTCCCTTTGTCAGGAGATTTAAAGTTTGACTTTTGCCATGTTGTTTATCCATTCCTTCAGCAAGTCTGAAAATATCAAGTCTTTTTATTTCCACTTTGTGGAAATCTTGATGGGGGACGTGTGGTTATGTATTAAGGAAAAACGTTAGTGCATTTTGGGTGTTAGAAGAATCAGAAAAATGTTCAGATGACGATGAGTCTTTTATTGTCTTTAAACCTTTTTTAGGGTGTCCTTTTTAAAGGCACTGTAAGTGTGGATGAAAAGGGAGAAAACAGGAAGTAAGAAAATAGAATTTCTTTTAAAAATATCCTGCAAGTCTTTCTTTTACTCTTCCAAAATAGTCTTTACCTAAATGGTTTGAATTTAGTGACCTTCTATAGTATCTACTGATACCTACTATCTCTGCATTAAAGCATGTATTATCTTTACAGGGACCACTAGTAATATCTGTCCAGATCACTTATGTTACTTAGTCTGAAAAAAAATAAGAGAGAGGGGGCAATCAAAATGGTGGAGTTAGGGGGACTTTGAGCTCACCTTCCCCAATGAAGACATCAAAAATATTTCAACATGTGGAGCAATTCTCACTGAGAATAAACTGGAGACATGCAAAAAGGCTTTTCTCAACCAAGGTTAAAGAAAGATCCACACAGAGTTAGGTAGGAAGGAGGGGGAATCGTCCAACAGATGAATGGATAAAGAAGTCCTGGTGTGTATATATATATATAAAGAAGTCCTGGTGTATGTATACATATATGCAGAGATAGTAGGTAACAGTAGATATTATAAAAACTCACTAATTTCAGACTATGTAGGTAAAGACTATTTTGAAAGAGTAAAAGAATGACTTGTAGGATATTTTTAAAAGAAATTCTATTTTTTTACTTCCTTTTTCTCCCTTTTCATCCATATTTACAATGCCTTTAAAAAGGACACCCCAAAATGTTTAAAGATAATAAATAATAACAATATATACATAATTATATATATATGCACAATGGAATACACATCTGTAATAAAGAATGAAATTTTGCCTTTTGCAGCAATATGGAGGGACCTGGAGGTAATTATGCTTACAGAAATAAGTCAGACAGAGAAAGACAGATGCTGTATGTTATCACTTAAATGGAATCTAAAAATTCAAACAAATGAATAAATAAAACAAAACAGAAAAATACTCACAGATACAGGGAATAAAATAGTGATTACCAGCGGGCAGAGGGATGGGGTGTGGGGCAAGATGGGGATAGGGAATTAAGAAGTACAAACTATTCTGTATAAAATACTTAAGATACTAGGATATATTGCACAGCACAGGGAATATAGCTAATATTTTATAACTTTAAATGAAGTATAATCTATAGAAATACTGAATAACTATATTGTACACCTGAAACTAATAGCTTAAATCAACTATACTTTAATTAAAAAAAGAGAGAATAAGAGTGATTTTTGATTTGCTCTTTGCTTATGTTCTTGTACTTATAAGATGCTGTCACAATTACTTGACAAATATACAGTGAAGCACATCTGTTGGTTTTGAACTGGCACAGCTGAAAGTTCCTCAGCTTCTGTACTAAACTTTCTATATGGGGATGATTTTTAGTTGCCTATTCCGTCTGTATTTATGCAAATTACAGTGTTATTTATAAGTAAGTAAACAATCATTTCTAAAACAACATCTGTACTACTGTCTAATTATTAGACACCTGCAAAGTCAGCTTGCTCTGAATGGCGGGCCGTATAGTGCTTGAATCAGACCATAGCTTGAAATGTTTCAATCATCTGTGTGCTTATTGATCTCAATCTTAATTTGAGACATTTATTTATTTATGATTTGTTTTAGATATGCCTTTTATTTAAAAATATTTTTAGATCTTCCAAATATAATGACCTGAAGGGATAAGAACTTAACAAAAATATAAATCTTAATTCTGGATCCCCACGTCATTACCAACTATGTGACCTTGTGACTATGTGACTTAACTTCTTAGTTCCCCTTCTTTCATCTGTGAAGTGGCAATCATAGTATCTACCTTGCTGGAATTTTCTGAACATTAAGTGAGAAAATGTATGTAAGCACCATGCATACTGCCTGACAAGAATGCAACAATTATTTGTTCTCTTTCTACGCTTTTGTCTTATCCCTTTTAAAGCATAACCACCCTTTCCTCCAGTGTACCAAAAATACCAGGGAAACAGTTTCAGGGGGCATTTGGAGACAGAAGGAAGATGCCTGAGAAGGTTCTAAAAAACCGTGCCTAGGACTACTAGAATTTATTATTCAAACTCATAATTGTTTCTTTCGGGAAACAATGTAAATCAAAAGGAAAAGAAACAAACTGGAGGTAGCAGTTATATTGTTTCAATATCTGAATGCCTTGCAGGTAAGAAGAAGGAGTGTGAATGAGTTATTTTTGAAACCATTTATGCAACAACTGTAATGTCATACAGTAGTGTATCATGTATCTAAAGATTTCCTCAGATATTAAAGCACAATAGAGTAATTATATTTATTTTAGTCATCTCTAACATTAATATGTCTGCCAACCAAACAAGTCCACAGAAATATTGATAATGGGAAATTGGATTAAAGGTAAGTTTATAGTACATTAAAGTTATCTCAGTTCAGTACCCATAGTTTTTAATGAGATTGATTTTATTTAATTCATCTTCTGTATTTATTCCTTGAACTAGCCAATTATGGTGAAATCATTACTGTTTGTTTTTCTAACTCCTCTATTGATTATTCCTCTGTCAGTTGTGCATTCTACATTTATTAATTTTTTAAAAATCTCCTGTCAGTACTGACCTCTATTTATTAGAAGCAACATTTATGGACTTGAACCAAAAAAAGCTGGGTTCTTATCTTTTCTTTCATGCCAGTTAGTCATAATGCTGGAGAAATCATACATATTCTCCAAGCCTTCAATTTTTTCCTTTGCTGGGCCTATATAGGTTCACAGAATTGTGTATTTGTTGAAGAAATACTGGACCAAAAGTCAGGAGACTTGAAATCGAACATTGATTGATTGTGTTGAACCTAGGCAATTGAATCAAACCTGTTGGGCTTCATTCAGTTCTCTCATTTGTAAACTTCCACACAAGTATTTTCCACAGTTACTGGTACCAAAAACATTCTTAACAACTGAACATTTGATGTTTGAGTGATTCATGGGAAACAGGTAGCATGTTCTGACAGGTAAAAGCAGTTTCCTTTATTTAAAGAGTTAAATATCAGTTGGTCTGATAATTCTGAGTACCTTTAACCACATAATAATTCTTTATAATGACAAAAATAAGAAAGCAAGAATAATCAAACCACACTCTGAAATGAGAACTATACACAATTGCATGTAGGGAACAAAAAGTGAATATTTAAGCAAGGAATTACAAATGAATTTAATGAGATTCTGAGATATAATTGATGTACAGCATTGTGTAAGTTTAAGGTGTACAGCATAATGATTTGACTTATTTACATAATGAAATGATTACCATAATAAGTTTAGTAAATATCCATCATCTCATATAGAAACAAAATTAAAGAATTAAAAATTTGATTAAAAATTAAAACTTTGATTTACTATCTCAACAGCATTCTTATATAACACACAGCAGTGTTAATTATATTTATCATTCCCTAACACTTACGTATCTTATAATTGGAAGTTTGTAGCTTTTGACTGCCTTCATCCAACACCCCCAACCCCCTATCTCTGGTAAACACAAATCTGATCTCTTTTTCTATGAGTTTTTTTGTTTCTGAAGTATAATTGACCTACAATACCATGTTAGTTCCTGGCACACAACATAGTGATTCAATATTTCTATACATTTTAAAATAATCTAGTTACCCTCTGTCACCATAGAAAGATATTACATAATTACCAACTATATATCCCACACTCTACATTTCATACCATGAATCATTTATTTTGTAATTGGAAGTTTGTACCTCTTAATCTTCCTCACCTATTTCTCTCCTTCCCTTACCCTCTTCCCTTTGGCTACCCACTGTTTATTCTCTATATCTATGACTCATGGAGTCCTGAAGGCTGGCAGTGGGTCCCACTTCAGGTGGGGATGGGTCTTGGGCCCCCGGTGGGTGAGGTCACATCATAAGGTGACTGGGGCTTGGGTGTCCTAAGGCAGCCTGTCTGCTCCTGGGCGGGGCTGTGTCCCTGCACAGTTAGCTGCTTGGCTTGGGGTGTTCCAGGACTGATGTCTACTGGCTGGTGGGTGGGCCAGGTCCCTGTGCTAATAAGCTAGAGGGAGAATTCCAAAACGGTGCTTGCCAGTACCAGCAGCAATATCCCTAGGGTGAATCCCAGTTGCCTCTTGCCTCTTCTGGGAGCTCTATAAGATCAGCAAGTGGGTCTGACCCAGGCTCCTTTCAAATATTGCTTCTGCCCTAGGTCTCAGAGCATGTGAGATTTTGTGTGCACCCTTTAAGAGTGGAGTCTATTTTCTACAGCCCTCTGGCTCCCTTGCAACTAAACCCTGCTGCCTTTCAAAGCCAAATGTTCTGGTGGCTCCCTGGGATAGGGAGCCTGATGTGGGACTTGGCTTCCTTGTTTCTTGGGGAGAACCACTGAAATTGTAAGTATCCTCCTGTTTGTGGGTCTCCTACCCAGGGGTGTGGGTCTTGACTACACTTAGTCTCTGTACCTCCTACCTATCTCCTTATGGTTCCTTCTTTATATATTTAGTTGTAGATATTTTCTGCTAGTCTTCTGGTTATTCTCATCAATAATTGTCATGTAAATAATTGTAATTTTGGCATGCCGCTGGGAGAAGGTGAACTCAGGGTCTGTCTGCTTCATCATCCTGGCCACTCACCTCTTAATGATATTCTTTCATAAAGTTCCTGACCTCTTTCCTAAGAGAGTGGTAAAACCCCTCCGCTGGTGGGGCTATGGGATTGTGTTTGCATTGGGTCTGGGGCTGTCTTCTCCTGCCATCTTTTTTCATTGATCCATTTTCCTCCCTCTGCCACACTGACATTTTCACATGCCATTCTATGCTGCAAGGCTTGTTCTCACATACTAAATTTCTAACGATCAATTGTAGAGGAGTTCTCAGTTTCTTTGTTTACAATTGCTCAGTGGTTATATTTTAATAAGAAATCGCTCTCAAAATGACTCGTTAAAGATGGTTCTTTTGAAAAGAATTGTATTTCTAAGAATCCTGGCTGACATTCTCTGTCTGCCTTGTGTGTCTGTACCAATTCACAGCAGCGTTTGGAGAGAATATCATCACACCCTCTATTTGGTAGCAAGAGAATTGTAGACCAAAACCTACCTGCAATTACTCCTCCATTGATAGAGTAATGACCACATGGTCATTCACAAGAGGTTTCCCCTTTATTGTAGCTGCCTGAGGTTTTTCTATTTACTATATATTTGCTATTGTATAGATGTAATTTAGTTTTTATAAATACTGGACTGTCAGTTTTACTTCTTGAACAGCTGATTAAGTCCACATCCTCAACCACCTCCCATGCTGGTCTCTCATACTCTGCATCACTATACACCTAGCAACTTACACCTGTAACTATACATCTAATGATCGAAGGGCCAGACAACCAGACATATCCTCTGTGCCCTGGAGCCCACTGAAATTATCCAAACTAGGCTGCTTACCCTGTCTTGCTCATTTCTTTCCACAGAAACCACAATAAAGCCTCTTGGACACAGTCCGTCCCCCACCCCCACCTCCCACCTCTTGACTAACCCACAAGTGGCTCTGCATGCTGTGTTCTCCCCAGAGAACTGGGAGTATAACAAAACCATAAAATATTTTCTGGTTTCTCTGTCTTGATCTGCACCTGACCTCATCATACCTCATCCAAGGTAATATGCTTAAAACAATAGATTATTTTTATTTCAAGTTTTTCTCAAAGGTTATACTTCTTATCAGTAACTCCAGTAAAGACTGAGAAAGGGAGGAAAAAGGAAATGATACCATAGCAAACAAATTTGTCATTTCTTAACAGATCCTCAGAAGTTTTAAGGTGAACATCTGAAACAATTTATGTAAATAGATGTTGGAGCAGACTACATGAAATTACTTTGGAATTCACTGGCCTCACTCCTGCCTCTCTGAGGGTCAGCCTTCTTTGTTTCATATCTCAGATTCCTGTGTTTGCATGTCAAAGGTCCAGTCACATGTGTGGATCAACTCCTACAACTGTGACTCTGACTGATCCATTTTTATTAGGTGTCCACCCTTCAACCAAACTACCATTTCTAAGGAGATAGAGTCATAGGGTGTCCACCTAACTGCTGAGTCTGGTAACTCACAGAGAAGGAGGTGCAACGTGAACTGAGTAGATCCACAATGAAATATCCATTTCTCATTTCCCAGTGCTTTACCTGTAATAACCATTGCCAGGTGAAGAACCAGGTCATAGCTCTAAAGCAGATATTGTATATAAGGTATTATTATCCATAATAATCAGCTCTTTTCTTCCAGAGTTGGTTTCTGTTGAGAGGAAGAAGCCTATCCACTTCTTAGTTGTACAAAGTATCAGTTAAGTATGCACCATCTGATTATTGGCCATTTCTTTCCAAAACCAGTTCCTACTGGTAATGTTGGATTTTATCTAATAGCCTAGCTTGCTCCTAGGACAGTATTTGCCTTAAAACTTGAAAACTACAGGGAATAAACTGGCTGGGTTGTACCTGTCTGGATCCTATCATTTGATATATTTAAATATTGGGGGGAAAACATTTTGTTTCCATGTATGAGAAAAACACTGACAGTGTAGAGCTCAGATTGTCTTGGTATTTCCCATAGCTCCCCTCACTGCTCCATGCATGTGGTAATTGCTCAACTTATGTATATGCTTTGACTTACCACTTCATGTATATTTCTATATTTATTTCTTGCCACATCCTCTCTGTCTCTTTGTCCTACAAGAATGCCATACAGTTGTAATTCAAAGCACACATCATCATTTTTATCTCTGCTAAGCTTTTGCTCACAAATGATCTCCCTAGTTAGAATGCCTTCCTGTCAGGCCAGACCTCTTACTTCCTCTTCTTCCTTTTGGGCTAGATGGATCCTATCTATCTTTTAAGGTCAATCTCAGTTACCACCTCCTTCATGCACTACTACATTAATATATGATGTAACATCCACAAAAAATGGAAATTATAAAAAGTTGAAATAAAAATAAATAGAAATAATTTCTTCTGTCTTCTTCCCATACCCCACTAGACTGTACTGTGTACTGCATTTGGGAGACCTCTGGTCAAGAGCAGTGGTTCTCAAGGAAGACTCACCAGGAGTTTTTGTAGAAATGCATATTCCCAGGTTCCCCTCCAGGCACTGGAGATTAAGTGGGGCCAGGAATCTGTAATTTTTAGATACATTTCCAGTGATTCTGATGCAAAAGTTTCATAGCCCACATTTTCAGAAAAACTGTTCTAAAGAAAAGAAGGTGTTTGAAGCCACCACATATGAAAATACCAGTTCATCTCAGGATTCCTCTGTTAGCAAGACTCTTCTTGTAATAAAAACCATTGAGTTATCCATTGCTGTGTAACAAGCCATGCCAAAATTTAGTGTCTTAACATAAAACCCATCTTATTTGCTCAGATTTGGTAGGTCAACGGTTTGAACTGGATCCAGTTGTCATTCTGCTGCTCATTGTAGCTATAGTCAGTTGGTCTAGAAATCTTCAGCTAGGACGTTTTATCTGTGCTCCATGTGTCTCATTTTCCAGTAGGATAGGGCTTATTTACACGGTAGTTTCAAGGTAGAAAGAAAGGACAAGACAGAGTGCAAAAGAACTTTTTAGGTCTCTATTTGTATCATGCTTGTCAATGTTCCATTGGCCAAGGAAAGTCACATGGCTAAGCTCAGCATCGCTGTGGAAAGGCATTATACCAGGGCATGGATATAGGGAAGTGTGTTTCACTGAAAGAATTGCTGTAGAAATGTACCACAACAAGGATTTGTTTTTATGTAGCCCACTAACAACATTTAACCAGTTTCTTATCAAATTAAAATCTAATCTATAGCAACAGCTGACAGTACTTTAAAACAAATATTTTTTAAGAAATAACTAAGGAGCATGTATATTATACTCCTGGTTGCCTCTGCTTCAAATAAACAAAAAATGGAGATTATAAAAATTATGACGTAGGCCAGAAAACTCTTCTGCTTCAAAGTTCTTTTATGGATTAGAGAAGTACAAGGTCAATCACCCCCACTTCAGATTCTCAGTAGCAGCTCTCAGGTTTTCATTCAGGATGATACAGGCCCATATGCCTGGGTCAGATAATAACAAACATTAAAAGCCAAAGAAGTGGTTCATGGCACTCTGTGTGCAGCTGTCCAAGCTGAGTACCTAGGGAGAGAAGTGGTAAGAAGAGATGAGAATCTCTGTTGTCATGTGATATATACTTTTAAGTATGTTTGGGTTGACAGTATACATTTTTAGGAATCAGGGAAATAAAGGCATTCTGTCCATGAGTTACAAACATCTTAGAATTTTTAAAATAAAAAATTACCAGGCAAAATCAAGAAGTAAAACATAAATGGATTATGGAGTAACACATGGAAAATTTAAGTCATATTAGCAAATGTAGGAAGTCCACATTCATTCCACCATTGTGTTTCTTCTTCTCCATAAGGAATCTTACAAGGACTGAATAAACAAATCCAAAACACGTTTTCAAAAGTCAAGGATAACTTGGGTATTGATGGCAGAAAAATTTAGAAGAATTCTGGGTTCCTGAACCTTGAATTCTCCCATATCAGTCTTCAATTGGTTGTTTTAAGAATGTTACATGGGGAAAAAATAAACTTGTATCTTATTTTAAGGTCTCTGTAAAAGCTGCTGAATTTCAATTCTAAATAATATAGATGTAAAACTTTGAGAACAAAGCTTCTAACATTTTGTTTATTTTTCATTTTCGTCCTTCTTCTCATATGTTGTTCTTTACATTGCAGATGTTGAGTTTTCTTAAAATATTTGTGTATTTTTTAAAAGTTGACTTCTATTTTTGTCAGTCATATATGTACATAGATTTACATGTCAAATAATACTGTAAGGCTTATCATAAAAACAGCCTCCATTTTCTCACTTACCTGCTTCCAACTCCATTCCCAATTTTCCAAAGACAAACCCTTCTTGCTTTTCTTGGGATTTTATCTCCATGTTTCTAAATACTATGTTTACAGTACTATTTCTTGATTTTTCAGTTTTAGACTTAGATAGATATTGACTACCAGCTTTGAAATATGAGGATTTACATCTTTTAATACATGCTTCCAACACACAGTGAGATACGTGCACACACACATATCTACACACGTCTTTCTTCTCAATTTATATTACTATTTTGGTTTAAATCAACATTCAGTGTTTACATTATTTTATAAACCATATTGTTCTATAGTCATAATAACACTATCCATTCCAAATACATCCAAAAATTACCTACTTCTCGTCACCTGTAGGACTATATCCCTGGCCCAAGACACCCTCACCTCTTGCTAAATTATTGCAATAGCTTACTAATTGGTCTCACTGCTTCTGCTCTTGTCTACCTATAGACACTTTTCAATGAAAATGTCAAAGTGAGCTTTAAAATTCTTAAATCAGAACCTGGTGGTCTTCTGCTCAAAGACCAATGGCTTCCCGTCCATTCAAAGTAAAAGCCAAGGCATTGCAATGCCTTTTCAGATCCCAGATGGAGCACTGTCTGGCCTTATCCTACCTCTCTAATATCACATAATTTTCTGTTACTTTCATCACTTTCTTCCAACCATGCTCTTCTACATGGTATTTTCCAAAAATGCCAAATGTGCTCCCCCCTCAAGGCTTTTATACTTATTTCCTTTCCTAGAAGACTCTTGCTTCAGATATCCCATGGCTCAATTCCTTACGTCCTTTAAGTATCAGCTCATATGTTACACCTTGTATAAAATATACTCAATACTTGTAAATTTACTTGATATTTGTTTATTGTCTGTGTCCACACAACCTGGTAAGCTCCATAAGGGCAATAATATTGAATATTGTCTACTTAATCCACTTTTCTATTCCTGGTGTCTAAAACAATGTCTGGCACATAATAGGTGCTAATTATATATTTGTTAAATGAATAAGTTGTTCATATATGAGTCATATAATTTACTACTATTCATTTCATTTCTAGTGTAAATGTTTGTCTCACCTGGCTTTAATACTGTTTCTGTTTGGTTTTCCATATACTTAATCAACTTACATTAAGGTAAAAATTAACCCCTAAATTCTAGACACTTATGACAACAAAGATTTATTTCTTGCTGTTCTTTTCAACCTCAGATGGCTGCCAGTCTCCTCCAGCTTCCATTTTTCTAGGACCCAAGATGAAGAAGCTAGTCCTTATCTAAGACCTACTGGGAGATAGAAAACAGCAAATGGAAAAACAAGTGATGGCTTTAAAACATACACACAGAATTTGCTATACTAATTTTGCTTTCATTCAATTGACTAAAAGAGGTCACATGGCCATTTCTGCATCAGTAATGCAAAAAAGATACTCTTCCTTTGGCAGCAAATATTGTTAAATAAATAATGCTATTCACTGTTTCTTTTTCACATTCTCTTGCAGAATGACACCAGTCTTTTCACTATTATTAAATACATCAGGTAATTTTATTTTGAAAGTATCTCCTTAGAACATGTTTTCTACAATGGAGATTCTTTGTTCTCTAGTCTTGTTAATATTTCTAACAGTTCATTATCATCCTGGGAATCTTCTTTCCCCTCTTTCCTGCATTTGATCCCTAGCTCCTAGTCTTTCTCATTCTTGGTGTCCTCCTAGTCTTGGTGGAGAACAGACTCTGGTTGGGTCCTGGGCAGTAAATTTTTGAGTTATAAGTCATTTTACCTAAACATATCATCTAAGAATTACATACTAGGTTTTGAGTAATTTGCCTTTGAAGGTGCTACTCCATTTACTTCTAGTGTATCCAAAGTTGTACATACGAGGCCATTCTGATATTAGTGTTTGGAATGCTATTCTCTCTCATGCCATTTCCATAAGCTTTTAAGATTTTTCTCTTTATCCTTGTTCTTTGGGAATTTCATGATAATATACTATAATCATCACATTTGTTCAGGAAAATAAAAAACAGATGCATAGTTCAATGGAACAGAATTGAAAGCCCAGAAATAAACCCATGCCTATATGGACAATTAATTTATGACAAAGGAGCAAAGAACATACACGAAAGGATAGTCTCTTCAATAAAGAGTATTGGGAAAATTGGACAGCCACATGCAAAAAAAATTTAAAATAAAATGAAACTAGACCACTCTCTCACACTATATACATAAATTAACTTGAAATAGATTGAAGACTTGAATGTAAGAAAGACCTGAAACCATAAATATCCTAGAAGAAAACATAAGTTCTTTTTTATCAGTCTTAACAATATCTTTCTAGATATGTCTCCTCATGTAAGGGAAGCTAAAGCAAAAATAAGCAAATGAGGTTACATCAAACTAAAAAGCATCTGCACAGCAAAGGAATCCATCAGTAAAACAAAAAGACAACCTATGGAGTGGGAGAAGCTATTTTCAAATGATATATCCTATAAGGGGTTAATATCCAAAATATATAAATAACTCATACAATGCAACATCAACATAAAACAAACAACCTGATTGAAAAATGAGCAGTGGACCTGAAAAGATATTTTTTTTCTAAAGAAGACATACAGATAGCCAACAGGCACATGAAAAGATCTTCAACATCTAATTATTAGGGAAATACAAATTAAAACCACAATGAGATATCACTTCACACCTGCCTGAACGATTATCATCAAAAAGACCACAAATAATAAATGTTAGTGAGGATGTGGAAAAAAGGGAACACTTGTACAACTGTTGGTGGGAGTTTAAATTGGTGCTGCCACTATGGAAAACAGTATAGAGATTCCTCAAAACCTTAAAAATTAAACTACCAATATGATCCAGCAATTCAACTCCAGAGTATTTATTTAAAGAAAATGAAAACACAAATCCAAAAAGACATCGGCATCCCCATGTTCATCATGACATTATTTAAAGTAGCTAACATATGGAAACAAACTAAATGCCAATCAACAGATAAATGGATAAAGAAGATGTAATATATACATATATATACACACACACATGCACACATGTATGTATATAGGTATGTATGTATATATATACACATACAAATGTGATATATAAGAATAGTACTCGAGGACTGGGGTTGGCGGCGTGAACACAGCCTGAAGGGGTTAGTGCACCACAGCTAGCCGAGAGGGAGTCCGGGAAAAAGTCTGCAGCTGCCGAAGAGGCAAGAGACTTTTTCTTCCCTCTTTGTTTCCTGGTGCGCGAGGAGAGGGGATTCAGAGCGCTGCCTAAACGAACTTCAGAGACGGGAGCGAGCCGCAGCTACCAACGCGGATCCCACAGCAACAGGGGCGCAGAGGGAAAAACGGAGAGATTCCCGCACAGAGGCTCGGCGCCGAGCAGCACTCTCCAGCCCGAGAGGCTTGTCTGCTCACCCGCCGGGGCGGGCGGGGCTGGGAGCTGAGGCTCCGGTTTCGGTTTCGGTTGGATCGCAGGGAGAGGACTGGGGCTGGCAGCGTGAACACAGCCTGAAGGGATTAGCGCACAACAGCTGGCTGGGAGGGAGACCGGGAAAAGGTCTGCAGCTGCCGAAGAGGCAAGGGACTTTTTCTTGCCTCTTTGTTTCGCGGCGCGCAAGGAGAGGGGATTCAGAGTGCCGCCTAAACGAACTCCAGAGAAGGGCGCGAGCCGCGGCGATCACCGCAGACCCCACAGCAACAGGGGCGCAGAGAAAAAAAAACGGAGAGACTCCCGCACAGAGGCTCGGCGCGGAGCAGCACTCACCAGCCCGAGAGGCTTGTCTGCTCGGCGGGCGGGGCTGGGAGCTGAGGCTCGGGTTTCGGTTTCGGTTGGATCGCAGGGAGAGGACTGGGGCTGGCAGCGTGAACACAGCCTGAAGGGGTTAGCGCACCACAGCTGGCTGGTAGGGAGTCCGGGAAAAAGTCTGCAGCTGCCGAAGAGGCAAGAGACTTTTTCTTGCCTCTTTGTTTCGCGGCGCGCAAGGAGAGGGGATTCAGAGTGCCGCCTAAACGAACTCCAGAGAAAGGCGTGAGCCGCGGCGATCAGCACGGACCCCAGAGACGGGCGTGAGACGCTGGGGCTGCTGCTGCCGCCTCCAAAAAGCCTGTGTGTGAGCACAAGTCACTCTCCACATCGCCCCTCCCGGGAGCCTGTGCAGCCCGCCACTGCCAGGGTCCCGTGATCCGGGGACAAGTTCCCCGGGAGAACGCACTGCCCGCCTCAGGCTGGTGCAACGTCACGCCGGCCTCGGCCGCCGCAGGCTCACCCCGCCTCCTCTGTACACCTCCCTCCCCGCGGCCTGAGTCAGCCAGAGCCCCCGAAGCAGCTGCTCCTTTAACCCCGTCCTGTCTGTGCGGGGAATAGACGCCCTCAGGCGACCTACACGCAGAGGCGGGTCCAAATCCAAAGCTGAACCCCAGGAACTGTGCGAACAGGGAAGATAAGGGGAAATCTCTCCCAGCAACCTTAGAAGCAGCGGATTAAAACTCCACAAACAACTTGATGTGCCTGCATCTGGTGAATACCTGAATAGACAACGAATCATCCCAAATTCAGGAGGTGGACTTTGGGAGCAGGATATATTAATTTTTCCCCTTTTCCTTTATTTGTGAGTGTATATGTATATGCTTCTGGGTGCGATTTTGTCTGTATAGCTTTGCTTTACAATAGCTTTATTTTACTTCACTATATTATAGCCTCTTTCTTTCTTTCTTTCTTTCTTTCTATTTTTTCTCCCTTCTACTCTGAGCCGTGTGGACGAAAGGCTCTTGGTGCTCCAGCCAGGCATCAGGGCCGTGCCTCTGAGGTGGGAGAGCCAACTTCAGGACACTGGTCCACAAGAGACCTCCCAGCTTCACGTAATACCAAAAGGCAAAAATCTCTCAGAGATCTCCATCTCAACATCAAGACCCAGCTTCACTCAACGACCAACAAGCTACAGTGCTGGACACCCTATGCCAAACAACTAGCAAGACAGGAACACAGCCCCATCCATTAGCAGAGAGGCTGCCTAAAATCATAATAAGGCCACAGACACCCCAAAATACACCACCAGACGTGGACGTGCCCACCAGAAAGACAAGAGCCAACCTCATCCACCAGAGCTCAGGCACTAGTTCCCTCCACCAGGAAGCCTACACAACCCACTGAACCAACCTTAGCCACTGGGGACAGATACCAAAAACAACAGGAACTACGAACCTGCAGCCTGTGAAAAGGAGACCCCAAACACAGTAAGATAAGCAAAATGAGACGACAGAAAAACACACAGCAGATGAAGGAGCAGGGTCAGAACATACCAGACTTAACAAATGAAGAGGAAATAGGTAGTCTACCTGAAAAAGAATTCAGAATAATGATAGTAAGGATGATCCAAAATCTTGGAAATAGAATAGACAAAATGCAAGAAACATTTAACAAGGACGTAGAAGAACTAAAGAGGAACCAAGCAATGATGAAAACCACAATAAATGAAATTAAAAATACTCTAGATGGGATCAATAGCAGAATAACTGAGGCAGAAGAAAGGATAAGTGACCTGGAAGATAAAATGGTGGAAATAACTACTGCAGAGCAGGATAAAGAAAAAAGAATGAAAAGAACTGAGGACAGTCTCAGAGACCTCTGGGACAACATTAAACGTGCCAACATTCGAATTATAGGGGTCCCAGAAGAAGAAGAGAAAAAGAAAGGGACTGAGAAGATATTTGAAGAGATTATAGTTGAAAACTTCCCTAATATGGGAAAGGAAATAGTTAATCAAGTCCTGGAAGCACAGAGAGTCCCATACAGGATAAACCCAAGGAGAAACACACCAAGACACATATTAATCAAACTGTCAAAAATTAAATATAAGGAAAACATATTAAAGGCAGCAAGGGAAAAAAAACAAATAACACACAAGGGAATCCCCATAAGGTTAACATCGGATCTTTCAGCAGAAACTCTGCAAGCCAGAAGGGAGTGGCAGGATATACTTAAAGTGATGAAGGAGAAAAACCTGCAACCAAGATTACACTACCCAGCAAGGATCTCATTCAGATTCGATGGAGAAATTAAAACCTTTACAGACAAGCAAAAGCTGAGAGAGTTCAGCACCACCAAACCAGCTTTACAACAAATGCTAAAGGAACTTCTCTAGGCAAGAAACACAAGAGAAGGAAAACACCTACAATAACAAACCCAAAACATTTAAGAAAATGGGAATAGGAACATACATATCGATAATTACCTTGAATGTAAATGGATTAAATGCTCCCACCAAAAGACACAGGCTGGCTGAATGGATACAAAAACAAGACCCATATATATGCTGTCTACAAGAGACCCACTTCAGACCTAGAGACACATATAGACTGAAAGTGAGGGGATGGAAAAAGATATTCCATGCAAATGGAAATCAAAAGAAAGCTGGAGTAGCAATTCTCATATCAGACAAAATAGACTTTAAAATAAAGACTATTACAAGAGACAAAGAAGGACACTATATAATGATCAAGGGATCGATACAAGAGGAAGGTATAACAATTGTAAATATTTATGCACCCAACATAGGAGCACCTCAATACATAAGGCAAATACTAACAGCCATAAAAGGGGACATCGACAGCAACACAATCATAGTAGGGGACTTTAACACCCCACTCTCACCAATGGACAGATCATCCAAAATGAAAATAAATAAGGAAACACAAGCTTTAAATGATACATTAAACAAGATAGACTTAATTGATATTTATAGGACATTCCATCCAAAAACAACAGAATACACATTTTTCTCAAGTGCTCATGGAACATTCTCCAGGATAGATCATATCTTGGGTCACAAATCAAGCCTTGGTAAATTTAAGAAAATTGAAATAGTATCAAGTATCTTTTCCGACCACAACGCTATGAGACTAGATATCAATTACAGGAAAAGACCTGTAAAAAATACAAACACATGGAGGCTACACAATACATTACTTAATAACGAAGTGATCACTGAAGAAATCAAAGGGGAAATCAAAAAATACCTAGAAACAAATGACAATGGAGATACGACGACCCAAAACCTATGGGACGCAGCAAAAGCAGTGCTAAGAGGGAAGTTTATAGCAATACAAGCCTACCTCAAGAAACAGGAAACATCTCGAATAAACAACCTAACCTTGCACCTAAAGCAATTAGAGAAAGAAGAACAAAAAAACCCCAAAGCCAGCAGAAGGAAAGAAATTATAAAGATCAGGTCAGAAATAAATGAAAAAGAAATGAAGGAAACAATAGCAAAAATCAATGAAACTAAAAGCTGGTTCTTTGAGAAGATAAACAAAATTGATAAACCATTAGCCAGACTCATCAAGAGAAAAAGGGAGAAGACTCAGATCAATAGAATTAGAAATGAAAAAGGAGAAGTAACCACTGACACTGCAGAAATACAAAAGATCATGAGAGATTACTACAAGCAACTCTATGCCAATAAAATGGACAACCTGGAAGAAATGGACAGATTCTTAGAAAGGCACAAACTGCCGAGACTGAACCAGGAAGAAATAGAAAATATGAACAGACCAATCACAAGCACTGAAATTGAAACTGTGATTAAAAACCTTCCAACAAACAAAAGCCCAGGACCAGATGGCTTCACAGGTGAATTCTATCAAACATTTAGAGAAGAGCTAACACCTATCCTTCTCAAACTCTTCCAAAATATTGCAGAGGGAGGAACACTCCCAAACTCATTCTACGAGGCCACCATCACCCTGATACCAAAACCAGACAAAGATGTCACAAAGAAAGAAAACTACAGGCCAATATCACTGATGAACATAGATGCAAAAATCCTCAACAAAATACTAGCAAACAGAATCCAACAGCACATTAAAAGGATCATACACCATGATCAAGTGGGGTTTATCCCAGGAATGCAAGGATTCTTCAATATACGCAAATCAATCAATGTGATACATCATATTAACAAACTGAAGGAGAAAAACCATATGATCATCTCAATAGATGCAGAGAAAGCTTTCGACAAAATTCAACACCCATTTATGATAAAAGCCCTGCAGAAAGTAGGCATAGAGGGAACTTTCCTCAACATAATAAAGGCCATATATGACAAACCCACAGCCAACATTGTCCTCAATGGTGAAAAACTGAAACCATTTCCACTAAGATCAGGAACAAGACAAGGTTGCCCACTCTCACCACTATTATTCAACATAGTTTTGGAAGTGTTAGCCACAGCAATCAGAGAAGACAAAGAAATAAAAGGAATCCAAATCGGAAAAGAAGAAGTAAAGCTGTCACTATTTGCAGATGACATGATACTATACATAGAGAATCCTAAAGATGCTACCAGAAAACTCCTAGAGCTAATCAATGAATTTGGTAAAGTAGCAGGATACAAAATTAATGCACAGAAATCTCTTGCATTTCTATACACTAATGACGAAAAATCTGAAAGTGAAATTAAGAAAACACTCCCATTTACCATTGCAACAAAAAGAATAAAATATCTAGGAATAAACCTACCTAAGGAGACAAAAGACCTGTATGCAGAAAATTATAAGACACTGATGAAAGAAATTAAAGATGATACAAATAGATGGAGAGATATACCATGTTCCTGGATTGGAAGAATCAACATTGTGAAAATGACTCTACTACCCAAAGCAATCTACAGATTCAATGCAATCCCTATCAAACTACCACTGGCATTTTTCACAGAACTAGAACAAAAAATTTCACAATTTGTATGGAAACACAAAAGACCCCGAATAGCCAAAGCAATCTTGAGAACGAAAAATGGAGCTGGGGGAATCAGGCTCCCTGACTTCAGACTATATTACAAAGCTTCAGTAATCAAGACAGTTTGGTACTGGCACAAAAACAGAAATATAGATCAATGGAACAGGATAGAAAGCCCAGAGATAAACCCACACACATATGGGCACCTTATTTTTGATAAAGGAGGCAAGCATATACAGTGGAGAAAAGACAGCCTCTTCAATAAGTGGTGCTGGGAAAATTGGACAGGTACATGTAAAAGTATGAAAATAGAACACTCCCTGACACCATGCACAAAAATAAACTCAAAATGGATTAAAGACCTAAGTGTAAGGGCAGACACTATCAAACTCTTAGAGGAAAACATAGGCAGAACACTCTATGACATACATCACAGCAAGATTCTTTTTGACCCAGCTCCCAGAGAAATGGAAATAAGAACACAAATAAACAAATGGGACCTAATGAAACTTAAAAGCTTTTGCACAGCAAAGGAAACCATAAACAAGACCAAAAGACAACCATCAGAATGGGAGAAAATATTTGCAAATGAAGCAACTGACAAAGGATTAATCTCCAAGATTTACAAGCAGCTCATGCAGCTCAATAACAAAAAAACGAACAACCCAATCCAAAAATGGGCCGAAGACCTAAATAGACATTTCTCCAAAGAAGATATACAGATGGCCTACAGACACATGAAAGAATGCTCAACATCATTAATCATTAGAGAAATGCAAATCAAAACTACAATGAGATATCATCTCACACCGGTCAGAATGGCCATCATCAAAAAATCTAGAAACAATAAATGCTGGAGAGGGTGTGGAGGAAAGGGAACACTCTTGCACTGTTGGTGGGAATGTAAATTGATACAGCCACTATGGAGAACAGTATGGAGGTTCCTTAAAAAACTACAAATAGAACTACCATACGACCCAGCAATCCCACTACTGGGCATATACCCTGAGAAAACCATAGGTCAAAAAGAGTCATGTACCAAAATGTTCATTGCAGCTCTATTTACAATAGCCAGGACATGGAAGCAATCTAAATGTCCATCGACAGATGAATGGATAAAGAAGATGTGGCACATATATACAATGGAATATTACTCAGCCATAAAAAGAAATGAAATGGAGGTATTTGTAATGAGGTGGATGGAGTTAGAGTCTGTCATACAGAGTGAAGTAAGTCAGAAAGAGAAAAACAAATACAGTATGCTAACACATATATACGGAATCTAAGGGGAAAAAAAAAAAAAAAAAAAAAAGGCCATGAAGAACCTAGTGGCAAGACGGGAATAAAGACACAGACCTACTAGAGAATGGACTTGAGGATATGGGGAGGGGGTGGGGTGAGATGTGACAGGGTAAGAGAGTGTCATGGACATATATACACTACCAAATGTAAAATAGATAACTAGTGGGAAGCAGCCGCATAGCACAGGGAGATCAGCTCGGTGCTTTGTGACCATCTAGAGGGATGGGATGGGGAGGGTGGGAGGGAGGGAGATGCAAGAGGGAAGAGAAATGGGAACATATTGTATATGTATAACTGATTCACTTTGTTATAAAGCAGAAGCTAACACACCATTGTAAGGCAATTATACTTCAATAAAGATGTTAAAAAAAAAAAAAAAAAAAAAAAAAAAAGAATAGTACTCAACCATAAAAAAAGATGAATCTTGCCATTTGCAACAACACAGATGGATTTTTTTAACTTTTTATTTTATATTGGAGTATAGTTGATTAACAATGTGTGATAGTTTCAGGTGTACAGCAAAGTGATTCAGTTATACATATACAAGTATCTATTATTTTTCAAATTTTTTTCCCATTTAGGTTGTTACATAATATTAAGCAGAGTTCCCTGTGCTATACAGTAGGTCCTTGTTGGTTATGCATTTTATTTATTTATTTTAGTTTCTGCTTTATAACAAAGTGAATCAGTTATACATATACATATGTTCCCATATCTCTTCCCTCTTGTGTCTCCCTCCCTCCCACCCTCCCTATCCCACCCCTCTAGGGGGTCACAAAGCACCAAGCTGATCTCCCTGTGCTATGCGGCTGCTTCCCACTAGCTATCTATTTTACGTTTAGTAGTGTATATATGTCCATGTGACTCTCTCACTTTGTCACATCTTACCCTTCCCCCTCCCCATATCCTCAAGTCCATTCTCTAGTAGGTAGGTGTCTTTATTCCCATCTTGCCACTAGGTTCTTCATGACCTTTTTTTTTTTTCTTTTCTTAGATTCCATATATATGTGTTAGTATACGGTATTTGTTTTTCTGTTTCTAACTTATTCACTCTGCATGACGGACTCTAGGTCCATCCACCTCACTACAAATAACTCAATTTCATTTCTTGTTACGGCTGAGTAATATTCCATTGTATATATGTGCCACATCTTCTTTATCCATTCACCTGTTAATGGACACGTAGGTTGCTTCCATGTCCTAGCTATTGTAAATAGAGCTGCAATGAACATTTTGGTAGGTGACACTTTTTGAATTACGGTTTTCTCAGGGTATATGCCCAGTAGTGGGATTGCTGGGTCGTATGGTAGTTCTATTTTTAGTGTTTTAAGGAACCTCCATACTGTTCTCCATAGTGGTTGTATCAATTTACATTACCACCAACAGTGCAAGAGGGTTCCCTTTTCTCCACACCCTCTCCAGCATTTATTGTTTGTAGATTTTTTGATGATGGCCATTCTGACCGGTGTGAGATGATATTGCATTGTAGTTTTGATTTGCATTTCTCTAATGATTAATGATGTTGAGCATTCTTTCATGTGTTTCTTGGCAATCTGTATATCTTCTTTGGAGAAATGTCTATTTAGGTCTTCTGCCCATTTTTGGATTGGGTTTTTTGTTTTTTGCATATAGAGCTGCATGAGCTGCTTGTAAATTTTGGAGATTAATCCTTTGTCAGTTGCTTCACTTGCCAATATTTTCTCCCATTCTGAGGGTGGGCTTTTGGTCTTGTTTATGGTTTCCTTTGCTGTGCAAAAGCTTTTAAGTTTCATTAGATCCCTTTGTTTATTTTTCTTTTTATTTCCATTACTCTTAGAGGTGGGTCAAAAGGATCTTGCTGTGATTTATGTCATAGAGAGTATTCTGCCTATGTTTTCCTCGAAGAGTTTGATAGTGTCTGGCCTTACATTTAGGTCTTTAATCCATTTTGAGTTTAGTTTTGTATATGGTGTTAGGGATTGTTCTAATTTCATACTTTTACATGTCCCTGTCCAGTTTTCCCAACACCACTTATTGAAGAGGCTGTCCTTTCTCCACTGTATATTCTTGCCTCCTTCATCAAAGATAAGGTGACCATATGTGCGTGGGTTTATCTCTGGGCTTTCTATCCTGTTCCATTGACCTATATTTCTGTTTTTGTGCCAGTAACATACTGTCTTGATGACTGTAGCTTTGCAGTATAGTCTGAAGTCAGAGGGCCTGATTCCTCCAGCTCCGTTTTTCTTTCTCAAGATTGCTTTGGCTATTCGGGGTCTTTTGTGTTTCCATACAAATTGTGAAATTTTTTGTTCTAGTTCTGTGAAAAATGCCAGTGGTAGTTGGATAGGGATTGCATTGAATCTGTAGATTGCTTTGGGTAGTACAGTCATTTTCACAATGTTGATTCTTCCAATCCAAGAACATGGTATATCTCTCTATCTATTTGTATCATCTTTAATTTCTTTCAACAGTGTCTTATAATTTTCTACATACTGGTCTTTTGTCTCTTTATGTAGGTTTATTCCTAGATATTTTATTCTTTTTGTTGCAGGGGTAAATGGGAATGTTTTCTTAATTTCACTTTCAGATTTTTCATCATTAGTGAATAGGAATGCTAGAGATTTCTGTGCATTACTTTTGTATCCTGCTACTTTAACAAATTCATTGATTAGCTCTAGTAGTTTTCTGGTAGCATCTTTAGGATTCTTTATGTACAGTATCATGTCATCTGTAAACAGTGACAGGTTTACTTCTTTTCCGATTTGGATTCCTGTTATTTCTCTTTCTTCTCTGATTGCCCTTGTTAAAACTTCCAAAACTATGTTGAATAATAGTGGTGAGAGTGGGCAACCTTGTCTTGTTCCTGATCTTAGTGGAAATGGTTTCAGTTTTTCACCATTGAGTACAATGTTGGCTGTGGGTTTGTCATATATGGCCTTTATTATGTTGAGGAAAGTTCCCTCTATGCCTACTTTCTGGAGGGTTTTTTATCATAAATGGGTGTTGAATTTTGTTGAAAGATTTCTCTGCATCGAATGAGATGATCGTATGGTTTTTCTCCATCAATGTGTTAATATTGTGTATCACATTGTTTGATTCACGTGTATTGAAGAATCCTTGCATTTCTGGGATAAACCCCACTTGATCATGGTGTATGATCCTTTTAATGTGCTGTTGGATTCTGTTTGCTAGAATTTTGTGGAGGATTTTTGCATCTGTGTTCATCAGTGATATTTGCCTGTAGTTTTCTTTCTTTGTGATGTCTTTGTCTGGTTTTGGTATCAGGGTGATGGTGGTCATTGAATGAGTTTAGGAGTGTTCCTTCCTCTGCTATATTTTGGAAGAGTTTGAGAAAGATAGGTGTTAGCTCTTCTCTAAATGTTTGATAGAATTCACCTGTGAAGCCATCTGGTCCTGGGCTTTTGTTTGTTGGAAGGTTTTTAATCACAGTTTCAATTTCAGTGCTTGTGATTGGTCTGTTCATATTTTCTATTTCTTCCTGGTTCAGTCTCGGCAGTTTGTGCCTTTCTAAGAATCTGTCCATTTCTTCCAGGTTGTCCATTTTATTGGCATAGAGTTGCTTGTAGTAATCTCTCATGATCCTCTGTATTCCTGCAGTGTCAGTTGTTACTTCTCCTTTTTCATTTCTAATTCTATTGATGTGAGTCTTCTCCCTTTTTTTCTTGATGAGTCTGGCTAATGGTTTATCAATTTTGTTTATCTTCTGAAAGAACCAGCTTTTAGTTTTATTGATCTTTGCTATGGTTTCCTTCATTTCCTTTTCATTTATTTCTGATTTGATCTTTATGGTTTCTTTCTTTCTGCTATCTTTGGTGTTTTTTTTTTTTCTTCTTCTTTCTCTTATTGCTTTAGGTGTAAGGTTAGGGTTTTTATTTGAGATGTTTCTTGTTTCTTGCAGTAGGATTGTATTGCTATAAACTTCCCTCTTAGAACTGCTTTTGCTGCATCCCATATGTTTTGGGTCATCGTGTTTTCATTGTCACTTGTTTCTAGGTATTTTTTGATTCCCTCTTTGATTTCTTCAGTGATCTCTTGGTTATTAAGTAGTGTATTGTTTAGCCTCCATGTGCTTGTATTTTTTCCTGTAATTGATATCTAGTTTCATAGCATTGTGGTCGGAAAAGATACTTGATACGATTTCAATTTTCTTAAATTTACCAAGACTTGATTTGTGACTCAAGATATGATCTATCCTGGAGAATCTTCCTGAGCACTTGAGAAGAATGTGTATTCTGTTGTTTTGTGATGGAATGTCCTATAAATATCAATTAAGTCCATCTTGTTTAATGTATCATTAAAAGCTTGTGTTTCCTTATTTATTTTCAGTTTCGATGATCTGTCCATTGGTGAAAGTGGGGTTTTAAAGTCCCCTACTATGACTGTGTTACTGTCGATTTCCCCTTTTATGACTGTTAGTATTTGCCTTATGTTTTGAGGTTCTCCTATGTTGGTTGTCTAAATATTTACAATCGTTATATCTTCTTCTTGGATCGATCCCTTGATCATTATGTAGTGTCCTTCTTTGTCTCTTCTAATAGTCTTTATTTTAAAATCTATTTTGTCTGATGATATGAGAATTGCTACTGCAGCTTTCTTTTCATTTCCATTTGCATGGAATATCTTTTTCCCTCCCCTCACTTTCAGTCTGTATGTGTCCTTATGTCTGAAGTGGGTCTCTTGTAGACAGCATATATATGGGTCTTGTTTTTGTATCCATTCAGCCAGTCTATGTGTTTTGTTTGGAGCATTTAATCCATTTACATTTAAGGTAATTATCAATATATATGTTCCTTTTCCCATTTTCTTAATTGTTTTGGGTTTGTTATTGTAGGTCTTTTCCTTCTCTTGTGTTTCCTGCCTAGAGAAGTTCCTTTAGGTGGTGCTGTATTCTCTTCACTTTTGCTTGTCTGTAAAGGTTTTAATTTCTCCATCAAATCTGAATGAGATCCTTCCTGGGTAGAGTAATCTTGGTTGTAGATTTTTCTCATTCAACACTTTAAATATATCCTGCCCCTCCCTTCTGGCTTGCAGAGTTTCTGCTGAAAGATCAGCTGTTAACCTTATGGGGATACCCTTATTTGTTATTTGTTTTTTTTTTTTCCCTTGCTGCTTTTAATATTTTTTCTTTGTATTTTATTTTTGATAGTTTGATTAATATGTGTCTTAGTGTGTTTCTCCTTGGATTTATCCTGTATGGGACTCTCTGTGCTTCCTGGACTTGATAAACTATTTCCTTTCCCATATTAGGGAAGTTTTCAACTATAGTTTCTTGAAATATTTTCTCAGTCCCTTTCTGTTTCTCTTCTTCTTCTGGGACCCCTATAATTCAAATGTTGGTGCATTTAATGTTGTCCCAGAGGTCTCTGAGATTGTCCTCAGTTCTTTTCATTCTTTTATCTTTATTCTGCTCTGCAATAGTTATTTCCACTATTTTATCTTCCAGGTCACTTATCCATTCTTCTGCCTCAGTTATTCTGCTATTGATCCCTTCTAGAGTATTTTTAATTTCATTTATTGTGCTGTTCATCATGTTTTGTTTGCTCTTTAGTTCTTCTAGGTCCTTGTTAAACGTTTCTTGTATTTCCTCTATTCTAATTCCAAGATTTTGGATCATCTTTACTATCATTATTCTGAATTCTTTTTCAGGTAGACTGTCTATTTCCTCCACATTTGTTAGGTGTGGTGAGTTTTTACCTTGCTCCTTCATCTGCTTTGTTTTTCTGTCTTCTCATTTTGCTTAACTTACTGTGTTTGGGGTCTCCTTTTCGCAGGCTGTAGGTTCGTAGTTCCCGTTGTTTTTGCTGTTTGTCCCCAGTGTCTAAGGTTGGTTCAGTGGGTTGTGTAGGCTTCTGGTGGAGGGGACTATTGCCTGTGTTCTGGAGGATGAGGCTGGATCTTGTCTTTCTGGTGGGCACGTCCACGTCTGGTGGTGTGTTTTGGCATCTGTGGCCTTATTATGATTTTAGGCAGCCTCTCTGCTAATGGATGGGGTTGTGTTCCTGTCTTGCTAGTTGTTTGGCATAGGGTGTCCAGCACTGTAGCTTGCTGGTCGTTGTGTGAACCTGGGTCTTGGTTTTGAGATGGAGATCTCAAGGAGATTTTTGCCATTTGATTTTACTTGGAGCTTGGAGGTCTCTTGTGGACCAGTGTCCTGAAGTTGGCTCTCCCATCTCAGAGGCACAGCCCTGATGCCTGGCTGGAGCACCAAGAGCCTTTCATCCACACAGCTCAGAATAAAAGGGAGAAAAAATAGAAAGAAAGGAAGAAAGAAAGAAAGAAAGAAAGAAGATAAAATAAAATAAAATAATGTTATTAAAATAAAAAATAAAGAATAATTATTAAGAAAAAAATTTTCAAAGTGAAAAAAAAAAAATAAAGGACAGACAGAACCCCAGGACAAATGGTAAAAGCAAAGCTATATAGACAAAGTCACGCACAGAAGCATACACATACACACTCACAAGAAGAGAGAAAGCAGAAAAAAATATATATCTTTGCTCCCAAAGTCCACCTCCTCAATCTGGGATGATTCATTTTCTGTTCAAGTATTTCATAGATGCAGGGTACATCAAGTTGATTGTGGAGATTTAATCCGCTGCTCCTGAGGCTGCTGGGAAAAATTTCCCTTTCTCTTCTTTGTTTGCACAGCTCCCAGGGTTCAGCTTTGGGTTTGGACCTGCCTCTGCGTGTAGGTCACCTGAGGGTGTCTGTTCTTCTCTCAGACAGGACGGGGTTAAAGGAACAGCTGGTTTGGGAGCTCTGGCTCACTCAGGCCAGGGGGAGGTAGGGGTACGGATGCAGGGCGAGCCTGCGGTGGCAGAGGCCGGCATGACATTGCAACAGCCTGAGGCATGCCGTGTGTCTTCCCGGGAAAGTTGTCCGGGTATCACGGGACCCTGGCAGTGGCAGGCTGCTCAGGCTCCTGGGAGGGGAAGTGTGGAGAGTGACCTGTGCTTGCACACAGGCTTCTTGGTGGTGGCAGCAGCAGCCTTAGTGTCCCATGCCCGTCTCTGTGCTCTGCGCTGAGAGCCACAGCTCGTGTCCGTCTCTGGAGCTCCTTTAAGCAGCGCTCTTAATCCCCTCTCCTTGCGCACCAGGAAACACAGAGGGAAGAAAAAGTCTCTTGCCTCTTTGGCAGGTTCAGACTTTTTCCCAGACTCCCTCCCGGCTAGCTGTGGTGCACTAGTCCCTTCAGGCTGTGTTCACGCATCCAACCCCAGTTCTCTCCCTGGGATCCGACCGAAATTCGAATCTCAGCTCTCAGCCCCTGCCCGCCCCAGCAGGTGAGCAGACAAGCTTCTCGGGCTGGTGAGTGCTGGTCGGCACCATTCCTCTGTGCGGGAATCTCTCCGCTTTGCCCTCCACACCCCTGTTGCTGTGCTCTCCTCTGTGGCTCTGAAGCTCCCCGCCTCCACCACCCACAGTCTCTGCCTGTGAAGGGGCTTCCTAGTGTGTTGAAACCTTTCCTCCTTCACTGCTCCCTCCCAGTGGTGCAGGTCCTGTCCCTATTCTTTGTCTCTGTTTTTTTCTTTTTTCTTTTGCCCTACCCTGGTACGTGGGGAGTTTCTTGCATTTTGGGAGGTCTGAGGTGTTCTGCCAGCATTCAGTAGGTGTTCTATAGGAGCTGTTCCACATGTAAATGTATTTCTGATGTATTTGTGAAGAGGAAGGTGATCTTCGTGTCTTACTCTTCTGCCATCTTGAAGCTCCTGGTTATGCATTTTAAATATAGCAGTGTGTACATGTCAATCCCAAAATCCCTACCTACCTCTTCCCTCCACCCTTCACCCCTGGTAACCATAATTTGGCTCTCTAAGTCTGTGAATCTGTTTCTGTTTTGTAAATAAGTTCATTTGTATAATTTCTCTCTCTTTTTAAAGCTTTTTATTTTATATTGGAGTACAGCCAATTAACAATGTTGTGACAGTTTCAAGTGCACAGCAAAGGGACTCAACCATACATATACATATATCCATTCTCCCCCAAACTCCCCTCCCATCCAGCCTGCCACATTATATTGAGCAGAGCTCTTTATGCTATACAGTAGGTCCTTGTTGATTATCCATTTTAAATACAGCAGTGTGTACCTGTCAATCCTAACCTCCCCACTCCCCACTCTTCCCCTCTGGTAACCATAAGTTCATTCTCTAAGTCTGTTCCTGTTTTATAAATAAGTTCATTTGTATCATTTCTTTTTAGATTCTGGATATAAGCAATATCATATGATATTTCTCTTCCTCTGTCTGACTTATTTCACTCAATATGATACTCTCTAAGTCCATCCATGTTGCTGCAAATGGCATTATTTCATTCTTTTTAATGGCTGAATAATAGTTCATTGTATATATGTACCACACCTTCTTTATCCATTCCTCTGTCAATGAACATTTAGGTTTCTTCCATGTCTTGGCTATTGTAAACAGTGCTGCAATGAACATTGGGGTGCATGTATACTTTCAGACAATGTTTTTCTATGGATATATGTCCAGGAGTGGGATTACAGGATCATATGGTAGCTCTATTTTTAGTTTTTTAAGGAACATCCATACTTTTCTCCATAGGGCTTGGCCAATTTACATTCCCACCAACAGTGTAGGAGAGTTCCCTTCTCTCCGCACCCTCTCCAGTATTTATTTTTTGTGGATTTTTTGATGATAGCCATTTTGATTGGTGTGAGGTGATATCTCATTGTAGTTTTGATTTGCATTTCTCTAATAATTAGCGATGTTGAACATCTTTACATGTGCCTCTTAGCCATCTGTATGTTTTCTTTGGAGAAATGTCTATTTAGGTCATCTGCTTATTTTTTGATTGGGCTGTTTGTTTTGATGATATTAAGCTGCATGAGCTCTTTGTAAATTTTGGAAACAAATCCCTTGTCAGTCACATCATTTACAAATATTTTCTCCCAATCTGTGCATTGTCTTTTAGTTTTGTTTATGGTTTCCTTTGTTGTGCAAAAGCTTTTGAGTTTAATTAGGTCCCATTTGTTTATTTTTGTTTTTATTTCCATTACTCTAAGAGATGGCTTAGAAAAGATATTGCTGAAATTTATATCAGAGAGTGTTCTGCCTATGTTTTCCTCTAAGAGTTTGTAGTGTCCGGTCTCACATTTAGGTCTTTAATACCTTTTGAGCTTATTTTTGTGTATGGTGTTAAAAAAATGTTCTAATTTCATTTTTTTAAATGTAGCTGTCCAGTTTTCCCAGGACCATTTATTGAAGAGACGGTCTTTCCCCCATTGTATAGTCTTGCCTCCTTTGTTGTAGATTAATTGACCATAGGTGTGTGGGTTTATTTCTGGGCTTTATAGCCTGTTCCACTGATCTATAAGTCTATTTTTGTGCCAGTAGCATACTGTTTCAATTACTGTAATTTCATAGTATAGTCTTAAGTCAAGGAGCCTGATTCCTCCAGCTCCGTTTTTATTTCTCAGTATTGCTTTCACTATTCAGGGTCTTTGGTATCTCCATACAAATTTTAAGATTTTTTGTTCTAGTTCTGTGAAAAATGCCATTGGTAATTTGATAGGGATTGTACTGAATCTGTAGATTGCCTTGGGTAGTATAGTCATTTTGACAATATTGATTCTTCCAATCCAAGAACATGGTATATCTTTCCATCTCTTTGTGTTGTCTGTGATTTCTTTCATCAGCATCTTATCGTTTTCTGAGTACAGTTCTTTTGTCTCCTTAAGTAGGTATATTCCTAGGTATTTTATTCTTTTTGATGAGATGGTAAATGGGATTGTTTCTTGAATTTCTCTTTCTGATCTTTCATTGTTAGTGTATAGAGATGCAACAGATTTCTGTGTATTAAATTTGTAACCTGCAACTTTACCAAATTTATTTATGAGCTCTAGTAGTTTTCTGGTAACGTCTTTAGGATAGTCTGTGTATAGTATCATGTCATCTGCAAACAGTGACAGTTTTACTTCTTCTTTTCCAATTTGGATTCTTTTTATTTCTTTTTTCTTCTCTGATTGCTGTTGCTAGGACTTCCAAAACTATGTTGAATAAAAGTGGTGAGAGTGGACATCCTTGTCTGGTTCCTGATCTTGGAGGAAATGCTTTCAGCTTTTCACTGTTGAGTATGATGTTAGCTGTAGGTTTGTCACATATGTCCTTTATTATATTGAGGTAGGTTCCCTCTATGCCCACTTTCTGGTGAGTTTTTATCATACATTGGTGTTGATTTGTGCTGAATTTTGTCAAATGCTTTTTCTGCATCTATTGAGATGATCATATGGTTTTTATTCTTCAATTTGTTGATGTAGTGTGTTGAATGATTTGTGGATATTGAAAAATCCTCACATCCCTGGGATAAATCCCCCTTGATCATGGTGTTGATCCTTTTAATGTTTTGTTGGATTGGAATTGCTAGTATTTTGTTAAGGATTTTTCTGTCTATGTTCATCAGGGATATTGGCCTGTAATTTTCTTTTTTTGTGTGGTATCTTTCTCTGGTTTTGGTATCAGGCTGATGGTGGCCTCACAGAATGAGTCTGGGAGTTTTCCTTCCTCTGCAATATTTTGGAACTGTTTCAGAAAGATAGGTGTTAGCTCTTCTCTAAATGTTTGATAGAATTCACCTGTGAAGACATCAGGTCCTGGACTTTTGTTTTTTGGGAGTTTTTAAATCTCAGTTTCAGTTTCAGTGCTTGTGATTGGTCCATTCATATTTTCTATTTCTTTAGCTCAGTCTTGGGAGATTGTACCTTTCTAAGAATTTGCCCATTTCTTCCAGGTTGTCCATTTTATTGGCGTATAGTTTCTTGTAGTTGTCTCTTATGATCCTTTGTATTTCTTTTGTGTCCATTGTAGCTTCTCTTTTTTCATTTCTAATTTTGTTGATTTGAGTCCTCTCCCTTTTTTTCTTGATGAGCCTGGTTAAAGGTTTATCAATTTTGTTTATCTTTTCAAGGAAACATCTTTTAGTTTCATTGATCTTTACTATTGTTTTCTTTGTCTCCATTTCATTTATTTCTACTCTGACCTTTATGATTTCTTTCTTTTAACTAAGTTTAGGTTTTGTTTATTCTTCTTTCTCTAGTTGCTTTAGGTGTAAGGTTAGGTTGTTAATTTGAGATTTTTCTTGTTTCCTGAGGTAAGATTGCATTGCTATAAGCTTCCCTCCTAGAACTTCTTTTGCTGCATCCCATAGGTTTTAGATCATTGTGCTTTCATTTTCATTTTTCTCTAGGTATGTCTTGATTTCCTCTTTGATTTCTTCAGTGATCCATTGGTTGTTTAGTAGCACATTGTTTAGCCTCCTCGTGTTTATGTTTTTTACATTTGTTTCCTTGTAGTTTTTTCTAATCTCATAGCATTGTGGTTAGAAAAGATGCTTGATATGATTTCAATTTTCTTAATTTTCCGAGGCTTGCTTTGAGGCACAGCATGTGGACAATCCTGGAGAATGTTCCATGTATACTTGAGAAGAATGTGTATTTTGCTGCTTTTGGATGGAATGCTCTATAAATATCAATTAAGTCCATCTGGTCTAATGTATCATTTAAGGCCTGTGTTTCCTTATTGATTTTCTGTCTGGATGATCTGTCCATTGATGAAAGTGGGGTGTTAAAGGCTCACACTATTATTGTGTTATTGTTGATTTCTCCCTTTATGGCTGTTAGTATTTGCCTTATATATTGAGGTGCTCCTATGTTGGGTGAATATATATTTACAATTGTTATATCTTCTTCTTGGATTGATCCCTTGATAATTATGTAGTGTCCTTCTTTGTCTCTTATAACAGTCTATATTTTAAAGTCTATTTTTTTTCTCATATGTGTATTGCTACTTCACCCTTCTTTTGATTTCCATTTGCATGGAATACTTCTTCCATCCCCTCACTTTCATTCTGTATGTGTCCTTAAATCTGAGGTGGTTTTCTTGTAGACAGCATATATATGGGTCTTGTTTTTGTATCCATTCAGCCAGTCTATGTCTTTTTGTTGGAGCATTTAATCCATTTACTTTTAAGGCAGTTATTGATATGTGTGTTCCTATTGCCATTTTCTTAATTGTTTTGGGTTTGTTTTTGTAGGCCTTTTTTCTTCCCTTCCTCTTTAGTTCTCTTCTCTTATGATTTGATGACCATCTTTAGTGTTGTATTTGGGTTGCTTTTTCTTTTTTGTTTGTGTATCTATTGTAGTTTTTGCATTTGCTGCTCCCATGTGGTTTTGATATAGCAGTCTATATATGTACACAGGTGTTTAAGTTGCCGGTCTCTTTCCCCCTAGAGTAGTTCCTTTAGCATTTGTTGCAAAGCTGGTCTGATGGTGTTGAATTCTCTTAGCTTTTGCTTGTCTGTAAAGCTTTTGATTTCTCCATCAAATCTGAATGAGAACCTAGCTGGGTAGAGTATTATTGGTTGTGGGTTCTTCCCTTTCAACACGTTACATATATCATCACCTCCCTTCTGGACTGCAGAGTTTCTGCTGAGAAATCATCTGATAACCTTATGTGAGTTCCCGTGTATGTTATTTGTCATTTTTCCCTTGTTGCTTTTAATATTTTTCTTTGTCTTTCATTTTTGTCAATTTGTTTACTATGTGTCTCTGTGTCTCAACATGTTTCTCCTTGGGTTTATCGTGCCTGGGACTCTCTCCACTTCCTGGACTTGGGTGACTGTTTCCTTTCCCATGTTAGGGAAGTCTTCAACTATTTTCTCTTCAAATATTTTCTCAGGTTCTTTCTCTCTCTATTCTCCTTCTGGCACCCCTATTATGCAAATGTTGTTGCATTTAATGTTGTCCCAGAGGTTTCTTAGACTGTCTTCATTTCTCTTCATTCTTTTTTATTTATTCTGTTCCATGGTAGTGATTTCCACCATTCTGTCTTCCAGGTCACTTATCCGTTCTTCTGCCTCAATTATTCTGCTATTGATTCCTTCTAGTGTATTTTTCATTTCAGTTATTGTATAGTTCATCTCTGATTTTTTGTTCTTTAGTTCTTCTAAGTCTTTGTTAAACATTTCTTGCATCTCTCGATCCTTGCATCCATTCTTTTTCTGAGATCCTGGAATATCTTCACTATCATTATTCTGAATTCTTTTTCCAGAAGGTTGTCTCTCTTTCCTTCACTTAGTTGTTTTCCTGGGGTTTTATCTTGTTCCTTCATCTGGGACATAGTCCTCTGCTCTTTAATTTTGTCTAACTTTCTGTGATTGTGGTTTTCATTCTTCAGGCTCCAGAATTATAGTTCTTGCTTCTGCTGTCTACCCTCTAGTGGATGAGTCTATCTAAGAGGTTTGTGTAAGCTTCCTCATGGGGGGAACTGGTGGTGGGTAGAGCTGGGTCTTGGCCCTCTGGTTTTCAGGGCCATGCTCAGTAAAACTTTAATCCACATGTCTGCTGATGGGTGGGGCTGTGATCCCTCCCCATTGGTTGTTTGGCCTGGGACAACCCTGCACTGCAACCTACTGACTGTTTGGTGTGGTTAATGGTGACCTCTGGGAGGGCTCACACCAATGAGTACTTCCCAGAACTGTTGCTGCCAGTGTCTTTGTCCCCACACTGAGCTATGGCAGCCTCCCACCTCTACAGGAGACCCTCCAATACTAGCAGATAAGTCTGGCCCAATCTCTTATGAGGTCACTGCTTTCTCCCCCTGGGTCCTGGTGTGCACAGGACTTTGTTTGTGCCCTCCAAGAGTGAAGTTTCTGTTTCCACCAGTCTTGTGGAAATCCTGCAATAAAATCCTGCGGGCTTCAAAGCCAGATTCTCTGGGGACTCTTTTTCCCATTGCCAGACCCCCAGGCTGGGAAGCCTGACATGGGGTGCAGAACTTTCACTCCAGTTGGAGAGCTTCTGTGGTATAATTATTTTCCATTTTTGTGTGTCATGCACCTGGTGGGTAGGGGATTTGATTTTATCATGATTGTGCCCCTCCTCCCATCTCATTGTGACTTCTCCTTTGTCTTTGGATGTAAAGTGTTTTTTTTGGTAGGTTCCAGCATTTTTTTTTTGTTTTTTTATCACTGTTCAGTTTTTAGTGGTGTTTCTGGTGTTCTCATAAGAAGGGGTGAGTGCATGTCCTTTTATTCTGCCATCTTCTCAATAATCAACAAGGATAGATCTTGAGGGTGTTATGCTAAGTGAGATAAGTCAGATGGAGAAAGACAAATACCACAACATTCCACTCGTGTGAAATATAAAACTATTAATGAACAAACAAACAAATAAAAACAAAATAAATGCACAAAACAAACCAAACTAAAACAAATACATAGATACCGAGAACCAAGTATTGGTTGCCAGAGATGAAGGGGAAAGGGGAGTGTAAAATGGGTAAAGGGGATTAACTGTTTGGTGATGGATGGAAAATAAATTTTTGGTGATAAGCACAATGTAGGGTATACAGAAGTAGAAATGTAATATTGTACACATGAAACATATATTGCTATACATCAACATTACATCAGTTAATTTTTTTGAAAATTAAAAAAAATAACTATTTGATATGTAGACTTCCAATCAGTCTTATGTTCAGTTCCACTCTATTTATCCAAATTAGTCCAAAATTACCTGGGACCTCAAAATCCAGGTTTTCTTTTCCTGCAGAAAATTTCAACTTTCCATATTCTAAATAATTATTGACATTTCTTGTTTGTTATTTCCTATTCTGTTCTCTGTGTCTTTGTGGATTTATATCATTTGTATTCCTTTCATACTGTATTTGTGTTATTTGGAAAGAAATGAAGATATCTGTATTCAATCTTACTTTTTTTTTTTTTTTTACCAGATACTCTTAACAAATGCTTTCTCTTGTTAGTCCATTCAGGATTCTACAACAAAATACCACAGACTGGGTAGATTTTAAATAGTAGAAATTTATTGCTTACAGTCTAGAGGCTGGAAGTCCAAGCTGAGAGTTACAGCATCAGGGCCCTTCCCCAGTAGTACAGTTCTCATTGTATTCTTCCATGGTGGAAAGGGGTTAGAAAGCTCTTTCTGGAACCTCTTTTTATAGGGCACTAATCTAATTCAGGGTTTTACTTTTATGACTTAGCACCTCCCTAAAGCCTCACCTACTAATGTCATCACTTTGTGGGTTAGGATTTCAACATATGAATTATGGGGGGACACATTCAGATTATAGCAATGATTTAAAGCTCCCATGAGTCTTCTAATTCAGAAGAAGTCTTCTAATTCAGACCCTAGTTGCAATTTACACCATTCCAGCTGTTTGTACATTATAGTTACCTGCTAGATTATTAGACAGCACAGTAGCAGGAAAAAAGAAGGAAAAAAATGTTTTGTTGAGTGACACTCTATTCCAGGCACTTTGTTATGTATTTTTATTGAGATATGTCATAAAATTTACTCCTTTAAAATGTAAAATTTAGTAGTTTCTACTATGTACACAAAGTTATGCAACCTGCTAGGTACTTTTAACAAACTTTATTTTATTTAATTTTATTAGTCTCAAGAGTTGCTATCATTTGCTATCATTAACATCATCTTTGTGATAAGCACACTGAATCAGGCTCATAGAGACTAAATAGTTGTCCAAATCCTCCCATATAAGAAGGATGGATTCTCTACTTGAGAACCCAAGTCTATAATATCTTCAAAGCCCAAATTTACCCATGTCATCTTACCACCCAAGAAATGGTGAAATTTTTAAAATCATGATCTTGATCATATCCATGAACCCTGAGAAATTATTGGTATTAAACCCTCTTTATTTAATTCTCTCATTCACAAAATGAAAAAAATAACAATAACTACCATCACGTTTTTACAGTAGTATTGCACTCTTTCTGACAACCTTCAAATATATTACCCAACTTGATTTAAATGGATATGATTTAAATTTATTAAGTAACACTAACCAAATGCAATGAAATTCATGCCCATAATAAAATAAAATATAGCATTAGCTTAATTGAAAGTTTTATGGCTTCATTCAAGATTATGTTTCCATCTCTGTTCTTGGAAGATCATAGGTCAAGAGACCTTGTACTGTTTTAAGAAACTCATCTAAAACCAAGTTGAGAGTAAGTACTCTGATTCTTCTAGAAAGGCTAGGAGTGTGGACGGAAAATTTTCAGAATTTGATACTTTGTGAAATCTTTTCTTTGATGATAACTTTTACACATTTTACAGATAATTCCCTGATACAGCCCTTTGAGAGTTTTATCTCAAAACTCCATGTTTATGTGAGATATGCCACTATTCTCTGCACAGATTGCAATCATAGTAATGAGATTTAGAGGCACTAATGTATTTCATGTACCCGGCTTATGGTCCGCTCTCTGAATGGGTGCTTACACCATCAGTATATATTATCAAATGTCTACTGGAGAAAATGAGAAGAACTGCCATCACCCCAAATCCAAAATAAATGATTAGGGTAAATATTACTAAGGAAAACAGCATTTGCTGCTTTAAGTATGCTTACAATAGGAATTGAAATGATCATTGTAAATCAGAGGATCTCAAATGTGGTCTTTGGACTGGCAGCATCAGCATTACCTAGGAACTTCTTACAAATGGAAATTCACAGAAACCCCCAGACGTACTGAATCAGGAGCTATGAAGATGGGCATCCAGCAGTCTGATTTGTCAAGCCCTCTAGGCTGGTGATGCTAATGTCTGATAAAGTTTTTTTAAAGTGTGCTGTAATGTGAAGCTGACAAACAAAAGAATAACAAATAATCAAACAGAGATCACAATGTACAGTATACCCCCTTACCTGTGGAGTTTATGTTCCAAGACGCCCAGGATACCTGAAACATGAAACCACAGATGGTACCAAACCCTATATATACTATATTTTATCCTATACATAGTTACTTATGATTAAGCTTTATTTACGAATTAGGCACAGTAAAATATTAAAAGCAATAACTAACAATAAAATAGAATAATTATAAACAATATATTGCAGTAAATGTTATGTGAATGTGGTTTCTCTCTCTCAAAATATCTTATTGTACATATTTAATTCCTTTTCCATCTTAACTAAGCACTTATCATACACTGTGGCTATAACTTTTGCCATGTGAGGTGCCACAGCAAAACTGGAATGGATTTCTTTTTTCTTTCTTCATAATTTCACAAAGAGAAGATTCGTTCTTACTGTAGATTTTAGCAACCTCAGCATACTTTTCCCTTTCTTATTACATCTAGAACTTTCATCTTTTCATTTTACAACACTTTACAGCTTCTCTTTGTCATATCTGAATTGCCAACATCACTACTTTGGAACTTTGTGGCCATTATTAAGTAAAATAAGTGTTGCTTGCACACAAGCACTGTGATAGCCAGGGCAGGTGATTTGATATCAGAGAAGATTGACTAAGGGGCAGGGTACACTGAACAAAGGGATGATTCATCTCTCAGTCTGGAAGAAGCAGGACAGAGTGAGATTTCATTACGTTACTCGGAATTGTGAGCAATTTAAAAATTATGGATTATTTATTTCTAGAGTTTGCCATTTAATATTTTCAGACTGTGCAGGTTTTGCACGAAGTAGGTGGTATCTAAACAAAAGAGAACCTTTTCTACTGAGATACACGAATGGAGGCTCCTCCATTGCTTTCATTTCTGCTTTATACTAGATATCAGGATGATTTCCTAATCTGGTAAGATCCAATGTAAAACTCAAGAAATAATACACATGAAAATTAAAAAGTGTTAATTACAAACTGTATCATATGACATGGGAATCAATAACTTCTTCCTCATGTCTGACTGTCATTTTTATTCTTCGGGAGAACAGTTTGTTCGTTATGAAAATGTTTTAAATGGATACAGACTGTCTTAATTTTTGATTGTTATGGTGAAATATGGTGCCCACAAACTAGGGGTTTTCTGAGACTTCGTGTAAAGTACACATCATATCAAACTTTTAAAATGTATTTGTTTAAATTAAAATGTAATATGCATTTATTACATCTTTGAAAATAGAGAAATATGCACTGGTCATGTGAAAAAGTGATCTCAGTTCTTATAATCTGGAAAGATGAAATATACATAATACTTCATGCAATGCTGATAGATTCCATGGGTGACAAGCAAAGGTACAAAGGATATTTGGGAGTGGAAATTAGATTTCCTAGAGAAGGTATCATTTGAGTTCGTTCTTGAAATATAATTTTAAAAACAGCTTTATTGAAGTATTTGTTACCTACCTAAAATTCTCTCATTTTAAGTGTTCAATTCAATGATTTTTAGTAAAATATTTGAGTTATGCCACCATCAACAAAATTCCTTGTGCCCATTTGGAGTCACTTCCCTTACCAACCCCAGTGCTAGGCACCACTAATCTACTCTCTGTCTATATAGACTTGCCTTTCCTGGATAGTCTATATAAATGGAATTATAAAATATAGTCTTGAGTGTCTGGTTTCTGTCACTTAGCACAATGTTTTTATGGTTACTTCATGTAACCTGATGGTTTTTTTTCTTTTTATTTCTCAAAAGTACTCTGTCATATGGATACACCACTTTTGTTTGTCCATTCATGAATTGACTTTGAGAATGTTTTAATTTTTGGCTACTATGCATACTGCTTTCAATATTTGTGTACAAATCTACTTATTGATATATTGCAGAGGAGTTTAGTCCTCTACAAGGTGGCCTCCTTTGCTTTATATTTCCTGTGAGTCAGGAAAATCTTCACAGAAAAGAGAAATGTGTGCAAAAGAAAAAATGATATGGCATTAATTAATAAGTAACCATATCCTATTTTCTCATTGTTTTGGATTAAAAGCAACAATAACAAACTAATTCCATCTTTACCTAGTAAAACTATCTCCACATACTTTGGGAGAAAATGTTTAGCTTTTCCATGGAACAGAAGATACTGAGGTAAACTGTTTTATAGTCTCATGGAATGGTTTTAATTTTAATTTTACAGTATCTCATTAGCTATGTTATGGTATACAGCATAGGTAATGCCTCCTGTGGTTCAATAAATCTATAAAGTTAGCTGCAATATAGCAGTGTTTTTGTTGTAGTACTCTTTTAGGCCCTCATGGGATCATGTGATGGGATAAAGTTAAAATGAAGAAGTATTATAGTAATGCAATTAAACCATGGTAAATTTACTTTCATGACAGGTGCATTTGCCCCCTACCAGAAGGCTTAGAAATCCACAGAACTAGCCATTTGTCTAAAACATGTTTTATATTAAAACTAACTTGTATAAATCATGAATTAGAATGCTCCAAACTTAAGATAAAGCATGAGGTTTTGTTTCTTTCATAAATATTTCTAAGAATCCACCCCTTTGTGACAGTGAACACTCTGAGTTGCATGTGTGTTCATTGAACTCATCTTCTGTAATGTTGAAATTGTATTATTTTACATTCATTATTTGATTGTGACAGTTTAATTGAGTGCATTATATGTGGAAATGCAAAGTTGTCTTTCCATTCAAACAAGGACTGAAATGATCATTTGAGTTGAGTACTGAAGGTTGCTGTTGTTCTTTAAAAAGGGCAGCACTAGTGGTGTGGTGAAACAGCAGATTGCACCAGGTTGGAGCAGATGGGAATGATGACCAGTGTTTCCAGAAAGCTAATTGAGAAAGGAATAGATCCAATAACAGCTAGATGATGATGACAGAAAAATGGTGAGATATTGTAATGGCTCCAACGACAAGATTAAAGAGATTTAGGCATATGTTTACTGTTTAAAGAAAGAGGGAGCAAAATCATAGAAAATGTGGGGAAAGAATAGAATTAAGGTCAGAAATGCAGGGATTGAACTTGCAATTAGAGGAATAATCCTCTGGATGGGTATAAAGGATGATGTTGTACATTGCAGTACAGTCTTCTGGACAATGAGGACAGATGGGGGCAAGGACAGAAATCTGTACAAAGAAATCTAGACTAAGATTAGGAAAACTGAATTATGTTCCCTACCGTGTTTTATGTTGGTAAGCATAAATGCTTTGTGGAAGGTGTAAAAATAAAAAAAAAATAGAATAAAATTAAGCAATAAATGAACAAAAAAAATCTGTGACCTAGAAATGTCATTTAAATTCTGTGGACTTTAAGTTTTCACTTATAAAATAAGAGATAATAATAATTTATAAGATTTCTTATAATTCCAGGTTCCAATCAATGGGAATTTTAAAAGTGTGCCATTAAGTAAGATCAATAAATGATTTCCACCTATTAAATGGGAGTAGATTTCCTGCCTCTTTGAGTAACATTTTGATTACTATGAAGAGCAAATAATGTAATACATATGGTCCAATGACTTATAAATATAAATCATTTACACTTATATTTACTTATAAATATAAATCATTATATTTACATATAAATATAAATCATATTCTGGCAGTATTACAACTGTTGAGGTTCAGTGTGGACTTCCCAAAGTATGCCACAATGGCATATTGATTATTTTGAGTTAAAGTTACTTAAGAAATGTCCAATGCAACAAGGGCACTCTGATTCTTACTTTTGTCCCCCTGAAAGCATGAAATAAATCTTTCATGTTAAAGGTGAACTCCCTGCATCTGGAGGTAGAAGGACATACTGATCACCAGAAACAGGGAATTCAGGCCAAGCCTATACAAACAAACCTTTTTACTTCTTTAATATTCTACCTCAGGTCCAAACTCTGCTTAGATTTTTCACTAATTGAATATCCAAAACCTGTTTTTTTGTCATGTCTAATCCTTACAAATTTATTGTTTCTTTGTCTAAAAAGCATTAAAACTACCTGCTTTGGCCACTTCTTAGGTCCCATTTCTATGACATTTCCATATGCACATGATTAAAATTTGTTTCTTTTTCTCCTGTTAATCTGTCTTGTGTCAATTTTATTATTAATTCAGCCACAAGAACTCAAGAGGAGTGGAGGAGATTTCCCCCTCCCCAACAGTTGGTGAGCCAGCCAGGAGGCTGGCTTGACCCTACTTCCCATGCTGAGGCTGCTGAGAGATCCCAGGAGACCTGACAAAGGCTCACAGAAGGTAAGATTTCTTACCATGTCACACTCACAAGTCTCTGCCTGTAAATTCTGGTGGAAGGGAAAGTGGTTACAGTTCCTTTTCTCTCTCTCTCAATTTAGATTAGCAGGAGAAAATATTTGTGAAGCTAGTTTCTTGGACTTAGCAACTCTTGGGGATCCTTTTCCTCCCAGAGATGGTCACTGTTTTTCTTTGTCTCTTATCAGTTATGTTTTTGTTTTTGTTTTTGTTTTTTCATGAGGAAGAAGAACCATAGGGCAGAATACAGGCATGGGCCCTATAAGCCTGCTATTTGACCTGGCCTCACATACTGGTGAGTTAATAATTCTCACCAAGCAGGTATCTATTTAGACAAACTTTGCTGTGGATCCTCTATATAAAAACTGGATGTGGTTTTTCCTTCCATTTTGTTCTGTGTCCTGAGAGTTACTTTATGTCCAGTGAGAAAACTCTGGTCTCCACCATCTGGAAGGTACACTTACTGGAGTGTGCCTAGTGTCCAGTTGAATACACTGAGGTTCCAAGACATGAAGTCTCAAACATCATTCTCTTTTTCTGAACATTCCAGCTTTCAAGGGAGTTTGTCATAGAGTCCCAATGCATAAGGAGCATTTGTTGTCTCAAACTTTATTGCTTGTTAGTGCTGGAAAAGTCCCATTTCAGTAGTGCCTGCCTGCGACATAAATTAGTGGGTTCATGGCTGAAGGTGCCCCACATTTTTGCTAGACACCATTTTCACTACACCATTCTTACCTCCAGTAGCAATGAAGGGCTTTTACTTTCCTAGACTAACTCAAGGAGTAAATTTTCTGGACCTTGTGAGGACTACATACTCTTTTGTGAGATGCCTGTTTTGTCTTTTTCTTTTTTTCTTTTAATTTTTATTAGGGTATAATTGATTTACAATGTTGTGTTAATTTCAGGTGTACAGCAAAGTGAATCTGTTATACAAATACATATATCCACTCTTTTTTAATATTCTTTTCCCATATAGGCCATTACAGAGTGTTGAGGAAAGTTCCCTGTGTTATACAGTAGATCCTTATTAGCTATCTATTTTTTATATAGTAGTGTGTATGTCAGTTACAATCTTCCAATTTATTACCCCCCCCCCAAGCCCTGGTAACCATAAGTCTATTTTCTACATCTGATGTCTGTTGTGTGTTTGAATAAGCCATTTTTTTTTAAAGGGCTTATTGGTTTGAGTTGCTATTTGAAATTTATATGAGATCCTACTTGTTAATGGCTAGACAATGGACTTTTTAAAATTAGCTATATTTAAAAGGAAAACAAATTGAGAACTCTCATTGTAAACAGCTGTCATATTGGTACTTATGGGAGGATCAAGTTTAAAAAAATATATGCAATGACTAGCCTTAAGGAGTTCCTTATTAAGATGAAATAATCAAATTAAACTTAAAACAAAAATCCAACATAAATCCCCCTTCTTAAAAATCTCCCCATCTCCTCTGCATTTCCCCAGGTTCTCCTACAAACAATCAGGAATAAATCAGCTGAAGGCCAATATTCAAGGGCTAATAGAAACAACTGTCTTGCCTTGAATATCTCTACAAAATGAGAAGTACAATTCTAGAAGCAAGTCAAGGAGCACCTCTTTTTACCTGTTCCAAGTCCTCTCCTATTGCTCTCAAAATATTTGGACATATTGGGTATTGGAATTTCCTATAGTTAGAAAACAATTAATAATCATTAACCTAAGACTTATGATAATAGACCAATATATTCCAAAACTCCCAGGAGAAAATTTACATTTTCTTTTTCTGTCCCTTAAAGCTATAAATCTTATCATGTCTTTGAAATGTAAACACAACCCACATCCCATGAGACTTGGCCCAGGGTAACTCAATGGGAAGACATGAAACTAAAGACAAAATAAAGGGAAAACACAAACAGCCTCCTTAAAATTGCTTGTCAAGGGCAAATACAGATCTTAAGAGTCATCTCCACAAATCATAAAATATTTTAGCCATCTGAGAAAACTTAATTTTTTCCAACTGTTATTTATAAAATAGTGAATTGTACCTGACTTATGATTAAAGTTTTAAAATGAAAACTATGAGATCTCTGCTTGTGTCTGTCTGTATGTCTGTATGTGTACATTATAGATATGGCACTATGTAAAATGAGTATACTTTCAAAAATATAATAGAACTAACTCAAATGTTGTTCAAGTTTACATGATCTAAGATTAATCTTTAGTAAATAAAAGCTAATTTAAATTTGTTGGCGTAATAACTACTGATATGTATTTAGATTTATCAACACTAAGTATAATACTTTTATTCTACTTTACTAACTTAGTAAATACGTTTGGTACCAGGCTGAGAAATTTTCTATGAGAAAGCATGTTTCTAGAAATTACAAAAGTATTTTTGTTCCCAATCTACAGAATGCTGTAGACAACTCATAATTGTTTAGTTTTCACTAGAAATTAAGGTTTCTAAAGGTTAAAAATTCTAATTAATATATGTAATTAAAGCTACCAAAATTAAAACATCTTCATATGCAAGGACATTTTTTTGAAAGGTATAAGGAATGGAAATGCATTTTGTTAAGGTAAAATAAAGTGATTTTCTCCCTAAATCTGGTTATTCCTAAATGGGAAAGAAAACAAGAGACAAACAAAAATAGATATAGAAAGTTGTAGATTGTTGAAAGAAGGAATCTTTAGAAAGAAATTTATCTGTGGTCAGGACAGGTTAAAATTGGAATAAATTGAATTAAGTGAATGAGTTTTAATATAAAAAGTAAATGGAACAAAATAAAAATTTGATTTTTTCTCTGTTAAAAGGGTACAGTTTTCTTATATTATTGGTCTGGTCTTAATAAAAATTTGTAAATAAAAGTTTTCTTTACCTTTAATGTAATCTGTCTAGAAAAACAGATTCTATATTTTATAACTAAGGCTTTTGGCAACTATTTAAATTTCTGAAATTGCCTGTGAAATCTTTGTCAATTCCATTAAATAGATAACTAAACATTACTTCACAGTGACCTATTAGACTGTTTAAAAATCTTTTTGATATTTTTAACAAACTTCCCCCAAATCAAATTCTAAGTGAAGTATTTTGTCTTAGAACTAACTTTGAGATATGAGATGTTTCAAAGGTCCCTGAAATATCTCAAAGATTTGTTCTCTCTCCTTTTAAAAAGAGAGATAGTCAACTAATCAGGCATATTTGATATGTTAAATTACATGGTAAGCATTGTCAGATAAGTAACATTAAGCTTTCTTTATGCTGTGTCTATATAAGCATGTATTAAAAGTGTTCCAGAAATTCCTGGAAGTCTTATATGTCTTGGCACAAAATGTTATTTGTCATCAAAATTGAGGCTCACATTAAAAGAAATGAACTTGAGTATCAGGGAAATGCCCTAACTGACTTTCATACAAAGGCAGCAACAAAAAATAAAATGTAAGGGTTGTGGCACATGTGAATAAAGTTCATTCTGCTTCCGCAAAAAAAAAAAAAAAAATTGACCCCTCATTGTTAGACTTTTGCCATCCTGCTGTCCATGTAACATGCCAACAGTCTGCTCCTTAATCAAAGAAAGTAAGATGGGTAAACAACAGCTGTAAATTACAAACAGTTGGGGCTGTGGGAAACCCAAGACTGGTTGCTTTGTTCTTCCTGGCTCCCTGGCAAACCTCATTTTCTGTTTTGTTGTTGTTTATTGGTTTGTTTGTTTTTCATTCCTTCACCCACCATAGTGCATTTACGATGGTTCAAACTGTAACTAAACATTGGCAGGAAGATTTTTATAAAATTGTAAAAGCAGTCTACCAGCAATATCTGACATGCAAAAAAACTATTTTTCTCTCCAGAGGACTCAGATCTCCTCCATTTGGACCTGCAGCTAGACTTCATTCAACTGCCATTTATTATGTGTTATCAAAATATTCTTGTTATTGTATGTATGTTTTCTGGATGGGTTGAAGCCTTTCCTTGCTGCAAGGCTGGTGCCCTCACAATGACAAAGAAACTGATAGAAAATGTGTTTTCCAGTTGGGGTATACCTCCCAGAATTTCCAGTGATCAAGGCACCCACTTCACTGGGCAAATAATATAAGCTTTGATGAAAACCTTACAATCTTCTTGGAATTTTCACTGTCCCTATCACCCTCAATCATCAGGCAACATTGACAGAAATAATGGAAAAACAAGATTCAAGCAGGATACGAATTAACTACTTGGGACTGAATGAAATAATGAATATGATTATAATTTTTATGACTTTTTGTCTAAAATATTACTTTTTAAAATGTTTTGTTTTACAGATACAAGTTTTTTCTAAGTAATTTAGTAAATTATACCTTTGTAAGCAGAATTAAAGCATTTATCTTTTTCTCCCTACCTGATTCCTCCAGAATCAGAAACTCTCAGTGAGTATTCTTATTTTCTTGGCAATATAGTTGTTTGCATAAATTCAATGAAAATCTGTTCTCCTTATAACAGGACACAATTGTAAACACTGATTATATTACCAAAGCTTTGACTGAAATGTCATATTTGAGAGAGACATGCATACACTCAGACATGATCAGACAGCTTTAAGGAACTAAGGTTGACTTTATGCAGCCAATAAAGCCCCTTGGAAGAATAGCCTGGTACCAGTTTTTTCTCCCATTCTTTTGACTTGGAAACCTTAAGAACTAAAACTTCACTTTTCCAGAAGCCATGAAAGCTAAAATTGGGCTACTTGAAAGCATAACAATGGCTTATGTTTAGACAATCTTCATGACTGTTGCTGTATGGTCCAATCAGAAAGACCATCAGAGACATTCAAACTGCAGCCCAGGATAACCTGTCAGATAGTCACTGTCTGCCTCACTCCATTGGAGGATGCTGTGAGCCTGACATCTAGAAATCTTCTTAAATGGTTACTCTCAGAACCCAGAAGCTGGGATTAGAGTTTACTCCAATTATTAACAATTGTTTTTGTTTTGTTTCCATAGAAATGCCTCTTATTTAATACCTGATTTCCTGCACCATAAACCTAGCTTTTGGAGCCCACCTGCGGCACTGCCTCCTGAAATGAGATACACTATTTAACTGAAATCACCTGTTCTCAGAACTAAGAAACTGGTACAATTAAACGGAGGACTCTCATAACCTGTTCTTTTCCACAGTCACCAGCTCAATTTTTAATATTTGAAACTTCCAGGGAAGTTTCAGAAGAAGGAATTTGGGGGCTCAGGGTGGACTCTCTTAAAATATGCCACAATGGCATATTGATTATTTTGAATTAAAGTTACTTAAGAAATGGCCAATGTAAGAGGGGTACTCTGACCTTTCTCTCTGTTTCCCTGAAAGCAGGAAATTAATCTCTCATGTGAAAGATGCACTCCCTGCCTCCGGAGGTAGAACACTTATCACCAAAAACAGAGAATTAAGACTAAGAAGCATTTATAAACAAACCTTGTTATGTCTTTAATTTACTAATCCAATCCCAAACTGTTTATATTCTTCACTAACTGAGCATCCAGAACCTATGTTTCTTTGTCCTGTCAATTCCTCACAAATTTATTATTTCTTTGTCTAAAAAGTATAAAACTGCCTGCCTTAGCCACTCTTAGGTCCCATTTCTATGGTCCCCTTGTACATGATTAAAGTTTGTTTCTTTTTCTCCTATTAATCTGTCTTGTGTCAATTTTATTATTAGTCCAGCTATAAGAAATGAAGAGGAATAGAAAGACAAATATTGCCCTCCCTGATACATCTTACATTAGGTTATTCTTATTATAGTTCTCCTTGTCCAATAACTTTACATATTCAGATACAAATGAGTTGGTAGGGTTAATGTGTTTTAGTAACCTCAAGTAAAAGGAACCATGTAAATAATATATAATTGTTTTACAATTAAGAGTTACAATGTTATTTCTAGATTAGTTACCCAAGTTTATAAGAACCTCTTCCAGGAAAATTACAAACACATTCTTTACCTGCAATTAACCTTGACAGTTAGGCCTGGTCTATATGGTTCCCAGAATGACAAAGAAATTGCCTCAGCATATAATTCTTGATAACTCTTCACACTGATAAAATTAGTTCAAATTTCTAATCATTTTGCTGTTACTATCTAGAACATAAGAATAAAAGAAAATGTCTCTTTATTAGATGTGGAGAAAAAACTAATACAATGTAATCAGAGAAGTCATCAAAAAATCAATAAAAATTAATATTTTCTTCATCCTTACACTAACCAAATAGTAGCCTGGTGATAGAGGCACTCAACAGAGCCTGAACTATTGTGAAATCAAGCTTTCATTTTCTTCCAATACCTCCAAACCCAGCCTCTGCCTGCCTTCCTCATTTCCCACCCTTTCTCTCTTACTTTCCAGATGTATTTCTTTTCCTTTAATTTTTTTTGTATTCTTTCCAATGTAAATTTCTTAACTCACCTGAAACTTCTCAATTCCATCCTGTCACCCCACAACTACCAGTTTACTTAATATAGTAAGTACAGAGAAAGATATGCTGCCTCTCAGACCCTAAATTTGTCTATATTTGTGGAACAGATTTTTAGCCTGGAGCAACACAGGAATCCACCAGGTCACTATCATCACTACTGTTTTAAGGGCAAGATCACTCAGTATATATGTAGCTGCCAGATTTTAACCTCCTAGGACTTGATAAGGAACATTAAGGGGAGAACAATTTACAGAGGAAGGGTATGATAAGGACACCCTAGAAGGGATTATCTATATGGAATGCAACAAAATACAGTAGAAAATATAAATGTTTATTGTGAACTGTCAGACACTGTTTAGAAGGAAAATATATTGCTCTAAATGAAGACATCACAAGAATAGCTATACTTTTAGGTCTCTGTCAATTGCATTTCCAAAGACAGTAACTGATTCTTTTTACAAAAAGTTACTGTCAGAACAATAATTTATTGCTTTTGTTGAAAAACACTTAGGTAAGATTTTTTTTTTTTTTTTTTTTTTTTTTGCATCAAGCTCTGCGTTAGGTTCAGGGGAACTAAAAATATTAAATCAAGGAGCTTATGGTTTGATTAGAATAATTATGGGTTATAATGGGAGTGCTCAGGAAATAGTATTCAAAAAATATTAAGCATAATTTATCACCATCTGACATATACAGCAGTTGTCCCTCAGTATCAGTGGGGGATTGGTTCCAAGACCTCTTGTGGATACCAAAATCTGTGAATCTTCAAGTCCCTTATATAAAATGGTGTAGTATTTCCATATAACCTATGCATTTCCTTCCATATACTTTAAATCATCTCTAGATTACTTATAATACCTTATAAAATGTAAATGCTATGTTAATAGTTGTAAATACAACTTTAGTGAATAGCAAAATCAAGTTTTTTCCTTTTGGAACTTTCTGAAATTTTTTAAAAATATTTTTGATCTATGGTTGGTTGAACCCATGTGTGTAGAACCTGTATATACGGAAGGCCCACTGCATTTTTGATTTTTCATTTGTTTGCTTTTATATCATCAGTGCCTAGAACAGTGTCTGACACAAATTAGACACTCAAAAACTTGTTCATGAATGGATAAGTGAATCTTCCATTAGCTGGGCACTATGCTATGTGCTGGGACTATCATTATAAATAAAAAAGAAAGTTTGCATTCAGGGAGCTTACAATATATCAAGGTAAAGAGAGAGTAGGTTGTCTGAGGTCTTCTGTGGGCACTCAGTAGCTGTTCTGCGTGAATTGTTCCACTTGTAGATGTATTTTCAATGTTTCTGTGGAGGGAGGTGAACATATATACAATGGAATATTACTCAGCCATAAAAAAGAACAAAATAATGTCATTTGCAGCAACATGGATGGACCTAGAGATTGTCATGCTGAATGAAGTTAGTTAGGCACAGACAGACAAATATCATATAATATCGCTTTTATGTTGGATCTTTAAAAAAAAAAAAATAGGTACAAATGAACTTATTTACAAAACAGAATTAGAGTCACAGATGTAGACAACAAACTTATGGTTACCAGGGGGTAAAGGGGGATGAATAAATTGGGAGAGTGGGATTGACATATACACACTACTATGTATAAATTAGACAACTAATAAGAACCTGCTGTAGAGCACAGGGAACTCTACTCAGTACTCTGTAATGGCCTCTATGTGAAAAGAATATATAAAAAAAGAGTGTTTATATGTATATGTATAACTGATTCACTTTGCTATATACCTGAAGCTAACACAACGTTGTAAATCGACTATACTCCAATAAATTTTTTTAAAAAGAGAGATTAAACCAATAAATTTACAAAGCAAAGTGATAGGAAGTATTGTACAAATCTACTTCAACTTGGGAGACAGCATATTCAGGAAGACATAGAGAAGAGATGCAGCCTGAGCTGTCTTGAAAGATGGTTAAGAATTGTTCAGACAAAAATAAAGTTTCACCTGTTTGGACAAATGATTTTATTACAAAGAGGAAGCAGTGTGTACAAAGATTTAGGGTTTTAAATATCCTGCATGTCCAAGAAACTACAAGAAGTTTGAGTTTGTAGGACATGAAAACAGGCACACAAAATGAGACATTTCAGTGCTAGAGAAACTGAAAGTGGTTTAGGAAGGCTGGGATGGAAGCAGCTATATGAGTAAGACCAGATCAAGTCCAGCTCTGGGTCTCATTGTAATGGTTTTGGACAAAGACAATGTGAAGCCAATGAAGAGTTTTAAACAAATTAGTTTTGGAAAGAACACTTCATCTATATATTTACATGTAACATACAAATAACGAATACAAATAAATTATATACACCAGATGTTGAAAGTTTAAATCTAAAAATAGTGGAAAAAAGACAAGTATGCTTGTTTAAAAAAAAAAAAATGTGGTTAGGGCAGAATGGGGAAACAAAGTATTTAGATTTTGCTTGTAGAAAAACTTGAAAAACCTATTTCATTGAAAATGTATTAACACTTGAGTTTTATTTTTGTATTTTATGATGAATTATGACCCTATGGAGGATAAAGTTGATTTATAGCTGGACTGGAAAGCTCTTCTTTTATTTGGGGAAAGGCCAGGGTATTTTTTTTTAACTTTTGGCCAATATAAAGGCAATGCTGGTTAAGGGATATGCTGTTTAAAATCCTAAACACCCTGGGAACACTTACCAATGGTTTACAGTTGGCATGCCCTGGCCTACATATATAATCATAGGAGCATAAAACTAAGAACTTCTGCTCTGATCTCTCCCAAAGCCTGGATCCCTTTCACAGATCTTGATGATGCAATCCTGAGACAGAGTGTTGTCAGATCTTGGATGACTAATGCCTGGAAGCTTGCTCATGGGATGTCAATTGAACCCCTAATGCTTACAGCTCTCTCTTGGTGCATTGTATCTTGCTTTTAAATAAAAACCCTACATGAGTATGTTCTGTGGAGTGTGGTGAGTTCTTTCAAATATCAAAACTTGGGAAATTTGTCCAGACTCTTACTCTTTCCCATGGCCAATATTATTTTATAATTTTAGTACTTTCAAAAGTACTTCCTTTTATACTTTTATAATTATACTTTCTTTTATAATTTTAGTACTTTCCTAAACCAAGGTAGGTTTATTAAAAATAATACCCTTAAATTTTAGTAATTGTTTTAAAAGTAAATTTTAAAAATCTCAGTAAACAAACATAATATAATTATAGAATTTCATAATTCAATTTGTCTCCTTAAATCAAATATATTATAAAGATATTTAACTACCTCAAATGCTTTTTTCCTCTATTCTATCACTAAAGCAGCATTTTTTGAACAAAATGAGAATTTTAATAAAGAAATAGTAACCATAAAAAAGAACCAAACAGAAATGTCTGAACTGAAAAATTCAACAAAGAGTTTCAAAAACAGAGATTTGGAAAAACACTTCATCAACAAAGAAACACAATGGCAAATAGGATTTGTCTTCCAAAGCCTCCCACACTATACTTCTTTAAACTGTGGGGATTAGTCACCTCAAAAAATGCAGCTTTAGGGATCCAAAACATGATGTCCATGTTTTTACTTTATAGAAGTTAATAATTCCTTTTAGGTGTGGCATAATGTCTGAAAGGCTGTGGGTGTATGTACTAATATGTATAGTTAGAGGAAAACAATTCAACTTTAGGGAGTCAAACGTCAAAATTTCAACTATATATATTCTTTTGAAAATAAAGAAAAGGAAAATCAGGAGTTCTTTGCAGCAGTTTTGTATGTATTCTGGTTTCTCATAAACATTACCTGAGGATGGGTTCTAGAAACAGAGAAATCCATGCCCAATTCCCAGAGTTTGACTAAATTGTTCAAGGGTACAGCCCATGCATGAATATTTTTTAAAAGCTCACCAGGTAATGCTGATGTGCAGCCAGAGTTGAGAGCTACGGAGCTGAAGGAAATGAAAGTCCCGTTTTAGAGTAAACATCCTTACTCATACTCTGTGTCTCAAACATGAAATGACACTTGAGACTGCCTACGCCTTACAGAGTATGCTGTCCTGGCATTACAAAGATGTAAGGATGAGCACAACACTTGTCTGATAGGAAGTAAAGAGGTTATTTTGACTAGAGTAGTTCTTGAAACCATTTAATTGTTCCATTATAATTTTCCTCTATTTTTGTCTGGTATTTATACAATTTAAATTTACTTTAGTGTTCTTAAGTATTACTCTAAAGTTCTAGTTTTCAAACTGTATTATGAAGAATCCTGGCATCCCTGGTGGAGTCTCAGGGATGCCAGGATTCTATATGAGGGAATGGGTGGGATAGGTGGAAATCTAGCTTAAAGCCTGTGGACTCCCTTCTTTTCAACCAGAGCATGTTTGCTCCACTTTGTTGGGTATGTTTGTGTGTGTGTGCAGGTGTATGTGTGTGTGACATATATTTTCTTTTCCTATAGAAAAAAGCGGACTTTGAAACCTCAGAAAGTATTTGAAAAGTATGATTTCAGAAAAATTGTAATAGGTCAATAGAATCTTGCCTCCAAATAACTGATATTTACTTCTTTCTTTAAGGACTCAAATATTTAATACATTAACTCTTCAGCTACTGGTAAATAGAAAAAGAATAAAGAAGCACTTCTTTTAGCATAACTAACTCTCAAAATGTTTTCTTTGTTAGAAAGGTAGCTACTAGCATCACTTAGGAAGAAATATATATCAATTGATCTACCTATCATCTATCTATCTAACTACCTATCTATTTTTAGAAAAACTGAGCCCTTTCTCCTGTGTTTTTCATTTACTTTTACACTACTACCACACTTGCAACACTTTTTTTTTTTTAAACATCTTTATTGAAGTATAATTGCCTTACAATGGTGTGTTAGCTTCTGCTTTATAACAAAGTGAATCAGTTATACATATACAATATGTTCCCATTTCTCTTCCCTCTTGCATCTCCCTCCCTCCTACCCTCCCCATCCCACCCCTCTAGGTGGTCACAAAGCACCGAGCTGATCTCCCTGTGCTATGCGGCTGCTTCCCACTAGTTATCTATTTTACATTTGGTAGTGTATATATGTCCATGACACTCTCTTACCCTGTTACATCTCACCCCACCCCCTCCCCATATCCTCAAGTCCATTCTCTAGTAGGTCTGTGTCTTTATTCCCGTCTTGCCACTAGGTTCTTCATGGCCTTTTTTTTTTTTTCCCCCCCTTAGATTCTGTATATATGTGTTAGCATACTGCTCGCAACACTTTTGACACCAGATGTGTTAGTTTTCCCCACATCAAGCAATTCTCTGTGACACCAGCTGGGTGTCCTACAATTTAACTCAATTCTGAAACTATCTACCTGTAGATAGCATTAGATACCACAGGTTAAAAGCTCAGTCCCATGAGACTGCCCCCTCACTTCAGATGCCAGGTTACCCACAACTTCTAACCAATTTGGCTGTAAATTAGAGGTGACCATGACCCCCTCCTTGAGTTCAATTAATTTGCTAGAGTGGCTCACAGAATTCCAGGAAACACTTACTTACATTTACCAATATATAAAGGATATAGATGAACAGCCAGATGAAGAGATATGTAGGGCAGGTCTGTCGGGGAGGGTACAGAGCACAGGAGGGTCTCCAGCACAGAAGGGTCCCCATAGAGTTGGGGTATATCACCCTCCTGGTATATGGATGTGTTAACCAACCTGGAAGCTCTCTGAACCCCATATTTCTGAGATTTTATGGAGGCTTCCACATGTAGGCATGACCAATTATTAACTCCATTTCTAGCCCCTCTTCCTTCTCCAGAGAATAGAGGGTGGGGCTGAAAATTCCAAGCTTTTAATCAGGGCTTGGTCTTTCTTGTGACAAGAACTCCACTCCAAGAGCCATCCAGGAACCCACCCAAGGTTGCCTCATTAGAAAAAACCTTGCTCTTCTCACTTAGGAACTAACAAAGATTTTAGGAGCCCTGTGTCAAGAACCAGAATCAAGACCAAAAAGTAGAATGAAGTATACTCCTAGCACATTTATCGCATAGGAAATTACAAGGGTTTTAGGAGCTCTGTGCCAGGAACTGGGGTCAGAGAACAAGTTTTCTATCTATCTATCTATCATCTATCTATCTATCATCTATCTATCTATCTATCTATCTATCTATCTATCTATCTATCTATCTATCATCTATCTATCTGTCCAGCTATCATCTATCTCTATCATCTATCCACATACACATACATATATATATCAGAAAATATTAAAAGTGTTTGATATATTTATAATGCCAGAAAATATTAACAGTCTTTTGTGTGACAAAACAAAGATGTGTTCAGTAAAAAATAGAAGTTATTCTGAGGAAAGACATCAGCAGCCAAGAGAAAACTCAAAGATTGCTTAAATTTCCACTATGGAAAGAATGATGACCACACAACCAACTAAGAACTGATAACATTTGATACAGGACTGGAGAATTGAAATAAACAGAAGACAATATAAATAGCTGAAAAATCTGGCAATTCCTCAAATGAGCATTTGAACTGTGAGTTGCTCACAGACTGATGCAATAGGAACATGACCCACAAGGGGACCTTAAGTGGGTTTCTTTGTCTCTAGTGGCATTGAGAAGGAAACAAAGGAAGTGGCAGATAGAAAGAGTTACACTCAAAAAATACTAAATTGTTGAGCTGGTTAAATAGTAAAAATGGCTTATATAAAGTATATTTTAACTGGAGGAAATGTACTAAAATGCTATAAATAGCTGCTGACTCTCGGGCATTGCTTCTGCAACCACATATTGCCATGGCCACTTTTATTCTATAAAATAGACATTTTTCAATCAAATAGAATAATGAAAAAACAGGTCTGATTTTGCAAACAATGCTGATATTAAGGTAGGAGAAATAAATCTTTTCTAAGATCAGATAACAGATATCTGCTATTTTCACTGCAGCCAGTCAGAAGATAACATAGTAACTCTCTACTTAATTACAAAAGGAAAACAGAGCATGTTTATATATGGAGGTTTAAAAAACTGTTGAAAATATACTGCAAATAATACTGAAATAAATATTATTGATAAAAATATATAACATGAGGCAGTAAATAAGTAAAAATTTAACAACTAAGAAAAATTGTTGACTGAAAATTTGATGTGATTGTTTCTGGAAACATTTTGGAACATATTACTGTAAAAAAGTAATAACCACCACTGCAAAAACAACATACACTTAAATATTCATGCCATTGCTTATATTTTTTTCCAAACCTGTCTATTAAAAATCACCTCCTACATTAAGTTACAAAGTTTAAAGTTCAGAACACAGAAGCTTTACTAAAGACTATTTTATTTTCAGTGATACATTTAGCAAGGCTTACTGTTTCTGTTTTTTGTTTTTTCTAATTGGAGGACCATGCTTCACATAAGGAGGTGAATGGTCTGAAATAAGCAATGAAAGATTTGCTCCAAGAAAACTCTGCTAGCTATAGAGTTTTAGGGAGGGGGAAATTTCCTCCTACTCTTCTGGAGTTCTTGTGGCAGTACTAATACTAAAATTGAAACAAGACGGATTAACAGGAGAAAAAGAAACAAATTTTAATTTATGCACATGGAAGTCTCATAGAAATGAGAACTAAGAAGTGTCCAAAGTGGGCAGTTTTCATACTTTTTAGACAAAGACACAATAAATGTGTAAAGAATTGACAGGAGAAAAACTTAGGCTTTGGATGCTCAATTAATGAAGACTCTAAACAGAGTTTGAGCTTGGGGTAGTAAATTAAAAAAATAAGTTTTTTTTTTTCTTTTTTTTTTTTAAATACAGATTTCTCAGCTCTGAATTTCCTATCTCTGGTGATAAGGGTGTCCTTCTACCTCCAGATGCAGGGAGGGCACCTTTCATATGAGAGCTTTATTTCCTCTTTCATGGGGAAGAGGAAAGTTAGAGTTTCTTCTTGCATCAGCTGCTTCTCAAGCAACTTCAATTCAAAATAATCAATATGCCACTGTGGCATATTTGGGGGTGGCCTTCCCTGAGTCCCAACAATCCAAAAGATCTGGGAAGTAGCCGACAACCACAAGGCAGGTTTTAAAAGTGTGTGCTGCTGCTAATGCAGAAAGAATTCTGCCAGTTGCCACTTTAATATTTGCTGATTGTTAAACATTAGGTGTTAGCTAATCAAACACACACACACACACACACACACCCTCTATTTTTCCCCAAGTCATTTGATTCCAACTATATACTGCCTCATATGGCAAACTAACTTTTCTTCAGTGAATGGAAACATGTTGTGAACAAATTTCTCTTTATTATTCATCTCTTCCTTTCTATTCATGCACAACAATCCAAACACAAACTCAAACATGATCATTTCTATATCTTTTGGAGAAATTTGCCCTCTAGAAGGAAAGGCAATTTTCTTATATATTATCTTTTAAAAGTGGAAACATCCTAAATAGGATGGGAGATATACAGTTTATTTTCATCTTGTGCTCAATTTTCTCTTTTTTTTTTAAATTTATTTATTTATTTATTTATTTTTGGCTGTGTTGGGTCTTCGTTTCTGTGAGAGGGCTTTCTCTAGTTGCGGCGAGTGGGGGCCACTTTTCCTCGTAGTGTGCGGGCCTTTCACTGTCGCGGCCTCTCCTGTTGCAGAGCACGGGCTCCAGACGTGCAGGCTCAGTAGGTGTGGCTCACGGGCCCAGTTGCTCTGCGGCATGTGGGATCCTCCCAGACCAGGGCTCGAACCCGTGTCCCCTGCATTGGCAGGCAGTTTCTCAACCACTGTGCCACCAGGGAAGCCCCTCAATTTTTTCTTAATTTTCCAGTGTTTTTTGAATTTTTTTTTTATACAGCAGGTTCTTATTAGTAATCTATTTTATACATATTAGTGTATATATGTCAATCCCAATCTCCCAGTTCAGCCCACCACCACCCACCCCCACTTTCCTCCCTTGGTGTCCATAAGTTTTTCTCTACATCAATGTCTCTGTTTCTGCCTTGCAAACCAGTTTATCTGTACCATCTTTCTAGATTCCACATATATGCGTTAATATACGACATTTGTTTTTTTCTTTCTGACTTATTTCACTCTGTATGACAGTCTCTAGGTCCATCCACGTCTCTACAAATGACTCAATTTCGTTCCTTTTTATGGCTGAGTAATATTCAACAGTATATATGTACCACATCTTCTTTCTAGTTTCCAGGAATGAAAATAGTTTAAAAGAAACTTTGTTGTTAAGCCTATTTGTGCTGTTTCTGTTCATTCTTTGTAGTGATTTACAAACTCATGACTGTAAACATCTATAATCCAGCCAAGTGGTTTAGAAATAGGTATTAGGCAAATAATTGCTGTGAAGGATTTTCCCATCTAATTAGTTGCACCATTGCATGAAGACTATCTTAATATTGTAAGCTTTACAACTTAAACCTGTATTTTAATACCTATATTGGAAAAGTAGAAAGGTCTCAAAATAATAATCTTTGTACTTCCACCTTAAGAAACTAGGAGAAAAAAAAGGCATATGGAAATCTCTGTACCTTCTGCTAAATTATTTTGCTGTGAACCTAAAGACACTCTAAATAATAAAGTCTATTTTTTTTAAAAAAGCAAATTAAATCCAAAATAAACAGAAAAAATAATGAGAGGAATCTATGAGAGGGAAAAAAGGAAAACTTTTAAAATTTAAAAATAAAGAAAATAGCTTCAAAAGAAATACAATTGATAAGTCTCTAGCCAGAGTAGTCAGGAAGAGGGAAGCCACAAATTGTTTATAGTAGACTTTATAGATTACCTACCCAAAAAGAAACCTAAAGGCCCCAGATGTCTATACAGATAAATTTCACCAAAAATTTGGGAGAAAATAAATAATACCAATCTACTCATGCTTCCAGAAAATGGAAAACATCTCAATTCAAATCTATAACGTCATTACTGATTCTAAAATGAGACAAAAATATTACAAGAAAAGAACATCACATGTGTTAGCATCCCTCAGGAACATAAATTCTAAACAAAATTTTAACAAATTGAATAGCAAAAAATTGTATTCAGAATTTGTACCCAATCAACATGAGACTATGAGAAAGACATAAAAGACATTATTGTCTGCATACTATGATTCTTAGGAAATTTTGATCAAGGTGCCAAAAAACAAAGATGTGTCCTCATTGGGGAGATCACAACTGAAGACAGCAATGACCTTCAGCACTAGGACACCTGGTTGACTGGAAAGACAAATATCCCTGTGTCTGGAAAACATTGGGCTTTCCTGGAATATTTTTAATTGGCTGTGAAAACACTGCTGTTGCTACATGAGGTGTGAAGAGATGAAATTGGAAATACATGTGCCCATCGATGGCAAGGCCTCCAAATATTATACATGGGAAGAAGGACAACAGTCAACACCAAGACTGTGCCTTTACGGAAGTTAGTGTTACCCATATAACAGAATTTTTGACGTTAGGCTTGAATGTGTCTGAGAAGAAGAAAATTTCCTCTACTCTTCTAGATTCTTTTGGCTGGTCTATGAATTAAATTGATATGAGATGGATTAACAGGAGAAAATCACATGAAAGTTTAATTACATGTATACATGACAGAGACCCAGAAAAACTAAGTAACTTACCAAAGCGGCTGAAATCTTTACCTTAAATACCATCTTCAGCTAAAGACAAAAGAGGATGTTGCAGGTAGTGGTTCAGGACTTCAAAGGGGAGAAAGGCAATTCACATGGACATGAAAAAGCAAATGTTTGGTAAACAACAATTTCTCTCTGTGGGACACAGAGAGAAATTTTAATAAACCGATTTTTCTAGGTTTCTCTTTGTCTATACACCTAGTTCATACCATAGTTATCTATGGTGATAGCTCCCTTCCTGGAACAGGTCTTCTGTCTACATTTTTTAGGCAGTTTCATCCTGAGTCTTTTGGGCCTTGATTGTTTTCAGCTTGAAATAATCCACATGCCAAAGAAACATTTTGGAGTGGCACGTTTTTTCCCCTATATCCTTCAGGAGGAGAAAAATAAATCTGAGAGCACTGGAGTCTAGGAGAGTTGTTTCTCAAACTTTCTTTTTTCTTAAGTGCAGGACAGTCTCTCTTCCAATGTCATGACTTCTTGCAATATCTGCAATTGTCTAAAGGCACATAGGGAGGGCTCTTAGTGAGCTTTAAGTTATTCTCAAAGTCATATTTTTGTTTTTCTAAAGATTCAAGTTGCAGAGCAAGAATCATTGTTTTTAATTCCCTTTTCCTTCTGCTTTTCTGTAAACTGTTTTCAAAGCATTGTGTGGCAGCTTCCATTATTACACTAAAAGGCTGTCCTGACCAACCAATCATGTTATTATGAATTTGTTTTTTAATCTCAGAAAAAATGTCCTACTAGAGCAGAAAGTATGAGATTCCTATGCACTGGGGCTTCGAGATTTAATGCAGTCTGGCTTTGAAAAGTTTCTATAAAGCATTCAACAAAGGCTTTTAGATGTTCTCCCTCTTTCTGAGTGCATAATTCAGTTTTGGCCCAATTAACTTTAAGAGGAAATGCCTCTAAAATCACTCTTATGAAACCTTGAATATCAGCCTCTAGTGGAGTCATCTCCTGGTCATTTGCAGAAGGGCCTGGAAGAGGGTCTGGCCATCTATTTTCTCTGTGGGAGGGATTTTCTCCAGGGGACCAAATGACCTCGTTGATAACTACAGTATGAATAGCCATTAATCTTTATAATTGCTCTCTGAATTTTACAGATCTTCTGATAATGGAGTTTTAGAAGTTTTTTATTTTAATTTTTTTTATTAGTTATCTATTTTATTTTATTTTATTAACATCTTCATTGGAGTATAATTGCTTTACAATGTTGTGTTAGTTTCTGCTGTATAAAAAAGTGAATCAAAAAAAAAAAAAGTGAATCAGCTATATGTATACATATATCCCCATATCCCCTCCCTCTTGTGCCTCCCTCCCACCCTCCTTATCCTACCCCTCTAAGTGGTCACAAAACAGTGAGCTGATCTCCCTGTTCTATGCAGCTGCTTCCCACTAGCTACCTATTGTACATTTGGTAGTGTATATATGTCAATGCTACTCTCTAATTTAAAAGATCAACTGCTGTCCAAGGGACATGAATTCTCTGTGGTATGGTCCTCAATACGTCTGCAAGATATATTGCATGGGAATGCCTGATTACAAAGTCCTGGAAAGTAAAAGAAGTCATAAGGGACAGCAAAAGGAGACTTCCCGGCCTTCCAGGTTACTTCTGCTAAATTTACTTCCTGGCTTTCAACATTAACACAAGTGCTCCTACATGGCTGTCAGGCCTGAGTGCCCTCTATAAGTCTTCTAGAGAAACGGAAGTTAAAATTTGTAACTGGATGTCTTCTGCAGAAGCTGGAGTCTTAAGATCTAAGGGAACTGGTGGAGGATTTTGAGATGTGGTGTTAAAAACCAGGGGCCAAGAGATCCACAAGATTTTCTGGAGGACCAGAACCAGGAAGTTGGGGGAAATAGGGGAGTATAGGAGGGGGTAAAGGGGGGATTTATACAGATTTGGTTTTTAACTTTTCTTCTAAATCTGACTTTTGTCCTTTCATTTTATTAAGGGATTTCCTGAGGTTAGCTGGTATACTTCCTTGGGTTTTCTTTTCAATTTGATTCTCCCATAAATATCAAAAAAAAAAAAAAAAAGCCAGCTGCTTGGTATGAGAGGTCTCTAACAACATTTCAAATACAAAAGTTTTTCAAATTAAAAAGATCTGCCTTCTGGCCATTGACAGAAGTAGGATCTCCATTAGTATATTTATTCCAGTAGAGACTTAATCCAATAAGCTTATTTATGGAAAGACCCTGAGGTAACTTTCCAGGCTTAGAATAAATAATTTCCATGAATGAAAGGGGTCCTTGATGAGGGAACAGATGATGTAGCCCCCATGATCCAAAAGTTCACTCCCAAAAATAGTTTTAAAAAGTAAAGACTTCCATTGCATAGACAGTAAGGATGGTGTAGTGAAGATGGTGTCTCCATTCTCACACAAAATTATAGGGCACCTCCAGCCACAAACCTGCCAATTTATGGCACTGGTCAGGTTCTACTGTAATAAGACTTTTCCAGCACTAACAAGCAACAAAGGTTCAGGTGATAAAAGTCCCTTATGGACTGGAACCCCTTTTGCCAAACTCCCCTGAGAGCTGGCATGGTAGACAAAGAGTGCTGCTTGTGACTTTGTGTCGCAGAACATATGCGCATTAATAGCTTTAGTTAAGCCTTGGGTTTCTTGGAGCCATACTAATGCCTAAGAGGGATATGCCACAGAGTTGGGGATTGTGTGATGGTTTACAAAGTACCTTGTTGCATGAAAATTTTCTTGCATTTGATGGATGACCTAGTGTCAATCTAACTCATTCCGTGATCAACTTATATTGTCATAATGTCTTCTTGAGGTGGCAAGTGCCCTAATGGCCACTAAATTCTTGATCCATGCCCACCAGTCGTGCAGCTGTGTCTTCCAAGATATCCCTCAGCAATAGTTTTATCTCATGTGCATATTAACCCACAGCAAAATTTGTCTAAATAGACACCTGTCTGGTGAAACCTGAAAACACACCAGTCTGCAGGGCTAGTCTGGATAACAGGTTTATAGGGCCTAGACCTGCATCTTACCCTAAGGAATTTCCTTTTTATGACAAATGACACAATAGAGATAAAGAAAGACAATAACCATCTCTGGGAGGAAAAGGCTTAACAAACCAAGAGTACTCTATCAAATTCCAAACCAAGACTCACTGAACTGAAGAAATAGTTCGACAAATATTTTCTCCTGCTAATCTAAATTTAGAGGGAGAGGAAAACATTCTCGCCACTTTCACTTCACCAGACCCTGCAGACAGAGCTTCTGGGAGGCTGTTATGGTAAGAAATCTTATATTCTGTTGGCTTTTGTCAGACATCCCAGGATCTATTCATTTGTAGGAGGAAGTCTTCAGGAAGAAGCAGTTTTCCAGCCAGAGGAGGCAAGTTTTCAGCCAGATTTTGCCAGCCAGGGAAGTATCCTGCCTATTACACCAACTGTGAGGGAAGGGAAATTTCGCTTCTTTCTCCACTAGTTTTATTCGGCTGGCAATAAAATGACATAAGGCAGATTAACAGGAGAAAATCAAATTTATTACCTGTGCATGAGAATCCAACATGAGCATGAAGAATTCCAAACACAACAAGGCAAGGTGAGACATATATATTATTCTGGGCTAAGGAGAAGGATGTAGGGGTACAAGGTTTCAAGGGGAAGTTAGGTAATTCACAGGAAAATAAAAAGAGTTAATGTTTGGTAAATAAATGCTTGCTGAGTCATCCAAAGACAGTGGGACACAGAGAGAACTTTAATCAAATGGGCTTTCCTAGGTTCCTCCCTGTCTACCACATCTAATTCATACTTTATAGTTATATATGGTGATAGCTCCTTCATGGGATAGGCTTTCTCTCTTAAATTCTTTTAGACAATAAAGGGAAAGTTCAAAGGTTATTCCTGAGTCTTTTGGCCTTTGATTGTTTTCAGCTCAAAATAATCTACATGCCAGAGTGTCACATCTTGAGGCAGCATGCCCTGACCACATCAAGTGGTATGATCTGAAAGTTATCAGAAACTTGTATTTGTCAAAAAGTCCTTTCTATGAATCTTCTTGTAGATGAAACATTTTTTACAAAAGCATCGGAGTAAAACAATAACTGTAGATGACAAATACTTAAAATGGCATGATTAGCCCTTAGCCCAGGGAAAGCAACAATGCCTTGATAACTTGCAGACTGTGGCACTATTGGTCTTGACACCAGAGACACCCACATACTGTCTGGGTGAGAAATTTAAATAGGAAAGTCATTGAAAAAAGTGCAGACAAGATGGTGGAGTAGAAGGACTTGAGCTCACATCCTTTCAAGAAAACACCAAAATCACAACTAACTAAACAACCATTGACAAAAAGGAATGGAACCTACCAAAAAACATATTCTATATCCAAGGACAAAGAAAAAACCACAATGAGATGGTAGGAGGGGCACCCTCGTGATATAATCAAATCCCATACCCAGTATGTGGGCAACACACAAACTGGAAAATAATTATATTGCAGAGGTTATCCTACAAGAGTGAGAGTTCTGAGCCCCATGTCAAGCTCCCCAGACTAGGTTTGTGGCATCAGGAAGAGGAGCTCCCAGAGCATTTGGCTTTGAAGGCCACCAGGGCTTAAGTGCAGGAGATCCACAGGACTGGGGAAAACAAAGACTCCACACTTGGAGGGCACATACAAGGTTTCACATGCACTGGGACCCAGGGCAAAGCAGTAACTCCAGAGGAGCCTGAGCCAGCCAATATGCTGGTCTTGGAGGTTCTCCAAGAGAGGGTGGGGGTCGGTTGTAGCTCACTGTGGGGGCAAGGACACAGGTGGCAAAGGCCCCAGGGAATTTTCATCAGCATGAGCTCTCGTGGAAGTCACCATTTTAGTACCGAGACCTGGCCCCACCCAACAAACTGAAGCCTCCAGTGCTGGGAAGCCTCAGGCCAAACTACCAACGGGGTGGGAACACAGCCTCTAAAAACTTCTCTTGACATGACATTGCCCACCAGAGGAACAAGACCCAGCTCCATCAACCAGGGGGCAGGCACCAGTCCCTCCCACCAAGGAGCCTGCACAAGCCCCTGGACCAACCATACCCACCAGGGGGCAGACAGCAGAAGCAAGAGGAACTACAAACCTGCAGCCTGAAATATGGAGACCACGAACACAGAAAGGTAGACAAAATGAGATGGCAGAGAAATAAGTTCCAGATGAAGGAACAAGATAAAACCCCATGAGATGTGACAGGGTAAGAGAGTGTCATGGACATATATACACTACCAAATGTAAAATAGATAACTAGTGGGAAGCAGCCGCATAGCACAGGGAGATTAGCTCGGTGCTTTGTGACCACCTAGAGGGATGGGATGGGGAGGGTGGGAGGGAGGGAGATGCAAGAGGGAAGAGAAATGGGAACATATTGTATATGTATAACTGATTCACTTTGTTATAAAGCAGAAGCTAACACACCATTGTAAGGCAATTATACTTCAATAAAGATGTTAAAAAAAAAAAAAAAAGATAAAACCCCAGAAGAACAACTAAGTGAAATGGAAATAGGCAATCTGCCTGAAAAATAATTCAGAGTAATGGTAGTAAAGATGATCCAAGATCTCAGAAAAAGAATGGAGGCACAGAGCTAGAAGATACAAGAAATGTGTAACAAACTGCTAGAATATTTAAAGAACAACAAACAGATGAACAAGACAATAACTGAAATGAAAAAAATACACTAGAAGGAATCAATAGCAGAATAAATGAGGCAGAAGAACAAATAATTGAACTGGAAGACAGATTGGTGGAAATCACTGCTGCTGAACAGAATAAAAAAAATAATGAAATAAGAGGACAGTCTAAGAGCCCTCTGGGACAACATTAAAGTTGAGTTTTCAGAAGAAAGTCTGCAAGACAGAGGGAAGTGGCACAATATATTTAAAATGATGAAAGGGAAAAATCTGCAACCAAGAATAATCTACCCATCAAGGCTCTTGTTCACATTCAACAGAGAAATCAAAAGCTTTACAAGCAAGAGAAAGCTAAGAGAATTCAGCACCACTAAATCAGCTTTACAACAAATGTTAAAGGAACTTCTCTAGATATAAAAGAAAAGGCCACAACTAGAAACAGGAAAATTACGAATGGGAAGCTCACTGGTTAAGGCAAACATACAGTAAAGGTAGGAAGTCATCTACAAACAAATATGATATCAAAACCAGCAGTCATGAGAAAAGGAGAGTAAAAATGCAGGATATTGGGAATGCATTTGAAATTAAGAGACCAGCAACTTAAAACAATCTTATATATATATAGACTGCTATACCGAAACCTCAAGGTAACTGCAAACAAACAAACAAAAAGACTACGATGGATACACACAGTAAAAAGAAAATGCAATCTAAGCACAACACTGAAACTGGTAATCAAATCACAAGCGAAGAGACCAAAAGAGGAACAGAAGAAAAGAAGATCTACAAAAACGAATCTTAAACAATTAATAAAATGGCAATAAGAGCATACATAATTACCTTAAATGTAAATGGATTAAATGTTCCAACCAAACGACATGGACTGGCTGAATGGATACAAAAACAAGACCCATTTCACATCTAGGGACACATATAGAATGAAAGTGAGAGGGTGGAAAAAGGTATTCTATGCAAATGGAAGTCAAAAGAAAGCTGGAGTAGGAATACTCATATCAGACAAAACAGACCTTAAAATAAAGACTGTTACAAGAGACAAAGAAGGACACTACATAATAATCAATCAATCAATCCAAGAAGAAGACAAAACAATTGTAAATATATATGCACCCAACATAGGAACACCTCAATATACAAGGCAAATACTAACAGCTCTAAAAGGAGAAATTGACAGTAACACAATAATAGCAGGGACTTTAACACCCCACTTTTGTCAATGGACAGATCATCCAGACAGGAAACACAGGGCCTTAATTGACACATTACATCAGACGGACTTAATTGATATTTATAGAACATTCCATTCAAAAACAGCATAATACACATTCTTCTCAAGTGTACATGGAACATTCTCCAGGTTAGACACATACTGGGCCACAAAGAAACCCTTGATAAATTTAAGAAAATTGAAATCATATCAAGCATCTTTTTGAATACAACATTTGTAGAAATTAACATCTTAGAAATTAGAAATCAACTACAAGAAAAAAGTGTAAAACACACAAAAACGTGATGGCTAAAAAATATGCTTCTAAACAACGAGTGAATCACTGAAGAAATTAAAGAGGAAACTTAAAAATACCTAGAGAGAGGGGAGGAGAGAAGATGGCGGAAGAGTAAGACGCGGAGATCACCTTCCTTCCCACAGATACACTAGAAATACATCTACACATGGAACTGCTCCTACAGAACACCCACTGAACGCTGGCAGAAAACGTCAGACCTCCAAAAAGGCAAGAAACTCCCCCCGTACTTGGGTAGGGCAAAAGAAAAAAGAAATAACAGAGACAAAAGAATAGGGACGGCACCTGCACCAGTGGGAGGGAGCTGTGAAGGAGGAAAGATTTCCACGCACTAGGAAGCCCCTTCGCGGGCAGAGATTGCGGGTGGCAGAGAGGGGAAGCTTCAGAGCCACGGAGGAGAGCGCAGCCACAGGGGTGCGGAGGGCAAAGCGGAGAGGTTCCCGCACGGAGGAGCGGCGCCGACCAGCACTCACCAGCCCGAGAGGCTTGTCTGCTCCCCCGCCGGGGCGGGCGGGGCTGGGAGCTGAGGCTCGGGCTTCGGTCTGATCGCAGGGAGAGGACTGGGGCTGGTGGCGTGAACACAGCCTGAAGGGGTTAGTGCACCACAGCTAGCCGGGAGGGAGTCCGGGAAAATGTCTGCAGCTGCCGAAGAGGCAAGAGACTTTTTCTTGCCTCTTTGTTTCGAGGTGCGCAAGGAGAGGGGATTCAGAGCGCCGCCTAAACGAACTCCAGAGAAGGGCACGAGCCGCGGCGATCAGCGCGGACCACAGAGACGGGCGTGAGACGCTGGGGCTGCTGCTGCAGCCTCCAAAAATCCTGTGTGCGAGCACAGGTCACTCTCCACACCACCCCTCCCGGGAGCCTGTGCAGCCCGCCACTGCCAGGGTCCCGTGATCCGGGGACAACTTCCCCGGGAGAACACACGGTGTGCCTCAGGCTGGTGCAACGTCACGCCAGCCTCGGCCGCTGCAGGCTCGCCCCGCCTCCTCTGTACCTCTCCCTCCCCGTGGCCTGGGTGAGCCAGAGACCCCGAAGCAGCTGCTCCTTTAACCCCGTCCTGTCTGGGCAGGGAATAGACGCCCTCAGGCGACCTACACGCAGAGGCGGGTCCAAATCCAAAGCTGAACCCCAGGAGCTGTGCGAACAGGGAAGAGAAGGGGAAATCTCTCCCAGCAGCCTCAGAAGCAGCGGATTAAAACTCCACAAACAACTTGATGTGCCTGCATCTGTTGAATACCTGAATAGACAACGAATCATCCCAAATTCAGGAGGTGGACTTTGGGAGCAGGATATATTAATCTTTCCCCTTTTCCTTTTTTTTGTGAGTGTATATGTATATGCTTCTGGGTGAGATTTTGTCTGTATAGCTTTGCTTTACAATAGCTTTATTTTACTTCACTATATTATAGCCTCTTTCTTTCTTTCTTTCTATTTTTTCTCCCTTTTACTCTGAGCCGTGTGGATGAAAGGCTCTTGGTGCTCCAGCCAGGCATCAGGGCCGTGCCTCTGAGATGGGAGAGCCAACTTCAGGACACTGGTCCACAAGAGACCTCCCAGCTCCACGTAATACCAAATGGCAAAAATCTCTCAGAGATCTCCATCTCAACATCAAGACCCAGCTTCACTCAACGACCAGCAAGCTACAGTGCTGGACACCCTATGCCAAACAACTAGCAAGACAGGAACACAGCCCCATCCATTAGCAGAGAGGCTGCCTAAAATCATAATAAGGCCACAGACACCCCAAAATACACCACCAGACGTGGACGTGCCCACCAGAAAGACAAGATCCAGCCTCATCCACCAGAGCTCAGGCACTAGTTCCCTCCACCAGGAAGCCTACACAACCCACTGAACCAACCTTAGCCACTGGGGACAGATACCAAAAACAACAGGAACTACAAACATGCAGCCTGTGAAAAGGAGACCCCAAACACAGTAAGATAAGCAAAATGAGACGACAGAGAAACACACAGCAGATGAAGGAGCAGGGTCAAAACACACCAGACTTAACAAATGAAGAGGAAATAGGTAGTCTACCTGAAAAAGAATTCAGAATAATGATAGTAAGGATGATCCAAAATCTTGGAAATAGAATAGACAAAATGCAAGAAACATTTAACAAGGACGTAGAAGAACTAAAGAGGAACCAAGCAATGATGAAAAACACAATAAATGAAATTAAAAATACTCTAGATGGGATCAATAGCAGAATAACTGAGGCAGAAGAAAGGATAAGTGACCTGGAAGATAAAATGGTGGAAATAACTACTACAGAGCAGGATAAAGAAAAAAGAATGAAAAGAACTGAGGACAGTCTCAGAGACCTCTGGGACAACATTAAACGCACCAACATTTGAATTATAGGGGTCCCAGAAGAAGAAGAGAAAAAGAAAGGGACTGAGAAAATATTTGAAGAGATTATAGTTGAAAACTTCCCTAATATGGGAAAGGAAATAGTTAATCAAGTCCTGGAAGCACAGAGAGTCCCATACAGGATAAACCCAAGGAGAAACATGCCAAGACACATATTAATCAAACTGTCAAAAATTAAATATAAGGAAAACATATTAAAGGCAGCAAGGGAAAAACGACAAATAACACACAAGGAAATCCCCATAAGGTTAACATCTGATCTTTCAGCAGAAACTCTGCAATCCAAAAGGGAGTGGCAGGATATACTTAAAGTCATGAAGGAGAAAAACCTACAACCAAGATTACTCTACCCAGCAAGGATCTCATTCAGATTCGATGGAGAAATTAAAACCTTTAAAGACAAGCAAAAGCTGAGAGAGTTCAGCACCACCAAACCAGCTTTACAACAAATGCTAAAGGAACTTCTCTAGGCAAGAAACACATGAGAAGGAAAACACCTACAATAACAAACCCTAAACATTTAAGAAAATGGGAATAGGAACATACATATCGATAATTACCTTGAATGTAAATGGATTAAATGCTCCCACCAAAAGACACAGGCTGGCTGAATGGATACAAAAACAAGACCCATATATATGCTGTCTACAAGAGACCCACTTCAGAACTAGAGACACATACAGACTGAAAGTGAGGGGATGGAAAAAGATATTCCATGCAAATGGAAATCAAAAGAAAGCTGGAGTAGCAATTCTCATATCAGACAAAATAGACTTTAAAATAAAGACTATTACAAGAGACAAAGAAGGACACTATATAATGATCAAAGGATCGATCCAAGAAGAAGGTATAACAATTGTAAATATTTATGCACCCAAAATAGGGTCACCTCAATACATAAGGCAAATACTAACAGCCATAAAAGGGGAAATCGAGAGCAACACAATCATAGTAGGGGACTTTAACACCCCACTTTCACCAATGGACAGATCATCCAAAATGAAAATAAATAAGGAAACACAAGCTTTAAATGATACATTAAACAATATGGACTTAATTGATATTTATAGGACATTCCACCCAAAAACAACAGAATACACATTTTTCTCAAGTGCTCATGGAACATTCTCCAGGATAGATCATATCTTGGGTCACAAATCAAGCCTTGGTAAATTTAAGAAAATTGAAATCATATCAAGTATCTTTTCCGACCACAACACTATGAGACTAGATATCAATTACAGGAAAAGATCTGTAAAAAATACAAACACATGGAGGCTACACAATACATTACTTAATAACGAAGTGATTACTGAAGAAATCAAAGGGGAAATCAAAAAATACCTAGAAACAAATGACAATGGAGATACGACGACCCAAAGCCTATGGGACGCAGCAAAAGCAGTGCTAAGAGGGAAGTTTATAGCAATACAAGCCTACCTCAAGAAACAGGAAACATCTCGAATAAACAACCTAACCTTGCACCTAAAACAATTAGAGAAAGAAGAACAAAAAAACCCCAAAGCCAGCAGAAGGAAAGAAATTATAAAGATCAGGTCACAAATAAATGAAAAAGAAATGAAGGAAACAATAGCAAAAATCAATGAAACTAAAAGCTAGTTCTTTGAGAAGATAAACAAAATTGATAAACCATTAGCCAGACTCATCAAGAGAAAAAGGGAGAAGACTCAGATCAATAGAATTAGAAATGAAAAAGAAGTAACCACTGACACTGCAGAAATACAAAAGATCATGAGAGATTACTACAAGCAACTCTATGCCAATAAAATGGACAACCTGGAAGAAATGAACAGATTCTTAGAAATGCACAAACTGCCGAGACTGAACCAGGAAGAAATAGAAACTATGAACAGAACAATCACAAGCACTGAAATTGAAACTGTGATTAAAAACCTTCCAACAAACAAAAGCCCAGGACCAGATGGCTTCACAGGGGAATTCTATCAAACATTTAGAGAAGAGCAAACACCTATCCTTCTCAAACTCTTCCAAAATATTGCAGAGGGAGGAACACTCCCAAACTCATTCTACGAGGCCACCATCACCCTGATACCAAAACCAGACAAAGATGTCACAAAGAAAGAAAACTACAGGCCAATATCACTGATGAACATAGATGCAAAAATCCTCAACAAAATACTAGCAAACAGAATCCAACAGCACATTAAACGGATCATACACCATGATCAAGTGGGGTTTATCCCAGGAATGCAAGGATTCTTCAATATACGCAAATCAATCAATGTGATACACCATATTAACAAATTGAAGGAGAAAAACCATATGATCATCTCAATAGATGCAGAGAAAGCTTTCGACAAAATTCAACACCCATTTATGATAAAAGCCCTGCAGAAAGTAGGCATAGAGGGAACTTTCCTCAACATAATAAAGGCCATATATGACAAACCCACAGCCAACATTGTCCTCAATGGTGAAAAACTGAAACCATTTCCACTAAGATCAGGAAGAAGACAAGGTTGCCCACTCCCACCACTATTATTCAACACAGTTTTGGAAGTGTTAGCCACAGCAATCAGAGAAGACAAAGAAATAAAAGGAATCCAAATCGGAAAAGAGGAAGTAAAGCTGTCACTATTTGCAGATGACATGATACTATACATAGAGAATCCTAAAGATGCTACCAGAAAACTCCTAGAGCTAATCAATGAATTTGGTAAAGTATCAGGATACAAAATTAATGCACAGAAATCTCTTGCATTTCTATACACTAATGATGAAAAATCTGAAAGTGAAATTAAGAAAACACTCCCATTTACCATTGCAACAAAAAGAATAAAATATCTAGGAATAAACCTACCTAAGGAGACAAAAGACCTGTATGCAGAAAATTATAAGACACTGATGAAAGAAATTAAAGATGATACAAATGGATGGTGAGATATACCATGTTCCTGGATTGGAAGAATCAACATTGTGAAAATGACTCTACTACCCAAAGCAATCTACAGATTCAATGCAATCCCTATCAAACTACCACTGGCATTTTTCACAGAACTAGAACAAAAAATTTCACAATTTGTATGGAAACACAAAAGACCCCGAATAGCCAAAGCAATCTTGAGAACGAAAAATGGAGCTGGGGGAATCAGGCTCCCTGACTTCAGACTATATTACAAAGCTTCAGTAATCAAGACAGTTTGGTACTGGCACAAAAACAGAAATATAGATGAATGGAACAGGATAGAAAGCCCAGAGATAAACCCACACACATATGGTCACCTTATCTTCGATAAAGGAGGCAAGCATATACAGTGGAGGAAAGACAGCCTCTTCAATAAATGGTGCTGGGAAAATTGCACAGGTACATGTAAAAGTATGAAATTAGAACACTCCCTGACACCATGCACAAAAATAAACTCAAAATGGATTAAAGACCTAAGTGTAAGGGCAGACACTATCAAACTCTTAGAGGAAAACATAGGCAGAACACTCTGTGACATACATCACAGCAAGATTCTTTTTGACCCAGCTCCCAGAGAAAGGGAAATAAGAACACAAATAAACAAATGGGACCTAATGAAACTTAAAAGCTTTTGCACAGCAAAGGAAACCATAAACAAGACCAAAAGACAACCATCAGAATGGGAGAAAATATTTGCAAATGAAGCAACTGACAAAGGATTAATCTCCAAGATTTACAAGCAGCTCATGCAGCTCAATAACAAAAAAACGAACAACCCAATCCAAAAATGGGCCGAAGACCTAAATAGACATTTCTCCAAAGAAGATATACAGATGGCCTACAGACACATGAAAGAATGCTCAATATCATTAATCATTAGAGAAATGCAAATCAAAACTACAATGAGATATCATCTCACACCGGTCAGAATGGCCATCATCAAAAAATCTAGAAACAATAAATGCTGGAGAGGGTGTGGAGGAAAGGGAACACTCTTGCACTGTTGGTGGGAATGTAAATTGATACAGCCACTATGGAGAACAGTATGGAGGTTCCTTAAAAAACTACAAATAGAACTACCATACGACCCAGCAATCCCACTACTGGGCATATACCCTGAGAAAACCATAGGTCAAAAAGAGTCATGTACCAAAATGTTCATTGCAGCTCTATTTACAATAGCCAGGACATGGAAGCAACCTAAATGTCCATCGACAGATGAATGGATAAAGAAGATGTGGCACATATATACAATGGAATATTACTCAGCCATAAAGAGAAATGAAATGGAGGTATTTGTAATGAGGTGGATGGAGTTAGAGTCTGTCATACAGAGTGAAGTAAGTCAGAAAGAGAAAAACAAATACAGTATGCTAACACATATATACGGAATCTAAGGGAAAAAAAAAAAAAAAAAAAAGGCCATGAAGAACCTAGTGGCAAGACGGGAATAAAGACACAGACCTCCTAGAGAATGGACTTGAGGATATGGGGAGGGGGTGGGGTGAGATGTGACAGTGTAAGAGAGTGTCATGGACATATATACACTACCAAATGTAAAATAGATAACTAGTGGGAAGCAGCCGCATAGCACAGGGAGATCAGCTCGGTGCTTTGTGACCACCTAGAGGGGTGGGATGGGGAGGGTGGGAGGGAGGCAAATGCAAGAAGGAAGAGAAATGGGAACATATTGTATATGTATAACTGATTCACTTTGTTATAAAGCAGAAGCTAACACACCATTGTAAGGCAATTATACTTCAATAAAGATGTTTAAAAAAAAATACCTAGAGAGAAATGAAAATGAAAACACAATGATCCAAAAATTTTGCGATACAGCAAAAGAAGTTCTAAGAGGAAAGTTTATAGCAATACAGTCTTACCTCAGGATACAAGAAAAATCTCAAATAAACAACCTAAGCTTAACCTAAAGCAACTAGAGAGAGAAGAACAAACAATACCCAAAGCTAATAGATAGAAGGAAAGAAATCATAAAGGTCAGAGCAGAAGTCCATGAAATAGAGAAAACAATAGAAAAGATCATTGAAAATAAAAGCTGGTTCTTTGCAAGGATAAACAAAATTGATAAACCTTTCACCAGACTCATCAAGAAAAAGAGGGAGAGGGCTCAAATCAATAAAATTAGAAATGAAAAAGGAGAAGTTATGACAGACACCACAGAAATACAAAGGATCATAAAAGACCACTACAAGGAACTATATGCCAATATAATGAACAAATTCTTAGAAAAATACAATCTCCCAAGACTGAACAAGAAAGAAGTATGAACAGACTAATCACAAGCACTGAAATTGAAACTGTGATTTAAAAACTTCCAACAAACAGAAGTACAGGATCAGATTCCTTCACAGGCGAATTCTAGCAAATATTTAGAGAGGAGTTAATCCTTATCTTTCTGAACTTATTCCAAAAATTTGCAGAGGAAGGAGCACTTCCAAACTCATTCTATGAAGCCACCATCATCCTGATACCAAAACCAGACAAAGATACTAAAAATAAGAAAATTACAGTGCAATATCACTGATGAACATATATTCAAAAACCCTCAACAAAATACTAACAAACTGACTCCAACATACATTAAAAGAACATACACCATGATCAAGTGGGATTTATCCCAGGGATGCAAGGATTTTTCAATATCCTCAAATCAATCACTGTGATATACCACATTAATGAATTGAAGAATAAAAACTATATGATCATCTCAATAGATGCAGAAGAAACTTTTGACAAAATTCAACACACATTTATGATAAAAACTCTCCAGAAAGTGGGCATGGAGGTAACCTACCTCAACCTAAAAAAGGCCATATATGACAAACCCACAGGTAACATCATACTCAATAGTGAAAAGCTGAAAGCATTTTCTCTAAGATCAGGAACAAGACAAGAATGTCCACTCTCACTACTTTTATTCAACAGAGTTTTGGAAGTTCTAGCCCCAACAATCAGAGAAAAAAATAAAATAAAATGAATCCAAATTAGAAAAGAAGAAGAAAAACTTTCACTGTTTGCAGAGGACATGATACTATACATAGAAAATCCTAAAGATGCTACCAGAAAACTACTAGAGCCCATTGATTAGTTCAGTTATGTTGCAGGATACAAAATTAATACACAGAAATCTGTTGTATTTCTATTCACTAACAATGAAAGATCAGAAAGAGAAACTAGGAAAACAATTCCATTTACCATCACATCAAAAAGAATAAAATATATAGGAATAAACCTACCTAAGGAGGCAAAAGACCTGTACTCCTAAAACTATAAGACAATGATGAAAGAAATTGAAGATGACACAAATAGATGGAAAGATATATCATGTTCTTGGATTGGAATAATCAATATTGCTAAAATGACTATACTACTTAAGAAAATTTACAGATTCAATGCAATACCTATTAAATTACCCATGGCATTTTCCACAGAACTAAAACCAAAAAATTTAAAATATGTATGGAAACACAAAAGACCCTGAATTTTCAAAGCAATCTTGAGATAAAATATAAAACGGAGCTAGAGGAATGAGACTCCTTGACTTCAGACTATACTATAAAGCTACAGTAAGCAAAACAGTATTGTCCTGGCACAAAACAGAAGTATAGATCAATGGAACAGGAGAGAAAGCCCAGAAATAAACCCACACACCTATGGTCAATTAATTCATGACAAAGGAGGCAAAACTATAACAATGGAGAAACGACTGTCTCTTTAATAAACGGTGCTGGGAAAACTGGACAGCTACATGTGAAGAATAAAATTAAAACATTCTCTAACACCATACACAAAAATAAACTCAAAATGCATTAAAGACCTAAATGTAACACTGGACACTATAAAACTCTTAGAGGAATACATAGGAAGAACACTCTATGACATAAATCACAACAAGATGCTTTCTGACCCACCCCTAGAGTAATAGAAATAACAACAAAAATAAACAAATGGGACCTAATGAAACTTAAAAGCTTTTGCACAGCAAAGGGAACCATAAACAAAATGAAAAGACAACCCTCAGAATGGAAGAAAATATTTGCAAATGAAGTGACCAACAAGGGATTAATCTCCAAAATTAATAAAGAGCTCATGCAACTCATTATGAAAAAAACAAACAACCCAATCAAAAAATGGACAGAAGATCTAAGTAGACATTTCTCCAAGGAGACACACAGATGGACAAAAAACACATGAAAATATGCTCAACTTTGCTAATTAACAGAGAAATGCAAATCAAAACAGCAATGAGGTATCACCTCACACCAGTCAGAATGGCCATCATCAAAAGTCTACAAACAAATGCTGGGGAAGGTGTGGAGAAAAGGGAACTCTCCCACTGTTGGTGGGAATGTAAACTGGTACAACCACTATGAAGAACAATATGGAGGTTCCTTTAAGAACTAAAAATAGAAGTACCATATGATCCAGCAATCCCGCTACTGGGAATATATTTGGAGAAAACCATAATTTGAAAAAAATCCATGACTCCAATGTTCACTGCAGCACTATTAACAATAGCCAAGACATGGAAGCCACATAAATGTCCATTGACAGAGGAATACATAAAGAACATGTTGTAAATATGTATACAATGGAATATTACTCGGCATTAAATAATGAATTAATGCCATTTGCAGCAACATGAATGGACCTGGATATCATCATACTAAATGAAGTCAGCTAGACAAAGAAATATCATATGATATCACTAATATGTGGAATCTAAAAAAAAAAATGATACAAATGAACTTATTTACAAAACAGAAACAGTCCAACCGCAGGCACATGGAAGACGACAGGGGTGTCAGCCTGAAGGTGGCAAAGGAGAGAGCAGTGTGGACTTTTGTAGGGAAATTCTTCCAAGCACTGAGAGGCAAAAATCAAAGACATTTGAGGTTCCCTCATGAGACCACAGGTAAGATGTTGGCGAGGGCTGCAGTCACCACTGCGGCCTGAGGATTCCCTGCTGAGATGGCTTAGTCACCTGACTGTCTGAGCCGTGTGGATGAAAGGCTCTTGGTGCTCCAGCCAGGCATCAGGGCTGTGCCTCTGAGGTGGGAGAGCCAACTTCAGGACACTGATCCACAGGAGACCTCCCAGCTCCACATAATACCAAGTGGCAAAAATCTCCCAGAGATCTCCATCTCAACACCAAGACCCAGCTTAACTCAACGACCAGCAAGCTACAGTGCTGGACACCCTATGCCAAACAACAAGCAAGACAGGAACACAGCCCCATCGATTATCAGAGTGGCTGCCTAAAATCATAATAAGACCACAGACACCCCAAAACACACCACGAGGTGTGGACGTGCCCACCAGAAAGACAACATCCAGCCTCATCCACCAGAACACAGGTACTAGTCTCCTCCAACAGGAGGCCTACACAACCCACTGAACCAACTTTACCACTGGGGACAGATACCAAAAACAACAGGAACTACGAACCTGCAGCCTGCGAAAAGGAGACCCCAAACAGAGTAAGATAAGCAAAATGAGAAGAGAGAAAAACACACAGCAGATGAAGGAGCAAGGTAAAAACACACCAGACCTAACAAACGAAGAGGAAATAGGCAGTCTACCTGAATAAGAATTCAGAATAATAATAGTAAAGATGATCCAAAATCTTGGAAATAGAATAGACAAAATGCAAGAAACATTTAACAAGGATGTAGAAGAACTAAAGAGGAACCAAGCAAGGATGAAAAACACAATAAATGCAATTAAAAATACTCTAGAAGGGATCAATAGCAGAATAACTGAGGCAGAGGAACGGGTAAGTGACCTGGAAGATAAAATAGTGGAAATAACTACTGCAGAGCAGAATAAAGAAAAAAGAATGAAAAGAACTGAGGACAGTGGCAGAGACCTCTGGGACAACATTAAACACACCAACATTCGAATTATAGGGGTCCCAGAAGAAGAAGAGAAAAAGAAAGGAACTGAGAAAATATTTGAAGAGATTATAGTTGAAAACTTCCCTAATATGGGAAAGGAAATAGTTAATCAAGTCCTGGAAGCACAGAGAGTCCCATACAGGATAAATCCAAGGAGAAACACGCCAAGACACATATTAATCAAACTGTCAAAAATTAAATATAAAGAAAACATATTAAAAGCAGCAAGGGAAAAACAACAAATAACACACAAGGAAATCCCCATAAGGTTAACAGCTGATCTTTCAGCAGAAACTCTGCAAGCCAGAAGGGAGTGGCAGGATATACTTAAAGTGATGAAGGAGAAAAACCTACAACCAAGATTACTTTACCCAGCAAGGATCTCATTCAGATTTGATGGAAAAATTAAAACGTTTACAGACAAGCAAAAGCTGAGAGAGTTCAGCACCACCAAACCAGCATTACAACAAATGGTAAAGGAACTGCTCTAGGCAGGAAACATAAGAGAAGGAAAAGACCTACAATAACAAACCCAAAACATTTCAGAAAATGGGAATAAGAACATACATATCGATAATTACCTTAAATGTATCTGGATTAAATGCTCCCACCAAAAGACACAGACTGGCTAAATGGACACAAAAACAAGACCCATATATATGCGTTCTAAAAGAGACCCACTTCAGACCTAGGGACACATACAGACTGAAAGTGAGGGGATGGAAAAAGATATTCCATGCAAATGGAAATCTAAAGAAAGCTGGAGTAGCAATTCTCATATCAGACAAAATAGACTTTAAAATAAAGACTATTACAAGAGACAAAGAAGGACACTATATAATGATCAAGGGATCAATCCAAGAAGAAGGTATAACAATTGTAAATATTTATGCACCCAACATAGGAGCACCACAATACATAAGGCAAATACTGACAGCCATAAAAGGGGAAATCGACAGTAACACAATCATAGTAGGGGACTTTAACACCCCACTTTCACCAATGGACAGATCATCCAAAATGAAAATAAATAAGGAAACACAACCTTTAAATGATACATTAAACAATATGGACTTATTTGATATTTATAGGACATTCCACCCAAAAACAACAGAATACACATTTTTCTCAAGTGCTCATGGACCATTATCCAGGATAGATCATATCTTGGTTCACAAATCAAGCCTTGGTAAATTTAAGAAAATTGAAATCATATCAAGTATCTTTTCCGACCACAACGCTATGAGACTAGATATCAATTACAGGAAAAGATCTGTAAAAAATACAAACACATGGAGGCTACACAATACACTACTTAATAACGAAGTGATCACTGAAGAAATCAAAGGGGAAATCAAAAAATACCTAGAAACAAATGACAATGGAGACACGACGACCCAAAACCTATGGGATGCAGCAAAAGCAGTTCTAAGAGGGAAGTTTATAGCAATACAAGTCTACCTCAAGAAACAGGAAACATCTCGAATAAACAACCTAACCTTACACCTAAAGCAATTAGTGAAAGAAGAACAAAAAAACCCCAAGTTAGCAGAAGGAAAGAAATCATAAAGATCATATCAGAAAAAAATGAAAAAGAAATGAAGGAAACAATAACAAAGATCAATAAAACTAAAAGCTGGTTCTTTGTGAAGATAAACGAAATTGATAAACCATTAGCCAGACTCATCAAGAAAGAAAGGGAGAAGACTCAAATCAATAGAATTAGAAATGCAAAAGGAAAAGTAACAACTGACACTGCAGGAATACAAAGGATCATGAGAGATTACTACAAGCAACACTATACCAATAAAATGGACAACCTGGAAGAAATGGACAAATTCTTAGAAATGCACAATCGTCCACGAATGAACCAATAGAAAGAAATAGAAAATATAAACAGACCAATCACTGGCATTGAAATTGAAACTGTGATTTAAAATTTTGCAACACACAAAAGTGGAAGATCAGATGGCTTCACCGGCGAATTCTATCAAACGTTGAGAGAAGAGCTAACACCTATCCTTCTCAAACTCTTCCAAAATATAGCAGAGGGAGGAACACTCCTAAACTCATTCTATGAGACCACAATCACCCTGATACCAAAACCAGACAAAGACATCACAAAGAAAGAAAACTAAAGGCAAATATCACTGATGAACATAGATGCAAAAATCCTCAACAAAAAACTAGCAAACAGAATCCAACAGGACATTAAAAGGATCATACACCATGATCAAGTGGGGTTTCTTTCAGGAATGCAAGGATTCTTCAATATATGCAAATCAATCAACGTGATACACCATAATAACAAACTGAAGGAGAAAAACGATATGATCATCTGAATAGATGCAGAGAAAGCTTTCGCCAAATTTCAACACCCATTTATGACAAAATCCTTACAGAAAGCAGGCACAGAGGAAACTTTCCTCAACGTCATAAAGGCCATATATGACAAACCCACAGCCAACATTGTCCTCAATGGTGAAAAACTGAATCCATTTCCCCTAAGATCAGGAACAAGACAAGGTTGTCCACTCTCACCACCATTATTCAACATGGTTTTGGAAGTGTTAGCCACAGCAATCAGAGAAGACAAAGAAATAAAAGGAATCCAAATCGGAAAAGAAGAAGTAAAGCTGTCACTGTTTGCAGATGACATGATACTATACATAGAGAATCCTAAAGATGCTACCAGAAAACTCCTAGAGCTAATCAATGAATTTGGTAAAGTAGCAGAATACAAAATTAATGAACAGAAATCTCTAGCATTCCTATACACTAATGATGAAAAATCTGAAATTGAAATTAAGAAAACACTCCCATTTACCATTGCAACAAAAAGAATAAAATATCTAGGAATAAACCTACCTAAGGAGACAAAAGACCTGTATGCAGAAAATTATAAGACACTGATGAAAGAAATTAAAGATGATACAAATGGATGGTGAGATATACCATGTTCTTGGATTGGAAGAATCAACATTGTGAAAATGACTGTACTATCCAAAGCAATCTACAGATTCAATGCAATCCCTATCAAACTACCACTGGCATTTTTCACAGAACTAGAACAAAAAATTTCACAATTTGTATGGAAACACAAAAGACCCCGAATAGCCAAAGCAATCTTGAGAACGAAAAATGGAGCTGGAGGAATCAGGCCCCCTGACTTCAGACTATACTACAAAGCTACAATAATCAAGACAGTATGGTATTGGCACAAAACCAGAAACATAGATCAATGGAACAGGATAGAAAGCCCAGAGATAAACCCACACACATATGGTCACCTTATCTTTGATAAAGGAGGCAAGCATATACAGTGGAGAAAAGAGAGCCTCTTCAATAAGTGGTGCTGGATAAACTGAACAGGTACATGTAAAAGTATGAAATTAGAACACTCCCTAACACCATACACAAAAATAAACTCAAAATGGATTAAACACCTAAATGTAAGTCCAGACACTATCAAACTCTTAGAGGAAAACATAGGCAGAACACTGTAAGACATAAATCACAGCAAGATCCTTTTTGACCCACCTCTTCGAGAAATGGAAATAAAAACAAAAATAAACAAATGGGACCTAATGAAACGTAAAAGCTTTTGCACAGCAAAGGAAACCATAAACAAGACGAAAAGACAACCCTCAGAATGGGAGAAAATATTTGCAAATGAAGCAACTGACAAAGGATTAATCTCCAAGCTTTACAAGCAGCTCATGCAGCTCAATAACAAAAAAACGAACAACCCAATCCAAAAATGGGCAGAAGACCTAAACAGACATTTCTCCAAAGAAGATATACAGATGGCCAACAGACACATGAAAGCATGGTCAACATCCTTAATCATTAGAGAAATGCAAATCAAAGCTACAATGAGGTATCATCTCACACCGGTCAGAATGGCCATCATCAAAAAATCTAGAAACAATAAATGCTGGAGAGGGTGTGGAGCAAAGGGAACACTCTTGCACTGTTGGTGGGAATGTAAATTGATACAGCCACTATGGAGAACAGTATGGAGGTTCCTTAAAAAACTACAAATAGAACTACCATACGACCCAGCAATCCCACTACTGGGCATATAGCCTGAGAAAACCATAGTTCAAAAAGAGTCATGTACCAAAATGTTCATTGCAGCTCTATTTACAATAGCCAGGACATGGAAGCTACCTAAATGTCCATCGACAGATGAATGGATAAAGAATATGTGGCACATATACACAATGGAATATTACTCAGCCATAAAAAGAAATGAAATGGAGGTATTTGTAATGAGGTGGATGGAGTTAGAGTCTGTCATACAAAGTGAAGTAAGTCAGAAAGAGAAAAACAAATACAGTATTCTAACACATATATACGGAATCTAAGGGAAAAAAAAAAAAAAAGGCCATGCACTATTGTTTATTAACTGCTCCTCCCTTGTCTCCACATCCCCTCTCTTCCCTGATTAGCAACTGTTTGAACCTACCATTTGCAACTCAGGGAAGGTCATGGTGGCTGAATGATGCCTATTTCTTACAAACAAAAAATGGGGGACACAGAATGGTTTTTGAGCCCAGGAGCCCCACAGGGTCCTGCTGAGTTTCATGTCTGCATTAGAACAATAAATGGACAAAAGACTAAGATTTGTATTTGTCTTTGACAAATCCTTAAGTAGGCTGTGAATTAGATTTTGGGTGAGGGAGACTTTCCAGCGGTTTGTACTTTAAAAACAAAAAACAAAAAAAAAAGCTTCTTTTCCACTTTTTTTTCTTTTCTTGGGTTTCAGGTTCTACCAATTGAATTAACTGGGCTCAGTCTTTAGATGATTGCAGACTGTATTTACATTTATGATTTTAGTAGAGATATATAAGACAAAGACAGTTGTTTTCAACTCCCCAAAGAACTGGGTTGCTGCCTAACTGTGAGCAAGAGGCTGATCTGCCCATCCAACTACATTTTCTTTAATTAGTTCTTTACATCAGGGAGAAGATTTCCAACTAAAATGGAAATCAAAAAATTTCTATGTTCTAGAACTTCAGGGTTCAATGTATTATGCCTTCAAAACATCTGCACAAGGCATTCAATAAAGACCCTCTTTCTGAGTGAATAAGTTAACCCCACATCAATTTACCTTAGGGGCAAAAACTTCCGTTATTGCTCCTTGCAATCTTCAAATATTAGCCCCCAGCTTGTACCTCACACTGTGTGTGCTCAGGCAACACCATTGGTTCCCATTAACATGTTTTGCCAAAACATAGATTTATATGCTCTGTCTTATAATATCAGGCAGGAGAAATGTTCCCCAGTGAGACACAAAGTCCACCCCCACAATACAATTAGGGAAGAGACACAAACAGTATAAAGCCTGTGTAAATACACCAATTTTCTTATAAACTTTCACCTCAATTTTATCAGCTCTTATGCATCTAACCATGGCCTCCACAGAGTACCCATCAATAAGTCTCAGTCCTGTAATCCTCATTTCTCCTGTCCTACTGGAGGGGAGAGTTCTTGGCCAGACAAAATATCCATTCCCATAAAACTCTTGGGCAAACTTGACATAATCTCTACACATAACATCTGCTCAAACATTCTAACCTTTATAATCCTATCAACCCTTGCACGTTTATGCTTTCTCAATCTAATTGTAGGGTTCCACCAATGGGTTTGGGGTTTATGTTTTCCCAATCTAATTGTAGGGTTCCACCAATAAACCACAGCTCATGGGGTTTATTGGGGCCCAGGGTAAGCTGCCCTAAAATGTGGCTAAATTGTATATTGATTATTTTGAATTAAAGTTACTTAAGAAATGACCAATGCAAGAGGGACACTCTGAGGCTCTTTTCTGTCTTTCTGAAAGCAGGAAATAAATGTCTCATGTGAAAGGTGTACTTCTGAGGCAGGAGACTGATAGGCCTCAGTCTGAGCAGGAGTTTGTCCCCTGTGGACAGATACTCCAAGAGGAAGAGGAGGAGGAGCTGAGCCCTGCCCAGATAAGAGACCCCGTATTTCTCATTCTCAAATTCAAGGAGACCTTCCTGACTACACACACGCAGAAAAGCTCCTTGACGATCACAAAGGGAGGGGGCACCACCCCATAGTAGGTGATGTCCACCTACTCATAGGCCTCTTCGCTAGAATCAATCTTGGCTAAGATATGTGCATGCACACATGAAAGGGCCCTGAGAAGAACCAAGTACGAACTCAGAACAAGGCAAAGCAAGATGATTGACCAAAGGAAACCTGGAAGAAATGCCCCATATAAGTGATTCAAACTACCATGAGGGCACGGCTCTCTCTCTGAGCCCTCCCATGTGTCTATCCACACATACCTTTTTTCCTCCTAATAAACACTCTACTTGTTTCACTACTTTCTCTCTCTGTGGAAATTCATTTCTACACAGCTAACAGGTTAGAGTCTTGTCACTGGCCACTGGTCCCTGGCAGTCTAGTGGCTAGGATTCTGTGCTTTCACTGCCATGGCCTGACTTCAATCTCTGGCTGAGAAACAAAATCCTGCTTCAAGCCGCTGCAGGCTGAGATAACCCCAGATCACTCCCTGCCTTTGGAGGTAGAAGGACATCCTTATCTCCAGAGATGGGGAATTCAGGCTGAGAATTTTGTACAAATAAATCATCTTTAATTTACTATGTCAAACCCAAACTCTGTTTAGTTTCTTCACTAGTTGAGCGTCCAAAACCTATGTTTCTTTGTCCTCGCAATTCCTCACAACTTTACTATTTCTTTGTCTAAAAAGTATAAAAGCTGACGGCTTTAGTCACTTCTTAGGTCCCATTTCTATGAGACCTCTGTGCAATAATTAAAATATGTTTTTTTCTCTTATTATTCTGTCATGTCAATTTTATCATTAGTTCAGCCACAAGAGCTCAAGAGGGGTTAGAGGGAGAAATTTCCCCCTCCCCAACAGGTTTCCACATGAAGGTGTCCCAGAAACTTCTCTCCATTCTTATTCATTTTACCCATTCCTTTGTACAAAGCTTTGGGTCCCCAGTGATGGGTTGAGGCAAGACACCCAAGCCAGTTTGTTCATCTTTATCTTGATTAATTGGCCTAACAATGCCTGCAAATAATTGTTTTTCAGGTTTATTGTAATTTTCCTTTTAGATTTTTAAAGTTCTCCAAACCAGGGTAAATAAAGGGGACTTTTTGGAGGGCTCTTTAATGTTGGGGGAGACCAACAGGGGGTCCCTTTGACCCACCTAAGCATAGGAAGTGCTGCATTAAAACCATTGTTTTAACCCCATCAATGTCCATTTTATTTATCCCATTTCTTAATAACCATTTAAAGATTTCTACCCTTCAAGGATGAGTCTCTTGACACTTCCCTTTCTTATTCCACTTTTTCCCACTTCTTTCAATATTTGCTTTATTTACTTTATTTGTTAATAACTCTTTAAGAATTTCCACCTTGTTAAGATGATTGTCTTTTGACATTCCTTTTGGTTTCTCCCCAATTTCTTGTTAATTAAACTAATGCTTTTATTGGCATCTGTAAGACCCATGAAGGGAAGCTGAGACCAAAAATTCTATAACGTTTCCCAAACCATTTTTTTAAATTAAGGAAGTTCTTCAGGTTAGCCATTATGTATCTTTGTATCCACCTTCTAATTTCGTCTTTCCATAGGTGCCAGTAAAACAGTTATTTACAATGAGAGCTTTCTAAAAAAATTTTACCTATTTAGAAGTCCTTCCAATTCAAAAGATACACTGTCTGGCCATTGATGAGTAGGATTTTAACAGTGACTCAATCCAATAAGCCTTTTTATGGCTTAACCATGGAGGAAAGAGATGTTCCATGAGAGAGTACAAAAGATGCAGCCCTCACAAGCTCCAGAAAATTTACTCCCCAAAATAGTCTAAGAAATCATAGATCTTTGTTGCATTACTAACAAAGTGATGGAGGTTGAGACAACAAAAGTGCCTTATGGACTGGGACCCTTTATGAGAAACTCTCCTGAGAACTTCACAGCCAGACAAAAAGGCACCTGTGTTTCTGATCAACCTGCTACAGCTACTCAGAATCCCAATAAATTTGACTGGCTGCCAAATGCACACTGGTATGTGCACCTTCTGGATGGCAGAGACCAGAGAGAATATTCTAGTTGGCCATCTAGCCAAGACATAAAACCATCTATTAAGACATATTGGCCATCTATTAAGACATAAAACAAGATGAAAGAAAAACGTTATCAGACTAATGGTTTTCCTCTTCATGACAAATGACAAAAAAGAAAAAGGACAAAGAAAAGCAGTGATCATCTCTGGGAGGAAAAGCACCAAAAACCAAGAGTATTTTACCAAATTTTCCAAGAGCTGCTGAATTCAAGAACTAGTCCCACAAATATTTTCTCCTATTTATCTAATTTTAGAAAAGAGAAAAATGATCCCTGCAGGCAGGGATCCAGGAGACTGACTAACATGGTAAGAATTCTTACCTTCTGCAGGTTTTTGTCAGTTGTCCCAAGATCTCTTAGCTGCAACAGCCTCAGGGGGAATACTGTCTAGCCAATAATGTTGAATCCTGCCAGCTAAACCAGCTATAGGAAAGGGAAACATTTTCCTCTACCCTTCTAGGTTATTCTGGCTGGTCTAAAAACTTAAATGACATGAGACAGATGAACAGGAGAAAATCAAACAAAATTTAATAACATGTATACATGGGAGAGACTCAAGATAACTGAGTAACCCACCCAAATAGCCAAAGCCCTCATCTTAAACACCATCTTCAGCTAAAGATGGGAATAGTGGTTTGGGACTTCAAAGGAGAGGAAGGCAATTGACATGGAGACATAAAAACAAATGTTTCGTAAACAAATGTTTGCTGGGCCATGAAGAGACAGTGGGACACAGAGGAATTTTAACAAACAGAATTTGCTGGGTTCCTCCTTATCTACCACACCTAGTTCATATTGTTATCTATGGTGACAGCTCTCTTCCTAGCACAGGTCTTCTGTCCACATTGTTTAGGCAGTGGAGGGAAGGTCAAACTTTCTAGGTCTTTGGGCTTTGATTGTTTTGGGCTCAAAATAATCTGCATGCAAAGAAACATTTTGGGGTAACAAATTTTGTTCCCCTCAATATCATTGGGTGACCTTGAGTCAATTCATATGATCAGAAATAATATTCAAAATATTTAACTAATAGGGCTCAGGCTAAACAGAACAGATGTTGGCAGCTGTGCTGTTAATAGTGCAAAAAGACTGAATATCAAGTCTGCTTATGGACTAGAAAAGGTTGGATTATCACGGTTTCTCAACCTCAGCGTTATTGACATTATGGGTAGAATAATTCTTTGGTGTGAGGACTGTCCAGTGCATATAAGATGTTTAGGAGCATCCCATATTCTTTACCTTTGGCCTCTATCTACTACACACCAGAAGCATCCCCACACCCTGTATCTAGCTATGACTATCAAAAATGTCTCTAAACAGTGCCAAAAATCTCGGGGGCTTGGGGATGAAACAAAATTCCATCACTTGAAAAATCACAGAATTAGATTTATTTATTCATTTAATGAATTGGTTTATTGAGTATCTCCTTTTTTCCTCTCTGCTACAATTTTTCTCCATTCCCTTAAATATGAGTATCTTTCTCCAAGACTAAAGTAGATTATAACCTACTTTTGAAAAACAAAATTAATTAGTGTTTACTGACACAAATTTATAAAGAATCTAATTTAGATACTTCTGAAGATATAATGCTCTATTTTTAATAGTAGGTTTCAGTAACTAGGATTTTTCATATTTCTGCTTACTAGTAAAAGAAAGAACAATTAGCTTTTAATCAGATAATTAAAATATTGTACATACTTGATCTCATGGTCAGGATCTCCCTTTGAAATAAAAATTTATCTTTATGTTTAGAAAAAGATAAACATGAAGGCATACTACAATGTAATTGTATCTCTGTTATGCATTTTAAAACAATTTACATATATGAAAAGAGTTAAATTGTTTTTAAAAAATCAAAAATCTCTTAATAACTAAGCAACGAAGAATCCAGGAAAGCAAGCAGCTGTTACTATGATAGAGATAAAACAATAACAGCTAAATAATTTATATGCTTTCATTTAATTTCCCAATAACACATTTATTTGATAAATGTTTATTATGTTCTTTCTATACAGCACACACTGTTCTAAATGCTGGGTATATAGCAGTAAACAAAACAAACTCCTGCTTGCTTTATATTGGTGGGTGTGCTGTGGAAGGTGGAGGGACAAGCAATAAAAATACAAACATATATTATGTCAGGTGGTGATAAGAGCTGTAGAGAAAAATAAAGCAGGATAAGGGGGTAGTACTCTTGGGGGTAAGTATGGGATTTCTGTTTTATATAAGACAGTAATGGAAAAGCTCTTTGAAACATTGATATTACAGCAAAATCCTGAAGATCTTGAAGGAACGTTTTCTAAAGAAAGAACATTCCTAGTGGAGACTAAGCAAGTACTAAAGTTTTGAAGAAGCATTTTCTTGACATATTCAAAGAAAAACACGGTGGCCAGTATGGCAGATGTGGGCTAGACAAGGGAAAGAGTGATAGAAAATAGGATGGGGGGGGGGGAAGCTACAGATTCTGTACGACTTTTGAGGCTATTGTTAGGAGTGACTTTTATTCTGAATGATATGAGAAGCCATTGGAGGTATTTGAACAGAGAAGAGGCCATCTGATTTAATGCTCAGAAGGAACTCTCTGAAGAATAGAATAATGGAACAAGGCCAGAGACCAGTTGGTGTGGTAAATATTAAAAATTCCCCAATTTTATTGATCCATATCCCAAGGCTTAGTAAATTAACTCCCAGAAAGACACTTAGAAAATAATGGGTAGAATTGAATTTCATACTCAGAGCTTGTTTTTCTCTCCTGGAAAATAGAAAGGAATATAAACTCCAAAAGGAATATAAGCTCTAAGAGCCAAGCCTATTGACACTCTAGTTATCAATGGAAGAGAATTCAAAATCCTCACTAACACTACAAACAGAAAAGAAAACATGGACAATGATCCATAATCATTAAGATTAATATATAAGATTTTGATGTAGGTAGGATTTTACTTTTCTTTAATATCTGCATTTTAAGTATTGTGCTTTTGGTGTCTATATAACTAGATATTTTATATAAAAGTTCTAACTGTAAGGGGAACAATAATTGACTAAAAAACAGGTTAATCTAGGTATTTCTATTAGGCAAATCTGTAGGGAGTCTAATTATTTAGAATGTCCAGTCACACTCCAGATTTCAATATCTAGTTGAAAATAGCTTAACTGAAGCGTAATTGTGAGTCAATTAATAATTTATTCCAAATTCAAACTTAGAAAAGAATGACACATTATAATTTCTTAAAATTTTTTACCCTTAAAAATTCACTTTTGCTTTACAGAGTTATTCAAAACAAAGAATCAATTATTTTAGCAGAAGATATATGTCCTCAGAAAAGTTACTTTCTTCAAATTCTGGTTTCTGAATTATGGAATTTCATTGGGTTTCTTTCAGACTTCTGAGTTGGAGTTTTTTGGTTAGAACATAAGGTCAGTGAGGTTAGTATTATAGATTTGATGCATCTCTAGACCAATGAAATTTATTCAGATTCAGGATAATAGTCTCTGCATCCCTGCATTAGATAGCATGCAGACAAAACTTTGGTAACAGCAATTCCATGTCTTAACTTTTTTTTCTTTCATAGACAATTCAGAAGTGAGTGGTCCAGGTTTGGTGCAGCAAATTTCCCAACCTCAATACATGACTTTTTAGTATTCTTCAGTTATTGTAATTCCTTAGCCACTGAGAAATGGGACAGAGGAAGTCAGGTAAGAGGAAGTTGCACATGTCCATTGGCTTAAATTCACATCTATTGTCTGAAAACTCACATCCATTGGCTCAACTTTCTAATATGGATACACCAAGATGCAAAGCAGATTGGAACAGTCTATCTTGGACAGTCATGTTCCCAGCTAAAACTCAAAGAGGTCTACATTGGAGAGGAGGAGACAAGATGGCAGAGTAGAAGGATGTGAGCTAATCCCTTCTTATGGAAACATCAAAATCACAACCTATTGAACAACTACCAACAAAAAAATGCTGGAACCAACCAAAAAAATTACCCTACATACAAAGACAAAAAAAAAAAAGCCACAATATTATGGTAGGAGGGACACAATCATGATAAAAATCAATTCTCATACATGCAAGTTGGGCAACCCACAAACTAGAAAACAATTATATCACAAAGTTCTCACATGGGAGTGAAAGTTCTCAGATCCACATCAGGCTCCCAAACCTAGGGGTCTGGTAATGGGAGGAGGAGCACCCAGAGAATCTGGCTTTGAAGGCCAGTGGGTTTGATCACAGGAATTCCACAAGACTAGGGAAACCAGAAACTCCACCCTTGGGTGAGCACACACAGGGTCTTGTGCATACCAGGACACAGGAAAAAAAGTGGTGACCTCATGAGAGATTGGACCAGACTTACCTGCTAGTACTGGAAGGCCTCCTATGGGGGAGGTGGGCAGCTGTGGCTCATTGTGGAGACAAGGACACTGGCCGTGGCAATACTGGTGAGTACTCATTGGCATGAGCCCTCTTAGAGGCCACCACTTCCTCATCAAGATGCAGCCACCCAACAGCCTGTAGGTTCCAGTGCTGGGATGTCTCAGGTCAAACAACAAATAGGGCTGGAACACAGCTACACCTATCAGCAGACAAGTGGATTAAAGTTTTACTGAGCTCTGCCCATGAGAGCAACACCCAGCTCTACTTCTGAATATAAAGCTGCCTGAGAAACACAACCCATGACATGGCCCTCTCAACAAAAGGGACAAGACCCAGCTCCATCCACCAGCTGGAAGGTACTGGTCTCTCCCACCAGGAAGTCTGCAGAAGCCTCCTAGACATCTTCATCCAACAAGGGGCAGAGAGCAGAAACAGGAAGAACCAGAACCCTGCAGCCTGAAGAATGGAAACAGCAACACAGGAAGTTAGACAAAATGAGACAGCAGAGGAATATGTACCAGATGAAGGAACAAGATAAAACCCCATAAGAACAACTAAGTGACATGGAGTTAGGCAATCTACCTGAAAAAGAATTCAGTAATGATAATAAAGATGATCCAGGATCTTGGAAAAAGAATGGAGGCACATATCAATAAGATACAAATTATTTAACAAAGAGCTAGAAGAACTAAAAAACAAAGAAACAGAGATGAACAATATGATAACTGGAAAAAAAATACACTAAAAGGAATCAATATCAGAATAATTGAGGCAGAAGAACGGATAAGTGAGCTAGAAGAAAGAACAGTGGAAAACACTGCCATGGAAAAAAATAAAGAAAAAAAAGTTTAAAAAGAAATGAGGACAGTCTAAGAGACCTCTGGGACAACTTTAAATGCACCAGGATTCACATTACATGGGTCCCAGAAGAAGAGAGAAAGGACCTGAGAAAATATTTGAAGAGATAATAGCTGAACTCTCTAACATGGGAAAGGAAACAGACATCAAAGTCCAGGAAGTGCAGAGAGTCCCAGGCTGGATAAACCCAAGGAGGAACAAGCCAAGACACATAGTAATCAAATTGACAAAAGTTAAAGATAAAGAAAAAATATTAAAAGCAACAAGGGAAAATCAATAAATAACGTACAAGGGAACTCCCATAACGTTATCAGCTGATTTCCCAGCATAAATTTTGGAGACCAGAAGGGAGTGGCATGATATATTTAAAGTGATGAAAGGGAAGAACCTGCAACCAAGAATATTCAACCCAACAAGGCTCTCATTCAGATTTCATGGAGAAATCAAAAGCTTTACAGATAAGCAAAAGCTAAGAGAATTCAGCACCACCAAACCAGCTTTGCAACAAATGCTAAAGGAACTTCTCTAAGTGGAAAAGGAAAGGCCACAACTAGAAACAAAAATTGTGAATGGAGAAGCACAACGGTAAAGGCAAACATATAGTAAAGGTAGGAAATCATCTGCACACAAATATGTTATCAAAACCATCATGAGAAGAGAATTGCAGGATATTGAAAATGCATTTGAAATGGAAAGACCAGCAACTTAAAACAATCTTGTTTATATATAGAGTGCTATATCAACACCTCATAGTAACCTCAAACTGAAAATTTACAATAGATAAACAAACAAAAAAGAAAACGGAATCCAAACACAACATTAAAGATAGTCATCAAATCACAAGAGAAGAGAACAATGGAGTAAAGGAAGAAAAAAGACCTACAAAATCAAATCCAAAACAGTAACAAAATGGCAATAAGAACATACATATCAATAATTACCTTAAATGTAAATGGATTAAATGCTCCCACCAAAAGACACAGGCTGGCTGAATGGATACAAAAATGAGACCTATATATATGCTGTCTACAAGAGACTCATCTCAGATCTAGGGATACATACAGACTGAAAGTGAGGGGCTAGAAAAATGTATTCCATGCAAATGGAAATCCAACAAGAGCTGGAGTAGCAATACTCAGACAAAATTGACTTTAAAATGAAGACTGTTACAAGAGACAAAGAAGGACACAACATAATGATCAAGGTATCAATCCAAGAAGAAGATATAACAATTATAAATATATATGCACCCAATATAGGAGCACCTCAATATATAAGGCAAACACTAATAGCCATAAATGGAGAAATTAACAGTAACTCAATAACAATGGTTACTTTAACACCCCACTTTCATCAATGGACAAATCATCCAGACAGAATATCAATAAGGAAGCACAAGCCTTAAATGACAAATTACACCAGATGGACTTAATTGATATTTATAGAGCATTCCATTAGAAAGCAGCATAATACACATTCTTCTCAAGGGCACATGGAACTTCTCCAGGATTGATCATATGCTGGGCCACAAAGTGAGCCTCAGTAAATTTAAGAATATTGAAATCATATCAAGTGTCTTTTTGACCACAACACTATGAGATTAGAAATTAACTGCAAGAAAAACATGTAAAACAAAAAAAAAGAGGCTAAACAATGTACTAGTAAACAACCAATGGATCACTGAAGAAATCAAAGAGGAAATCAAAAACTACCTATAGACAAATGAAAACAAAAGCACGATGATCCAAAACATATGGGATACAGCAAAAGCAGTTCTAAGAAGGAAGTTTATAGCAATACAATTTTACCTCAGGAAACAAGAAAAATCTCAAATAAACAACCTAACCTTACACCTAAAGCAACTAGAGAACAAACAAACAAAATCCAAAGTTAGTTGAAGGAAACAAATCATAAAGATCAGAGCAGAGATAAATGAGATGGAGACAAAGAAAACAATAGAAAAGGTCAATGAAACTAAAATAAAAGCTGGTTCTTTGCAAAGATAAACAAAATTGCTAACCTTTAGCCAGACTCATCAAGAAAAAGAGGGCAAAGGCTCAAATCAATAAAATTAGAAGTGAAAAAGGAGAGGTTACAATGGACACCACAGAAATACAAAGGATTATAAAAGACTACTACAAGGAACTATATGCCAATAAAATGAACAAATTCTTAGAAAGGCACAATCTCCCAAGACTGAACCAGGAAGAAGTAGGAAATATGAACAGACCAATCACAAGCACTGAAATTGAAACTGTGATGATTAAAACACTCCCAACAAAAGTCCAGGAGCAGATGGCTTCACAGGCAAATTCTACCAAACATTTAGAGAAGAGTTAACACCTATCCTTCTAAAACTATTTCCAAAAATCACAGAGGAAGGAACACTCCCAAACTCATTCTATGAGGCCACCATCACTCTTATACCAAAACCAGAAAAAGATGCCACAAAAAAAGAAAATTACAGGGCCATATCACTGATGAACATAGATAATAATCCTCAACAAAATACTAGCAAACCTACTCCAACAATACATTAAAAGGATCATACACCATAATCAGGTAGGATTTATCTCAGGGATGCAAGGATTCTTCAGTATATGCAAATCAATCAATGTGATACACTGCATCAACAAACTGAAGAATAAAAACCATATGATCATCTCACTGGATGCAGAAAAACCTTTTGACAAAATTCAACACCCATTTATAATAAAAAGTCTCCGGAAAGTGGGCAAAGAAGAACATACCTCAACATAATAAAGACCATATATGACAAGCCTGTAGCTAACATCATACTCAACAGTGAAAAGCTGAAAGCATTTTTTCTAAGATCAGGAAGAAGACATGGATGTGCACTCTTGCCACTTTTATTCTACATAGTTTTGGAAGTGCCAGCCATGGCAATCAGGGAAGCAAAAGAAATAAAGTGAACCTAATTTGGAAAAGAAGAAAAAAAACTGTCACTGTTTGCCGATGACAGGATACTATACGTAGAAAATCCTAAAGATGCTACCAGAAAACTACTAGAGCTCATCAGTAAATTCAGTAAAGTTGAAGGATACTACAAAATTAATACACTGTTGTGTACATCTGTTGTATTTCTATACACTAACAATGGAAGATCAGACAGAGAAATTCAAGAAACAATCCAATTTACCATTGCATCACAAAGAATAAAATACCTAGGAATAAACTTACTTAAGGAAGCAAAAAGCCTGTACTCTGAAAACTACGAGACGCTGATGTATATTATAGTTTCTACTGAAATGTAATTTTTTTTCTGTTTATAATCACCCTCATTTCTACCAAACGTAGCCAAATTGAGACGAATTTGTTAGCAAAATAAGTTTAGTTTCACTTAATTTGGCTTGCTTATTTATATAAGTCCAGCAAGAATAGCAATTGACCATAAGGCTCTCTTGAATCTGCTTTGCCAGAACTTTTCAAAAGGAATCTCTAGATGAAAGTTTTAATAGCCTCTCAAGGCCAGGAAGTCTTGCCAAGGACTTGCTATCAGACTTGCCTGTAATATCTGTAGATTTTGGTGAATTCTTTTCTTCTTGATGTCCTCAGAATGGCCTGAGTTTCCTGCACCTGTCAGGAAGTAACCTTTCTTACCTGGTAAGGTTGCTGGGAACCCTGTAAACAAGGAACCAGGCTATGTTTCTAAGGGAATTTATGGCTCCACAACATCCATCTTAGTTCCTTAAAGTTGTTTGGTCATATCTGAGTCTCTGTGTATTCTCAAATATGACATTTCAGTCAAAGCCTTGATAATGTAACCAGTGTTGTTTGCAATTGTGTCCTATTACAAGGAGATCAGTTTCTTAGTAAACTTAAGCAAATAGTTATTTTGCCAAGAAAACAAACCACTGAGAGTTTCCAAATTCTGGATGGATCAGGTAAGGAGAAAAAGATAAATGTTTTATTCTGCTTATGAAGCTATAATTTACCAAATTGCTGTAGGTCACAGTTAGCTAGGAGGAAAGGTCTCCTTATATCTGGAAAACAAAGAGTATAATCCACTAATAGTTCAGATAAAAGTTATAAAAATTATAATATTCAACGGTTCATTCAGTCCCTTATAATTAACTCTTATTGATCTTTTGTTATCCAGTTTTTTCTCAGAGTCCTATAATTTCTTACCCAGTTCAGTGGTATGATCTGAAAGTTGTCAGGAACCTGTATTTGTCAAAAAGTGGTTTCTATAAATCTTTTTAAAATAAAGCATTTCTTGTGAAAGCATCATAGTAAAACAATAACTGTTTATAAATGACAAAATACTTAAAAAGCCATAGCTAAAGATTTGATGACAATGCAATTGACAAAGAAATTTGTTTATTGCTGTGGCATACAACATTTTACGATAATAATTAGAATTATGACTGATAACATTATACCAGGACATAATGAAATTTTAGGAACATCATATAATTTCTGGAGCATCCATATTAGTAACATTTACCTGACAATATAACTTAAGATGACTTAAAAAACTTGGTCAAATAGAATCATGGGTCACTGTGAAACAATACTTATTCACTTAACCAGAGTGACAATAAAAAATTTCAAAAGCAAATGCCAAAAGTTACAACAGATTACTTAAAAGGTAAAGAAGATTACAATCTGTTATCAAAAATCAATATTCCCAGAAAGCCTTATCTCCTTAACAGAGAGATAAAACCAAATTCAAATTTTTCACCTGCTTACTTTTAATATTAAAATTCATTCACTCAACTAAATTCATTTTAATCTTAGCCAGTCATGATCATGCACAAAACTTTTCCTAGGGTTTCTTTTCCCTAAGGAAAGGGAAATCTTCTATAATATTTTTTTTCTTTTTCATTTTTTTACATTCAGATTTTGTACTATGCTTTCCCCCTTTTTCTTTTTTTTAAACTTCTCTTTAAGACAAAATTACTTTCTTTTCCCTTAATGAAATTCATTTCTATTCCTTATATCTTTTAAAATTTCCTGCACGTGAAGACATTTTCCTTATAAACTCCAGTAGTTTTACTTACATATATTAATTAGAATTCTTAGAAACCTTAGATTTAGAATTAATTAGAAACCTTAATTTCTACTGAAAACTGAGAAGTAAACACTTGTGAACTCTTTGTTATACCAATATCTTTTGTTTGACAAACATGAATATATTTCATAACTTCTAAAAACATACATTTCCTTATAGCATATTTTGTTCAATATGATACTAGATATGTTTCTAATAAACCTAAACATCTTAGGTTTTTTTCTGTAATATAAGACAAAAGTAGGTAAACTTATTAGCAATTAATGTTTCAGTATTTTATCTTATTTAGAAATGATCTAGACATTTGATAAATTCCCATCATTTACCTTAACGTAGCAAAACTCAAAAGTTTCAAGGTACCAAAAAGATTTGGAGGGCTTCCCTGGTGGTGCAGTGGTTGAGAATCTGCCTGCCAATGCAGGGGACACGGGTTCGAGCTCTGGTCTGGGAAGATCCCACATGCCGCGGAGCAACTAGGCCCGTGAGCCACACTACTGAGCCTGCACGTCTGGAGCTTGTGCTCCGCAACAAGAGAGGCCGCGATAGTGAGAGGCCCACGTACTGTGATGAAGAGTGGCCCCCGCTTGCCGCAACTAGAGAAAGCCCTTGCACAGAAACGAAGACCCAACACAGCCAAAAATAAATAAATAAATAAAGGAATTCCTTTAAAAAAAAAATTTGGAGAAACTGTTTTTAAGTAGACATACCACGAAACATAATTCGCCTTAAAGAGTTCACCTAAAAACTCATCCCATTTACATTTATGTAATTACTTTTGAAATTAAATAATTTTCCTACTGACAACTTTGAAACAGAGAAAACATGAAATTATTTGATTCTTGTAACCCAATTAGAATAAAAGTTTGACATTTAATGCTGATAACTTTAAAGACAGGCTTATTCTAATTAATCAATAAATTTTATTTTGCTTTTATTCACTAAAGATTAATCCTAGATCATGAGAACTTGAAAAACATTTGGGTTAGTTTCTATTATACTTTTGAGATTTAGAAATATTTAGTTCAGAAGAGCTTACTCTCAAGCCAATTAAATAAAATTCTTTACAAATTAATTTTGACAATATTATCCAGAAGTATATAATATAGATATTAATATTATTATTATATATTATATACACAATATATTATAATGTATATTATGTATTATAATACATTATAATATATAACATATTATAATATATTATATTATAGGTATTAATATAGGTATATAATATAGATATTATATACCATATCTATAATGTTTACACATAGATGTATAGACAGACACACCAAAATCTTATAGCTTTCATTTTAAAATGTTAGCCATGAATAAGGTAAAACAATATAACTCTTACTAGTTTACAACTAACAGTTGGAATTCATTAAGCTTATCTGCTCAGATGACTAAGTCTTTTTACTATTTGTGGATAAGACTTTCAAGCAGTTCATATTTTTTTAAAAAACCTCTTTCCTTTTTTTTTGGTTTTAGTTGCTAACAGTTGAGTTAATCTGATTAACCTGGCTCAGTCTCAGGTGGCTGTGGGCTGTGTTTACATTTCTAATTTTGTAAAGATTTTCAAGACAAAGACAGTTGCTTCCAATTCCCCCCCAAAATTGGGCTGCTGACTAAATTATAACAAAAGGTTGATCTGCCCATCCAACTACATTTTCTTTAATTGCTCCTTTATGTCAGAGAGATTTCCAACTAAATGGAGCTTAAAAGATATCTATGTTCTAGAATTTGATGAAGTCAGCACAAGGCATTCAATAAATACCCTATTTCTGAGTGCACAAGTAAACCTCAGACCAATTCACCTTAGGGGCAAAATGCTTCCATTATTGCTATCAGCCCCTGAATATTAGCCCCTCACACTGTGTGGTCTCAGGAAGCCATATTAGCTGTCCTGAGCTTTTTTTTTTTTTTTTGGCTTTAGCATGTTCAATTTACATTTATATGCCAGTCGTATAATACCAGGCAAGGGAAATGCTCCCCAGTGAGATACAATGTTCATCCCCACAATACAATCAGGCAAAAGAGATGCAACTACCTTACATAAAGCCCACTGAAATATACCAATTTCCTATAAAATTTTACCTCAATTCCATCAACTTTTGTATCTCCGCTAGGACCCCATTAACAAGTCTCAGACTTACAGGAGTAGCAGAAACTTTTCATTTCCATCCCCCTGTCATTTTATCCACTCCTGTGTAAGAGGCTTTGGGTACCCGGTGAGGGGTCCAACAAAAGGACCTAGGCCCTTTTTTCAATCTTTAACTTGATTAGTTGGCCTGTTGCTCCAAGCAATTGGTGGTCAGGTTTCTGACCTGTAATTTTTGCCTTCTGTTTTTTAAAAATTTCTCCAAATGGGGGCAAATAGGGCAGAGTTCTTTGGGGCTCTTTAATATTAAGGGACAAATAGGGGATTCCCATGGCCAACCTAATCTTAGGTAGTGCTGTACTAAAACTTTTGCTTTAACTCCATCAATATCAGTTTTATTCATCCCATTTCTTAATAACCAGTTAAAGATTTCCATCCTGCTTATATTAGTCCCCGAGTTTTTCCCTTTCTGATTCCCCTTTGTTTCACTTTTTTCAATGTATGCTTTATTTACCTTATTTATTAATAATCCTTTAAATTTTTCCACCTTGTTGGGAAGAGTTCTTTGACTTTCTTCTTGGTTTCTTCCCATTCTCTTTTTAATTAACATTATGTTTAATTAATATCTGTAAGGGAAACTGAGACCACAAATTCTGTAAGACTTCCCAAACATTTTTTTCCTTTCATTTTTTCCTTTAAAATTTTTCTAATAACTTTATTTTTTAATTTTAAAAATTTTAATTGTGAGTATAGTTCTCTGTGCTATACAATAGGTTTTTGTTGGTTATCTATTTTATATATAGTTGTGTGTATATGTTACCCAAACTTCTAATTTATCCCTGTCCTCCCTTACCCCTTTAGTAACCATAAGTTTGTTTTTCATGTCTGTGGGTCTATTTCTTTTTTGTAAATAAGTTCATTTGTATCTTATTTTCTTTAGATTCCACATATAAGCAGTATTATATGATATTTGTCTTTGGTTTACTTCACTTAGTATGATAATAATCTCTAGGTCCATCCATGTTGCTGCAAATAGCATTATTTCATACACTTTTATGACTGAGTAATATTCCATTATATTATATATATATACCACATCTTCTTTATCCATTCATCTGTCAATGGACATCTAGGTTGCTTCTTGACTATTGTAAATAGTGCTGCAATGAACATTTGGGTGCATGTATCTTTTTGAATTATAGTTTTCTCTGGATATATGCTCAGGAGTGGAATTGCAGGATTATATGGTAACTCTATTTTTCCTTCTTATTAAGGTAATTCTTAAGGTTAGACATTATATTTATTTGTATCCACCTTTTAATTTGGTCTTTCCATAGGTACCGATAAAACAGTTCTTTATGATGAGAACTTTCAAAAAATTTAGCAATTTAGAAGTTTTATCAATTCAAAGCGTCCATCATTTGGCTACGGATGAGTAGGATTTTATTAGTGACTCTAGTCTATTTATGGAAAGATCTGGAGGTAAGTTTCCAGGCTTAGTACCATGGATGCAAGAGGCTTCACTCCCACTATCCAAAGGCTCACTCCCAAAAGAAAGAAAAGACATTTATTGCACAGAAATCAATAAAGCTTGAGACAACAAAGGCAACTTATCAACTGGGAACCTTTCTGACAAACTCCCTTGAGAGCTGGCATAGACGGACAAAGAGACTACTCTGAATCCCCGTCTATTAGACTGTCTTCCAAATGCACACTGCTATGTGCACCTTCCAGATGACAGACCAGAGAGAGTTTTCCCACTGGTTAGCAAATAAAGCTCTCAAGACATAGAACAAGACGAAGGACACTCTCATCAGACCAATGGTTTTCTTCCTTATAACAAATGATACAATACACAGAGACAAAGAAAAACAGTGACCATCTCTGGAAGGAAAATATTCAACAAACCAAGAGTGTTCTACCCAATTTTTCAAGAGTTGTTCAGTTCAAGGAGCTAGCCCAACAAATATATTCTCCTGTTAATCTAATTTTACAAAAGAGAAAAAAGCTCTTACCACTCTCAATTCCAGTAGGCCCTCAGGCAGAGAGCCTACTGGAATACATGATATCACAATTTTAAATTTAGTGATTCCAGTGTCCCATTCCTCTAACAGTGTTCCCACAATCTTAAACGTATTTAAACTTTTTTGGTATACACTATACGTATGAATGCCAGTATTTCAGTGGTGTTTAAACACCTTATTAAGAAGGGGTATAGAGCTCATAACAACACTGAATATTTAAATCAATAATGGCAAGAAAATCATTACAGTTACAGTATTTTACAATGCCTATAAAAGCATGCACAATTATGCACCAATTTTTGGGCTGACCCTTCAGCACTTCAATTGAATCTAATTATTTCCTGCCTCGCCTGTTCTTCCTTATATATTTTAGTATATTCTAGAGCTTATTTGGACTCTGACTTGACATTTTGCTATATCTCTCACCTCTCACAGCAAGTTTTATTCCACTGTTTGTGATATGAACTGGAGTCAACATTCCACTGTATAAAATGCTATTGAAGCAATATGCAAACTCAATTCAGGCAAAAAGAAATGTTACATATTGAATGAAATTTGATGGCAAGCCTGTGAAGTGTTCATGATACAGGGTGTGGCCACACAGTTATAAAATGACCTACAGTGCTCAGGCCACTCTGAATGGCTAACTTGGAAAGAGTTTTTCAGTTGTATTCCCTTGAATGCTCATGTTTCTTTGGAAAAGAAAAGAGATTTGTAACAACAAGTCAAGGGGCTAACGTTACTGAAGAGAAGAGGAGGGAGGAAGGAATAACAGAATCGAATGCTCTCATGATGAGGAAGAATAGAAGAGCTATGGCACTGTGCTTGGAGGGAATCTACCTTATTTCTCCAGGAAACTGTTGATGAGTGAAGCAAAGTTCCAGTGGGAGGAATTGATCCACATTCTCCTGTGAAATGCTGTGTAGTAAAGAAGCAGATAATGAATGGACCTTATGCCTGGCAGAGGGGTGGGTGGATGCCTCGGCAAAGGTTCAGCCAGTGCATAAATGTCCCAATGATCAACCATCCTAGATTGTCCCATAGTGTAGGATTTCTTGGGATATAGATCTCCCAGTTCTAGTACCTGGCTGGTTCCAGGCAAATGGCAATGCTTGTTCAGTCTACACAGTGCCACCTTCGACAGAGGATCATGGCAAAGATGAAAGGGCAGGCAAAATAGAGTCGACCCATGATAGTGGGGCAGACACAGCTTCAGCTGTGACACCAGCAGCTGCAGAAGCAGTAGCAACTGAACCTACTATAGAGGAAGGGACCCCAGCACATGGAACAAGTGATGCTTGAGTTCGAGCGTCTTATGCTGTCAATTCTACTGAAGGTGGCTCTAAGAAACATTTATGTGAGCTCCTCATTTTCCCCATAGGTGTCTCCCATGGAATAGAAAGACCTGAGGAGTAGAGGTGGGTAAGGAACCAAATAAATGATCTATATTTGAGATTGAATGTACATCTTTCTGGTTTCATATTTAAAATTTATAAAAAGCAATAAAATTACCATGGATCTTTAAAAATCCAAATTAAACTACTGTTGTACTCACAAGACTAAATGATTTCAGAGAAAGGCTGATGTGTTACACACCTCTGGTACCCGGTGTTATTTGGTGCACAGTAGATTTTCAAAAGATTTTCTTGAAGATGGAAACAATGTATGTTCTCTTTCATAATCTCTTGCCATGCTCTTACAAATCTGTGCCTTCTTTGATTGTTCTCCAGGACACCAAGCCAAGAGCAAAATCAAATGCAGAGCACAGCCTCCTAAACATGGATTCTCATTTAAACAAACTGACACCACACACACACACACACACACACACACACGATGGATAGACAGATAAAAAAGATAAAATGAAACACATAAGTACATATACTTATGGGAGTAGTTGGAAGAAGAGGTTTGGCTTAATGGCACTGTAACCAATGTTTAATACTCTCATCCTAATTTCTTTTCAAACCTTCAGCTTGAGCCTATTTTCCTAGGTAAACTTCCACCGAGACCAAGAAACCAACATTTCAGTAAATTTAAGTAGCCTTGCCACAAAACCAAATCATATATATATATATATATATATATATATATATAATCATACCTATATTTTTTATCAGAGCACTGCAGTTACTACAAAGAAGATATTATGAACCAATCCAGGCTCTAAAGGAATTTAAAAGCTTGTTGGTGAGACAATGCAAATAAAATATTTAAATGTATTTCAAGATCATGTTATAAGAGAGGCCCTAACACTGATTATTAATTGCCTAATGTACCCTGCAGACACTAGCTAAAGATGTGTTCACCTCAGCCAGACTGGCGAGAAAAAGAGATATGTAGGAAATGCAATTAAAGTTTGTAATGAAGTATGGAAGAGATTTGCATGGTAAATTAGGAGGCAGGAAGTCATGGGCCAAAGGAATGTTGAGGAAAAACAAAACGTTGGACAAGTGCTAGGTTTGTCTGCAATGCTCTTTTCTTCCTTCTCTACTTCTAACAGAATATATTGTATTCACCCTTAAAAGTCACTTCCTTGTGAAGACTTTCCTAAATCCCTTTATCCTTCAAATGTCCTGTTCCAAACACACGCACACGCATACTCACAGCCATTCTCACTTCTGACCTATATCTGTCTTATGCATTTATGAATTATTGTATGTATTGTGTTGCAGTATATTAGTTATATATTTGTCTCAACTAATGTCCTGGGCATTCATCGAAGGAAAGCATTCTGATTCACTAGTCTTTTTATCTCCAGTCCCTACATAGTGCCTGGCACATTGAAGACACATTTAATAACTGAACTGAACCAACAGACCTCTGTAGGATATTAATAATGGTAAGCATGGAATAATGAGTTTGAGAACGATCTTAAATAGACAAAAATAAGAATGTTGAACTTTAAAGTGTGGACAATAATATTTTTTACTCTTTGAATTGGAAAGTGGTCTCAAAAATTGTTTGTTAAGTGTATTCCCCCAGGAATCAACTTTGATCACAGTGTTTACACTAATAATAACAGCTTGGTTATTTTGTTTGTTTGTTTTGGGGGTTTTTGTTTGTTTGTTTGTTTTTTAATATATGACCTCTATCATCACTTCTTCAGGAACCTAAAACCACCACTCAAGTCTAATTAAATCTGGAGGTCCCAGAAAATAAATTGCCTTTACTTCACAACAAACTTATTCATAATCTATTCCTATTTTGGTAAGTTCATTGCTCACAGGATACTGGAGAGAGGCACTCCAAGGACCCCGCTGCTGTTAGGGCCCTCTGGAGCACACTACTCTGCTCAGTGTTGTATTCTTTATGACTATTCCAACAGGCCAAATTGTTCTCTCTGATAATCTCTCTGAATCCTCATAAAACATCCAGGGGTCTTTGGTGGAGAATTGTCCTCTCTTTAAATCTGTGAGGAAATGTGTCACTTGAAAGCTGAGGTATAATAACTCATGCCTTTAATCTCACTGGTGGATTATGTTCTGCCTTATACAAGGGGCAGATCTGGTCCCCCAGATGGCTAGTAAATGAGCACTCTCCATAACTCCCAATCATCCTGGATTCCCCTCCTTCACATGTCATCCTACATCAGGTAACCACCCATGCCCCAAACCTTTTCTCTTTTATTCTGTCAACATCTGTCCCAAACAAAGGCAACATACAAACATTCCTGGTCAGGAATCTATCAATTTCATACATCCAGTATCCCCATTGACTCAGTTAAGATACTCTGTTAAGGAAGATTAATCTGGCAGTAGTGTGCAGATACAGTAGAAGAAAGAATGCTGGGAAGGAGGAAGATCTATCCCAAAGTTTATAATGTAGGGATAAAATGATAATGTCCAAAATTATTGTGGTTTTTGTGTAGGAAAAATGACGGATAGGAAGAGTGGGTAGAATATTGAGTGACTGCAAATATGAATGAGAAAAGAGTTGAATATGCTGCTGAAAAATAAGTGGATAATTCTTAGGAAACGGAGAAAAAAAGAGAGAGAGTTTCATATTAATGTCAATTGAGGTTTACGCTTGCTGATTTGGGGTGCTGGCAACATTCCAAATGGAAATGCTTAGCAGGAAATATTAAACTAGTTATTTGAATTTTTCAGCAATTTTATAGATTTGTTTTGACGTTCTTGGAATTGGAATTTCAAGAGAGATTAGGGAGAGGAGATAGAACATCTAGGTTCCACTGTTTTTTTAAAAGAACCAACACTTTATAAACTCTAAGTCTCTACAATCTTCAATATTATTCTGTAAGCAGGTCACAGTAGTTTTTACCCCAGGACAAAGGTATCAATATATAAGTATTATACCAGATAATAGAGAGGTATAATTGTTACTTAAATGTCAGTTTGTAAAGAAAAAATATAAATATATCCAGTGTGGTTTCTAATCTACATATGTAATAGGAAAAGAATAATACTTCTGTCCTTTCATTATGCTTCTCAGTAAAATATTTCTCAATCTTGTGGATTCGTGTCACAAATATGGCTAATATCAATGTTTCCTAAATCTGCATGTTTAGCAATAACTTTCTTTCATATTCATAGTCAGCAAATTACACCTGAATTCCCAATATACAACAAGGTGTCTGGCACATAGTGAATGCCTGGAACATACTAAGTGCTCAATAAATATTTAGCGACTGGGTGAATAAATTTTAAAAACCCAACATTCTATGTAATACCAAAGTGGAAAAATTCAAAAAAGCATCCAAAGGAAATTTAACATATGGTGACATTTAGAAAAGACATAATGCAGTTTCTCACTTTGAAAATTAAAACAAAAAACAAAAACAACTATACTTTTAAAGTAGATTTTTAAAGCTTTTCAGAACCAAAATTGCATATTTATTTCCAAAAATGAAACTGCAAACATCTAGCAACAAGATATAAACTCTTACTCTTAGAGAATAGTCCTTACCTTAAAATGTATCCTCTGGTGTTGTCATGACTACTGACATGAAATGAAATAGCTGTGTAATATATTCTATCTCCCATTGTAATTGAACCTGAAATCAACAGTGAATTTCCAGTAATTAGAGGAGATAACCTCAGGGGTAGACTTGACAGAGTCTTCAAACACTGTGTCAACATATTCAGAGGTTTCTCTACGGGTTGTTGATTCAAATGCTGCTTTAACATGGATGAGGTAATTTAAAATACAGAGGTAGAATTTTTTTTTTTAACATCTTTATTGGAGTATAAATGTTTTAAAATGTTGTGTTAGTTTCTGCTGTAAAACAAAGTGAATCAGCTATATGTATACATATAGCCTCATATCCCCTTCCTCTTGTGTCTCCCTCCCATCTTCCCTATCCCACCCTTCTAGGTGATCACAAAGCACCGAGCTGATCTCACTGTGCGATACAGCTGCTTCCCACTAGCTACCTATTTTACATTTGGTAGTGTATATGTCAATGCTACTCTCTCACTTCATACCAGCCTACCCTTCCCCCTCCCCATGTCCTCAAGTCCATTCTCTACATCTGTGTCTTTAAACCTGTCCTACTCCTAGGTTAGTCAGAACAATTTTTTTTTTTAGATTCCATGTATATGTGTTAGCATACAGTATTTGTTTTTCTCTTTCTGACTTACTTCACTCTGTATGACAGACTCTATGTCCATCCACCTCACTAAAAATAACTCAGTTTTTTTCCTTTTTATGGCCAAGTAATATTCCATTGAATATATGTGTCACATCTTCTTTATCGATTCATCTGTCGATGGACACTTAACTTGCTTCCATGTACTGGCTATTGTAAGTAGAGCTGCAATGAACACTGTGGTACATGACTCTTTTTGAATTATGGTTTTCTCAGGGTATATGCCCAGTAGTGGGATTGCTGGGTCATATGGTAGTTCTATTTTTTGTTTCTTAAGGAACCTCCATACGGTTCTCCATAGTGGTTGTATCAATTTACATTCCCACCAACAGTGCAAGAGGGTTCCCTTTTCTCCACACCCTCTCCAGTATTTATTGTTCGTAGATTTTTTGATGTTGACCATTCTGACCAGTGTGAGATGATACCTCATGGTAGTCTTGATTCCCATTTCTCTAATGATTAGTGATGTTGAGCATCCCTTCATGTGTTTGTTGGCAATCTGTATATCTTCTTTAGAGAAATGTCTATTTAGGTTTTCTGCCCATTATTGGATTGCATTGTTTGTTTTTTTGATATTGAGCTGCATGAGCTGCTTGTAAATGTTGGAAATTAATCCTTTGTCAGTTGCTTCATTTGCAAATATTTTCTCCTATTCTGAGGTTTGTCTTTTCGTCTTGTTTATGGTTTACTTTGCTGTGAAAAATCTTTTAAGTTTCATTAGGTCCCATTTGTTTATTTTTGTTTTTATTTCCATTTCTCTAGGAGGTGGGTCAAAAAGCATCTTACTGTGATTTATGTCATGGAGTGTTCTGCCTATGTCTTCCTCTAAGAGTTTTATAGTGTCTGGCCTTACATTTAGGTCTCTAACCCATTTTGCATTTATTTTTGTGCATGGTGTTAGGGAGTGTTCTAATTTCATCTTTTACATGTAGCTTTCCAGTTTTCCAGCAACACTTATTGAAGAGGCTGTCTTTTTCCCATTGTATATTCTTGCCACATTTATCAAAAATAAGGTGACCATATGTGCATGGGTTTACCTCTGGGCTTTCTATCCTGTTTCAGTGATCTATATTTCTATTTTTGTGCCAGCACCATACTGTTTTGATTACTGTAGCTTTGTGGTATAGTCTGAAGTCAGGGATCCTGATTCCTCCAGCTCCATTTTTCTTTCTCAAGTTTGAGGAGAAATTCTTTTGCCACAATGCAATATGTTGTGTCAAAAAGAAAAGAGAGAGAAAACCTAAGCCAATATTAATGAGATGTGCAAGAGAGTAAGTAATATGTTTTGCAGATAAATGCTGGTCCTCTGAGAGCTCCTAAAATAATGATTTCTGACCTAGGGCATGTTAATTCTGAGTTATATAGAAAAGAATAAGATGCGTTTTCAATAATAAAAAGGACCCACTCGGGCATGCTTATACCTAGAATATCTAACAGTTACTGTCTCATTAGTGCTAGGGTGATTTACATTATTTTTACATAAGATAACAAAGCTTCTGTGTTATGTAGGAGAAAGTTAATTAAGTTTTAATAGTATGCAGTATCACATAACTTCATTCTTCCTGAATGCAGATAGAGGGCTACATTTACCTAGTGTAATTTAGACTGAACAGGAAAAGACAATGTATGATGCTATTGAGATAGCATTCATATCTGTTCTCCTTTATGAGCAGAAGTCAAGTATATTTTTACTGGGGCTAAGAACCACACATTCTTCAAAATCAGATGGTTTTGTTTCCAGAAATACTGGATTCATATACCAGTACTTTTACCTGAAAGTAATCACTAGGAGTATTTTTCTAATTGAGCTTCTGCATCTATTCAAATGATGAGCACATTACAGAGAACAAAAAGGAATAAGCCCTGCCTCCCTCATTCTCATGGTGCTTTTGTGGTAGTAGTGAGTGAGATAGATCTCTGCAACCCCCACAAAAAAGAAAGAGAAGAAGAAGAAGAAGAAGAAGAAGAAGAAGAAGAAGAAGAAGAAGAGGAAGAGGAAGAAGAAGGAGGAGGAGGAAGAAGAGGAGGAAGAGGAGAAGGGGAGGAGGAGACAAAGAAAGAAAGAAAAGAAAAGAAAAGAAAGAAGGAAGGAAGGAAAGAAAGAATGAAGGAAGAAAAAAGAAAGAAGAAAAAGAAAGAAAGAAGGAGAGAAAGAAAGAAAGAAAGAAAGAAAGAAAGAAAGAAAGAAAAAAGAAAGAAAGAAAGAAAGAAAAGTAAGCAAACAGATTGATAAATGTCATGAAGGAAAGAAATCAGAGTTCTGAGGTTCAGAATAATGGGTGGCAGGGGGACAGTTACTGTTAATAAGGAGGTCAGGCAAAGTTCCTGTGAAGCAGTGACATTTAAGAGGGATGTGAAAGCTTATATGTTAGAGACAGGATGTTGACATAAGAAGGAGGAGAAATTTGGAGTTTGAATCCTGCACTTTCCATTTAATTACTTATTAAGTAGATAATAATAATATAATATCAAGCCTCTACTTTGTATGTTAATGTGTTATGTGCTGGAAGCTACCTCAGAGAACAAAACACACATGATCCCTCATTTGTCTCTTCATTCTAGTAGAGAAGACATTTGTTGACCAAGTAGTCTCCATTGTGATGTACATAATTGTAAAGTCAATTATATAGTGTTTACTGGAAAATAAAGTATATTATATTAAGTGTGGAATAAAGATCCCAGAGAGGTTTAACTGGTCTTTTGTGAACCACAGCCTATTAAGAAGAAGTTACAGCAAAAAAAGGAAAGATATATAATTATGCTGGACCTCTGAGAGTGCTCTTTTTTCATAGACTAGAATTGTGCTTAAGTAACTTGAAGGAAAAGAGTTCCTGAATCCTCTTGTCCTCTTGTCCCTTGCTCTCTAATCCTCTATTCTCTACATCTTATACTGATGTGTGTATGTTGGGGGGCTATGCTGGGAAGAAACACTTTGCCTTACTTCTGTTGAAAACAAGTAGGAAGAGCATTGCATCTTGTCACCAATCCAGGTATGTATAAAAGAGAAAGTCTGAAGGAGACTACAAGACATCCCACGTGTACTATAAACTTAACAGATTGACTTGTTTGTCAGCATGAAAGCACTATCTGAGATGCTGGAGTTGAATGAAATGTTTTTGATTTTGATCTTTCCTTAATAAACAGGTGAGTAGAAAAGTACATTAAAAGATGCTCAACTGATTGGAGACAAAATGGCAGAGTAGAAGGACCTTGAGCTCACCTCCTCTCATGAGCACAACAAAATCACAACTAACTGCTGAACAAACATTGATAAAAAAGACTGAAACCTAACAAAAAATATTCTACATTCACAGACATAAAGAAGAAACCACAACAAAATGGTAGGAGGAGCACACTAGTGATATAATCAAATCCCACAACACACGGGTGGGTGATCCACAAACTGGAGAATAATTATATTGCAGAAATTCTCCCATAGGTGTGAGAGCTCTGAGCTACATGTCAGGCTACCCAGTCTAGGGGTCCAGCATTGAGAGGAGGAGCCTCCAGAACATTTGGCTTTGAAGGCCAGCACAGCTTGATTGCAGGAGCTCCACAGGACTGGAGGAAACAGAGACTCCACTATTGTGGATGCATACAAGTCTCCCATGACCAGGTCCCAGGGCAAAGGCATTGACTTCATAGGAGCCTAGGCCAGACTTTCCTGCTTGTACTGGAGGGTCTCCTGGGGAGATGGGGGGCAGCTGTGGCTAACCCTGGGGATGTGGACAATGGTGGCAGAGATACTGGGGAGTGTTCATCTGTGTGAACTCTCCTAGAGGCATACATCTTGCTTGGATCACTAGCGCCAACACCTGGCCACAGCCAACAGTCTGTAGGCTCCAGTGCCGGGACATCTCAGACTAAACCACTGACAGGGTGGGAACACAGCCCCACCCATTAGCAGAGAGGTTGCCTAAAGTCTTCCGAAGCCCACAACCACCTCTAGACATGCCCCTTGACACAGCCTTGCTCCTCAGAGGCCCAAGACCCAGCTCTACCCACCAGTGGGCAGACAATGACCCCTCCCACCAGGAAGCCTGCACAAGCTTCTAGACAAGCCTCATCCATTAGGGGAAGACACCAGAAACAAGAAAAATATGATCCTGAAGCCTGTAGAACTGAATCTGCAAACACAGGTCAGAATCTACTCTGGGACCAGAAGGTCCCTGACCCTTGGGTGATGAGAGGAGAGTGTACTGCAGGGACACATAGGACATCCCCTAAAGAGCATCACTTCTCCAAGGTTGAGAAATAACTAACCTACCACTTGCATAAAAATACAAATAGAAATTTAAACAGAATGAGATAGTACAGGAATATGTTCCAGATAAAGGAACAAGATAAAACCCCAGAAGAACAGTTAAGTGAAGTGGAGATAGGCAATCTACCTGAGAAAGAGTTCAAAGTAATGATCATAAAGATGATCCAAGAACTCGTGAAATAATGGATGCACAGAGCAAGAAGTGATAAGTTTTAACAAAGAGTTATAAAATATAAAGAATAACTGAAGAGAGTTGAAGAATACAATAACTGAAATGAAAAATACACTAGAAAGAATCAATAGCAGAATAAATGAGACAGAGAACAGATCAGTGAGCTGGAAGACAGAATGGTGGAAATCACTGCCATGGAACAGAATAAAGAAAAGATAATGAAAAGATATGAGGACAGTTTAAGAGACTTCAGGGACAACATCAAGTGCACTAACATTCACATTATAGGGGCCCAGAAGGAGAGGAGAGAAAGGACCAGAGAAAATATTGAAGTGACAACACCTGAAAACTTCCCTATCATGGGAAAGGAAACAGATGTCCAAGTCCAGGAAATGCAGAGAGTTCCATAACAGTACTAATGCAAGGAGGAACATGCCAAGACACATAGTAATCAAATTGACAGAAATTAAAAATAAAGAGAAAATATTAAAAGCAATGAGGGAAAAGCAACAAATAATGTACAAAGGAATCTCATAAGGCTATCAACTGATTGTTCAGCAGAAACGCTGAAAGGGAAAAACCTACAACTGAGAATAATCTACCCAGGAAGGCTCTCATTCAGATGTGACAGAGAAATCAAAAGTTTTACAGATGAGCAAAAGCTAAAAGAATTCAGTACCACTAAACTAGCTTTACAAAAATGCTAAAGGAGCTTCTCTAGGCAGAAAAGAAAAGGCCACAGATAGAAACAAGAAAATTATAAAAATTGAAAAACTCACTGGTAAAGGTAAACATACAGTAAAGTTAGGAAATCATCCACACACAAATATGATACCAAAACCAGTAATATGAGAGGAGGAGAGTACAAATGCAGAATATTTAAAATGCATTTGAAATTAAGAGATCAGCAACTTAAAGCAATACATATAGACTGCTATACCAAAAACCTCATGGTAACCACACCAAAAATCTACAATAAATCTATAATAAATAAATCTACAATAAATCTACACACACAAAAAAAGAAAAAGCAATGCAAACAAAACACTAAAGATAGTCATCAAATCACAAGAGAAGAGACCAATAGAGGAAAGGAAGAAAGAAGACCTACAAGAACAAATCCAAAACAATTAACAAAATGACAATAAGAACATACATATTAATAATTACTTTAAATGTAAACAGATTAAATGGTCCAACCAAAAGAGATATACTGCCTAAATGGATACGAAAAGAAGTCCCATATATATGCTGTCTAGAAGAGACCCACTTCAGAACTAGAGGCACATACAGACTGAAAGTGAGGGGATGAAAGAAGGTATTTCATGTAAATGGAAATGAAAGGAAACCAGAATAGCAATACTTATATCAGACAAAGTAGACTTTAATATAAAGGCTGCTATGAGAGACAAAGAAAGACACTATATAATAATCAAGGGATCAATCCTAGAAGAGGATATAACAATTGTAAATATATATGCACCCAGTATAGGAGCACCTCAATACATAAGGTAATTGGTAACAGACATATAAGAAGAAATTGACAGTAACACAATAATAGTGGGAGACTAACACCCCACTAACATCAGTGGACAGATCATCCAAGGAGAAAATCAGTAAGGATACAGAGGCCTTAAATGACACATTAGACCAGATAAACTTAACTGATATTTTTAGAGCATTCCATCTGAAAACAGCAGAATACACCTTTTCAAGTGCACATGGGATATTCTCCCAGATAGATCACATGCTTGAACACAAAGTAAGCCTTGGTAAATTTAATAAAAAGGAAATCATATCAAGCACCTTTTCTGATCACAATTAGAAATCCACTACAAAAAAACCTGCAAAAAACACAAACATGTGGAGGCTAAACAGTATGAGACTAAATAACCAGTGGATTACTTAAGGACTCAAATAGGAAATTAAAAAATCCCTATAGAAAAATAAAATAAAAACATGATGATCTGAAACCTTTGGGACGTAGTAAAAGCAGTTTTAAGAGGGAAGTTTACAGCAATACAAGCTTACCTCAGGCAACAAGAAAATTCAAATAAACACACCAATCTTACACCTAAAGCAATTAGAGAATGAAGAACAAGAAAAATCTCAAACAACTTACCCATACACTTAAAACAACTAGAGTTAGAAGAAAAACAAACCTACAACTTAGTAGAAGGAAAGAAATTGTAAAGATCAAAGCATAAATAAATAAAATAGAGACTAAGAAAATGATAGAAAATCAATGAAACTAAAAGATGGTTCTTTGAAAAGACCAAAGAAAAAAAATAAAATAAAATAAACAAAGTTGACAAAACTTTAGCCAGACTCATCAAGAAAAAAAGAGAGAAGGCCTAAATTGATAAAATTAGAAATAAAAAAGAAGTTACAAACAATATCACAGAAATACAAAGGACCATAAGACACTACTACAAGCAACCATATGCCAATAAAGTGGACAACCTAGAAGAAATGTTCAAATTCTCAGAACATGTTCAAATTCTCAGAACATTCTCAGAAATGTTCAAAATCTCCCAAGACTGAGCCAGGAAGAAATAGAAAATATGAACAGACCAATTGCAAGTAATGAAATTGAATCTGTGATTGATAAACTCTCAACAAATAAAAGTCCAAGACCAGATGGCTTCACAGGTGAATTCTATCAACCTGTAGAGTAGAGTTAACACCTATCCTTCTGAAACTATTCCAAAAATTTACAGAGGAAGAAACACTTCCAAACTCATTCTATGAGGCCACTAGCACCCTGATACCAAAACCAGACAAAGATACCACACAAAAAAAGAAAACTACAGCCCAATATCACTGATGAACATAGACCAAAATATCCTCAACAAAATACTAGCAAACCAACTCCAACAATACATTAAAAGGTTCATACAGCAAAATCAAGAGGGATTTATCGCAGGGATGCAAGTATTTTTCAATGTGCACAAATCAATCAATGTGATACACCACGTTAACAATTTGAAGAATAAACAACATATGATTATCTCAATAGGTGTAGAAAAAGCTTTTGACAAAATTCAACACACATTTATGATAAAAAATCTCCAGAAAGTGGACATAGAGAGAACATACATCAAAATAATAAAGGTCATAGAGGACAAGCCCAAGATCAGGAACAAGACAAGGATGTCCAGTCTCACTAGTTTTATTCAACATAGATTTGGAAGTCCTAGCCATGGCAATCAGAGAAGAAATAGAAATAAAAAGAATCCAAATTGGTTAAAGAAGTAAAATTGTCACTGTTTGCAGATGACATGATACTATACATAGAAAATCCTAAAGATGCTATGAGAAAACTACTAGAGCTCATCAGTGAATTTGGTAATGTTGCCAGATACAAAATTAATACAAAGAAATCTCTTGCATTTCTATACACTAACAATGAAAACTCAGAAAGAGAAATTCAAGAAACAATCCCATTTACCACTGCATCAAAAAGAATAAAATACCTAGGAATAAACCTACGTAAGGAGGCAAAAACCTGTACTCTGAAAACTATAAGACACTGATAAAAGAAATAGAAGACGACACAAAAGGATGGACAGGTATAATGTGTTCTTGGATTGGAAGAATCAATATTGTCAAAATGACTCTACTACCCAAGGCAATCTACAGATTCAATGCAATCCCTACCAAATTACCAATGGCATTTTTCTCAGAACCAGAGCAAAAAAAAATTAAATTTGTATGGAAATACAAAAGACCCCAAATAGCCAAAACAATCTTGAGAAAGAAAAACAGAGCTGGAAGAAAGGCTCCCTGACTTCAAAAAAGTATGGTATGGGCTCAAAAACAAAACTATAGATCAATGAACCAGGATAGAAAGCCCAGAAATAAACCCATGCACCTATGGTCAATTAATCTATGACAAAGGAGGCAAGAATATGTGATGGAGAAAAGACAGTCTCACCAATAAGTGGTTCTGGGAAAACTGGACATCTACATGTAAAAGAATGAAATTAGAACAATCACTAGTGCCATACACAAAAATAAACTCAAAATAGATTAAAGACCTAAATGTAAGCCTGGATACTATAAAACTCTTACAGAAAAATAGGCAGAACATTCTTTGACATAAATCGCAGCAAGATCTTTTATGATTCACCTCCTAGAGTAATGAAAATAAAAGCAGAGGTAAAAAATGGGACTTAACTAAACTTAAAAGCTTGCACAACAAAGGAAACCATAAACAAAATGAAAAGACAACACTCCAAATACTCGAAAATACTTGCAAATGATGCAACCGACAAGGGCTTAATCTCCAAAATATACAAACAGCTCATGCAGCTCAATATCAAAAAGAGAAAAAAAAAGAACAACCCAATCGAAAAACAAACAGAAGATCTAAATAGACATTTCTCCAATGAGACATACAGATGGCCAACAAGCACATGAAAAAATACGCAACATTGCTAATTATTAGAGAACTGCTAATCAAAACTACCATTAGGTATCAGTCACACCAGTCAGAATGGACATCATCAAAAAATCTACAAAAAATAAACTTTGGACAGGATGTGGAGAAAAAGGAACCCTCCTACACTGTTGGTGGGAATGTAAATTGGCACAGCTACTAGGGAGAACTGTGTGGAGGTTCCTTAAAAAACTAAAAATAGAGTTATCATATGATCCTGCAATCCCACTCCTGGGCATGTAACAAGAGAAAACTATAATTTGAAAAGATACATGCACCCCAATATTCATTGAAGCACTATTTACAATAGCCAAGGCATGAAGCAACCTATATGTCCATTGAGAGATGAATGGATAAAGAAGATGTGGTATATATATACAAAAGAATATTGCTCAACCATAAAAATGAATGAAATAATGCCATTTGCAGCAACGTGGATAGACATAGAGATTATCATACTAAGTGAAGTGAGCCAGACAAAGACAAAAATCATATGATGTCGCTTATATGCACAATCTAAAAAAGAAAAAGATATAAATGAACTTATTTACAAAACAGAAATAGAACCACAGATATAGAAAACAAATTTATGGCTACCAAAGTGGTAAGGGGGTGAGGAATAAATTGGGTTTTGGGGATTAACATATACAAACTACTATATATAAAATAGATAACCAATAAGGACCTATTGTATGGCACAGGGAACTACACTAAATATTTTGTAATAACCTATAGGGGAAAAGAATCTGAAAAAGAAATATATATATATATATATATATATTCTGAAAAAGAATATATATATATATATTACTTTACACCTGAAACTAACATAATATTGTAAATCAACTACATTTCAATAAGAAAATTTAAAAAATTAAAAAAAATTTTATTAAATATTTTTCTGTTACTCAGACTTAATCATGTTGATTGAAAGTCAGGTTTACTAATTCTCTTTTCTGCTATTTAAAATCTGCTGTTGAACTCATCTAGTAACTATTTCATTAGTTATTGTACTTTTCAACTCCAAGATTTCTATTTGATATTTCTGGTTTTATTTCTCTATGACTATTTCTATCTCTCCATGGATGTGCTCTATGTAGTAATACATCATTTTTATCCTTTAAATATGGTTTTCCTAGTTATTTAAACATATCTATAGCTAACTGAAATTATTTGTCTAATAAGTCCAATGTTTTGGCTTCTTCAGCGACAGTTTCTATTGACTATGCATGCGTCATACCTTCTTGTTTCTTTGTGTCTCAAAATTTTTGTTGAAACTTTGACACTTTAAATAATACAGTGTGGTAACCCTGGAAATCAAATTGCCTTTGCCCTTCCCCAGAAATTTTTGTTGTAGCTGTTGTTGTTATTGGTATTTTTGTTGCTGCTATTTGTTTGAATTATAGCTTCTTGGACAAATTCCATAAAGTCTGAATTCTTTTTCACAATTGGAAACTGTATTTCTCCTCATTTAGTGGTCATCTAGTGTTTGGATACAGAATGTTTAAATTTCTTGATCCAATAAATCTCCCAGACCCTGTTGAGAGGCTCTGTATATGTGCTGGGCTATATTTTCATTATCCTGGCAAGCAGATTCCAAATCTGCCTTAGATTTTTTTTTAAACCTTTATTGGAGTATAATTGCTTTACAATGTTGTGTTAGTTTCTGCTGTATTATAAAGTGAATCAGCTATATGCATATGTATATCCCCATATACCCTCCTTCTTGCATCTCCCTCCCACACTCCTTATTCCACCCCTCTAGCTGGACACAACACACTGAGCTGATCTCCCTGTGCAATGCAGCTGCTTCCCACTAGCTATCTATTTTACATTTCATAGTGTATATGTGTCAATGCTACTCTCACTTCATCCCAGCTTACCCTCCCCTTTCCCATGTCCTCAAGTCCACTCTCTACATCTCTGTCTTTATTCCTGTCTTTCCCTTAGGTTTATCAAACTATTTTTAAATTTTTGTTTAGATTCCATATATATGTGTTAGCATATGGTGTTTGTTTTTCTCTTTCTGACTTACTTCACTCTGTATGACAGACTCTAGGTCCATCCCTCTAACTACAAATAACTCAATTTCATTTCTTTTTATGGCTGAATCATATTCTATTGCATATATGTGCCACATCTTCTTTATCCATTCATCTGTCAATGGGCCCTTAAGGTGCTTCCATGTCCTGGCTATTGTAAATAGTGCTGCAATGAACATTGTGGTATGCGACTTTTTCTGAATTTTCTGAACTAGGGTTTTGTCAATGTATATGTCCAGTACTGGGATTGCTGGGTCATATGGTAGTTCTATTTTTAGTTTTTTAAGGAACGTCCATACTGTTCTCCATAGTGGCTGTACCAATTTACATTCCCATCAACAGTTCAAGGGGGTTCCCTTTTCCCCACACCCTCTCCAGCATTTATTGTTTGTAGATTTTTGAAGATGGCCATTCTGACTGGTGTGAGGTGATACCACATTGTAGTTTTGATTTGCATTTCTCTAATGATTAGTGATGTTGAGCATCTTTTCATGTGTTTGTTGGCAATCTGTATATCTTCTTTGCAAAAATATCTATTTAGGTCTTCTGCCCATTTTTGGATTGGGTTTTTTGTTTCCTTGATATTGAACTGCATGAACTCCTTGTATATTTTGGAGATTAATCCTTTGTTAGTTGCTTCATTTGCAAATATTTTCTCCTATTCTGAGGGTTGTCTTTTCATCTTGTTTATGGTTTCCTTTGCTGTGCAAAAGCTTTTAAGTTTCATTAGGTCCCATTTGTTTATTTTTGTTTTTATTTCCATTTATGTCATAGAGTGTTCTGCCTATGTTTTCCTCTAATAGTATAGTGTCTGGCCTTACATTTAGGTGTTTAATCCATTTTCATTTTGAGTTCATTTTTGTCTATGGTGTTAGGGAGTATTCTAATTTCATTCTTTTACATGTAGCTGTCTGGTTATCCCAGCAGCAATTATTGAGAAGGCTGTCTTTGCTCCATTGTATTCTCTTGCCTCCTGTATCAAAGATAAGTTGACCATATTTGTGTGGGTTTACCTCTGGGCTTTCTATCCTATTCCATTGGTCTATATTTATGTTTTTGTGCCAGTACCATACACTCTTGATTACTGTAGCTTTGTAGTATAGTCTGATGACAGGGAGCCTAATAACTTCAGCTCCGTTTTTCTTTTTCAATATTGCTTTGGCTCTTCAGGGTCTTTTGTGTTTCTATACAAATTGTGAAATGTTTTGTTCTAATTCTGTGAAAAATGCCATTGGTAGTTGGATAGGGATTGCATGGAATCTGCAGATTGCTTTGGGTAGTAGAGTCATTTTCACAATGTTGATTCTTCCAATCCAAGAACATGATATATCTCTCCATCTATTTGTATCATCTTTAATTTCTTTCATCAGTGTCTAATAGTTTTCTCCATACATGTCTTTTGCCTCCTTAGGTAGGTTTATTCCTAGGTATTTTATTATTTTCCTTTTAATGGTAAATGGCAGTGTTTCCTTAATTTCTCTTTCAGATTTTTCATCATTAGTGTATAGGAATGCAAGAGATTTCTATGCATTAATTTTGCATCCTGCTACTTTACCAAATTCATTGATTAGCTCTAGTAGTTTTCTGGTAGTAGCTTTAGGATTCTATATGCATTGTATCATGTCATGTGCAAACTGTAATAGTTTTACTTCTTCTTTTCCAATTTGTATTCCTTTCATTTCTTTTTGTTTTCTGATTGCCATGACTAGGACTTCCAAGACTATGTTGAATAATATAGTGGTTAGAGTGGACAACCTTGTCTTGTTCCTGATAATAGATGAAATTGTTTCCATTTTTCACCAATGAGAATGATGTTGGCATTCGGTTTGTCATATATGGCCTTTTTTATGTTGAGGTAGGTTCCCTATATGCCTACTTCCTGGAGAGTTTTTATCATAAATGGGTGTTGAATTTTGTCAAATGCTTTTTCGGCATCTATTGAGATGATCATATGGTTTTTACCCTTCAATTTGTTAATATTGTGTATCACATTGATTGATTTGTGTATATTGAAGAATCCTTGCAGTTCTGGGATAACCACACTTGATCATGGTGTATGATCCTTTCAATGTGCTGTTGGATTCTGCTTGCTAGTATTTTGTTGATAAATATTGCATCTATGTTCATCTGAGCTATTGGCTTATAATTTTCTTATTTTGTGATATCTTTGTCTGGTTTTGGTATCACGGTGATGGCTACCTCACAGAATGAATTTGAGAGTGTTCCTCCCTCTGCTATATTTTGGAACAGTTTCAGAAGAATAGGTGTTAGCTCTTCTCCAAGTGTTTGACAGAAGTCGCCTGTGAAGCCATCTGGTCCTGGGCTTTTGTTTTTTGGAAGATTTTTAATCACAGTTTCAGTTTCAGTGCTTGTAATTGGTCTGTTTATATTATCTATTTCTTCCTGGTTCAGTCTTGGAAGGTTGTGCTTTTCTAAGAATTTGTCCATTTCTTCCGGGTTGCCCATTTTTTTGGCATATGGTTACTTGTAGTAATCTTTCATGATCCTTTGTAGTTTTGCAGTGTCAGTTGTTACTTCTCCTTTTTCATTTCTAATTCTATTGATTTGAGTCTTCTCCCTTTTTTTCTTGATGAGTCTGACTAATGGTTTATCAATTTTGTTTATCTTCTCAAAGAACTAGCTCTTAGTTTCCTTGATCTTTGCTATTGTTTCCTTCATTTCTTTTTCATTTATTTCTGATCTGATCTTTATAATTTTTTTCCTTCTGCTAAATTTGGGGTTTTTTTTGTTCTTCTTTCTCTAATTGCTTTAGGGGTAAAATTAGGTTGTTTATTTGAGATGTTTTCTTATTTCTTGAGGCAAGATTGTATTGCTATAAACTTCCCTCTTAGAACTGATTTTGCATCCCATAGGTTTTGGGTTGTAGTGTTTTCCTTGTCATTTGTTTCTAAGTATTTTTTGATTTTCTCTTTGATTTCTTCAGTTATCTATTGGTTATTTGTAGTGTATAGTTTAGCCTCCATGTATTTGTACTTTTTACAGTTTTTTATTTCCTGTAATTGATATGTAGTCTCATAGTGTTGCGTTTGGAAAACATACTTGGTATGATTTCAATTTTCTTAAATTTACCAAGGCTTGATTTGTGACCCAAGATATGGTCTATCCTGGAGAATGTTCCGTGAGCTCTTGAGAAGAAAGTGTACTCTGTTGTTTTTGGGTGGAATGTCCTATAAATATCAATCAAGTCGACATTGTTTAATGTGTCATTTAAAGCTTGTGTTTCCTTATTTACTTTCATTTTGGATGATCTGTCCATTGGTGAAAGTGGGGTGTTAAAGTCCCCTACATTTATTTGGTTAATGTAGATTTCCCCTTTTATGGATGTTAGCATTTGTCTTATATATTGAGGTGCTCCTGTGTTGGGTGCATAAATATTTACAGTTGTTATATCTTATCCTTGGATTGATCCCTTCATCATTATGTAGTGTCCTTCTTTGTCTCTTGTAATAGTCTTTATTTTAATGTCTATTTTGTCTGATATGAGAATTGCTACTCCAGCTTTCTTTTGATTTCCATTTGCATGGAATATCTTTTTCCATCCCCTCACTTTCAGTCTGTATGTGTTCCCAGGTCTGAAGTGAGTCTCTTGTAGACAGCATAGGTATGGGTCTTGTTTTTGTATCCATTCTGCCAGGGTATTTCTTTTGGTTGGAGCATTTAATCCATTTACATTTAAGGTAATTATCGATATATATGTTCATATTACCATTTTCTTAATTGTTTTGGGTTTGTTTTTGTAGGTCTTTTCCTTCTCTTATGTTTCCTGCTTAGAAAATTTCCTTCAGCATTTGTTGTAAAGCTTGTTTGGTGGTGCTGAATTCTCTTAGCTTTTGCTTGTCTGTAAAGTTTATAATTTCTCCATCGAATCTGAATTGAGAACCTTCCTGAGTAAAGTAATCTTGGTTGTAGGTTTTTCCCTTTCATCACTTTAAATATGTCCTGCCACTCCCTTCTGGCTTGCAGAATTTCTGTTGAAAAGTCAGGTGTTAACCTTATGGGGATTTCCTTGTATTTTATTTGTTGCTTTTCCCTTCCTGCTTTTAATATTTTTTTTTGTATTTAATTTTTGATAGTTTGACTAATATGTGCCTTAGCATGTTTCTCTTTGCGTTTATCCTGTGTGGTACTCTCTGTTCTTCCTGAACTTTAATGACTCTATCCTTTCCCATGTTTGTTAGGGTAGTTTTCGACTATAATCTATTCAAATATTTTCTCAGACCCTTTCTTTTTCTCTTCTTCTTCTGCCACCCCTATAATTCGAATGTTGGTGTGTTTAATGTTGTCCCAGAGGTCTCTGAGACTGTCCTCAATTCTTTTCATTCTTTTTTCTTTATTCTGCTCTGTGGTAGTTATTTCCACTATTTTATCTTCCAGGTCATTTATCCGTTCTTCTGCCTCATTTATTCTGTTTTTGATTCCTTCTAGAGTATTTTTAATTTCAGTAATTGTGTTGTTCATCATTTGTTTTCTCTTTGGTTCTTCTAGATCTTTGTTAAATATTTGTTTTATTTTCTCCATTCTGTTTCTGAGTTTTTGGATCATCTTTACTATTATAACTGAATTATTTTTCAGGTAGGTTGCCTATTTCATCTTCATTTATTTGGTCTTGTAGGTTTTTACCTTACTCCTTCGTGTGTAACATATTTTTTTGTCATTTCATGTTTTCTTTGATGGTCATGCTGTATTCCTGTCTTACTGGTTGTTTGGCCAGAGACATACAATACTGGAGTTTTCAGGCAGTTGCATAGAGTTGCGTGTTGTTGCTGACATGAGGACCTCCAGGAGGACTCACTCTGATTGATATTCCCTGGAGTCTGAGGTTCTCAGTCCAGTGGTTTGGACTTGGATCTCCCACCACAGGAGCTCAGGCCTGACCTCTGGCCTGGGAACTAAGATCCTGTAAGCTTTGTGGCACAGTAAAAAAAAAAAAAAAGAAAAAAGAAAAAAAGAAAGAAAAAAAGGAACAGTACAATATCAAAGAATAAAAAACAGAATAGAATTAGAACTATAAAAATTATATTAGGAAAATAGAACTATAATTGAAATAACTGCAACAACATAAAATAAAACCACAATAGAAAAAAGGAAAGAATAAAGGGGGTGGGGGGAACAAGCCAAAAGGAGAAAACAATAACAAACTATAAAGAATAAAATAAAATTAGAAAAATAAAAGATTTATTAGGAAAAGTGAAAATATAAAAGAATAAACAACAATGAATCAACAAGATAAACAGAGCCCCAATCTAAGAGAGGAAAAAAGAAAAGAAGAAAAAAGCCTTGGCTATGGAGGTGGAGTTTAGGTGGGGGTGGATCTTAGACAGGTGTAGGCTTTAGGGTGGGGTGGGACCTAGGTGGGTGAGTGGATGACATTTGAGTGTGGGGCTGGGCCTAGGCAGGGCAATGTTCAAGTGTGGGACGGGACCTCTGTGTAGGACCTCCATGGAAGGGGAGAGGCAGTACATCGAAAGGAGGGCGTCTGGAGTGTGGAGTTCTGGAGTTTAGACGTAGGACCCTGAGTGAGGGTGTGTTTGTGGGGTTTAGGCCCAGTGCATTTGTGTGGGTCTCCAAGTGTAGGGGAAGGGCCCTAGGTGGGGGTGTAGGAGCGGGGCTTGGGTTCTGCTTGGCAGGAGGGAGGCTCTGAGAGCAGAGGATTAGGCCCAGGAGCCCAACAGGTTTCCCAGTGCTTAAGTGGACAGGGAAAGCACTAGCCCCATTCCCTTCTGTTCCTTTGTGTCCCTCCCCCACCATCTCCCTCAGGGTCTCCCCCATCACCTCTAGACCCCTAAGCGTGGGTTGGTCCTGCTGGGTGTAGGAACTCCTTCCTTTCCTCAGCCACCATTCACGGGTGCTGGTCCCAGAGGTCCGGCCTTTACTTTTTCTCCCCCTTCCCTCCTTCCACTCCCTCAGGACCCACACAGCTGGATGAGGCTTAGGTGGGCAGAGGATCAGGCCTGGGATCTCAGCAGGTTCCCAGGGGCCCAAGTGGGCATGGGAAACCTGGCCATGCTCCCTTTTGATCCTCTGCCCTCCCAATGGTTCCCCAATTTCCCCCTTTTCCCCTCCCCCAGAAGCCCCTCAGAAGCGCCAGTCCTGTCCTGCCTCCACTTCTCCTCCCTATTCACTCCCCTGATGCCCCACATCCTACCTGGTCACTGAGGGTTCCTCCCAACCACTTAGGTGACTGTGGTCTCCCTCCAGTGCCTGGTAGGTGTCCTAGTTGTGAGGAGACGTGAATTCTGTGTCCTCCTAGTATGCCATCTTGACTCCACCTCTGCCTTAGTTTTTACTTTCTGCTTGCACAGAACCTCAAGGTCCATGAGAGATGAAAGATTACTCATTCTGTATCTTCCCTAGGCATACTTATAGCCCTGCAAATACACACAGATTTCTATACTCCCACAAGTTGGTCAGAACTTTTTAAAGCACCTGGACATCTAATTTCTCAGTTTTCCCCTTTACATTTTTTGGGTAACCATTTATTAGCCCCCACAGTATCACTGCCTTGGGCAGCTGAAATGTTAAGCTGTTACTGCTGATTATTTTCAGCAAATGCATTGGGACTACTGCACAGAGCAAATTCTGAGTCTGGATAAATAAAAAAAATATATATCTGAGAATGGACCTTTCTCAGGGAACTGCCAGAGAAGCCAAATATTGGAGACGGGGTTTGGCAGGAATTCCAAACCTGTTGTGCCCTCTCCAGGTTTGCTCAGCTTCTGATTTTACAGCTGCTATGGTTGCAAAACTGTTGAATTTCAATTATAACAAAGCCGGGAGAAGAAGTTGAGAATACTACAAGTTAAAACACCACCAAGTTCATTGTTCTTAGTGAGATTCAGCTTTTTTCTTGTATAAATAGTCTCCAAATTATTAAAAGACATTGGCTTACTTCCAGAGTTCTGAAAAAGTTTAGTTTGCTACTTGTTACCAGTATTGTTATTACTTTTTTGGAGTAGATTTTTGGAGGTTCTTACTTCATCATTATGGAATTGCTCCCCTAAATGAAATATAAAATCAGAAAAAGATTAAGGAAAAAGTCAAAATATATCCTTTCAGAAAAAAAAATATATCAACAGATGTAGGATAGAAGAAAACTTCCTCAACCCTATGAGGAAATGGCATCTACAAAAAAACCCAAAGCTAATATCTTACTTAATTGTGAGTAATGCATTCCCCATAAGATCAGAGACAAATGTTTCTAACTCTCACCATTTTCATTAATCACGTTAATGGACTTTCTAGCCAGGGAAATTAATCAGCTAAAAGAAACAAGAGACACCAAATTTAGAAATGATGTAGTAAAGATACCTCTATTCACAAATTACATTATTTTGTATATAGAAAATCTTAAGGAATCCACTCAAGAGCTATTAGAATAAATAAGTTTAGAAAAATTGCAGTATATGATATCAATCTATAAAAATTAATTGTATTTCTATACCTCAGCAATTAAATTCCAATTGCTCTGCAATTGAACTGCAATTAAGAAAAGAATTATAGGGGGAGGAGTCAAGATGGCAGAATAGGAGGATGTGGAATTTGCCTCTCCTCACAAGTACATCAAGAATACATCCACAAATGGAACAATTCTCACAGAACTCTTGCTGAACACTAACAGAAGACCTCAGACGTCTAAAAGGACAAGAAAAATCCCCACACAACCTGGTAGGATGAAAGAAAGAAAAAAAGAAAAGAGGAAATGGGAAGGGACCAGCACCCCTGGTGGAGAGCTGAAGGTGAGGAGAAGTTCCTGCACACAGAGAAAGCCCCTCACTTCCCAGTGGGAGAAATCAGCTGGGACCCAGAAGGAGTTTCAGGGGCTCAGAGGGGAATGCAGCAACTGGTCTGTGGAAGGCAGGACAGAGTGAGATCTGTGTGCATGGTCCATGCTGCAGCCTGTACACCCCAGGCTGAGTTGTGTGTCTCCTGGTGTGGAGGGGTCTGGGTGCTGGAAAGTGGAGTTTGGAGAACAGACCCAGGGAGGGGACAGCTGTTGGCTGTGAAAAGGCAGCCTGAAGTGATGGGAGTAAGGAGCTCCACAACTGGGAAAGTGCAGAAAAAACCAGGGCCACCATAGAATCAAGGCAGCATTGTTGAGTGGAACACAAGGGGTGGGGTTGCCATTGCAGTCCCCTTCCACATCCTCTGGCCCCTGTACCTGTGGGCACTGGGAGGGGCCCCCATCTAAGCAGGCTCCACCCCCATCAAAGCCTCCTTGGGAATCAGCCCGGCATTCCAGCCCAAGACAGGAATCTGCCAATGTAAGCAAGGACTGAGTGCTAAAGCATGTGGTTAGGAGAGTAGGCCCAGGACAGTTGAGGACAGAGAGGACAGTTGTGGGCTGCATGGAGATGGCCTGAAGGGAAGGGAGTGAGGAGCTCAGGTTCATGGAGACACCTGAGGGGATTGGGAGTGAGGAGCTCCACAGCTGGAAATGCTCCTGGAGGAAGCAGGGTCTGCCTTGGAAACGAGGTGCCATTGTTGAGTGGCCTGCAAGGGGTGTTGTCACCATCATGAACTCTCTCCCCACATGCCAAGCCCTGCCTCCACAGGCATTGGGAGGGACTCCCACCCGAGCGAGTGAGCTCTAGTCTGTTGCAACTTCCTGACAGTCTCTGCTGCCACAGGTACTGGAGGGGGACCACATCAGAGCGAATGCACATCCCCAAGTTGTGTCCACCTTATCACTCCCCATCCTGAGTGAGCAAGTGTGCCCCATCAGCCTCTGCTTTTGCCCCTTCTTGCCTGGGCAGGGAACAGATGCCTGAGGGTGGTCCATACACAGAGGGGGGCCAAAACCAAAGCTAAGCCCCAGGGGCTGTGTGACTAAGGGAGAGAAACAGAAACCTCTCCCTGCAGCTTCACAATCCATGGATTAAATCCCCATGATTGGCTTGTTAAACCCTGCAACTGTGAAGTATCTGAATGGACAATGAGATCTCCCACAACTGAGACTGGTCTAGCTTTAGCAGCTGTGGACGTTGGAGGCAAGTACACACAGAAGTTGGACCAGGTCAGAGTCAGAGCTGCCCCTCAATGCCCACAGCAGATCCAGAGACCTACCTAGAAGTATGGGAGGGTCTCCTAGAGAGGCGAAGGCTGTCTGTGGCTCACGGTAAGGACAAGGACACTAACAGCAGAGACCTAGGGGGGAAAAATATTTTGTTTTATTCTGTTGTTGTTGTTTTATTTTTTGAACTATTTTAAAATTAATTTTAATATATTTTTTAATTTGTCTATTTTTATTTTACTTTTTTGTCATTTTGTGTTTTTTTGACTTTGTTTTGTTTTGATCTTCTCTTTTTTTCCTCTTCTCTTTTTCTTTATCTGATCATTTTTGTTCATTTTATGTTTTCTTTGTTTTTTTAGTTTACTTACTGTTTTTGTTTTTGTTTTAGTTTTGTTAGTTTTGTTTTTAATGCTTATTGTCATTTGGGGGTACTTTGGTTTTCTTCTTTTTGTTTTCTTTGTTTTTGTTTGGTTTTGTTTTTATCATCTGTCTTGGGTTTTGTTTGTTTATTTTCCTTTATTTGGTGTTGCTGTTGTTTGTTTTTGCTATTGTTATTGGATTTTATTTATTTGTTTTCTTTTCTCTATTTTTTTTTTTTCATGCTGTGCAGATTACAAGGTCTTGGTTCCATGGTCAGGGGTCAGGTCTGAGTCCCTGGGGTAGGAGCACCAGGTCCAGGACACTGGACTGCCAGAGAATTCCTGGCCCCAGGGAATATTAATTAGAATGAGATCACCCATGAGCAATCCCATAGGTCCGCATCTCGACACCAAGACCTGACTCCACCCAAATGTCTGCAGATTCCAGTACTGCCTCTGGCTAAAAAACCAGCAAGACAGGAACACAGCCTCACCAATCAGCAGACAGGCTGCCTAAATTCATACTAAGCTCATAGACACCCCAAAAAACACCACCTAATGCGGCCCTGCCCATCAGAGGAACAAGACTCAGCTCCACCTACAGAGCACAGGCACAAGTCGACCCCACCAGGAAGCTTACACAAACCACTGGACCAACCTTACCCAGCAGGGAGCAGACTCCAGAAGCAAGAGGAACTATGACACTGAAGCCTGTGGAAAGGAGACCACAAACACAGTAAATTAGACAACATGAGATAACAGAAAATTATATTGCAGGTGAAGGAGCAAGGTAAAAACCCAACAAGACCAAATAAATGAAGAGGAAATAGGCAATCTACCTGGAAAAGAATTCAGAGTAATGATAGTAAAGATGATCCAAGATCTCAGAAACAGAATGGAGGCACTGATTGAGAAGATATAAGAAATGTTTAACAAAGACTTGGAAGAACTAAAGAACAAAGAAACAGTGATGATCAACACGATAAATGAAATGAAAAATACAGTAGAAGGAATCAATAGCAGAATAACTGAGGCAGAAGAACTGAGTAGTGATCTGGAAGATGGAACAGAGGAAATAAATGTCATGGAGCAGAATAAAGAAAAAAGAATGTAAAGAAATGAGGACAGTCTCAGAGACCTCTGGGACAACATTAAACAAACCAACATTCAAATTATAGGGCTCCCAGAAGAAAAAGAGAAAGAGAAAGGGCCTGAGAAAATATTTGAAGTTATTATAGTTGAAAACTTCCTTAACATGGGAAAGGAGTCACCCAAGCCCATGAAGAACATAGAGTCACATACAGTATAAACCCAAGGAGAAACACACCAAGACACATATTAATCAAATTATCAAAAATTAAATACAAAGAAAAATATTATAAGCAGCAAGGGAAAGCAACAAATAGCATACAAGCAAATCCCCATAAGGTTAACAGCTGATCTTTCAGCAGAAACTCTGCAAGCTAGAGGGAGTGGCAGGACATACTTAAAGTGATGAAAGGGAAAAACCTACAACCAAGATTACTCTACCCAGCAAGGATCTCCTTCAGATTCGACAGAGAAATCAAAAGCTTTACAGACAAGCAAAAGCTAAGAGAATTCAGCACCACCAAACCAGCTTTACAACAAATGCTAAAGGAACTGATCTAAGCAGGAAACACAAGAGAAGAAAAAGTCCTCCAAAACAAACACAAAAGAATAAATAAAATGGCAACAGGAACAAACATTTCAATAATTACCTTAAATGTAAGTGGATTAAATGTTCCAACCAAAAAATATATACTGGATGAATGGATACAAAAACAAGACCTGTAAACATCCTGTCTACAAGCAACCCACTTCAGACCTAGGGACCCATACAGACTGAAAGCGAGGGGATGGAAAAAGATATTCCATGCAAATGGAAATCTAAAGAAAGTTGGTGTAGCAATACTCATTTCAGAGAAACTAGAATGTAAAATAAAGACTGTTACAAGAGACAAGGAAGGACACTACATAATGATCAAGGGATCAATCCAAGAAGGAGACATAACAATTGTAAATCTTTATGCGCCCAACATAGGAGCACCTCTATACATAAGGCAAATGCTAACAGCAATAAAAGGGGAAATCAACAGTAACACATAACAGTGGGGACTTTAACACCCCACTTACACCAATGGACAGATCATCCAGACAGAAAATTAATAAGGAAACAGAGGCCTTAAATGACACATTAGAACAGATAGACTTAATTGGTATTTCTAGGACATTCTATCTGAAGGCAGCATAATACACTTTCTCCTTAAGCACACATGGAACATTCTCCAGGATAAATCACATCTTGCATCACAAATAAAGCTTCAGTAAATTAAAAAATAATTGATATTGTATCAAGAATCTTTTCTGACCACAATGCTATGAGATTAGAAATCAATGAAAGGAAAAAACTGCAAAACACAAACAATGAGGCTAAACAGTATGCTACAAAAAAACCAATGGATCACTGAAAAAAATCACAGAAGTAATAAAAATAATCTAGAAAAAAATGACAATGAAAACACAATGACCCAAAACCTATGTGTTACAGCAAAGCAGTTCTAAGAGGGAAGTTTATAGCAATGCAATCCTACCTCAAGAAACATGAAAAATCTCAAATAAACAACCTAACCTTCCACCCAAGGCAAATAGAGAAAGAAGAACAAATAAGCCCCAAAGTTAGTAGAAGGAAAATAAACAAAGATCAGAGCAGAAATAAATGAAAGAGAAACAAAGAAAACAATAGCAAAGATCAGTGAAACTAAAAGTTGGTTCTTTGAGAAGATAAGCAAAACTGATAAACTTATAGCCACACCCATCAAGAAAAAAAGGGAGAGGACACAAATCAATAAAATTAGAAATGAAAAAGGAGAAGATACAATGGACCCCACAGAAATACAAGGATAATAAGAGACTACTACAGGTAACTGTATGCCAATAAAATGGACAACCTAGAAGAAATGGACAAATTCTTAGAAAAGTACAAGCTTTCAAGGTGGAAATAGGAAGAAATAGGAAATATGAACAGACAAATCACAGGCAATGAAATTGAAACTGTGATTAAAAATCTTACAACAAACAAAAGTCTAGGACCAGATGGCTTCACAGTCGAATTCTACCAAACATTTAGAGAAAAGTTAACACCTGTCCTTCTCAAACTCTTCCAAACAATTGAAGAGGGAGAAACACTTCCAAACTCGTTCTATGAGTCCACCATCACCCTGTAACCAAAACCAGACAAAGATATCACAAAAAAGAAAATTACAGGTCAATATCACTGATGCACATAGATGGAATAATCCTCAACAAAATACTAGCAAACAGAATCCAACAACATATTAAAAAGATCATACACCATGATGAAGTGGGATTTTCCTCAGGGATTCAGGATTCTTCAAAATATGCAGATAAATCAATGTGATATACCAGATAACAAATTAAGGAATAAAAACCATAAGATCATCTCAATAGATGAAGAAAAACATTTTGACGAAATTCAACACCCATTTATGACAAAAAAACTCTCCAGAAAGTGGGCATAGAGGGAACCTATCTCAACATAATAAAGGCCATATACTACAAACCCACAGCAAACATCATTCTCAATGGTGAAATGCTGAAAGCATTTCCTCTAAGATCAGGAACAAGACAAGGGTGTGCACACTCACCACCATTATTCAACATAGTTTTGGAAGTCCTAGCCACAGCAATCAGAGAAGTAAAAGAAATAAAAGGAGTAGTAATTGGAAAAGAAGAAGTAAAACTGTCACTGTTTGCAAATAACATGTTATTATACATAGAAAACCCTAAAGAGGCCACCAGAAAACTGCTAGAGCTAATCAATGAATTTGGTAAAGTTGCAGGATACAAAATTAATACATAGAAATCTCTTGCATTCCTATACACTAACAATGAAAACTCAAAAAGAGAAATTAAAGAAAAAATCCCATTTACCATCACAACAAAAGGAATAAAATATCTAGGAATAAACCTACCCGAGGAGGCAAAGACCTGTATGCAGAAAACTATAAGATACTGATGACAGAAATGAAAGATGACACAAACAGATGGAGAGATAGACCATGTTCTTGGATTGGAAAAATCAATATTTTCACAATGACTATACAACCCAAAGCAATCTACCGATTCAATGCAATCCCTATCAAATTACCAATGGCATTTTTCACAGAATTAGAACAAAAAAATTTACAATTTGTTTTTAAACACAGAAAACCATTAATAGACAAAGCAGTCTTAAGAAAGAAAAATGAAGCTGGATGAATAAGACTCCCAACTTCAGAGTATACTACAAAGCTACACTAATGAAGACCATATGGTACTCACACAAAAACAGAAATATAGATAAATGGAATAGGATAGAAAGCCCAGAGATAAATCCATGCACCTATGGCCACCTATTCCATGACAAAGGAGGCAAAACTATACAATGGATAAAAGACAGTCTCTTCAATAAGTGGTGCTGGGAAAACTGGACAGCTACATGTAAAAGAAGGAAATTAGAACACTTCTTAACACCATACCCAGAACTAAACTCAAAATGGATTAAAGACCTAAAAGGCCCAGACATTCTTAGAGGAAAAGATAGGCAGAACACTCATAGCAAGATCTTTTTTGACCCACCTCCTAGAATAATGAAATAAAAACAAAAACAAATAAATGGGACCTAATTAAACTTGAAGCTTTTGCACAGTAAATGAAACCATAAACAGAAGGAAAAGATAACCCTCAGAATGGGAGAAAATATTTCCAATAGAAGCAACTGACAAAGATTAATCTCCAAAATATACAAACAGCTCATGCACCTCAATATAAAAAAACAAACAACCTAATCAAAAAATAGGCAGAAGACCTAAATAGACATTTCTCCAAAGAAGACATGCAGATGGCCAACAAACACATGAAAAGATGCTCAACATCACTAATTATTGAAGAAATGCAAGTCAAAACTACAGTGGGCTATCACCTGACACTGGTCAGAATGGCCATCATCAAAAATCTACATACAATAAATGTGTAGAAAGTGTGGAGAAAAGGGAACCTTCCTACATTTTTGGTGGGAATGTAAATTGGTACAATCACTATGGAGAGCAGTATGGAGGTTCAGTGGAGGTTCAAAATCTCAAAATAGAATTACCATATGACCCAGCAATCCCACTCTTTGGCATATAACCCAGAGAAAACCATAATTCAAAAAGATACATGCACCTCAATGCTCACTGTATCACTATTTACAATAGCCAGGACATGGAAGCAACCTAAATGTCCATCAACAGAGGAATGGATAAATAAGATTTGGTACATATATACAAGAGAATATTACTCAGCCATGAAAAGGAATGAAGTTGTGTGATTTACAGAGACGTGGATGGACCTAGAGACTTTTATACAGAGTAAAGTAAGCCAGAAAGAGAAAAACAAATATTGTATAATATCACTTACATGTGGAATCTAGAAAAATTGTACAGATGAACTTATTTGAAAAACAGAAATAGTGACACCAATGTAAAGAAGAAATGTATGGATATCAAGGGTGGGGGGAGAGGGTGAGATGAACTGGGAGATTGGGATTGACATATATACACTACTATGTATAAAATAGATAACTAATGAGAACCTGATTTACAGCTCAGGAAACTCTACTCAGTGCTCTTTGGTGACCTAAATGGGAAGGAAATCCAAAAAAAGAGGGACATATATATGTATAGCTGATTCACTTTGCTGTACAGCAGAAACTAACACAACAGTGTAAAGCAACTGTACTCCAATGAAAATTAATTTTTAAAAAGCTGATTAAGAAAAGAAAGATAACTAGCTGCTTCAATTAGAAGCCAATGAGGGATGTAAACCATGCAGTCCACACAGAAATCAAACCTGTGATTATCCTAATGTTCCAATCAACTGCACTACAGACATAAATTACTGTCCTGATGATGGTAAAGAGCACAAGAAAAATTCTATATTAAAATATCACCATGTTACCTTTTACCACATTGCTCAGCATCCTTTCAAATAAATAGACTATATTAGCAAATGGTATTATGTCATCATGAGCTAAAAAGCAGCAATAAAACGTACTTATAAAAAACAAAGAATCCTGTCTGAAATAACATATACTTTTTACATTTTGAGATGTGTGTTTTGAAAATATTTTTTTAATGTTCCAGAAATTTGTGGGAAATGGTTTACCACTGTATAAATTGAGGGGTTTGTTGCTATTGTAGTTAAATATTATCAAGTAACTGAGTGCTTATTTGAGGGGAGAAAATCATCTCTAATTATAACTTTATAAAACACAATACCAGACTTTTAAAGGCTATTTGGAAATATGTTTTGCAGAAAGTTTCTACCTGTACTCTAAATGGGCAAGAAACAGAATGGGTAAATATAAAAAGAATATTTTATTAACTAAAGTATCCCTAGAGAATAGCTAAAATTAATTTAATAAATAAATGTGGAAGGAAAAGAAGAATTATATTTGTCATAGTATCTAAATTAGTTAACATAAATTTAATAAAGGAAGTGCAAAATTTGTACAGCAAAAAACCACAAAACATCTTCTGTAAGCCATCAAGTGACAGAGTCCAGAGAAAGCAAGCCCCAATGACATTTTGTGTAACCCAAATCTAGCCATGCCTAAAGAAAATACTTTATCTTGGATCACTAAAAGAGATGGCAGCTTGAGTGAATAAATTATCTCTTTCTGGAGCTATTTTGAGTTGATACTTCTTCATAGGGAGTTTTAACTGATGTGCAAAAGTTTTGTTTAAGGGTATCAGAAATCTCTGAATACATGTTTCCTGATTCAGAGTTGCTCTTTCAACTATTTCCTACTTTAAGTGTTCTGTCAGAGTAAAGCCTTCTCTTAAAAAAAAATAAAGCTAGGCAAATATATTCAGTTCAGATGGTCCCTCCAGTGGTTCAGCTTTTCAGGAAGCCTTATAGCACAGTAATTAAAAACACATATTTTCAACTTCAGGCAGAACTGATTTCTAATCCTAGCTAGTCCACTTACTTATCTACAAAAATGAAGCATGTTCCTCACTTCTTGAAGCCTCAGTTCTATCATCCAGTTAATGATAATAAAAAAAAAATACTTCATTGCTATGAAAGTTAAATGAGACAATGTTTATAAAACAAGGTACCTAGCATTCAGTAAGTGCTACATAACTGGTGAAAAAGAAAAAGAATAATAACAAGGAGCAGAAAAGCAGCCACAGAAGCAGAAAGCAGAAGAAGCAGAAACAGGAACAGGAGCAGCAAAAGAAGCAGTAGTAAAAAAAGAACAGCATAATAAACAGAAGAAGGAGAAGATAGAGAGAAAGCAGGAGGAAAGAAAGAGGAGAGGAAAAAAAAAAAAAGAAATGTAAAGAAATAGGGCTTTGTGTACTCCATTACGTGGATCATAATCTTGATTATTGATAAAGAATCTACAATACTGAGGATGATTATCATTGCCCCTTCCACTTCTACAAAACCCCAGGATATTGTCAGTCTCACTGGCAAAGCAGAACATTATATGATGGTTATAGGTAAATTATTCTGTTTCCACAACAGGAATTTCAATTCTAAATAAGTCTTAACTTAAAATTTTGTCTTTTCCGGTTTTATCAATATTTTTACATTTTTAAAAATTATAGATTTTTATATCTCCTATACAAAGGATAATAGTTTAACTTTCTGGAATAGTTACCAAGAGCACAAAATACTTGAATGATCAGTAAAGAATAATTTTGCCATACCTGCAGATTTTGAAAATGCATGTGGTTTTTATGGTTAAGAATTCAACACTATGTTGATCAGGGATACTTTGGATCTTGTCATCTGACCTTTATCTGCATGAAAGTTATGGGTTAATTATCTCTGCCTTATTCTCACTATAAAATACTAGTATTCCAGGAGTATTTTATTTTGAAATATTTAAAACATATGGTAAGGCACAGCAAATTATATAATACTACAATGTCTCCAGCACCCAGATTTAGGAGATGTTAATATTTTTTCACATTTGCTTCAGACTTTTCTGACAAGAAAAATAAAAAGAAAGAAAAAGAAAGAAAGAGAGAAAGAAAGAAAGAAAGAAAGAAAGAAAGAAAGAAAGAAAGAAAGAAAGAAAGAAAGAAAGAAAGAAAGAAGGAAAGAAAGAAAGAAAGGAAGGAAGGAAGGAAGAAAGGAAGGAAGGAAGGAAGGAAGGAAGGAAGGAAGGAAGGAAGGAAGGAAGGAAGGAAGAAAGAAAGAAAGAAAGAAAGAAAGGAAGAAAGGAAGAAAGAAAGAAAAAGAAAGAAAGAAAAGAAAGTATTTGAGTTACAAAGTCCCATCTATCCATTTTTTTCCTCTGGCTTATAAAGGTAGCTACTATACTGAAGTTGGTGTGTAATATTTCTGTGCATGGTTTTATACATTCTCTATATATGCAGTATTCATTAACTATTAACTATACTCTATGTTCTTAAACAGTTTCATAAATAATACCCTATACCCTTTTAAATTTAACTTTCTCACTCTTCATTTTGTTTTTGAGACTTATTAATGGTGAAATCTGTAAATGTAGTTAATCCATTATAATTGCTTTATGGTATTCATTGTATAAATAAACAACAGCGTATAGACGTAGAGAATGGACTTGAGGACAAAGGGAGGGAGAAGGGTAAGCTGGGATGAAGTGAGAGAGTGGCATGGACATATATACACTACCAAATGTAAAATAGATAGCTAGTGGGAAGCAGCCACATAGCACAAGGAGATCAGCTTGATGCTTTGTGACCACCTAGAGGAGTGGGATAGGGAGGGTGGGAGGGAGATACAAGAGGGTGGAGATATGGGGATATATGTATATGTATAGTTGATTCACTTTGTTATAAAGCAGAAACTAACACACCATTGTAAAGCAATTATACTCCAATAAAGATGTTTAAAAAAATAAAAGGAAAAATGAATGAATGGATGGATGAATGACTACTCCTATCCATTTATTCCACTTGGATTTAACATTAGCAGAGCAGATTTGCAAATAATATTTTTGTTTTATATTGACAAGAGTTAATTGCAATTTACAAATAGATGTGAACTTTTTGAGAGGAAGAGTTCTGTTTTTCCTGTATTTATCAAGGGTGTAATGCTCATTATTTAAACACAACTGAGCACACACTGAATACAATAAAGGCAGTTAAAACATTAAAAAAAAAAAAAAAAAACTTCAGTCCTATTCTTCTGGAAACCCTTATTTTTATATGTAACCTACATTTTTCATTCTCTATGCTAATGACCTACAAGCTAAATATTGAAAAAAAATAAGTAAAAATGTAAAAAAAAAAAAAAAAACCAAAAGCTCACAGTGTATGTATCTATTTCCTACTTATGGACAGTTAGGTTGTTTCCACTTTTGCTATAATAAACAGTGGTACAACGAATAACATTGTAAATTTCTTGCAATTCTCTTTTCTGTTTAGTTGTCCAGATACTTAGAAATAGGCTTGTTGGTTATAAACTATTAACGTCTTCAGCTTTTCAAGGTATTATCAAATTGTTGTCCAAAGTAGTTATACCAATATATACTAACACAAACAATATGCTAGTTTCTATTTTTTCACATCCTTACCAATACTTGGTGTTACAAGACAAAATTTGTCAATATGATGGGCAGGAAACTACCTCAATGATGTTTTAATTTATCATTTCTATTCCTGTTATTTTGAAACAAAAAACAAGTCACATGATCATACCCTATATACAAATGAGCTGGGAAATATAACAGTGGTACATTCACTCTATGGAAGAAGGGGCACAAACTTTTGGTAGACAGCTAGCTGTCTCGTCTACTGATTAATTTTTCAAATGCTTCTGCTAACCAAGTTTTCATTGTCAATTACTGAAGCATATAAGCTGTAAACCTCCATTATGATTGGAGATTTGTCAATTTTTCTTAATAATCTTACCTTTTTTCACTCACATAAATTCTGATGCTGTGTTGTTTAGAGCCTACAAGGTCAAGGTTATTTTGTTTTTATGGTGAATGTTTGTTTTCATATTATGTCCTGGCTCTCTTTATCCCTAACAATGCTTCTGATTTTGTTATATCATTTTCTATTTGTTTACTTTCCAGCTTTCTGTATCATTTATTTTAGATGCATTACTATAGTTACTTTAATTTTTAAAAATCTGAGCTCTTTTTTAAAACTGCTGTTTCTAGTCTGTTTACATTAGTAGCGATTATTCATAGTTGGATTTATTTTATCATATTCTTTTGTGATTTACATTTACCATTAGTTTATCATTTTTTCCATTCTTTCTTACCTTCCTTTGAATAGAATAAGTTTTCATTAATATTCCTATGGAAGTTTGGAAGTTACACAATCTATTTCTATTTCTTCACTGTTTACCCTTAAATACTTTACATGATTATTTGACTTAACAATGTCTGAAATTAATAAAATACTCCATTCTTCTCACAAATAACACAAGGACCTTATGATTCTTTACCTCTGATCACCAATCCCCTCCATATTTCAAAACATTTTCAATATTTTTATTGCATCTTATTTATGTCTACTCTAACATATTAGTAATTCTTTTTCTTTATTCAGTCAATTCTTAATTAGATCGATCCATATATGTACTATTTAATGTTATTATTCAATTGCCTTTTGTATTTTCCTCTTTCCTTCTAAGTTCAACATCCTTCTTTCTGAAGTCATCCTTCAGTAGTTTTGTTAGTGGTAAATCCTCTCAGTATTTGTTTGAAAAAATGTCTTTATTTCTTTCTCAATTTTGAATGATGGTTTAGCTGGGTTTATTATCCTAAATTGAAATGAATTCTCCCTGAATACTTAGAAGATATTACTATATTGTTTTCCAGCTTCTTTAATGCTGTTGAAAATGCTACTCCAATTTTAAATCTTTCTGTGTAATTTGTATTTTATCTCAGGTTGCTTTTAAGATTTCTTTCTTTTTTTTTTCCTTTGATAGTCTAAAGGTTCCTGATGAAATCACTTGATTTGGATTTTTAAAAAATTTATTCCGCTTGGGCTTTTTATGCTTTTTCAACCTTAAGATTTGTCAGTTTCAGCAAATCTGGAATATTTGTGGCAAAATATTTTAAAATATTATTTGCTCTTTCTAGCACAAATAAATATTGACTTGTTTTTTTAATCCTCCTGTGTTTTTAATTTTTTTTTTGTCTTTTATTTTCTCTGTCCTGCATCATGGGTATTTTCCTCAAAACAGTCTTTCATTTTACTAATTACTCTGTAGCTTGCCAATATGCTGTTTAAGACATCATTAAGTTTTACATTTCAACTACATTCTTACCTTTTCAAGTCCTATTTGGTTTCATTCTCTAAGGTTTTAATTCTTTATTCTTAATTCCTTAATCATTATAAACTTATTTTACAATTTCTTTATGACTGTCATTCTATTATTTCAAGTTCCTAAGTGCTTAATATCATATTTGTTTCATTTTCTGATTTTTAATTCATGATTGGTTGTTGCTGGCATATTTTATAAATTTTGATTGAGATCCTGTTTTCATTGGTACTTGTTTTTTACTTTGGGTAATCTTTATGTCTTGAATTATGCACTCTTCCTCCTGAGTGATTTTGTGTTTTCTTCCACCAGTCACCCATAATCTTTGTTAGTTTTTGGCTTGGGAACTCCAGAGTTACTTGAATAATATAAGACTCTAAACCCATAAGACTCACAGGCCTGGCGTCAGGTTTTCATGTGACACTATAATTTTACCAAGAGCTTGGATAAGAAGAAGATTCCAATCATTTTCCTGAGTTAGTGGATTACTGAAGATCCTGCTTTATATAAGGACTCTACTCCAACTTTTGGTCTCATATAGGAAGTGCCTAGATATTACTTTCTACTTCCCAGGGCTGAAGCAATATCAGACTACTCGTTTATAACTTTATCTCTTTGATCTCTATTTTTTTGCTACTGTGGATTTCCACTAACTTCCTGGAAAACTTGGCTATACATTAAAATTTATTATATCTACCATTTACATGTTTATGTATTGAGACTCTTTCCATAATAACCTTGTGGATTATGATGTCAGAGCTCCAAGTCCCCAGTCGTTCTTCTGCCTAATTTTCACAATAAGAGCAAAATCAAAAGGCTCACTGTGGGGGAACCTTCAAGATGGTGGAGGAGTAAGACGTGGAGATCACCTTCCTCCCCACAAATACAACAAAAATACATCTACATGTGGAAAAACTCCTACAGAACACCTAGTGAACGCTGGCAGAAGACCTCAGACTTCCCAAAAGGCAAGCAACTCCCCATGTACCAGTGTAGGGCAAAAGAAAAAAGAGACAAAAATATAGGGATGGGACATGCACCTCTGGGATGGAGCTGTGAAGGAGGAAAAGTTTCCACATCCTAGGAAGCCCCTTCACTTGTGGAGAGAGTGGGTGGGCGGGGTGTAACTTCAGAGCCATGGAGGAGAGCGCAGCAACAGGGGTGCAGAAGGCAAAGTGGAGAGATTCTTGCACAGAGGATCAGTGCCGACCAGCACTCACCAGCCAGAGAGGATTCTCTGCTCACCCGCTGGAACAGGAGGGAGGTGGAAGCTGAAGTTCGGGCTTCAGAGGTCAGATACCAGGGAGAGGACTGTGGTTGGCTGCATGAACACAGCCTGAAGGGGGCTAGTGCAACACAGCTAGCTGGGATGGAGTCCAGGAAAATGTCTGGACCTGCCTAAGAGGCAAGAGACCATTGTTTCAGGATGCGTGAGGAGAGGGTATTCAGAGCACCACCTAAACGAGCTCCAGAGATGGGCGTGAGCTGCAGCTATCAGTGTGGACACCAGAGACTACAATGAAACAATAAGGCTGTTGTTGCAGCCACCAAGAATCCTGTGTGAAAGCACAGGTCACTATCCACACTTCCTCTCCTGGGAGACTGTGCAGCCCGCCACTGCCAGGGTCCCGTGATCTGTGAAAACTTCCCTAGGAACACATGGTGTGCCTCAGGCTGCTGCAATGTCACATCAGCATCTGCCACTGCAGGTTTTCCCTGCATTCCGTACCCCTCCCTCTCCCCAGCCTGGGTGAGCCAGAGCCCCGTAATCAGCTGCTATTTTAACCCCATTCTGTCTAGGTGGGGAACAGATGCCGTCAGGTGACCTACATGCAGACACAGGGCCAGATACAAAGCTGAACCTCAGGAGCTGTACAAACAGAAGAGAAAGGGAACTATCTCACAGCAGTCTCAGGAGAAGTGGATTAAATCTCAACAACCAATTTGATGTACGCTGCATCTGTGGAATACTTGAATAGACAAAGAATCATCCCAAAATTGAGGCAGTGGAATTTGGGAGCAACTGTAGACTTGGGGTTTGCTTTCTGCATCTAATTTGTTTCTGGTTTTATGTTTATCTTAGTTTAGTATTTAGAGCTTATTATCAGTGGTAGATTTGTTTATTGATTTGGTTGCTCTTTTCCTTTATTTTAATATGTGTATATATATATATTTTTCCTTTTTCTCTTTTTGGGAGTGTGTATATATACACTTCTTTGTGTGATTTTGTCTGTATAGCTTTGCTTTTCCCATTTGTCCTAGGATGTGTCTGTTGGGTTTTTTTTGGTATAGTTTTCAGTGCTTGTTATCACTGGTGGATTTCTTTATTGTTTGGTTGCTCTCTTCTTTCTTTCTTTTTTTTAATTAATTTTTTAATTTTTGAAATTTTTTATTTTAATAACTTTATTTTATTTATTTATTTTCTTTTTCTTTTTTTCCCTCCCTTTTTTCCTGAGCTGTGTGGCTGACAAGGTCTTGGTGCTCTGGCCTGGTGTCAGACCTGAAACTCTTAAGTGGAAGAGCTGAGTTCAGGATATTTGTCCACCAGAGATTTCTCAGGCCCATGAAATATCAAACGGAGAAAGATCTCCCAGAGATCTACATCTCAACATTAAGACCCAGCTCCACTCAATGACCAGCAAACTACAGTGCTGGACACCCCATGCCAAACAACTAGAAAGACAGGAACACAACACCACCTATTAGCAGAAAGGCTGCCTAAAATCATAATAAGTTAACAGACACCCCTAAACACACAAGTAAACACGGTCCTGTCCACCAGAAAGACAACATCTAGCCTCATCCACCAGAACAGAGACACCAGTCCCCTCCACCAGGAAGCCTACACAACCCACTGAACCAATATTACCCACTAGGGGCAGACACCAAAAACAACGGGAACTACGAACCAGCAGGTTGTGAAAAGGAGACCACAAATGCAGTAAGTTAAGCAAAATGAGAAGCCAGACAAATACACAGCAGGTGAAGGAGCAAAGTAAAAACCCACCAGAACAAACAAATGAAGAGGAAATAGACAGTCTACCTAAAAAAGAATTCAGAGTAATGGTAGTAAAGATGATCCAAAATCTTGGAAATAAAATGGAGAAAATACAAGAAACTTTTAATGGAACTGAAGAGCAAATAAACAATGTTGAAAAACACAATAAAAGAAATTAAAAATTCTCTAGAATAAATCAGTAGCAGAATAACTGAGGCAGAAGACCAGATAAGTGACCTGGAAGATAAGATAGTGAAAATAACTACTGCAGAACAGAATAAAGAAAAAAGAATGAAAAGAATTGAAGACAGTCTCAGAGACCTCTGGGAAAACATTAAACATGCCAACATTCGAATTATAGGGGCCCCAGAAGAAGTAAAGAAAAAGAAAGGGACTGAGAAAATAGTGGAAGAGATTATAGTTGAAAATTTCCCAAATATGGGAAAGGAAATAGTCAATCAATTCCAAGAGGTGCAGAGAGTCCCATACAGGAAAAATCCAAGGAAAAAAACACACAAAGACACATATTAATCAAACTATCAAAAATTAAATACAAAGAAAAAATATTAAGATCAGAAAGGGAAAAGCAACAAATAACAAACAAGGGAATCCACATAAGGTTAACAGCTGACCTTTCATAAGAAACTGCAAGCCAGAAGGTTGGGGCAGGGCATATTTAAAGTAATGAAAGGGAAAAACTCACAATCAAGATTACTCTACCAAGCAAGGATTTCATTCACATTTGGCAGAGAAATTAAAACCTTTACAGACAATCAAAAGCTAAGAGAATTCAGCACCACCAAACCAGCTTTAAAACAAATACTAAAGGAACTTCTCTAGGCAGGAAACACAAGAGGTGGAAAAGACCTACAAACCCAAAACAATTAAGAAAATGGTAATAGGAACATACATATTGATAATCACCTTAAACGTAAATACAAAACCCATATATATGCTGTCTACAAGAGACCTACTTAGACCCAGGGACACATACAGACTGAAAGTGAGGAGATGGAAAAAGATATTCCATGCAAAGGGAAATCAAAAGAAAGCTGGAGTAGCAATTCTCATATCAGACAAAATATAGACTATTACAAGAGACAAAGAAGGACACTATGTAATGATCAAGGGATAAATCCAGGAAGAAAGTATAACAATTATAAATATTTATGCACCCAATATAAGAGCACCTCAATACATAAGTCAAAGGCTAACAGCCATAAAAAGGTAAATTGACAGTAACACAATAATAGTAGAGGACTTTAACACCCCACTTTCACCAATGGACTGATCATCCAAATGAAAATAAATAAAGAAGCACAAGCTCTAAATGCTACATTAAACAGGATAGAGTTAATTGATATATACAGGACATTCCATCCAAAAACAAGAGAATACACTTTCTTCTCAAGTGCTCATGGAACATTCTCCCAGATAGACCATAGCTTGGGTCACAAATCAAGCCTTGGTAAATTTAAGAAAATTGAAATCGTATCAAATATATTTTCTGACCACAATGCTATGAGACTAGTTATCAATTACAGGAAAAAATCTGTAACACATACAAACACATGGAGGTTAAACAATACACTACTAAATAACCAAGAGATCACTGAAGAAATCAAAGAGGAAATCAAAAAATTCCTAGAAACAAATGAAAATGAAAACATGAAGACCGAAAACCTATTGGATGCAGAAAAAGTAGTCCTAAGAGGGAAGTTTATAACAATAAAATCCTACCTCAAGAAACAAGTAAAATCTCAAATTAAAAACTTAACCTATACCTAAAACAATTAGAGAAAGAAGAACAAAAAATACACCAAAGTTAGCAGAAGGAAAGAAATCATAAATATCAGACGAGAAAAAAAATGACAAAGAAATGAAGGAAACAGTAGCAAAAATCAATAAAACTAAAAGCTGGTTCTTTGAGAAGATAAACAAAATTGATAAACCATTAGCCAGACTCATCAAGAAAAAAAGAGAAAAGACAAATCAATAGAATTAGAAATGAAAAAGTAGAAGTAACAACAGACACAGCAGAAATACAAAGAATCATGAGAGATTACTACAAGCAACTACATGCCAATAAAAAGGACAACTTAGAAGAAATGGAAAAATTCTTAGAATGCACAACTTCTGAGACTGAACCAGGAAGAAATACATAATATAAACAGAACAATCACAAGCAATAAAATTGAAACTGTGATTAAAAATCTCCTAACAAACAAAAGCTCAAGACCAGATGGCTTCAAGGGCAAATTCTATCAAACATTTAGGGAAGAGCTAACAACTATCCTTCTCAAACTCTTCCAAAATATAGCAGAAGGAGGAACACTCCCAAACCCATTCTACTAGGCCACCATCACTCTGATACCAAAACCAGACAAGGACGTCACAAAGGAAGAAAACTGCAAAACAATATCGCTGATGAACATACATGCAAAAATCCTCAACAAAATACTAGCAAAAAGAATCCCACAGCACATTAAAAGGATCATACACCATGTTCAAGTGGGGTTTATCCCAGGAATGCAAGGATTCTTCAATATATGTGAATCAATCAATGTGATAAACCATATTAACAAATTGAAGAAGGAAAAAACATATGATAATCTCAATAGATGTAGAAAAAACTTCTGACAAAATTCAACACCGATTTATGATAAACACCTTCCAGAAAGTGGGCATGGAAGGAATTTACCACAACATAATAAAGGACATATATGACAAATCTACAGCCAACATCGTTTTCAATGTTGAAAAACTGAAACCATTTCCACTAATGTCAGGAACAAGACAAGGTTGCCAACTCTCACCACTGTTATTCAACATAGTTTTGGAATTTTAGTCACAGCAAACAGAGAAGAAAAAGAAATAAAAGGAATCCAAATTAGAAAAAAAGTAAAACTGTCACTGTTTGCAGATGACATGAAACTATACATAGAGAATCCTAAAGATGCTACCAGAAAACTACTAGAGCTAATCAATGAATTAGGTAAAGTAGCAGGATACAAAATTAATGTACAGAAATCTCTTTCATTCCAAGAGAAAACACCAAGAGTGTTTTCATTAATGATGAAAAGTCTCATAGAGAATTGAAGGAAACACTCCCATTTACCATTGCAACACAGAGAATAAAATACATAGGAATAAACCTACCTAAGGAGACAAAAGACCTGTATGCAGAAAATTATAAGACACTGATGAAAGAAATTAAAGAGGATACAAACCGATTGAGAAATATACCATGTTCTTGTATTGGAAGAATCAACAATGAAAAAATGACTATACAACCCAAAGCAATCTACAGATTCAATGTAATCCCCAGCAAACTACCAATGGCATTTTTCACAGAACTAGAACCAAAATTTTCACAATTTGTATGGAAACACAAAAGACCCAGAATAGCCAAAGCAATCTTGAGAAAGAAAAACGGAACTGGAGGAATCAGGGTCCCTGACTTCAGACTATTCTACAAAGCTACAGTAATCAAGACAGTATGGTACTGGCACAAAAACATAAATATACATCAATGGAACAAGATAGAAAGCCCAGAGATAAACCCACACACCTGTGGTCAACTAATCTATGACAAAAGAGGCAAGGATATACAATGGAGAAAAGACAGTCTCTTCAATAAGTGGTGCTGGAAAACTGGATAGCTACATGTAAAAGAATGAAATTAGAACACTCCCTAACACCATGCACAAAAATAAACTCAAAATGGATTAAAGGCCTAAATGTAAGGCCAGACACTGTAAAACTCTTAGAGGAAAACATAGGCAGAGCACTGTATGGCACAAATCGCAGCAGGATCCTTTTGGACCCACATCCTAGAGTAATGGAAATAAAAACAAAAATCAACAAATGGGACCTAATGAAACTTAAAAGCATTTGCACGGCAAAGAAAACTATAAACAGTACGAAAAGACAACCCTCAGAATGGGAGAAAATATTTCCGAACTAAGCAACTGACAAAGGTTTAATTTCCAATGTATACAAGCAGCTCATGCAGCTCAATATCAGAAAAACAAACAACTCAATCCAAAAATGGGTAGAAGACCTAAAGAGACATTTCTCCAAAGAAGATGTACAGATTGCTAACAAACACATGAAAGGATGCTCAACATCACTAATCATTAGAGAAATGCAAATCAAAAGTACAATGAGATATCATCTCACACCGGTCAGAATGGCCATCATCAAAAAATCTACAAACTATAAATGCTGGAGAGTGTGTTGAGAAAAGGGAACCCTTTGCACTGTTGCTAGGAATGTAAATTGATACAGCCACTATGGAGAACTGTATGGAGGTTCCTAAAAAACTAAAAAGAGAACTACCATGCGACCCAGCAATCCCACTACTGGGCATATACCCTGAGAAAACCATAATTCAAAACAGTCACAATGTTCATTGCAGCACTATTTACAATAGCCATGACATGGAAGCAACCTAAGTGTCCATTGACAAATGAATGAATAAAGAAGATGTGGCACATATATATAATGGAATACTACTCAACCTTAAAAATAAATGAAATTGAGTTTTTTGTAGTGAGGTGGATGGACTTAGTCTGTCCTACAGAGTGAAGTAAGTGAGAAAGAGAAAAACAAATACCGTATGCTAACACACATATATCAAATCTAAAAAAAAAAAAGAAAAAGGGTTCTGAAGAACCTAGGGGCAGGATAGGAGTAAAGACACAGATGTAGAGAATGGACCTGAGGACATGGGGAGGGGGAATAGTAAACTGGGATGAAGTGAGAGAGTGTCATGGACATATATACCTTGCCACATATAAAGTAGATAGCTAGTGGGAAGCAGCCACATAGAACAGGGAGATCAGCTCAATGCTTTTTGTGCAGCTAGAGGGGTGGGGTAGGGAGTGTGGGAGGGAGACGCAAGAGGGAGGAGATATGGGGATATATGTATACATATAGCTGATTCACTTTGTTATACAGTGGAAACTAACACACAATTGTAAAGCCATTATACTCCAATAAAAATGATAAAAATAAGAAAGGCTCACTGTGATCTAGAGATGGACCAGAATATTTTCCACCACCACTTGTAGTCAGTTGGCTTGGCTTTAGTAGCTTGGAGCATTTAGACTCTGCCCTCTGAAGTGTGCATCTACAACACAGAGCAGTATTTCTTAAATTACGTGCCCTACATCACCCTGCCTCAGAGTAACCAGATGGTTTGTTTAAAGTGTATATTTCTAGTATAAAGCCCAGATCTACTAAATCAAGTTTTTTTTCAAATGTAGCCTTGGCACTTTAAACATTTTCTAAGAAATTTGTATGAAACCAAAATTTGATAACTACTGGCTTACAGTTGTCATTCTACTGTGTCAACGTTCCTTTAAGTGCCGGAGAACACATTTTTTTATTTTCTTGTGTTCTCCATAGCATTTAATACAATGCATTACACATGTTATGTGCTTGACAAATATGTTTTTGGCTCTTCAGATGGATACATCAGGGTTGGACTCACACTAGAATCAGAAGAGCTTGAAGACAGCTACTTACAGTCCATGGCTCCAAACCTCTTTCTCCAACAGTGGGCTGAACCTTAATCCAGATTCAAATGAGAAAACTGAGGTATTCGTTTATTTATCCAACTCGAAACATATGAGTAAAGTAATAGAATATATACATATATATATTCTCTCTATATTCTATTCATTAACTGAATATCACCAACTCATGAAGCTCTAAGTGATAGGTAAATCATAACTGTCATAAGACCCAGTTTCCTCCTTAAAAAAATTCACCTTTGTAGTTTATTGAATATGAACTACATGTAAGGCTTGTTCAGTCATCCTTAAGTTAGAACAGAAGTAAATACAATGGCTCTAGGATAAAACTGTTGGCAGGGCAAGTTTCAAATCTCTTCCCTCTGTTCTTACCAACAGTTAAGAGCACTAATGAGAAGTTAGGAATATAATAAAATCAAGAGTAGCTGGGAGTGTGACTTTTAATTATGTGAAAATTAAAATCAAGACTTTGAATTTTGCATCTAATGTCATGCACAGCCAAGATGAAAAGAGAGAGAACCAATTTGATGCAGACACACTGCTACTTTAGGGCCCATTTTTATTTCTCTGATTGGTTTTCTCCAGTTAAGTCAGGGGAGACCATTGGATTTGGGATGATAAGTTCACACGCCTTCATATTGAAAATAATCATTTAGTCAGATGGGAATAACCAAAATCCCACAATGAAATCTAGAAAATGACAAATAAAGAGAGCCTATCAGATTATGCACGAGGACAGGAAAATTCTAGGAAATGCTGAATGTAGTGCTTATCATGTGCCAGGCAGTATTCTTAACACTTTATGTATATCAACTTATTTGCTTCCTATAACAGCCGTATGAGATAGGAGCTACTATTATCAGAGAAAATTGAGGTATATAGAGGTTAAATAACATGCTCAAAATATACTTCAGTGATCATCAGTGTAAGGACTCAAACCCTGGCCCTTTGGCTGCAGAGTCTATACTATTTGCAGAGATAAAGCTCTTAAACAGTACATAAAAACACCAATTATACAAGAAAAATATTTATATACTGGACTAGATTAAAATTAGAAAATTTATCACCTAGTGCAAGAAATGTGGTTTGTAATATGAAGAAAGAAAATTAGAAAATTTACCCATTCCAACCCAAGAGTGTTGTCTTTACAGTGTCTATATATTCAAAACACATACAGAACTCACACAAATCAGTAGGAAAAAACAGACAACACAATAAGAAAAATGGGCAAAACCATCTGCAGAAGAACTCCATGAAAGAGGATATCTAAACAGACAATAAACATATGAAAAAGCAATAAATCAGTCTTTAAGCATGAGGTAAATTCAAATAAGAATTGCAATGAGGGGGAGCTTCAAGATGGCGGAAGAGTAAGACATGGAGATCACCTTCCTCCCCACAAATACATCAGAAATACATCTACATGTGGAACAACTCCTACAGAACACCTACTGAACGCTGGCAGAAGACCTCAGACCTCCCAAAAGGCAAGAAACTCCCCACGTACCTGGGTAGGGCAAAAGAAAAAAGTAAAAGCAGAGACAAAATAATAAGAATGGGACCTGCACCAGTGGGAGGGATCTGTGAAGGAGGAAAGGTTTCCACACACTAGGAAGTCCCTTCATGGGAAGAGACTGCAGGTAGTGGAGGATGGAAGCTTCAGAGCCATGGAGGAGAGCACAGCAACAGGTGTGCAGAGGGCAAAGTGGAGAGATTCCCGCACAGAGGATTGGTGCTGATCAGCACTCACCAGCCCGAGAGGCTTGTCTACTCACCCGCCGGGACAGGTGGGGACTGAGAGCTGAGGCTCGGGCTTCTGTCAGATCCCAGGGAGAGGACTGGGGTTGGCTGTGTGAACACAGCCTGAAGGGGCTAGTGAGCCTCAACTAGCTGGGAGGAAGTCTGGGAAAATGTCTGGACCTGCCAAAGAGGTAAGAGACTTTTTCTTGCCTCTGTTTCCTGGTGCACGAGGAAAGGGGATTAAGAGCACCGATTAAAGGAGCTCCAGAGACAGGTGCGAGCCGGGGCTATCATTGTGGACCCCAGAGTTGGGCATGAGACGCTAAGGCTGCTGCTGCAGCCACCAAGACGCCTGTGTGCAGGCACAGGTCATTATTCACACACCCACTCCCAGGAGCCAGTGTAGACCACCACTACCAGGATCCCGTGATCCAGGGACAACTTCATTGGGAGAACACACAGCACTCCTCAGGCTGGTGCAACATCATGCTGGCCTCTGCCAATGCAGGCTTGCTCCACACTTGGTACCCCTCTCTCCCCGCTGGCGCCTGAGTGAGCCACAGCCCCCGAATCAGCTGCTTCTTTAACCCCGTCCTGTCGGAGCAAAGAACAGACGCCCTCAGGCGACCTACATGCAGAGGCGGGGCCAAATACAAAGCTGAACCCCAGGAGCTGTGCAAACAAAGAAGAGAAAGGGAAATTTTCCCCAGAAACTTCAGGAGCAACGGATTAAATCTCCACAATCAACTTGATGTACCCTGCATCTCTGAAATACCTGAATAGACAATGAATCATCCCAAATTGAGGAGGTGGACTTTGGGAGCAATGATATATATATTTGTTTCCCTTTTTCTCTTTTTGTGAGGGTGTATCTGTATGCTTCTCAGTGTGATTTTTTTCTATATAGCTTTGCTTTTACCTTTTGTCATAGGGTTCTGTCCTTTTGTTTTGTTTTGTTTTGGGTTTTTTTTTTTGGCATAGTTTTTAGAACTTGTTATTGTTGGTGGATTTGCCTTTTGGTTTGGTTGCTCTCTTCTTTTTTTTTATTACTTAAAAATTATTTTTAATTATTTTTTATTTTTATAACTTTATTTTATTTTACCTTCTCCTTCCTTTGTTTTTTCCTCCCTTTTATTCTGAGCCGTGTGGATGACAGGCTCTTGGTGCTCCAGCCAAGCATAAGAACTGTTCATCTGAGGTGGGAGATCCAAGTTCAGGACACTGGTCCACAAGAGACTTCCCAACTCCAGGTAATATCAAATGGCGAAAATCTCCCAGATATCCCCACCTCAACTCCAAGACCCAGCTCCACTCAATGACCAGCAAGCTCCAGTGCTGGACACCCTATGTCAAAAACTAACAAGACAGGAACACAGCCCCAACGATTAGCAGAGAGGCTGCCTAAAATTATAATAAGGCCACAGACACCCCAAAACACACCACCAGATGTGGACCTGCCCACCAGAAAGAAAAGATCCAGCCTCATCCACCAGAACACAGGCACTAGTCCCCTCCACCAGGAAACCTACACAACCCACTGAACCAACCTTAGCCACTGGGGACAGACACCAAAAAAGACGGGAACTACGAGCCTGCAGCAAGCAAAAAGGAGACCCCAAACACAGTAAGTTAAAAGACACAGAAATACACAGCAAATGAAGGAGCAAGGCAAAAACCCACCAGACCTAACAAATGAAGAGGAAATAGGCAGTCTACCTGAAAAAGAATTAAGAATAATGATAGTAAAGATGATCCAAAATCTGGAAATAGAATGGAGAAAATACAAGAAACGTTTAACAAGGACCTAGAAGAACTAAAGAGCAAACAAACAGTGATGAACAACACAATAAATGAAATTAAAAATTCTCTAGAAGGGATCAATACCAGAATAACTGAGGCAGAAGAATGGATAAGTGACCTGGAAGTTGAAATACTGTAAATAACTACTGCAGAGCAGAATAAAGAAATAAGAATGAAAAGAATTGAGGACAGTCTCAGAGACATCTGGGACAACATTAAACACACCAACATTCGAATTATAGGGGTCCCAGAAGAAGAAGAGAAAAAGAAAGGGACTGAGAAAATATTTGAAGAGATTATAGTTGAAAACTTCCCCAATATGGGAAAGGAAAGAGTTAATCAAGTCCAGGAATCACAGAGAGTCCCATACAGGATAATTCCAAGGACAAACACACCAAGACACATATTAATCAAACTATCAAAAATTAAATAAAAAGAAAAAATATTAAAAACAGCAAGGGAAAAACAACACATAACATACAAGGGAATCTCCATAAGGTTAACAGCTGATCTTTCACCAGAAACTCTGCAAGCCAGGAGGGAGTGGCAGGACATATTTAAAGTGATGAAGGAGAAAACCCTACAAGCAACATTACTCTACCCAACACGGATCTCATTTAGATTTGATGGAGAAATTAACAATTTTACAGACAAGCAAAAGCTAAGAGAATTCAGCATCACCAAACCAGCTTTACAACAAATGCTAAAGGAACCTCCCTGGGCAGGAAAAACAAGAGAAGGAAAAGACCTACAATAACAAACCCAAAACAATTAAGAAAATGGTAATAGGACATACATATCAATAATTACCTTAAACATAAATGGATTAAATGCTCCAACCAAAAGACATAGATAGGCTGAATGGATACAAAAACAAGTCCCGTATATATGCTGTCTACAAGAGACCCACTTCAGACTTAGGTACACATGCAGACTGAAAGTGAGGGGATGGAAAAAGATATTCCATGCAAATGGAAATCAAAGAAAGCTGGAGTAGCAACCCTCATATCAGACAAAATAGACTTTAACACAAAGACTATTGCAAGAGACAGAGAAGGACACTACATAATGATGAAGGGATCAATCCAAGAAGAACATATAACATTGGTAAATACATATGCCCCCGATCTATGAGCACGTCAATACATAAGGCAAATACTAACAGCCATAAAATGGGAAATTGACAATAACACAATCATAGTAGAAGACTTTAACACCCCACTTTCACCAATGGAAAGATCATCCAAAAAGAAAATAAATAAGGACACAAAAGCTTTAAATGATACATTAAACAAGATGGACTTAATTGATATTTATAGGACATTCCATCCAAAAACAACAGAGTATAATTTCTTCTAAAGTGCTCATGGAACATTCTCCAGAATTGATCATATCTTGGGTCACAAATCAAGCCTTGGTAAATTTAAGAAAATTGAAATCATATCAAGTATCTTTTCCGACCACAACGATATAAGACTAGATATCAATTACAGAAAAAAATCTGTAAAAAATACATACACATGGAGGCTAAACAATACACTACTTAATAACCAAGAGATCACTGAAGAAATCAAAGAGAAAATCAAAAAATACCTAGAAACAAATGACAATGAAAACACGATGACCCAAAACCTATGGGATGCAGAAAAAGCAGTTCTAAGAGGGAAGTTTATAGCAATAAAATCCTACCTCAAGAAAGAAGAAACATCTCAAATAAACAACCTAACCTTACACCTAAAGCAATTAGAGAAATAAGAACAAAATAACAGAACATTAGCAGAAGGAAAGAAATCATAAATATCAGATCAGAAGTAAATGAAAAAGAAATTAAGGAAACTAACAAAGATCAATACAACTAAAAGCTGGTTCTTTCAGAAGATAAACAAAATTGATAAACCATTAACCGGACTCATCAAGAAAAAAAGGGAGAAGACTCAAATCAATAGAATTAGAAATGAAAAAGCAGAAGGAACAACTGACACTGTAGAAATACAAAAGATCATGAGAGATTACGACAAGCAACACTATGCCAATATATTTGACAACGTGGAAGAAATGGACAAATTCTTAGAAATGCACAACCCTCCAAGACTGAACCAGGAAGAAATGGAAAATACGAACAGACCAATCACAAGCAGTGAAATTGAAACTGTGATTAAAAATGTTCCAACAAACAAAAGCCCAGTATCTGATTCGGCTTCACAGGCGAATTCTCTCAAACATTTAGAGAAGAGCTAACACCTATCCTTCTCAAGCTCTTCCAAAACATAGCAGAGGGAGAAACACTCCCAAACTCATTCTACAAGGCCACCATCACCCTGATACCAAAACCAGACAAAGATGTCACAAAGAAAGAAAACTACAGGCCAATATCACTGATGAACATAGATGCAAAAATCCTCAACAAAATACTGGCAAACAGAATCCAACAGCACATTCAAAGGATCATACACCATGACCAAGGAGGGTTTATCCCAGGAATGCAAGAATTCTTCAATACACACAAATCAATCAATGTGATTCACCATATAACAAATTGAAGGAGAAAAACCACATGATCATCTCAATAGATGCCAAGAAAGCTTTTGACAAAATTCAACATCGATTCATGATAAAAAACCTCCAGAAAGTAAGCATAAAGGGAACTTATCTCAACATAATAAAGGCCATATATGACAAACCCACAGCCAACATCATCCTCAATGGTTAAAAACTGAAACCATTTCCACTAAGACCAGGAAGAAGACAAGGTTGCCCAACCTCACCACTATTATTCAACATAGTTTTGGATATTTTAGCCACCACAACCAGAGAAAAAAAAGAAATAAAAGGAATCCAAATTGGAAAAGAAGAAATAAAGCTGTCATTTTTTGCAGATGACATGATACTATACATAGAGTATCCTAAAGATGCTAACAGAAAACTACTAGAGCTAATCAATGAATTTGGTAAAATAGCAGGATACAATATTAATGCACAGAAATCACTTGTATTCCTATACACTAATGATGAAAAATCTGAAAGTGAAATTAAGAAAACACTCCCATTTGCCATTGCAACCAAAACAATAAAATATCCAGGAATAAACCTACCTAAGGGGACAAAAGACCTGTATGCAGAAAATTATAAGACACTGATGAAAGAAATTAAAGATGATACAAATAGATGGAGAGATATACCATGTCCTTGGTTTGGAAGAATCAACATTGTGAAAATTATTATACTACCCAAAGCAATCTACAGATTCAATGTAATCCCTAGCAAACTACCACTGGCATTTTTCACAAAATGAGAACAAAATATTTCACAATTTGTATGGAAACACAAAGGACCCCGAATACCCAAAGCAATCTTTAGAAAGACAAACGGAGCTGGAGGAATCAGGCTCCCTGCCTTCAGACTATACTACAAAGATACAGTAATCAAGACAGTTTGGTACTGGCACCAAAACAGAAATATAGATCAATGGAACAGGATAGAAAGCCCCAAGATAAATCCACACACATATGGTCACCTTATCTTTGATAAAGGAGGCAAGAATATACAGTGGAGAAAGGACAGCCTCTTCAATAAGTGGTGCTGGGAAAACTGGAGAGCTACATGTAAAAGAATGAAATTAGAACACTCCCTAACACCATACACAAAAATAAACTCAAAATGGATTAAAGACCTAAATGTAAGGCCAGACAGTATCAAACTCTTAAAGGAAAACATAGGCAGAACACTCTATGGCATAAATCACAGCAAGATCCTTTTTGACCCACCTCCTAGAGAAATGGAAATAAAAACACAAATAAACAAATGGGACCTAATGAAACTTAAAAGCTTTTGCACAGAAAAGGAAACCATAAACAAGATAAAAAGACAACCCTTAGAATGGGAGAAAACATTTGCAAATGAAGCAACTGACAAAGGATTAATCTTCAAAATTTACAAGCAGCTCATGCAGCTCAATATCAAAAAAAACCAAACAACCCAATCCAAAAATGGGGAGAAGACCTAGATAGACATTTCTCCAAAGAAGATATACAGATTGCCAACAAACACATGAAAGAATGTTCAACATCATTAATCATTAGAGAAATGCAAATCAAAACTACAATGAGATATCATCTCACACCAGGCAGAATGGCCATCAACAAAAATTCTACAAACAATAAATGTTCGAGAGGGTGTGGAGAAAGGGAACCCTTTTGCACTGTTGGTGGGTATGTAAATTGGTACAGTCACTATGGGGAACAGTATGGAGGTTCCTTAAAAAACTGAAAATAGAACTACCATACGACCTAGCAATCCACTACTGGGCATATACCATGAGAAAACCATAATTTAAAAGAGTCATGTACCAAAATGTTAATTGCAGCTCTATTTACAATAGCCAGGATATGGAAACAACCTAAGTGTCCATCAACAGATGAATGGATGAAGAAGATGTGGTACATATATACAATGGAATATTACTCAGCCATAACAAGAAACAAAATTGAGTTATTTGTAGTGAGGTGGATGGACGTAGAGTCTGTCATACAGAGTGAAGTAAGTCAGAAAGAGAAAAACAAATACCGTATGTTAACACATATATATGGAATCTAAAAAAACAAAATAAAAAAGGTCATGAAGAACCTAGGGGCAAGATGGGAATAAAGACACAGACCTACTAGAGAATGGACTTGAGGTTACGGGGAGGGGAATGGTAAGCTGGGACAAAGTGAGAGAGTGGCATGGACATATGTACACTACCAAACGTAAAATAGATAGCTAGTGTTAAGCAGCCGCATAGCACAAGGAAATCAGCTCGGTGCTTTTTGACCACCTAGTGGGGTGGGATGGAGGGAGACGCAAGAGGGAAGAGATATGGGGACATATGTATATGTATAACTGATTCACTTTGTTATAAAGCAGAAACTAACACACCATTGTAAAACAATTATACTCCAATAAAGACGTTAAAAAAAAATTGCAATGGGAAACTCCAATACACCTACCAATGACTGAAGCTACGACTAGTAGTACCAGGTGTTGGAAAGCATGTCAAACCTGTGGAAGTCTTATACCCTGTTGCATTTAATCTAATGTGTTATCTCTGATTTTTCACTTCATTTATGGAGGAACTACAAGGGGTTTAAAATATTTTTTTTTTAATTTGATTTCAACTATGGTGGGTGTAACAAAAAGGTCCTCTAGAGAAAAAATAAATTTTCTATTGCATGACCCCCTACTGTCAAAAGGCAGTTAGCCTACCACATTTAAGAAACACACTAACTCATTCTTGAGTGTTTACTGTAAGAGCTGGTGAATCAAAGTTAAGTTTTCTAGAAGTATTTTCCCATAATAGGCCCAGGATTCAGCCCTTATGAGTTCTATAATATGACATATTCATATTTATTATCTAGATTCTTAAAATCAAATATGCTATCTCTGAGGGAAGAAAAACTATCCTTGCCATAACGATCTTTACTCTTAGAAAACGACAGTAGAGTAAACACAAGTAATAATTTTGCTTGATTTTCTCTTTGTTAGAAGCAATATGATGTAATTTAATGGTTCTCAACTCTGGCACCTGGGGTACTCTGTAAATATACACATGTCTAGACCTCTCTCTGGGAGTTTAGATTCAGGAGATGTGCTATGAAACTGAAGGATCTCCAGTTTTTAAATGTGCCCTAAAGCATCCTAATGTCCATCTCTTGTTGGAACAGTCTGGCTTGTGGAAGATCTAGGAGCTGATTGAACAAATATCAGGTTTCAAATGTTTCAAATTAAATAATAATATAGATGAAGTTATAAAAAATTGAGTCCAGTCCTCTCATCATCTGTCTTTAATGTCTGATTAACTTAGTGAAGTGATGTAACCTAACCTATTAAGTCTCATGGCCCATGGCAGAGCTTTCTGTATCTCAATATCCTTATCTGCTGTGTTTGTTTATAAGGTTGTCAAAGAAATACAACTGGATAAAAGAAGAAAAACAGTTTCCTAGACTCATGAAGTTCTCTAGTAACATGCTATGATAGAACATTCTCTAACTACCTGCCTGAATGTGTTTTGTCAGGGCCCACAAAGTAAAGAATCACTCCTCAGCTTCAGATTTCCTAGAGGGTGCCCAGCAAATGAGAAATGTTGCCTGTTAGGAATTATAAGAACAGAAGAGGGGGGTCTCCAAGTTGAATTTTGGGGCTTCAACTCTGGGAACACCCTATTCATATACTTTTCCCCAGAGTTGCACTCAAGTATCCTGTCTTCACATAGCAGGAAACTACTAGCTGGGGGAATATGCATCTCACCCATGGTATTAAACATAAGATGAAATGTATAACCATGTCACTGGAAGAAATAAAAGAATTCTCCAACCATATATCAATTTTAAAATATCCATACACACTGCTGCAAAGATCACACATTTACCCCTGATGCTCTACTGTATAAAGTAGATAGGGTCAGGCCTGGAAGGGCCCGAGATGAAGGCTCTGAGTAGCCCTAATCTCTGAGGGTGTGACAGGCCAAGGTGGTAGATTTCACAGGATACAAAGGGGTGGACAGGGTGGACCTCAAGGACCATGTTAACAAAGTTTACAAAGTCAAGCACAAGCAAAGGATTAGAATAAGATTGAATTATTAGAAAGATAAGTGGCTTAGATATCTGTGCCCTCAACCAAGTGAGAAATAAATTACTGAGCAGAGTACAGGACTGTGCACTACATGACATACTGCAGCTTACAACATCTATTTGCCTTTGATGAGTGTTTAATCATTTCTGCATCACTTTTTGCATCAACCTCATATAGGCTGTTTTCATATCCTGGGCTTTTTTTCCCCCACTGCAAATGCAGTTTCCCTAACTTTGTCTTCTAACCCAATCCATCCTTTGCTTTTATTGTTCTGGTTGTCTGTGCCATTCTCACAGTGCAAAATCTTTATTAAGTGCCTCTGGAAGAAAGTAGCATTGCAGACAAATTCTCTCTATGATCAGGCAATAAGAAAGAACTGTCAGAACCACTGCAGGGTGGTGCCTCTGAATGGCCAAAGTGATAAGAGAGGTAGCGGTACTTTAAGAAAACTCTTAAGTTTTTCAATTATATTAAATTACTGCTTTTTCTCAAGCCTTTTGATTTCCTATGCGTTGCTCACTGGGAAAATTCCAAAAACAGGTAGAGCATCAAGGGGACTGAGAAAGAAATATTTATTTTACCCTAAAAATACTCACTCTAAGGCAAATATTGCTATTTAGACCTAAAACATCAAACATTTCTTAAGTCCAAAGCAATGGGTTAAGTTTTCTCTGTTACAACTACACTTCTTGCTCCCTTTGCAATCATTTCTGGTGTTATCTTCTACCTTTGATCTCAATTTTCCACTCATTCCACACTTTCCAGAAAACATTTGAGAGAAAAAGAGAGTCCTATTAATAATTATGTTGAAACAAGTGTAAACCAATACCATCTGGGAACAACTAGGATGGAGTTTGCTATACTGCATGTCTGAATATCTAAGGCATCAATAATCTAGCAGAACTGCCCAAAATCACAGAGCTATCATCACATAAAAGTGGTCCTTAGGGTATCAGGGACAACTTTAAATTGAATGAAGGAAACTCATTCAATAATCATAGCATTTAAGTGACATACATATATTTATTATTATCTATTTAAAAATTAAGATTCATATTCACAGGTCATAATCTTTTCTAAATCTTTAGGAAAAGACAGGATCATAATTGAAAAAATGGACAAGATTATGAACAGACAAATATTATATGCAGAAGAAATATAATTGTCCATGAAAAAAATGAAAAGATCATTAGTCTCACTAGTTTACAGAAAAAAAGCAAATTAATACACACAAAATTTGCTCTCATCAGATTGACAAAATTTTAAAAATTAATAAAAATAAAAAGATAAAATTCAGAGTTGAAGTAGGTATAGGCAAATTTCATACTCTTTGTGGTTATATAAATTGGTATGTCATTTTTGGAAGACAAATGGCAGAAACTGTTTAGAAGAAATTTATATACAGATATGAGTAGGTCTCATACCAATTTTACATCTGGAGAAGGGGATGAAGAATGACATTGGAGAAGCAAAGACAAGAAAGCTGAACACATTTTTACTTTATACAGTTCTATATCATTTAATGTTTTAGGGTGAGAATATATTTATTTTAAAAATAACTAGCTTGATTTAGAACTGGATACAGCAATAGAAAACACATCCTAACCTTGAAACCCAAATGTATTCATTAGAGTTCACTTTCATGTCAAATGAAGACATACCCCTCTAGCATGTATAGTTTAGATTCTAGTAATCAAAAAACCTCCTGGAACTAATAAGTGGTAATGGCAAGGTTGCAGAATACAAGGTTAATATACAAAAATAAATTTCTTACCAATATATAAACAATGAACCAGTGGAATTTGAAATTAAAAACACAATACCATAAAACTGAAATACTTAAGTAAAAATTTAACAAAATATATTAAGGTTTATATCAGGAAAACTACAAAACTCTATGAACCAAATCAAAGAACTAAATAAATAGAGATATTTTCCATGTTTATGGATAGGAAGACTCAACATTGTCCAGATTTTAGTTCTTTCCAAATTGATCTATAGATTCAATGCAATCCCAATCAAAATCCCAGCAATTTATTTTATGGATGTCAACAAATTGGCTCTAAAGTTTATACGGAGAATCCCACTCCTGAGCATATACCCAGACAAAACTATAATTCAAAAAGATACAGTCACCCCTATATTCATAGCAGCACTATTCACAATAACCAAAACATGGAAACAATGTAAATGTCCATCTACAGGTGAATGGATAAAGAAGGTGTGGTATATATATACAATAGAATACTGCTCAGCCATAAAAAAGAACAAAATAATGCCATTGGCAGCAACATGGATGCAACTAGAGATTATCATACTAAGTGAGGTAACTCAGAAAGAGAAAGATTAATACCATATGATATCGCTTCTATGTGGAATCTAAACTATGGCACAAATGAACCTATCTACAAAACAGAAACAGACTCACAGACATAGAGATCAGACTGTGGTTGCCAGGGGGGAGAGGGGAGAGAGAGGGATGTACTGGGAATTTGAGGTTGGTAGATGCAAACTATTACATTTAGAATGGATAAATAACAAGGTTCTACTGTATACCACAGGAGACTATATACAATCTCCTGGAATAAACCATAATGGAAAACAAAAGAAAAGAATTTTTAAAAAGAATGTATAAATGTGTAAAACTGAGTCACTTTGTTGTACAGCAGACATTGGCACAACACTGTAAATCAGCTATACTTCAATAAAAAATAAATTTAAAAAATTAAAGTTTATATGGAGAGACTAAAGACAGAAAAACCAACACAATATGGAAGGAGAAAAACAAAGTTGGAGAACTGATGCTACCAGACTTCAATACTTATTGTAAAGCTATAGTAATAATATAGTGTGATATTGGCAAAAGAATTGACAAATAGATCAATGGAACAGATTACAGAGGTCAGAAATAGGTCCACATAGATGTAGTCAGTTTATCTTTGACAAAGGAGTAAAGGCAATACAGTGGAGAAAAGATAATTGCTTCAACAAATGATGCATGGACCTAGAGATTACTATACTAAGTGAAGTAACTCAGAGAGAGAAAGACAAATATTATATAATATCACATATATGTGGAATCTAAAAATTAGTACAAATGAACTTATTTACAAAACAGAAACAGACTCATAGACATAGAAAACAAACTTCTGGTTAATAAAGGGGAAGTGGGAGGGGAGGGATAAATTGGGAGTATGGGATTAACAGATACACACTACCATATATAAAATAGATAAACAACAAGGATTATGCTGTATAGCACAGAGAGCTATATTCAATGTCTTGTAATACACTATAATGGAAAAGAATTGAAAAAATATATATATATATACATATATGTGTAACTGAATCACTTTTCTGTACACCTGAAACTAGAACAATATTGCAAATCAGCTATAGTTCAACTTTTAAAAAATGGTGCTGGAGCAACTGGACATCCACCTGCAAATAAATGAATATACAACCATCACAAAAATTAACTCAAAATAGATCTAGACCTAAATGTAGAACATAAAACTATAAAACTCCAGAAGATAACATAGGAGAAAATCTAGATAACCTTGGGTACAGTGAAGCCTTGTTAGATAGAACACCCAAGACACAATCCATGAGAAAACAAATTAATTAGCTGAACAGCATTAAAAACTTCTGCTCTGAAAAAGACACAATCAAGAGAATTAGCAGACAAGCCACAAGACTAGGAGAAAATACTTGTAATAGACACATCTGATGAAGATCTATTATCCAAAATATACAATGAATTTAAAACCAGAAACAAGAAAAAAACCCTATATAAAATGGACCAATGACCTTAACAGACACCTCACCAAAGAAGATATTACAGATGACAAATAATCATACCAACAGATGCTCCACAACATATGTCATCAAGGAAATGCAAAGTAAATAAACAATGAGATACCATTACACACTTATTACAACAGCCAAAATCTGGAACATGGATAACACCAAATGCTGATGAGAATGTGGAGCAACAGGAGCAATCATACATTGCTGGTGGGAATGCAAAGTCATATTGAAAGACAGTTTGGTGAGTTTTTGGAAAACTAAACAATTGTGCTCCTTGGTATTTACTCAAAGGGGTTGAAAACTTATCCACAAAAACCTGCACATGGATATTTATAGGAACTTTATTCATTATTGCCAACCAAGATGTCCTTCAGTTGGTGAATGGATAAATAAACTTGTAAAACCAGACAATGGAATACTATTCAGTCCTAAAAATAAATGAGTTATTGAGCCATAAAAAGACATGGAAGAACCCTAAATGCATATTGTTAAGTGAAATAAGCCAATCTGAAAAGGCTATATACTGTATGCCCCACCATATGACATTCTGGAAAAGGTAAAATTGTGTGGAGACAATCAAAAGATCAGTGGTTGCCAGAGGTGGTGGTGGGGGTAGAGGAGGGGGAGAGGAGATGAATAGGCAGAGAACAGAGGACTTTAGGGCAGTGAAAACGCTCTGTATAATGTTGTAATGATGAATATTTGTCATTATACATTAGTCTAAACCCATAGAATGTACTATACAAAGAGTAACACTTAGGTGAACTATGGACTTTGGGTGATTATGATGTGTCAATGTAAGTCTATCCTTAGAAAAAATGTACCATTTTGGTGAGTGATATTGATAATGAGGGAGGTTATGTCTGTGTAGGGGCAGGGAGTATATGAGAAATCTCTGATAGTCCTATCAATTTTATTGTAAATGTAAAACGGATTTAAAAACTTTAATAAAAATATCATCATGTTGTATACATTAAATATATACAAGTTGTCATTTATGCCTCAATAAGCTTGACTCCACAGCACTCTGGGTTTCCGCCTCTACTATCCTCCCAAGACCTTATTCTATTGATAAATCCCTTTTTCTTGCTACTTCTCCCATTCTCATCACTCTTCTCATTATTTAAATATGTTTAATTCTCTACTTTCTTATAAAAATAAACCTTCCCTCAAACCTGCATCTGTCTCCAGCTTCTATATTCCTTTCTTTTACTGTCACATTTCTGAAAAGAATTCTCTCTTATATGATGAAACTATTTTAAAATTATTCATGTAAAACACCTCTTTATAATATTTCCCACCTCTCTCCCTTTTCAAGCATGTAATTAATCTCTTTGATCATTTTTTTTTTCAAGAGGGTGATTGGCTAGAGGGAAATACAAGAGTGACTTTGAGTCTTCCCTTTAATTCCATTGTGTAAAAAGATGTTTGGACTGTAGACAAAATGAATGGAAAAATAGAGAGAAGAATTACTATATTTGCCCCAACACCCCTACCTCCTATCAGAAGATGCCCTTGAGTTGAAGGGAGGAGAGAAGGTAAGGCAATAAAGGCAAAGTCCCAGACACTTGGTGTCTTCCTCAGCAAGATTTGTAGATTTAGAAGGCAAGGATAGAATGCCCCTTGCCCTTTAGGCACAGCTTTAAGGGAAACTCCAGAAAGGTAATGTCTCCCTGGTGTATATAGCCAATGAGACCACTGATGCTCATGTTTAAAGTGTTGCACAGAAGCCAAGTAGGAGACTTTGGACTTAAGAGCCCCTGTAGTCACAAAGAAGAGATGTTTAAGAGACATCCTGTATGTATCAATAAGTGAGAGCCATCTTCCCCACATTCCCAAGTTCCAAGGTTCCCCAGAAATTTGACTGAATCCTGAAGATAGGATGATTCTCCGAAAGAACTGATATTAAGTTCGTGCCATATTCATGGAATGTGGAATTGAAATAGCATAACTAAGTATCTAGAATGAGGTTTATGCCAAGGTAAGCAACAACTTTCATTCCTACTAAGTTCAACTGAGACACCTGCGACATTTTCCTATTTGACCTCTCTGTTACCAGGGACTCAGTTGACCAGTCTTTCCTTTAAACCCTCTCCTTTCTCTGGAGTTCATGACAGTGAAAAATTCGGATATATTTACCAACTTCTTGGCTGCTTCTTAAACTATATTGCAGATTCTTTGTATGCTTGCTCTTTAACTGATACTACTTATTAATTCATTAAACAAATATTTATTAAGCATCCACCATAGACCTGGCACTGGGCACAGGAAAATGAACAAGGCAGATTTGGCCTCTTCCACTATAGATTGACTCAGCTAGTGCAACTGAGAAACTGAGTGTGAACAAGGACCTGAGTGAGGGTGAGCAGCACCCAACTTAAACTTAGGTCAGGTTTGGATCGCATACTCTCAGCCCATTCTTTGGAATCTCATCAGCAAATATTTATTCAACTACCTATGGTAATGATTGACATATCTCTAAATCAGGCCTAGTATCTATCTAGAGCATCTGCCTTGTGGATCTCTATTCTTTGAATATACTTTTGCACCTCAAACTCAAGAGGTCAAAATTGGCCTGTTTTGCTTATTTTGTGAATGTCATCCTATTGCCCAGACTAAAAATGTGGTCTTTATTCTTTACTTTTTTCTCTCCTTAACATCCTCATCCTATCAGTTCCTAACTTCTGTTGTGATATATCCTATCTCTTGAGTTTACCCACTGCTAGCTTTTCCTTGGATTACTGAAATAGAAACCTAACTGGTCTCACTGCTTTTAATTTTGTCCCCCCAAATCAGCATATCTCAGCTGAGACTCAGCATATCTCCTGATTAGTCCACTGTTTACACTCTCTAGATTGGTTCCTTCACTGTTGGCCAACTCCTGTGCAACCCACCAAAGAATGTTAAAATGATAAACATTCCCAGAAAATGGTGCAAATGTACAATGCTGTAGAAGTTATACCATATTTTTTTCCACCAATGTTTTGTATCTGCCTGCACTATGCTAATACTGGAATGATCCCACCCAGCAAGGAGCTCCCAGTCTAATAAAGATACAAATAGGGAACTAGGCAACCACCACATAGTCTCAAGCACACACGATTACCCAGACAATTACCATTGTCTTTACAATGGTCTTGCATTTCTTACTCAACAAATACTAATTGGACCCACATTCTGTGCATGGAATTTTATCTCTTAATATGAGGTAAATGAATAAAGCACTCAACTATGACCTCTGCCAGAAAAATATTCGATTGTAAGTCAGAACCAAGAGATATCAATGAACTGTCAGTTAAGAGTCTTGAGGCAAAGCTCACCATTGTTCATTGAAAGCAGAGAAACAAATTTTAGCTTCTGCCAAAGAGCCTTAGTGGTAGCAGTATTTAAGTAAGTCAACATGTGTAAAATGATCTAATGTTGAAAATATTATCTGCTTCATAGTCAAAAAAAATGAAAAAATTCTCAGAGGACATTGAAAATTATGAGCTTTCTTGCCAGTTTCACTAAGGTGTAAATCTGACTAGCTTCTGTCTAGACAATTGGCTATTCACTTTATTACATAACAACACTACTCTTCTCAGTGAATGACTAGTTAGCAAGGGATATAAAATAATACCATCTGTTTTCAGGAAATCTTAGGAAAGTAAATAAAATATGCTTTATCCCCATTGCAATTAGCATGTATAATGTGCTAAACTTTTTCCTCCCTTTTGCCTGATTCTCTCCCTAATAGGGAGGAATGTCTTATATGGTGAAGGAAAGAAAATTAAGCCTCTGTGGCAAAGGTACCATTTACTGAGGATCTATTATTTCTGCATATTATTGTTTTTAATAATCATAAGAACCTTGCAAGATAACTATCATTACCTCCATTTTACAGAAGAGAACCCAGCTTCAAAGAAGTTAAGTAACATGCCCAAAGCAGCTAATAAGTGTTTGAATCAGAACTGAAATTCAATTCTTACTGCACTGTCATATTCCCTTTTATGATGCAAAAACTGTTTAGTTCATGTATTGTCTTGGGCTTTTGTAGATTTTGTAGGATACCAGCCCAGGGGCTTAGGTACACTGTAGGAGCAGAGCTGGCCACCATGACTAGGTAGCTGACTCTAATCTTCATGGGACATAAATTATGCATACTATATATTTGACTCCTGCTTCTGCCAAACAGCAGTGTCTACAAGTGATGACCCCAGAGTAATTAGCTGGCTGCTTTGGAAAATATGGAAAAATTGGAAAGAAAAGGCCTTTTCCATTCCACATCTCAGATATCAGAGCTAGAATTCCTTTTAATGATCTCCACTGATCCAGAGAAAGAAAATGTCCATTGCTTGGATCATGGGCAGAAATATTTTCAAAGAGAAAATGTACATATTTCTCATGCTGATGGTGTGGATATGCTCAATCTGTACACCCAAACGTTCTTATTTAGCCACAGACTAGAAGGCACTTTTCTTAACTGCCTAATTGGAAGTTTTCACACAATGTATAGTTTTCTCTTTTTCCTTTCAAAATAAATAAATAAGTACATAATTAAAACTGGGGAGTCTGTAGTAAAATACTTCAAATAAGTTACAAATAAATTTATTCTGAACTTGTCATATTTCTATATAATAAATACCACTGCTGAGTAGCAATAATAATAGAATCTATCTTGGAAAATGCTAGTGATGGTATATATTGAATACCATTTCTACATATATAGTATTTTATTAAGATAACAGAAGCACAGAATGACATTACGTGGTTTCCTCTGTAATTGAGAAAGGTTAAAATGAATTGTTGAGCAATATTTAATTTACTCTAATTTTGCCTCATTGAGATTCATCCTTGTAAGTGTTTTGAATATCTTTGCATGCATTAAAGTCTATTTAAGTAAAGCCTTTTTTCTTTTAACCAAGTACTAATTTGTGGCCACTTTCATAATTTTAATTATGAACAACATTGTTAGCCAAATATCAAACTCTTTGGAAATTTTTACATTAAAGGTAATTTTTCTGATAGCTGAAGTCATCTTACATTATATGAAGTAAAAGAAGGTGATTGGTTATTCAAAAGTCCCTTTCTTATCTTTTAAAGAAGGTATATATAAGACCACAGTGCTTTTACGGGTGTGGAAATGTTGCCAAGTAAATTCCTAAGATTTCATTTTTATAAGGGCAAGTCAGAATTCTTTTTGTATCCTAAGAAGAAAATCTGTTTTTTTTCTTTTTTTAATTGAAGTATAGTTGATGTAAAATATTATATTAGTTTCAGATGTACAACATAGTGTTTCAATTTTTCATAGATTATATTCCATTTAAAGTTATTATAAAATATTGGCTACTTTCCCTGCACTGTACAATGAATCCTTGTAGTTTATTTATTTTATACATAGTAGTTTGTACCTCTTAATTCCCTACATCTATATCGCCCCTCCTCCCTTCCCTCTCCCTACTGGTAACCCCTGGTTTTTTCTTTATATCTGTGAATCTGTTTATGTTTTGCTATATATTACATTTATTTGTTTTATTTTTTAGAGTCCACATATAGGTAATATTATACAGTATTTGTCTTTCTCTGTCTGACTTATTTCACCAAGCATATTATTCTCAAGGTCCATTCATTTTGCTTCAAATAGAAGAATCTCATTCTTTTTTACTGCTGAGTAATATTTCATTTTATATATATTATTATATATATATGTATATATATATACCACAAGTTCCTTATCCATTCATCTGTTGATGGACACTTAGACTACTTCCATTTATTGGCTATTGTAAATAATGCTGCTATGAACATTGGGGTACATGTATCTTTATAAATTAGTGTTTCTGTTTTCTTTGGATATATTCAGGAATGGAATTGCTGAATCATACAGTAGTTCTATTTTTAATTTTTTGAGGAACCTCCAAACTGTTTATCATAGTGGCTGAACCAATTTACATTCCAACCAACTAAACCTTTTCTCCACATTCTCATCAACATTTGTTATTTGTGGTCTTTTTTATGGTAGCTATTCTGACAGATGTGAGGTTATATCTCATTGTGGTTTTGATCTACATTTCTCTGATGACCAGTGATGTTGAGCATCTTTTCATGTGGTTGTTGGCCATCTGCATGTCTTCTTTGGAGAGATGTCTATTCAGGTCTTCTTTCCATGTTTAATCAGTTTTTCGTTTTTTGTTTTTTTTGATAGTGAGTTATATGAGCTGTTTATATATTTTGGATATAGATCCTTATCAATATATCATATCATTTGTAAATATTTTCTCCCTTTTAGTAGGTTGTCTTTTTGTTTTGTCTACTGTTTCCTTTGCTGTGTAAAAGATTTTAAATTTAATTAGGTCCCGTTTGTGGGTTTTTTTGGCTTTTGTTTCCTTTTTCTTAGGAGACAGATCCAAAAAAATAGTGTGACAATTTATGTCAGAGAGAGTTCTGCCTATGTTTTCTTCTAGGAGTTTTATGATTTCCAGTCTTACATTTAGGTATTTTATTCATTTTGAGTTGACTTTTTTACGCATTGTTTTAATTTAATTTGTTTACATGTAGCTGCCCAGTTTTTCCAGCACCTCTTATTGAAGAAACTGTCTTTCGCCATTGTATAATCTTGCCTCCTTTATCGTAGATTAATTGACCATAAGTGCATGGGTTTATTTCTGGGCTCTCTATTTTGTTTAATTAATCTATGTGTCCAATTGCTGTAGCCTTGTAGTATATCCTGAAGTCAGGGAGCATGATACATCCACCTTTATTTTTTCTTTCTCAAGCTTGTTTTGGCTGTTTGGAGTCTTTTGTGTTTCCATACAAATTTTAAGATTATCTGTTCCAGTTCTTTGAAAAATGATATTGGTATTTTGATAGGGATTGCATTGAATCTGTAGATTGCCTTGGGTTATATGGTCTTTTTAAAAATATTAATTTTGTTTCAATCCATGAACACAGTATATCATTACATTTGTTTGTGTCACCACCATTTTTTTTTCCATGTGTCTTATAGTTTTCTGTGTACAGGTCTTTTGTCTCTGTAGTTAGATTTATTCCTGGGTATTGTTTTTCTTTTTGATATGATGGTAAGTGTGATTTTTTCCCTTAATTTCTCTTTCTGATCTTTTGTTGTTAGTGTATAGAACATACACTAACATACATACATACATACTAGTGTATACAACAGATTTCTGTGTATTAACTTTGTATCCTACAACTTTACAGAACTCATTGATGAGCTCTAATAGTTTTCTGGTAGTGTCTTTAGGATTTTCTATGTATAGTATCATGCCATCTGAAAACAGTGAGAGTTTTACTTCTCCTTTTCCAGTTTGGATTCCTTTAATTTCTTTTTCTTCTCCAATAGCTGTAGCTAGGACTTCCAATACTATATTGAATAAAAATGGCAAGAGTGGGCATCCTTGTCTTGTTCCTGATCTTAAAGGAGATGTTTTCTGCTTTTTACCATTGAGTATGATGTTGCTATGGACCTAATATACATGACCTTTATTATGTTGAGGTATGTTCCCTGTATATGTAGTTTATTGACAGTTTTATCATAAATGGATGTGGAATTTTGTGAAAGGCTTTTTCTGCATCTATGGAGATGATAATATGATTTTTATTCTTCAGTTTGTTAATGTGGTGTGTCACATTGATTGATTTGTGGATATTGAACCATCCATTCATCCCTGGGATAAATCCCACTTGATCATGGCTTATGATTCTTTCAATGTATTGCTGAATTCCGTTTGCAAATATTTTGCTGAGGTTTTCTGCCTCTATGTTCATCAGTGATATTGTCTTGTAATTGTTTCTGTGTGATATTTTTGTCTGCTTTTGGTATCAGGGTGAAGCTGGTCTCATAACATGGGTTTGGAAGTGTTCTTTCTTCTGAATTTTTGGAAGAGTTTGACAAGAATAGGTATTAACTCTTCTCTAAATGTGTGGTAGAATTCACATGTGAATTCATCTGGTCCTGAACTTCTGTTTATTGGGAGTTTCTAAATTACCAATTCTAGTTCATTACTGGTAATTGGTCTGTTCATATTTTCTGTTTCTTCCTGGTTCAGTTTCAGGAGATTGTACATTTCTAAGAATTTGTCCATTTCTTCTAGGTTGTCCATTTTATTGTGGTACTGTTGTTCATAGTAATCTTTTAGGATACTTTTAATCTTTCTGCTGTCAGTTGTAACATCTTCCTCTTTACTTCTGATTTTAATGGTTTGGGTCCTCTCTCTTTTTTCCTTGATGCATCTAGCTACAGGTTATCAATTTTATTTATCTTTTTAGAAAACCAGATGTTAGTTTCATTGATATTTTCTATTTTTTATTCTCTGTTTCATTTATTTATGCTCTCATCTTTAAGATTTCTTTTCTTCTACTAACTTTGGTCTTTGTTTTTTTTCTGAGTCCCTTTAGGTGTAAGGTTAAGTTGTTTATTTCATATTTTTCTTGTTTCCTGAGGTAGGATTGTACAGCTATAAACTTCCTTTTTGGAACTGCTTTTGCTGCATCCCATAGATTTTGGATTATTGTGTTTTTGTTTTCATTTGTCTCCAGGTAATTTTTTGATTTCTGCTTCAGTTTCTTTGGTGATCCATTGGCTGTTTAGCTGTATATTGTTTAGCCTCCATGTGTTGTGTTTTTTGCAGTTTATTTTCTTGTAGTTGGTTTCTAGTGTCATAGTTTTGTGTTCAGAAAAGTGCTTGATATGATTTCAATTTTCTTAAATTTACTGAGACTTGTTTCGTGCCTAGCATGTGATCTATTCTGAAGAATGTTCCATGTGCAGTTAAAAAGAATGTATTCTGCTGGGTTTGGATGGAATGTGCTATATGTATCTCTTAAGTTCAACTGGTTTAATGTGTCATTTATGGCCATTGTTTCCTTATTAATATTTCATCTGAATAATGTCCATTGATGTAAGTGGGATATATTCATTATCATGAATAATGTCCATGATGTAATAATGTCAATTGAAGTAAGTTGATGTAATAATAACATCCCCTACTATTATTGTGTTTCTGTCAATTTCTTCCTTTTTGTCTGTTAATATATTTTTTATATATTTAGGTGCTCCTATGTTGAGTGCATATATACAATTGTTATATCTTCTTCTTGAATTGATTTCTTGATTACCATGTAATATCCTTCTTTATCTATTGTTACAGTCTTTGTTTTAAAGTCTATTTTGTCTGATGTAAGTATTGTTACCTTGATTACCTTTTAATTTCCATTTGCATGGAATACACTTTTTCATCTCCTCACTTTCAGTCTGTGCCTGTCTTTAGAACTGAAGTGGTTCTCTTATAAGCAGTATATATATGGGTTTTGTCTTTTTTATCCATTCAGCCACTCTATGTCTTTTGACTGGAACATTTAGTCTGTTTCCATTTAAACCACTGGTGCAGTGGTTAAGAATCTGCCTGCCAATGCAGGGGACATGGGTGCAAACCCTGGGCCAGGAAGATCCCACATGCCACGGAGCAACTAAGCCCATGCACCACAACTATAGGGCCTGAGCTCTAGAGCCCATGAGCCACAACTACTGAGCCCACATGCCACAACTACTGAATCCTGCATGCCTGGAGCCTCTGCTCCACAACACTGCTCACTGCAATGAGAAGCCCGTGCACCACAATGAAGAGTAGCCCCTGCTCACCACAACTAGAGAAAGCCCGCACACAGAAATGAAGACCCAATGTAACCATAAAAAATAAATAAATAAATTTATTTATTTTTTAAAAATTTAAAAAAATAAAGTAATTATTGGTATGTATGTTCTTACTGCCATTTTGTTAAATTGTTTTGGGTTTATTTTTGTTGTTCTTTTTTTGTCCCTTTCTTCTTCTTTTGTTCTCTTCTCTTGTGCTTTGATGACTATCTAGTATTATGTGTTGATTCCTCTTTGTGTGTGTGTGTGTGTGTGTGTGTGTGTGTGTGTGTGTGTGTGTGTATGTATCTATTATAGCCTTTTGGTTTATGGTTACCATGAGGTTTATACATAGCAGTCTATATATATATATATATATATATATATATATATACTTACTTTAAGTTGCTGGTCTCTTAATTTCAAACACATTTTAACAACCCTGCATTTTTACTTGCCTTCCCCCATGATTACTCTTTTTGACATCATATTTTATATCTTTTTGTTTTGTGTATGCTTTATCAACTTATTATGGATATAGATTATTTTTCTACTGTTATTTTTAACCTGCCTACTATCTTTGCACATGGTTTATTTACTATCTTTACTATATATTTGCCTTTACCAATGAATCTTGTCATTTTATACTTTTCATGTTTATGGCTGCGGCCTTTTCTTTTTTACCTAGAGAAGTCCCTTTAACATTTCTTGTAAAGCTGGTTTGGTGGTGCTGAACTCTTTTAGATTTTGCTTGTCTGTAAAGCTTTTGATTTCTTAAAATTGAATGAGAGCCTTGCTGGATAAAGTATTCTTGGTTGTAGGTTCTTCCTAGTCAACATTTTCAGTATATTATGCCACTCCCTTCTGCACTGAAGATTTCTCATGAGAGATCAGCTGATAGTCCAATGGGTGTTCCCTTGTATGTAGCTTGTTGCTCTTCCCCCGCTACTTTTAATATTCTCACTTCATCCTTAAGTTTTACCATTTTTAATTACAATGTGTCTTGGTGTGTTCCTCTTTGGTGATCCTGTTTGGGACTCTCTGTGCTTCCTGACTTGGATGTCTGTTTTCTTTCCCAGGTTGTGGAAGTTTTCAGCTATTATGTCTTCAAATATGTTCTCTGCCTCTTTCTCTCTCTCTGGGACGCCTATTATGCAAATGTTAGAATATTTGATGTATTCCAGAGGTCTCTCAACTGTCGTCACCTTTTTATTCTTTTTTTCTTTTTTCTATGCAGCTTGATTGATTTCCACTACTTTGTCTTCCAGCTCACTGATCCATTGCTCTGTGTCATTTAATCTACTGTAGATTCCTTCTAATGCATTTTTCATTTCAATTATTGTATATACTTTTCTTTATATTTTCTAACTCTTTTTGAAAAACCTCTAACTTCTCACTCTGTTCATCCATTCTTTTCCCAAGTTCTTTGATCATTTTTATGATCATTACCTTGAACTCTTTACTGGGTAGATTTCGTATCTCCACTTTACTTAGTACTTTTTCTTTTATCTTGTTACTTCATTTGGAACCGGTTCCTCCGTCACCTCATTTTCCTAATTTGCTGTTTTATTTATATTTATCTGGAGGTTGATTACATTTCCTGACCTTGGAGAAGTGGCCTTTTGTAGTAGATGTCCTATGCATCTCAACAGTACACTCCCCTCTGGTCACTAGAGTTTTAAGGGTGCTCCTTTTGTGGGCTGTGTGGCTCCTTCAGTTATAGTGGGCTGACTACTGGGGCTGGTCTGGTAAATGTGGCTGTCTTGCAGTCCATTTTTGCCAGGGCTTGCCTTGTGTGGAACCTGCCAGCCACTGGTTGGCAGGGCTGGGTTATGAGGTCCTGGCTGCTGAAACCTAGGGGGTTCTGGGGCTAGTGCTGGCTCACTGATTGGCAAAGCTGGTTCTGGGATGGGTGGTTGCAGGGGCCAGTGTTCACAGATCTAGTGTCAGCCTGATGGTGGGCATGGCAGGGTCCAGTGTATCCCAAACCTGGTTTCAACCCACTGGTAGTTGGGGCTGGATCTCAGGGCCACTGGCTGACAGACTCAAGACATCCCAGAGCTGGTATTGGCCTGCTGGTGATCAGGTTCAGGGTTTGGGATGCCCTAGGGCTGGTGCCAGCCTGCTGGTGGGTGAAATTAGCATCCTGGAGTTCTCAAGGCTGTACCCATCCACTGGTGAGTACTGCCTGGTTCTGGAGCTAGTGTATGCCCATTGTCTGGTAGAGCCAGGTCTTGGGGTCCCTGGCAGAAGCGTTGTTGAACTGCTAGTGAGTGAGGCTGAGGCCCAGGGAGTGCCAGGGCTAGTTCTGGCTCACTGTTGGGTGGAACTGTGTCCCAAGTTCTCTTCAGCAGTGCCCTGGGGGTCCTAGAGCTGGTTTCAGCCTTCTTTTAGGTGGGTCTGATTCCTGACACAGCTGGCTGGAGGATCCAGGATGCCTCAAACATATGTCAGCCCACTAGTGACTGGGGCCAGATCCTGTGGTGGCTGGCTGAGGAGCCCAAGGTGTCTCAGAGCTGGTGCTGGCCTGCTTGTGGATGGGGCCCTGGCCCAGGGTGTCCTGGGGCTGGTAGGAGCCCACTGGTGGGCGGACTGGATCCTGCCATGGCAGGCTGTGGGTCTACCATTGTCCTGGGCTGGTATCTACCCACTGGTGGGTGTGGCCTGTGCCTAAGGGATCCTGGGGCCACTGTCTCTTCTCTAGTGTGTGAGGCTAGTCCTGGGGTTAGTGTTGGTCCTCTGATGGGTGGGGCTGAGGTCCAGGGGATCCTAGGCCTACTGCCAGCTCACTGGTGGATGAAGCTTTGTTCCAGGGCCTCTGGCTGCATGGCCCTGATTGTCCTGGATTTGGTGTATTGCAGCTCACTTGTGAGTGGGACTGGAGCCCAGGGCTCCTGGGGCTGGTGCTTGCCCACTGGAGGGTCGACCTGGGTCCCAAGGGCTCTGTCTGTAGGGCCCTGGAGGTACCAGGGATAGTGCTTGCACACTGATGTGTGGAGATGGGTCCTGAGCCCAGTGGTGAACAGGGCTATGTCCTGGGGTAGCTGTGGGCTCAATGGGTCTAAAAGCAGCCTGTCTGGTGGTGGGTCGGGCTGTGTCTCCACCTGGCTAGTTGGCTTGAGGTGTTCCAGTACTGGTGCTGACAGGTTGGTTGGTGCTAATAAGCTAGAGGGTGGATTCCAAAGTGACTCTTGCCAGCACCAGTGTCCATGTGGCAGAATGAGCTCCCTAAAATGACTGCTGCTAGTTACTATGTCCCCAGAGTGAGCTCTAGTTGTCTTTTGTCCCTCTGGGAGACTCTCCAAGATCAGCAGGCGTGTCTGACCCATGACCCTTTCAAATTAATGCTTTTGCCCTAGGTACTGGAGTGTGTTAGATTTTGTGTGCACCCTTTAAGAGTGAAGTCTCTATTTCCCACAGCCCTCTGGGTCTCCTGAAAATAAGCCCTGCTGGCCTTCAAATCCAAATATTCTGGGGGTTTGTCTTCCTGGTGCAGGACCAGTGGGCTGGGGAGCCTTGGGTGGGGCTCAGACCCATTGCTCCTTGGGAAGAAACTCAGCGATTGTAATTATCCTCCTGTTTGCACGTTGCTCAGGTGTACGTGTCTTGACTATACTGCAACTCCATTCCTCCTACCCATCTCCTTATGGTTCCTTCTTTATATCTCTACTTGTAGATCTTTTCTGCTACATCCCAGTCTCTCTCATCAATAGCTGCTCTGTAAATTGTTGTAATTTTGGTGTGCCTGTGAGAGGAAGTGAGGGGTCTTCCTATTCCACCATCTTGGCCAAGTTCCCCAGAAAAAAACTTTGTTGAACTGCAAGTATGGATTCAGAGGACCATATGTTAAAGTACATCATTACTATATGAGACAATGTGTGCTGCCACCACCAGAAAACATTTTCATTACTTCTCATTTACTACAGGCTTCATAGTATTCCCAGCAGTTAAAAAGATCATTTTAAGTAAAGAGGTAGAGCAACACTTTCAGGTCTAGATGTTTTAAGAATATTTTATGCAATTATGCCAGAGCTTAATGAACAAAATAAACATCTTAGTGATAAAAGGAGGAAAAAAACCCTCTCACTCATGAATTCTAAAGTCAAATCCAAGTCACCAGTTAGTAGGTATCCTTTAAGAATTACACGTATGATGGATGGACCCAGAGATTATCAAACTAAGTTAAGTAAGCCGGACAAATATCATATGACATAGATTATAAGTGGAATCTAAAATAAAAGATACAAATGAACTTATTTACAAAACAGAAATAGACTCACAGACATAGAAAACAAACTTATGGTTACCAAAGGGGAGAGTCAGGTAGGAATAAAATAGGGATAAATTAGGAGTTTGGGATTAACATATACACACGATGATATATAAAATAGATAACCAACAATGACCTACTGTATAGCACAGGGAACCATACTTAGTATTTCGTGATAACCTATAAGAGAAAATAATCTGAAAAAGAATATATGTATATACGATGTGTATATATATAACTGAATTACTGTGCTGTACACCTGAAACTAACACATTGTAAATCAACTGTACTTTAATAAAAAAAGACTTACCTATATGAGAAAAGCGCAACCAAAATATACATTCAGAGTCAAAGTATAATTATAGTCATAAGGTAAAATTATAATTCTTAGCCAAATATAAATAGTATATGTGCAGAAGATAATATTTAAGTCATTAATTAATGGGAAAACCAATAAGATGTTAAAACTGGTTCAAAGAACTTTTCAAATATTAGGCTATTTATAGCAAATTTAACAAAGAAATGTTGGGCTAATATTGCAGATTTCCATTTTTTAAAAGCACAATTATGGTCCAATAGGTTATAACTGTTTGACATCATTCATTTCACTGAGCAGAAATTATTTTTATCTTTACTGGATAAACTATGAGTTAAGTACTTCATTTAATCTGGGACCTCTATTCAGTAATAAACAATGAGGTGAACTAAGTACATTCTTCTAGACAATCCTTGAATGGCCTTTGCTCCCATATGACGTTGAAAAGACATACCCAAACTTTGTGCCTTTGTTCCAAGTTTTGGGTCATTATTTTGACAAAAGTAATGAATTGTGCAGTAGATTCCTCCCAAAAATTTTCAGATACCACTAGTAAACTGATTTATATTTTATTGGTGTATTATGGTACTAAATTGTGGAGGTTTTTTCTTACACATAAGAAATTATAGAAATCCTGCTCAACATTGTATTAGCATATATATAAGTTGAGTTACAAATGAGTAGTGAGTATTAGAGCTATATTTTAAAGACATGTTGTACTGTTTTCATATTTTGAAACCATTACATTTATTTCATGATACATACATTTTCATAGACCTTTGAAAACTGTGAAGGACATGGACACTGTGTCTAAAGTATGTTTCAAAGATAAATGATAAACCTACTAAAAATTATATTTTCTCCAGGCTATTGAATCATTTTTAATGCACCTTTCCATAAAGCCATAGCCTAAATATCAAGGTCTTCCATATTTCTCCGGTAATTGATTCTCTGCTACTTCCCAAAAGACCTGCCTGATTTGGGCATAGATCAAGATTACTCAGTGACTTGATGCACAATTGCACAGGCTCTTAAGCTGCATTCCTTGTGTTGAATCATGATTATTAAGAATCTCTGGGCAAGTTAACCTCTCCAAGTCTCTCTCCTCATTTCAAAAATGGTTTAATAAAATTACCTTCCACAGAGGGTTCCAGTGAGGATTAAATGAATAACTTTTCATTACTTACATAAGCATTGTCTATGTCATAGTGAGCATACAATAATTAGCTCTTTTTGGTCAGTTCAGCCTCTTCGTCTTCTGTTCCATGTTACCTGTCCTATTTTTTTTTTTTTTAACTTTTATCTCTCCCTCATACCTGGAAAGTTCTCACAAGCTGAGCCATTCTTCAATGCTCTACCACAGTCTCCATTTTTTCTTGCATTGATTTCCTCTTCTAAACTGTCATTGCATTTAACTATATACTATTTTACATGGTTTGCTGCTATTTCATCTGTCCTGTTATTTCTGTTACTAAACATCATCTGGAAGACAGTGTGACTTTAAGAGGTGTGTACTAATTTGATAAGGTACCGTTCTACCTAGGAAAATAGGCTCAGGTCCAAGGGTTCTGGGCTTGAAAAGAAATTAGGATGAGAGTATTACATGTTAGGTACAGAGCCATTAAGTCAAACCTCTCCTTCCAGCTACTCCCATAAGTATATGTACTTATGTGTTTCATTTTATCTTTTGTATCTGTCTATCCATCGTGCATGTGTGTGTGTGTGTGTGTGTGTGTGTGTGGTGTCAGTTTGTTTAAATGAGAATCTATGTTTATGAGGCTGTACTCTGCATTTGATTTTGCTCTTGGTTTGGTGTCCTGGAGAACAATCAAAGAAGGCACAGATTTGTAAGAGCATGGCAAGAGATTATGAAAGAGAACATACATTGTTTCCATCTTCAAGAAAATCTTTTGCAAATCTACTGTGCACCAAATAACACCGGGTACCAGAGGTGTGTAATACATCAGCCTTTCTCTGAAATCGTTTAGTCTTGTGAGTACAACAGTAGTTTGATTTGGATTTTTAAAGATCCATGATTATTTTAATGATCTTTATAAATTTTAAATATGAGACCAGAAAGATGTACATTCAATCTCAAATATAGATCATTTATTTGGTTCCCTACCCACCTCTACTCCTTAGGTCTTTCTATTCCATGGGCGACACCTATGGGGGAAATGAGGAGCTCACATAAATGTTCCTTAGAGCCACCTTCAGCAGAATTGACACCATAAAATGCTTGAGCCCAAGCATCACATGTTCCATGTGCTGGGGCCCCTTCCTCTATAGTAAGTTCAGTTGCTACTGCTTCTGCGGATGCTGATGTCACAGCTGAAGTTGTGTCTGCCCCACTATCATGGGTTTACTGTGTTTTGCCTGCCCTTGCATATTTGCCATGACCCTCTGTCAAATGTGGCACTGTGTAGACTGAACAACCATTGCCATTTGCCTGGAACCATCCAGGTACTAGCACTGGGAGATCTATATCTCAAGAAATCCTACACAATGGGACAAACTAGGATGGTTGATCACTGGGACATTTATGCACTGGCTGAACCTTTGCCCAGGCATCCACCCACCCCTATGTGAGACATAAGGTCCATTATCTGCTTCTTTACTACACAGCATTTCACAGGAGAATGTGGATCAATTCCTCCCACTGGAACTTTGCTTCACTCAGCAACAGTTTCCTGGAGAAATAAGGTAGATTCAGTCCAAGTGCCGTTCCATAGTTCTTCTCTTCTTCCCCATCAGGAGAGCATTCGATTCTGTTATTCCTTCCTCTCTCCTCTTCTTCTCAGTAACTTCAGCCCTTCTTTTCTTTTTCTCTTCCTCCCATAGCTTCTGCTTTTTGAGAAGAATCAACTATTAGCTCTTCAAACATTTGTATATTTAAACATAACTCCTTTGTATCTTCTTATCCCCTCTGAGCCAAAATCCTTACCTAAATGTCTTTTTCTAACTATATAAGAAAAATACATCTGCCAAGGATGCTGTATTTTAACACCTGAGGCTTAAATCAAGGCCACTTTTTCCTTGGCCAGGCAGAATGTCTTTCTTTATTTGGTTTTTCCAAATGCTAAATCTGAATATAAAAACCAAGCCCACTTTAAAAGTCATGTGTTAAAACATAAAAGAAGTTGAGGAGCATCCCCCAGTGAAAAAGTTATTCCTCATTTGATTAATGCAGAAAAAAGTCATAAAGCTCTCCAAATATTTATTTTCAGAATAAGAGGCAAAATGTATATTTGATTACCTAAAACACATTTCTGAAAGTTCTATGTTTCTGAATATTGAGTTGGGCATGAACCCTTACAGGATTCATAATTATAACTCTGCTATTTTGATAAAACAATATGCTCAAAAGCAATATTTGGGTACTCTTTGAACATAATTGAAAGCTAAGCAAATGCATTTTAGTGGTATGTGTTAAGAATCACATGTAAAGTTTATATTTTGGTATAGGTTGGAGAGGGAATATGAGATGATATTATTTTAGGGGAAAGAAGACGCCCTTTTCTTATGTGCCATGGTACTTCACAGTTTACATGGGAAATACAAATCTACCATGAAACTCTCTTACTCAAATCCTTCAGGAGCTTCCCATATAAAGGCACAAATCTCTATATGGCCTAGAGAATTTTGTGTGATCTAACCAACCCAGTTGTTCTTTCTTTAGGGAAATTTGGTTTCCCTTTGCCCTGCCAGGGGACATTTGGCAATATCTGGAAACGTTTTTGGTTGTCATGACTAAAGGCGGAGGGATGACAGTGGGTAGGGTACCCATCTAGTGGGTAGAGGTCAGAAATCCTACTAATATCCCACACAAGACAGCTCTCCACAACGAAGAATCATCTGACCCCAAATATCAATAGTTCTGAGGTTGAGAAACCCTGATTCTAGCCCCTCTCTAACTCTCTGGATTCCTCTCATACAGTTCATGTCTTTCTTTACTGTGTTTCTATCATATTGGCCTTCTTTTCGTTCCTTGAATGGGCCCCTATCCTTCCCACATCTGGCACGTAACCATACTGTTCCCACTGCCAGAAGGTTCTCCCCAGGACCCCTCTCTCTTTGCCTGGGTACGTTTCTGTTCTTGAGCTCTCAGCTTCAAGAGCAATTTTTTAGGGCACCTCACCCCATTAGAACACATAGCCCTGTTATATGGTCTCTTGGCATCCTGTACTTTTCCTTCATAACTTGTTTCACGGTTTATAATTATATACATGTTCAATTGCTTTATTAACATCTGTATCCTTCATTAGGTTCCAAGAAAAAAGGAGCCCTGCTTCTTTGCTCACTGTGAAATCCCTGATCCAGCATAATACTAATGGTAAACCTTTATTGAATATTTGCTGTATGTCAGGCAATGTGCCAAATTCCTTGTAAGAATTATTTCCTCCTTATACTATCCTCATGAGATAGGTACTCAGCTCTTATTATCCTGTTGACAGGTAAGGAGTGGAGTCACTGAGAGGTTGTATATCTTGCTAAAGATCTCCTAGCTATGAGAGTGGGGAGCCAAGATACCTACTCAGGTCTGTCTGACTCCAAAGCCACTCAATAAAATGTTTCCTGAAGAAGAGTGAGAGCATTCATATAGAGAGAAGAGAAGCATGGAAATAAAGGAAGCTGTCATCATATCTGTGGGAGACTTTATTCCTAGTGGAATTGGTCCAGAAGTTATCGTTTCTTGCCAGAAAACATCAGGACTATGTAAGCATGCTCTAGAAAGACTTCTGAGCATGATAAAGATATGTCATAGTCAAGGTGAAGCCAAGAGTAGCTGGTGGCCTCAGTATGATAAGGAAACATGACCACGGAGATTTGGGGTCTTGCAACTGTTTTTAAAGAGTTGTATCCTTAAGAACATTGGCCCCCCAAGGCTGATTTCTCACTAAAATCTTCTGGAAAGCCTTTTAAAATGTCCATGCACATTCCCACTCTTGATATCCCAATCAGAAATTGAAACTGGTGTTTGAATTCTGTTTGTTTACTTATTTTTTAATGGTTTCTCCTGAGATTACTAGTCTGCAGTCAAGGTTTGATGTGGGGAATTCTGATGAGAGAGAAGCAGCCCAGAGAAGGCTAGCATGGTGCCTTAAAAAGGGTGGAGTTGGACCTGGGAAATCTTACTAGGTGTATAGACTGTGTGAAACTATTTTGTCTGTCTATCAGTTTTTGTAGGTTCCTACTTCTGACCACAGTGTCTGCTTTCCAGAGAGGATTTCCTCTCTCTCCATGTGGTCCTGTAAGGGCTTTTAACTATGGTGACAGCTGCACACAAACACATACACCCTGTTGGAGACGGGAGCATATGAACTACAGTGGGCCACTCACTCCATCCATTCCTCCTTCAAAATAATTAAGTTGGAGTTGAACACAATCAGTGCTGATTAGAATCTTCCCTGAGATTGGTAGAGACAAGTTTCTTTGCAATGGGGTGGTGAAGCTATAAGAATACAAAGTGGTCACCTTTTCTGGCCACATAGAGAAGTCCAATGTTTGAAAATGAGTCATGGAGGGGAACAGAATTAAAAGATAGGAAGAGAAAGAGTACTGGTGGCATAATTAGAATGAACTCTTTACTTCACAATCACATGAGCCAACAAATCCTTGAGAAGTTTGTGTATATCAATGTACACCTTTGCTTCAGTTGTTCTTTTCTTAATAATCAGCAGGTTAAATAGGTACAATTCACACTGGGGAAATTATCTTGAAGGGAACATAAATTAAACTGCCTGTGCTCACACTGAACTCTGCTGTTGAACTTGGGTTGCCCATGGCCCTAAATTAGTGCCCTGCTCAAGTTCCTTAGAATGACTTAGAAGAATGGGCTGCTGGGAGGGTTGAGGTGGGAATGAGGAACTTGGTGAAAGAAAGACTATGGGATAAGACCAGACTCTGTGTGTAAGGGAGAGGGCTTCCTGAAAGTTGGATGAGACTTACAATGGAAGCTGGAAGAATTCAGAGTAGAGATGAAGACGGCACAAACTATTGGGTGTAAGATAGGCTCAAGGATGCGTTGTAAAATATGGGGAATATAGCCAGTATTTTGTAATAACTGTAAGTGGAAAGTAGCCTTTAAAAATTGTATATTTTTAAAAAATAAAATAAAATAATTTAATAAAAGCGTAGAGACACAAAGGCAAAGAACATAAGGACGTCACCACCCCCTTGGAGGAGGTAAATCATGGACACATCCTTCTGGCATATGAAAAAGTTATATTTAAGTGCACAGCTTTAACACTGTTCCTTTTATATTTTAGTTGTTTTAAATGACTTAAAGTTTTTGGTCCACTTCAATTCCCTTATCCAGCCCTGTGTCGTATTGGGGAAAATAAATGAAAGATTTGGTAAATAACTCTTTCCAATCCTTGAAATTCAGCCTCTCTTACAACCTTGGATTCTGACAGAGCATCCTATAGAGATGCCATGGCAGGCAGGCCAAAGTATGCTAAAACAGCAAAAGTAGCTATAGCACAAAGAGAGCAGACAGCAGGAGTGGGAGGAGTCAGAGGCTGGTAGGAAAGGATGCCTGAGGAACCCATTGATAAGCCCTGTCCTCCATTCTTCATGCACAACAGAGAAAAACTGACCCTTGAAATGGGCGTGGGGAGCAGGAGGCAGGGGTAAGGAGCTGTTCAAGGATTGCAAATATTTGTGCTACGGCCTTGATTGAGTCTATACCAACCACAAATTATAGAACTCTATTAATAAATACCATATGCTAACATATATATGGAATCAAAAAAAAAAAAAAAGGTTCTGAAGAACCTAGGGGCAGGACAGGAATAAAGACACAGAGGTACAGAATGGACTTGAGGGCACAGGGAGGGGGAAGGGTAAGCTGAGACGAAGTGAGAGAGTGGCATGGACATATATACACTACCAAATATAAAATAGATAACTAGTGGGAAGCAACCGCATAGCACAGGGAGATCAGCTCGGTGCTTTGTGACCACCTAGAGGGGTGGGATAGGGAGGGTGGGAGGGAGGCACAAGAGGGAGGGAATATGGGGATATATGTATATGTATAGCTGATTCACTTTGTTATACAGCAGAAACTAACACAACATTGTAAAGCATTTATACTCCAATAAAGATGTTTAAAAAAATGAACAATTCCAAATGAATTGCATTCCTTTTATTGTCCATCCTTACACTGAGGGCTGAGTTTCCATGTTTTTCTTACTGTTCTTTCTTATTCTGTGAATAACTCATGAACAAGTAATTTAAAGAGGGTTTCCTTAAACTTCTGATTATAACAGTGTTTGACTCCCAAAGAACTTTGAAAACCCACTAATAAAGGCACTTCTCACTTGCCTGTAGCAGGATGACCATAGACTGCATGAGACTCCTCAGTGATTTTTCAAAGCTGCAAACATTTGATGTAAGGGCAGTGGACAAAATGATATACGCCTATCTTTTGACCTTGACTAAGGCAACAGATTTCTTCCAGTAGCTTTTCCCCTCCAACAATTTTGTGCTGAGTGAGAGAACATAATGCTTCTTAAGGAGAGAACCAAACAATTAGGACTTAAGTTGCAAAATAAGTATGAACCACTGTCCTCATGAAAATCTTTATGTGTGAAAAGTGAACAATGAATAGAAACTCTATAATACAAATTATTGATCCTCAGTTGAAATAATGCCATCATGTTCAGGGGCCTTAAAAATAGCACCTGGGTGTTAGATTTGACTGGGAAGGTAGGGAAAACCTGAAATGATATATCAGAGTTAAACAAGATCAATAAACAGAGTTAGAATTGAAATCCGATGTGAGTCCATTAAGAACCAGGTCTTCTACATGGTACCCATTCCTCTTTCGTTGTCAGTGTTATAGTGTAAGGCACAATATGGATACTCACTTAGGGAGGAAAAATAAAATATAATCCTTGTTTTTCCAAAATGTGAATCAGCAGGGTATAGAGTTGCTGGTGTAATCTGTAGCTAATAATACTGGAATAATTTGATTAACCTTAAGCTGTAAAGTAAGCCTCTATCAGAAGGCATTCACCTGAGTTTAGTAAACTTTAATTATTGTCCTGAAATTTTCAAAAGAAATTCAATTCTCTAACCCATGGGGGGGAAGACAGGCATGTGTTAACCTTGGAAGGGAAGCAACTTTCTTTACTTCTTCATTCATGCAATGTGTATTTACTGAGCATCTATCATATGCCCAAGCACTTTGGTAAACTCAGGATAAATCAGTGAATATGTCAGATGTGTCCCATGATATGAGGCTTATGTCTAACAAGGAATGTAGAAGTCAGCAGCAATATCAAAAAGTAATAGTCATCACTGACACAGTGGGTTTGTTCATAAAGGGCTGTGGGTTATTTCTAGGAATTGTTTCTCCTCTATAATTAGAAGACAATCATTCATTCATTTAACAATATTTATTTATGTCTGCTAAGCGTCAGGCACTATATTTTCTTCTGGATATTTGGTGGAGAACAAAACAGATGTGGCCCTTGCCTTTTGATAATAAAATCAAATGAATCCTAATCATCCCTGAATTGGCAGAGCTACTGAGTTATTGATGACTACATTGCCCTTCTATTTCAATAAGAAGTACAATGTTGCTGAACATTTTGTTTCTCCCAATGATATATTAATATAAAAACAGTGACACAAACATGAAATGCTAGAGGCCTTAGTTTCCTACAGGTATACCACATCCATATGTACATGTTTGGGCAAACATCATGAAGCTGTGATCTTTTGGTGGGATAATTTTAAAGTTTTATGTGGAAAGGAGAGAAATAGAATTGTTTTCCCACTTTGGAAACAAATGGGCAGCCTCAAACCAAGCTTCTGAGTCTCTCATGGCAAGGGGCTAGAATACGGATGGACAGGGCAATGCTGCAAGGGCAAAGACACCCATGCTCCATGCCCATGTGTGTTGATCTTGGAGCATCCATCATAGTAAGGATGGAAATTTAAGAAATTTAGACACAGACACCATGGTGTCCAGTGAAGTTATTTATTTTCAAAGTGCCTTGGCCTGATTAAAGCAGGTAATGCAGGAATTATGAATTTCTTGTTTCTCCTGTACCTCTTGTCTTTCAACTAGCTCCTGCCCACTAATGACCCCTCTTCTGAGGTACCCTGTGGCCATTTTTAATATTGTGTTGACTTTTTCTGTTTAAGTGTCAGTGTGATCCACAAAACTTTAACACACTGTAAAATGTATAAAATAGGTACCATCTGCCAGGCACTTTAGCAAATCTACATTCCTCAATCCTGACAAAAATTGTATGAGAAAAATATAATTTTAAACTGATTTCACAATGTGGAAGCTGATGTACAGCAAGGTTAAATAGCTTGCCCTAATCACACAGCCAGTAAGTGACAGAGGTGGGTTTCCCTGTGATTTGTGCACCAGAATCACCAGAGGTGACTTTTAAAAATATAGGTCTCTGAGAGTGGTGTTTGGCATTTTATGTTTTCCTAAAGAGACTCGGAAAATTCTGATATGACTGCATTGGGAACAACGGTACTAGACTTTGAAAACTGATGTGAAAATATTGGAGTTGACATCTGTCCTCTCTACCTTCCTTTTCCTAATCCTTTCTATGTTGATGATGACCCTGCCTTCTCCAAAATATCTCTGCTCAATCTCAGTCTCATAGAACCTTAATCTTAGTCAACAAAGATAATCATTCCTAAAGTGTTATAAGGTGAGCAATATATTTCCTGGAAAGAATTCCAGTCTAGGAATCCAGATATTGTCTTCAATTAGTAGCCGTATAATTTTAGGCTACTCATTGAATGCTTCGGAGTTTATCTTTTCATTTGTAAAATAAAATGGAATAAAACTTAGACTTTTACCTTCACTGTCTAATATGATAGCCACTAGCCACTTGTGATTATTTACACTTAAATTAATTAAAAATTAAATAAAATGAAAAATTCAGTTCCTCAGTTACATCAGCCTCATTTCAAGTGCTTAGTAGCTACCATGTGGCTAGCAGCTACCATATTGAGCTGCACCAAGATGGAACACTTTCATCATTGCATGAAGAAGTTGTATTTGATAGTATGGATCCTATGGTCAAATGAGGTCAGATAACCTAAAGACCTTTTTTTCCCCTCTATTCTCACCATCCTCAGAAGTAGGTATCCAAGATACACAGTCATCTTTATTTTTATAATTTAATTTCCTTTCTGACCTCTCATAAGTATTCTGGCTGAAAATGTAAACAGTTAATTCCAGGTGAATAAAATTATTTCAAGCTTAAACACAGGTAATTTGGAGTTGAATTGCTTTTCCTTGGGGTATTGCACATAATTTCTGGGTATTGTAACAATTTGGGCTTGCATCCAGACCTCAACCAACAGTTTCTAGGTTGGAGCCCGTTATAAGCTCCAAGAACCAATCTGTTCTGTCGTATCACTTAGTATATGTTGTGTATGTGTATATGTGTGCACACGTGCATTAGGGTAGTATGATGGAGTGAGAAGGGAGACTGAGGCTATAGGGGCCTGGAGAGAAGACCCTGCTTTGTGCTTCTTGAATGATACTCTGTAGACAGTTGCCTACAACAGGCCAGAAATATACATGTGGTAATCAGTGATTTGGGAAAATATTAATAAGACTTACCCAAAAGATATTCATGACAAATTGAAATTAAAATGGAGTGGTCACAGTTCAGGAATACAAAAATAGAGTCAGGTGGCCATTAGGAATCTGGTTTCAGACACATTTCTGCACCACTGAGAACTTGAACTTTCTTTGAACTAAACCAGACCCAAGGACACCACCAGCTGTATCCAGAACAACACATGCGAGCTGTAACCTTATAATATCAAGGTTTCCCCTTGTAACTAGGCAACCATTTTGGACCCCGACCAATCCTAACTTAACAAGCTCCCTTATTTCTTTCCAGCTCCAATTATAATTCTTGATAAACAATTATACTCATGTAACTAATTGTAGCTTTGTGGGTTTTGCCTTTATAAACCTCCCCCATTTTGTAGTTGGGCAGAACACAATTCAAATGCTTCTAGAATCTCTGTCTCCCAGGCTGCAGTCCTAACAAACCCCACAGAAAACAATTTTTTATTTCAATCAGGTCTCCATTTCTGAAATTTTAATTAACAATATGAAACTATATGTCCACAAAAAACAAAGCAACCAATAAACAAAACCTTGTAAAATAATCTTCAAAACATTCTTCTTCTTAATGGCCCCTAAAGGGAAAAAATCCAAATGGCCACTAACAGGAAAATGCATAAGTAAATTGTAGTATATTAGTAACATGGAACACTACTCATCAATAAAGGGGAATGAACTACTAATACACACAACACAGATGATTCTTAAAATAATTATGTTGAGTCAATTTTTTAAAAAAAACAGAAATGAGAGTACACGTTTTATGTTTCCATTTATGTGAAGTTCTAGAACAGGCATAGCCATCCATGGTGATAGAAATCAGAAAGTGATTCCCATGGGAAGAGAGGGGAATTGACTTGAAAGGTCCATGAAGAACTTACTAGAGGGTCACAGAAATGTTTTATATTTTAGTTTTGGTGGTAGTTTTATGAGTGTGCATAATTGTAAATACCCATTAAACTGTGCTATTAAGAACTGTGCACTTAGTTTTATGTAAGTGCCTCAAAAAAGGACACACACATACTCCTACTCCACAAGGTAAGACAATGAGATGTAGGAGCTCTCTGAGGTACTTTATTGAAAAAACTGATATTGAATAAAAATTTTATGAAACTCAGAGGCTTCTGGATATTAAAGGAGAAAAACTGTCATCTGGGTAATTTGAAAACTACTGGTGGTCCACAAGGTTGTAAAAATCAATGAATGAACTATCAATATTTGACCTACATTTTCAATAATTTTTATGTTCTCTGCTGCTCTTGGACAAGCATTGATTGAGTAAAGAAGACATTTCCTAAATTTTCTTCTGTTGAAATTCTATTTCCTCCGGTTTATTTTGTAATTGACTAGTATTTGACACATTTAACAACCTTTTCCTTGTAAAATAAAGAGAAGACCAGAATCTGTTTGAGTTATAATTTGACTTTTCTTGAGATGTTGGTTTAAATAGATAGCTTTAACCCTAGTGAATTCTTAAATTGAGTTTGTCCCTTTAAGAGAAAGAGAGAGACAGTTATGATTTGGGAATGGATTTCATTCTACTTTAAGTGTGTTGGCGTTGTCACTCTTGTTGGTAGCTGCAAGGTTGCAAGTTTTGCTAGTTGTTATATGATCTATGAGCTGCATGGTACAACCACTTTTATTTGGGAGGAGCTTCAGGAAACAGGGTCCAAGGTTTTCAGACCAATCATTCCTGATTCTGACTTCTAGCTCAATCTTAGACATCAGTGTACAATTTCTGACATATTAAAATGAATCTAATATCAAAGACTAAATTTAAATAATTCAGAGTGAGCCAACAATGTTTCAAAAATTGCACGTGCTTCATCAATTGTTGTATTTAAAGAGCTATGGACTTTGAACCAGAACTCAAGTTTGGATTGCACCACTTACTGGTCATGTGAAATTAGGCACATGCTATAAATTCTCTGAGCCAAGTTTCCTAATCTCCCCGTAGGGTTGTAGTTGAAAACTTGAGCTTTAGGTCAAGTAGTTTGATCATGGATAAGTTGTAAAAACTTAGTGACATAATACACGTAAGGGATTTAGCATTGTGCTCAATAAAATAAGATAGCTATTATGTTCTTCACAGCTGTTCAATTGTTTTTGATAGCAATCAAAACACCATATAATTATTTAATTGTTATTTTTTATTGTTATTACCATCTGAGCCAATTAAGTTCACCTGCAGCAGAAATGTTTTGAATAAGAAAATCAATAACAGCAAGGACAGAATTAACAAAGGAAGAGAACTTGTCAGGAGGATATCCAAGAGGCGTTCTGTTCAGGGAGCTGAGAAAGGGCAAAATAGGATTCACTCTTGCATGGACACAAAATAAGTGCAGACAGGTATTATTCACCAGCATGGTTTACTGCAATCAGGAGTCAGTGGTAGCCTCCTGGGGTCAATTACCCATGAAGAGTCTAGAATTGGATGTGCTCAGTGCTGTCATTGCCACATGTAGCAAGCAATGAAGATATTTGGTGGAAATTTTGCAACATAATGTTGTATCTAATATTTTAAATCTTTTATTCTGCAAGATAAAATACCTGACATTTTACCTATCTAAATCAACAGAATTTGTTTGCTCCACCATATATCACAGATACCTTGGTTAGATAATGATCTACCACCAGGAATTCCTATTCCAGCTGCAATGTAAAGATTTCTTCTGACTCAAGATTCTGTGTTGTACAGACATTGAATGATACAAAACATTTCCAATAATATTTCCAAGAGTTAGCATGAAACCTGTCACCAATAATTAAATTCCATTGTCACCATAATTTTTGTTCAAGTCTAGAAAGGGAAAGGATGTGGATGACTCTAATTGTGGCTGCTTCAACGGTGTCACTACTTGAGTCAATGAACATGACACATGGTTTGAAAAGCTGACTCAGCTGTGTCAGTATCAGATGATTTTTCTACTGAACAATATGTTAGTGACAGGACAATTAGATTGCTGAGTAAGGGCCCAAGACTACATTTAAAGGGCTTTTAAAAATCAATATTAGTAAATACTGATTATTCTACTCTACTGATTTTACAACATTTAAAAAAATTAACCACAATGAAGTCAGGTTATGTCTTAAAATTAACGACATGAACACTTGCCATCAGCTAGGAGAGAGATGTGATACAATCATGTAAAAGACATTTGTTAACATAAAGAAAACTCTGGCATCATTATATATTAAATTTGATGAAATAAGGGTTAGTGTTCATGAGTATAATATAGCATTAATGTGAGTGCTATGTAGAATATTCTATACTGCCTGTTCTCTTTCCTTGGTTGAACTGGTTTTATGGGCAGTGAAAAAGGTCAGGAAATACTTGGTGTAGACAAAACACAGCATAGCACAAGTTCTGACTTTGGAGGCAGACACAGCGGGCTCTGCATATCTTGCATCCTCCTTTACTACTTTGCCTATCAGTACCCTCTTTTTTAAAATGAAGATACTAAAAGTACTATCTTCATCATTAGCATGTTGTAAAAATTAAATAGGATTATTCATATGAGAGTTTAGTTAGTTCCTGACACATGGTATCAATATATATGTCTTTATTATTTTTCCTAGTGTTTTTGTGCAGAAGCCATATCTAAGAAATAAAGATCAAGGACTGTGTCACCTGCTGCCTAGATAGATGACATTTATTGAGTCTGAAAACAAGAAAGGAAAGGTGGAGGTAAAATTTATGCAAAGACTTGAGTCTGTGGCTTAACCCATTACATAATTTTAATTGCTGAATGCTGTGCAGTACATGATTTGACTCTAGAAAGGGAATTCTTTCATTAGCTCACTGTTAAATTACAAATTTTAGGCAGCATTGAAATTTAAATTCTTCCTAATGACCAAAAAGCCTAAAAACTTTGACCAGAGCCAAGTACTCTAATTTATATAACACACTAGTATCATACTTTGCTTCATATATCCTAGCTTTAGGTCAGGATAGCTAAATATTGCTAAGGCAACCAATGATTTACTGAGTGTTTATAAAGTACTTGTATAATTTTAAAATCAAATAACTTTGAATATACACAATAATAATAAACAGTAAACATCAACATGGAAGTATATATTTAATATGTTAAAGTTTTAAATGCTAATTTTAATGTTCCATTATATTAAAAAATCAGACACAATGTCTGTGAATATTTCTTTTTTTGAGAGAGTAACAGTTAGTGAATATTCTATAATGTTTCAAGATTTCTTTATAAATGAACTATGAAAATCGAGCCTTTCCAACAGTAACTTCCTCAAGTACCACTTTGCTTCCTTATAAGATGCTTAAAATATGAGAAATTCAAAAGAATGATGGTTTTTTTAAGAGAGTGAATTTGTAGAAGGCTGAATCACTTATCATTACAGTTTCACCTAAGCTTTCTCATTTGGATAATTTATATTTCAAGGAGCTATCTTAACCCTACCAAAAACATCACAGTCATTAAAAAACCTAATGTTTAAGATCAGTAAATCAAATTTAATTCAAGAGATAACAACAGCAAGTGAAGAGTACTTTTAGTAAGTTGGAAAATCAGAATCTAAGGTACTTTACTAAATATCTCACAGTGGGTAGGTTTTTATGATTATTCATTCTCAGAGGGAAGCCTCTTCTCTAGGAAGCTCTAGTCAAATGTGCAGGCATAGCCTGGAAGCAGTTACACTCTAATACAAAACTACATATTATCATGGAGGCTTTGCTCAGATTTACAAAAGATATTATTTAATGAATGGGAACTTTGTTAAATTTTACTATTTGTTTACCTATTGGAAAGCAGTGCAAGTACACTCAAGGCTGTATATTTGAACCATAGACTAAAAAAAATAAATAAAATATACTTTCATGTGAAATTTATGAATTCTTTCATGGGGGTACTTAAATGGTTCCACAGCTTCATTTGCACATATTCAGTACCCCGTAACCCTGAAAGGACTATTAGATTTTTCTGCTTGCAATTTCTGAGTTTGATCTTTTTTCTTTTAATTGAAAGTATAGTTAAGTTACAATGTTGTATTAGTTTCAGGTGTACAGCAAAGTAATTCATATATATATATATATATATATATATATATATGTATATATATATACATATATATATATATAAAATCAGATATATATCAGATTCTTTTCCCTTATAGGTTATTTTAAAATATTGTATATATTTTCCTGTGTTATACTAGCAGGATACTAGCAAGTGATGAACTCCTTGCTTTCACAGAAGGATTCTTGGAGACGGAGAGAGAGGATATACCCTGAATATACCCATGGTTATTCCAACTGAGAGAGTTTGTAATTCTTGCAGTTATAACCAGGTGCTGGCTATTGCTCCCTCAGTCATTCAAGACTCTGTACTGCTTCAGGTACTTCTACTCCTTGCCTCAAGCCTTTGTCCCTAGTTCTCGGTGAGTTCCGGTTTGTGGCATACAGGACTAACAGTCCAGTAAGGACAAAAATAAAAATGCCTGTGACTGCAATTGTTATTCCAACAGAGAAAGCCATGCAGACAGAATAGTCATGCACATTGGCAAATATTCCCAGGGTCACAGTCAGTAACCGTATGAGGTAATGATCACATATTCAGAGTGAGACATGCATCCGGGCTTTACCTTCCTTCTTAGTACCGTGGTACTCATCTTCTAAACCCCTGAACACTTTTTCTGGAATAAGATCAGTGCACAATTTGTTGAATAAAAATGTAGTTGCTTTAGGTTTCCCTACTAATAGTTCAATTTATGTTAACTGAGATAAAAACCTCAGCACCTTCTCAAGGGGTTTTTATCTTTCCAAAATGGAAATCACTAAGCAAGTTCTTCTCTGTGCCAACAGCCTTCAGTTCTGAGGGCCTCAGGCTTCTCTGTCTTTAAGATAGGGGTATCCAATATACAAGGTACCCTTGTGTTTTCTCTGAAAGTAACACCCCTTTTCTCCAGAGATTCTCTTTACCAGCAGAGGTTTATTCACTCCCTAGTTATCAGGAATCACTTGTTTGTAAGAATCAGAAGTGTCATTGTACAAATGGCATCTCTGAACGTCTTGCAGCTTGTTCATTTTATAAAATTAAGAAGAAAATAAAAGAGCCAAACAGTAATAATAATTATGGTTTGTACTGTATTTTAAATTTGGGGTACAATAATTAGTTTTGAGAGACTCTGGGTGTTTACGAACTCTCACTAGACATTATTTTCCTTCTGCACTAGGATGGCTTCTTATCTTCCTCCTTCTCTTTATCATCATCATCGAATATAAAGGCTATAATTTTAAGCACTTACAATGTACAAAGGACTGTACTAGAACTTCATTTAATTAATCCTTACAACAACTTTATAAAATGGGCATCATTCCTTTTTTAAATGAGGGGATTTAGACTTGGTGAGTGAAGTAACCAGTATGATATCACCAAAGCTAGTCTGTGAAATGTTCAGGGCTGCACCACTTTATTATTATTATTATTATTATTAAAGAATAGTTGATTTACAACATTATGTTAGCTTCAGGTGTACAGTATAGTGATTCATTTTGGTTTTGTTTTTTGCAGATTATATTCCATTATAGATTATTATAAGATTTTGGGTATAATTCCCTGTGCTACACAGTAAATCCTGTTGCTTATCTATTTTATGTATAGTATTTTCTATCTGTTAATCCCATTCTCCTAAATTTTTCCTCCCTCTGTCCCTCTCCTCTTTGGTAACCATAAGTTTGTTTTCTATATCTATAAATCTGTTTCCATTTAGTATATAGATTCATTTGTATTATTTTTTAGACTCTACATGTAAGTGATATCATATGATATCTGTCTTTCTCTGTCACAATAAATGAAATTAAAAATTCTCTGTCTTTCACCAGCCCGAGAGGCTTGTCTGCTCACCTACCAGCTGGGACAGGTGGGGGCTGGGAGCTAAGGCTTGGGCTTCGGATTTCAGACCCCAGGGAGAGGACTGGGGTTGGCTGCATGAACACAGACTGGAGAGGACTAGTGCACCACAGCTAGCTGGGAGGGAGGCTGGGAAAAAGTCTGGAACTGCCTAAGAGGCAAGAGACAATTGTTTCAGGGTGTGCAAGGAGAGTGGATTCAAAGCATTGCCAAAACGAGCTCCAGAGAGGGGCGCAAGCTGTGGCTATCAGCATGGACACCAGAGACGGGCATGAGACATTAAGGCTGCTGCTGCAGCCACCAAGAAGCCTGTGTGCAAGCACAGGTCACTATCCACACCTTCCTTCCTGGGAGCCAGTGCAGCCTGCCACTGCCAGGGTCCCGTGATCCAGGAACAACTTACCCGGGAGAACACACAATGCACCTCAGACTGTTGCAATGACATATTGACCTCTGTGGCCGCAGGCTCATTTCGCTTTCTGTACCCCTCCCTCCCCCCGGCCTGAGTGAGCTACAGCCCCCTAATCAGCTGCTTCTTTTACCCTGTCCCGTCTGAGTGAAGAACAGACGCCCTCAGGAGACCTACATGCAGAGGTGGGACCAAATCTGAAGCTGGACCCCAGGAGCTGTGTGAACAAAGAAGAGAAAGGGAAATTTCTCCCACTAGCCTCAGGAGCAGTGGATTAAATCTCCACAACCAACTTGATGTACACTGCATCTGTGGAATACCTGAATAGAAAATGATTCATCCCAAAATTGAGATGGTGGATTCTGAGAGCAACTCTAGACTTGGGGTTTGCTTTCTGCATGTAATTTGTTTCTGGTTTTATGTTTATCTTATTTTAGTATTTATAGTTTATTATCATTGGGAGATTTGTTTATTGATTTGGTTGCTCTCTTCCTTTTTTTAAAAAAAAATATATATGCTTTTTACTTTTTCTCTTTATGTGAGTGTGTATGTGTATACTTCTTTGTGTTATTTTGTCTGTACAGCTTTGTTTTTACCATTTGTCCTAGGATTCTGCCTGTCCGTTTTGTTTGTTTGTTTTGTTATGCTTTAATATAGTTTTTAGTGCTTGTTATCATTGGTAGATTGGATTTTTGGTTTGGTTGCTCTCTTCTTTCCTTCTTTCTTTTTTTTTTCTTTTTAAATTACTTTTATTTTTAAGTATTTATTTTAATAACTTTTTTATTTTATTCTATTTTATATTATTTTCCCTTTCTTTCTTTCTTTCTTCCTTTCTTTATTTCTTTTCTACCTTTTCTTCTGAGCTGTGTGGCTGACAGGGTCTTGGTGCTCCAGCTGGGTGTGAGACCTGTGCCTCTGAGCTGGGAGAGCTGAATTCAGGACAATGGTCTATGAAAGACCTCCCAGCTACACATAATATCAAATGGGGAAAGCTCTCCCAGTGATCTCCATCTCAATGCTAGACCCAGCTCAACTCAATGACAAGCGAGCTACAGTGCTGGACACCCAATGCCAAATAACTAGCAAGACAGGAAAACAAAACCACCCATTAGCAGAGAGGTTACCTAAAATCATAATAAGGTCACAACACCACAAAACACACCACTGGATGTGGTCCTGCCCACAACAAACAAAAGATCCAGTCTCATCCACCAGAACAGAGGCACTAGTCCCCTCCACCAGGAAGCCTACACAACCCTCTGGACCAACACTAGCCACTGAGGGCACACACCAAAAACAGTGGAAACTACAAACCTGCAGTCTGTGAAAAGGAGAACCCAAACACAGTGAGTTAATCAATATGAGATGACAGAGAAACACACAGCAGATGAAGGAGCAAAGTAAAAACCCACCAGACCAAACAAATGAAGAGGAAATAGACAGTCTACCTGAAAAAAAAATTCAGAGAAATGATAGTAAAGATGATCCAAAATCTTGAAAATAGAATGGAGAAAATTCAAGAAACGTTTAACAAAGAACTGGAAGAACTGAAGAACAAACAAACAATGATGAACAACACAATAAAAGAAATTTAAAATTCTCTAGAAGGAATCAATAGCAGAATAACTGAGGCAGAAGAACGGATACATGAACTGGAAGATAAAATAGTGGAAATAACTACTGCAGAGCAGAATAAAGATAAAAGAATGAAAAGAATTGAAGACAGTCTCAGAGACTTCTAGGACAACATTAAATGCACCAACATTCGAATTATAAGGGTCCAAGAAGAAGAAGAGAAAAAGAAAGGGACTGAGAAAATATTTGAAGAGATTATAGTTGAACACTTCTTTAATATGGGAAAGGAAATAGTCAACCAAGTCCAGGGAGCACACAGAGTCCCATACAGGATAAATTCAATGAGAAACACGTCAAGACACATATTAATCAGATGATCAAAAATTAAATACAAAGAAAAAAATTTAAAAGCAGCAAGGGAAAAACAAAAAATAATATACAAGGGAATCCCCATAAGGTTAAGAGCTGATCTTTCAGCAGAAACTCTGGAAGCCAGAAGGGAGTGTCAAGACATATTTAAAGTGATGAAAGGGAAAAACCTACAACCAAGATTACTCTACCCAGCAAGTTTCTCACTCAGATTTGATGGAGAAATTAAAACCTTTACAGACAAGAAAACCTAAGAGAATTCAGCACGACAAAACCAGCTTTACAACAAATGCTAAAGAAACTTATCTAGGCAGGAGACACAAGAGGAGGAAAAGACCTACAATAACAAACCCAAAACAATTAGGAAAATGGTAGTAGGAATATACATATTGATAATTACCTTAAATGTAAATGGATTATATGCTCCAACCAAAATATATAGACTGGCTGAATGGATACAAAAACAAGACCCATATATATGTTGTCTACAAGACACACACTTCAGACTTAAGGACACATACAGACTGAAAGTGAGGGGATGGAAAAAGTTACTCCATGCAAATGGAAATCAAAATAAAGCTGGAGCAGCATTCTCATATCAGACAAAATAGACTTTAAAATAAAGACTATTACAGGAGACAAAGAAGGACACTACATAATGATCAAAGTATCAATCCATGAAGAAGATATAACAATTGTAAATATTTATAAACCCAACATAGGAGCATCTCAATATATAAGGCAAATGTAAACAGCCATAAAGGGGAATTGACAGTAACACAATAACAGTAGGGGACTTATCACTCCATTTTCACTGATGGACAGATCATCAAAAATGAAAATAAATGAGGAAACACAAGCTTTATATGATACATTAAACAAGATGGACTTAATTGAGAATTTTAGGACATTCCATCCAAAAACAACAGAATATAATTTCTTCTCAAGTGCTTATGGAACATTCTCCAGGATAGATCATATCTTGGGTCACAAATCAAGCCTTGGTAAATTTAAGAAAATTGAAATCATATCAAGTATCTTTTCCGACCACAACACTATAAGATTAGATATCAATTACAGGAAAAAATCTGTAAAAAATACAAACACATGGAGGCTAAACAATAAACTACTTAATAACCAAGAGATCACTGAAGAAATCAAAGAGAAAGTCAAAAAGTACCTAGAAACAAATGACTATGAAAACACGACAATGAAAAGCTATGGGATGCAGCAAAAGCAGTTCTAAGAGGAAAGTTTATAGCAAGACAATTTTACCTCAAGAAACATCTAAAATAAACAACCTAAACTTACACCTAAAGCAATTAGAGAAAGAAGAACAAAAAAAAAAACAAAACACCAAGGTTAACAGAAGGAAAGAAATAATAAAGATCAGATCAGAAATAAATGAAAAAGAAATGAAGGAAACAAAGCAAAGATCAATAAAAGTAAAAGCTGGTTCTTTGAGAAGATAAACAAAATTGATAAATCATTAGCCAGACTCATGAAGAAAAAAAGGGAGAAGACTCAAATCAATAGAACTAGAAATGAAAAGGAGAAATAAAACAGACATGACAGAAACACAAAGGATCATGAGAGATTACTACAAGCAACTATATGCCAATAAAATGGACAACCTGAAAGAAATGAACAAATTCTTAGAAAAGCACAACCATCTGAGACTGAACCAGGAAGAAATAGAATATTTAAACAGACCAATCACAAGCACTGAAATTGAGACTGTGATTTTAAATCTTCCAACAAACAAAAGCCCAGGACCAGATGGCTTCACAGGCAAATTCTATCAAACATTCAGAGAAGAGCTAACACCTATCCTTCTCAAACTGTTCAAAATATAGCAAAGGGAGGAACACTCCCAACCTCATTGTAGAAGGCCACCATCACCCTGATAAAAAAACAGAAAAAAAGTCACAAAGAAAGAAATCTACAGGCCAATATCACTGATGAACATAGATGCAAAAATCCTCAACAAAATACTAGCAAACAGAATCCAACAGCACAGTAAAAGGATCATACCTCATGATCAAGTGGGGTTTATCCCAGGAATGCAAGGATTCTTCAATATACGCAAATCAATCAATGTGATACACCACATTAACAAATTTAAGGAGAAGAACCATATAATCATCTCAATAGATGCAGAAAAAGCTTTTGACAAAATTCAACCCCCATTTATGATAAACACCCTCCAGAAAGTAGGCATAGAGGGAACTTACCTCAACAAAATAAAGGCCATATATGAGAAACTCACAGCCAACATCCTTCTCAATGGTGAAAAACTGTTTCCACTAAGATCAGGAACAAGACAAGGTTGCCCACTCTCACCACAATTATTCAACATAGTTTTGGAAGTTTTAGCCACAGCAATCAGAGAAAAAAAAGAAATAAAAGGAATCCAAATAGGAAAAGAGGAAGTGAAGCTGTCACTGTTTGCAGATGACATGATATTATACATAGAGAATCCTAAACACGCTACTAGAAAACTACTAGAGCTAATCAATGAATTTGGTAAAGTAGCAGGACACAAATTAATGCACAGAAATCTCTTGCATTCCTATACACTAATGATGGAAAATCTGAAAGAGAAATTAAGGAAACACTCTCATTTACCATTGTAATATAAAGAATAAAATACCTGGGAATAAACCTACCTAAGGAGACAAGAGACCTGTATGCAGAACAGTATAAGACACTGATGAAAAAAAGTTAAAATGATATAAACAAATGGAGAGATATACCATGTTCTTGGATTGGAAGTATCAACATTGTGAAAATGACTATACTACCCAAAGCAATCTACAGATTCAATGCAATCCCTATCAAATTACCAAAGGCATTTTTCACAGAACTAGAGCAAAAAATTTCACAATTTGTATCAAAACACAAAAGACCCCGAATAGCCAAAGCAATCTTGAGAAAGAAAAATGGAGCTGGAGGAAACAGGCTCCCTGATTTCAGACTATTGTGCAAAGCTACAGTAATCAAGACAGTATGGTACTGGCACAAAAACAGAAATACAGTCAATGGAACAGGATGGAAAGCCTAGAGATAAATCCACACACATATGTTCACATTTTTTTTGATAAAAGAGGCAAGAATATACAATGGAGAAAAGACAGCCTCTTCAATAAGTGATGCTGGGAATAGAACACTCCCTAACACCATACACAAAAATTAACTCAAAATGGATTAAAGACCGCAATGTAAGGCCAGACACTATAAGACTCTTAGAGGAAAACATCAGCAGAACACTCTATGACATAAATCACAGGAAGATCCTTTTTGATCCACCTCCTAGAGAAATGGAAATAAAAATAAGAAAAAAACGAATGGGACCTATTGAATCTTAAAATCTTTTGCACAGCAAACAAAACCATAAACAAGACGAAAAGATAACCCTCAGAATGGGAGAAAATATTTGCAAATGAAGCAACTGACAATGAATTAATCTCCAAAATTTACAAGCAGCTCATGTAACTCAATATCAAAAAAAACAACCCACCTAATCCAAAAATGGACAGAAGACCTAAATAGGCATTTCTTCAAGAAGATATACAGGTTGCCAAAAAACACATGAAAGAATGTTCCACATCATTAATCATTAGAGAAATGCAAATCAAAACTACAATGAGATATCACCTCACACTGGTCAGAATGGCCATCATCAAAAAATCTACAAACAGTAAATGTTGGAAAGTGTGTGGAGAAAAGGGAACCCTCTTGCATTGTTGGTGGGAATGTAAATTGATACAGCCACTATGGAGAACAGTATGGAAGTTCCTTAAAAAACTAAAAATAGAACTACCATATGACCCAGCAATCCCACTAGTATGCATATACCCTTAGAAAATAATAATTCAAAGAGTCATGTATCAAAATGTTCATTGCAGCCCTATTTACAATAGCCCAGATGTGGAAGCAACCTACATGTCCATCGACAGATGAATGGATAAGGAAGTTGTAGCACATTTATACAATGGAATATTACTCAGCCATAAAAGGAAATGAAATTGAGTTATTTGTAGTGAGGTGGATGGACCTAGAGTCTGTCATACAGAGTGAAGTAAGTCAGAAAGAGAAAAACAAATACCGTATGTTAACACATATATATTTAATCTAAAAAAAATTTATGATCATGAAGAACCTAGGGGCAGGACAGGAATAAAGATGCAGACCTACTAGAGAATGGACTTGACACAGGGAGGGGGAAGGGTAAGCTGGGACAAAGTGAGAGAGTGGCATGGACATATATACACTACCAAATATAAAACCAGTAGCTAGTGGGAAGGAGCGCATAGCACAGGGAGATCAGCTCGATGCTTTGTGACCACCTAGAGGGGTGTGATAGGGAGGGTGGGAGGGAGGGAGACGCAAGAGGGAAGAGATATGGGGATACATGTATATGTAAAGCTGTCACTTTTTTAGAAAGCAGAAACTAACACACCATTGTAAAGCAATTATACTCCAATAAATATGTTAAAAAAGAAAAAAAAGGAAAAAAATAAAGCAGATGTGACACATATATACAATGGAATATTACTCAGCCATAAAAAGAAATGAAATTGAATTATTTGTAGTGCTGTGGATGGACATATAGTCTGTCATACAGAGTGAAGTAAGTCAGAAAGAGAAAAACAAATACCATATACTAACACATATATATGGAATCTACCAAAAAAAAAAAAAAGGTTCTGAAGAACCTAGTGGCAGGATAGGAATAAAAACGCAGATGTAGAGAATTGACTTGTGGACATGGGGAGGGGGAAGGGTAAGCTGGGACACAGTGAGAGAGTAGCATGGACATATATACACTGTGAAATGTAAAATAGATAGCTAGTGGGAAGCAGCTGCATAGCACAGGGAGATCAGCTCTGTGCTTTGTGATCACCTAGAGGGTTGGGATAGGAAGGGTGGGAAGGAGACGCAAGAGGGAGGAGATATGGGGATATCCAGCTCACTACATATATGTATGTATATGTATAGCTGATTCACTTTGTTATAAAGCAGAAGTGAACACACCATTGTAAAGCAATTATACTCCAATAAAGATGTTAAAAAAATTAAAAAAAAATAAGAATCTTTGCAGGGCTCCAAAATAATAATAATAATAATAATAATAATAATAATAATAATAATAATAATAATAATAAATGCTGGAGAGGCTGTGGAGAAAGGGAACTTTAGGTGATTGGAAGGTAAATTGGTATGGCCACTTTGGAAAACAATATGGAGGTTTTTTAAAGAAAAAAAAAAAACTAAAAATAGAGCTACCATATGATCCAGCAATTCTACTCCCGGGTATATAAACGGAAAAAGACAAGAACTTCAGTTGAAAAACTACATTCCCCTCAAGTTTCATGGCAGCACTGTTTACAACAGCCAAGACATGGACGCAGGCCAAGTTCCCATCAAAAGACAATATATGCACTACCTTTTATCTCTGAGCCTCCATCAGCTAGCACAATGCCTGGCATGAGGCAGGTGCTCCTGCAGTAGAAACTAGGTGCCTGGGCTTTGCCACATGCTGGTGATACAATGGAACTCAAAATAAAATTCTTGCTCCCAGCCTCGGCCTAACATTGGCTACTTTACCTGTGCCTAGAGTCCATGCTTGACCTTGTTAATATCCAGAAAAATAATTCAGGACCTACTTTATTTTGCCGCCATAGACATAAGACATATGACACTTGTGGAATAAAATGGAGGCCAGGAAGTACAAGAGGAGAGAAGAGATGCACAGAAAGAAATAATTAGAGCTGGACACCCTTATGCTTCTATTCTTCTCTCAAAATTCTCCAGAAAGGTCTCCACAGCTTCATAGCATATAGAGAATGCAGATCATTCACCCCCAATTATACTGGACATCACTTCCCCAAAGACACAGCCCAAGATTGAGAAAAAGTATACAGAACAGGGGAAGAAAAGATTATGGAAGGCAATAGGAAATAGAGTTAGAAAAAGGCAGCCAATTTTGACACATTCCATTAGAAGAGGAAAAAGTACAGTATGGATCAGTAGAATATTTGCTAATGTCCATTTTTGTTTTTAATTGTATTTTTTGAAAACAAGTTTTAATTTTATGGAAGTTTCTGCATGTTCTTGTGGGGTTTTGAATCTCTTCTCTTGGTCTGTTCTTTTATGTAATTTGCTTTTTAGTAGATGTAGTTTTATGACAAAATTAGCCTCACAGATTTACATTTTTTTCTTGAAGAAATTGATTTTGATTGCATAAGAATTAGGTGAGGTACTGAAAGAAGTTTAGAAAGCTCACACAAATTGGAAATAAAAAAAATCAAAGTAATAATCATTTTCCTCATCTTTGGAAATATCCCAGAGAGCAACCAGTTTAAACTTAACTGAAGACTGTTATTATGAGCACTCTAGAAAGAGAATGTGTTTTTACCCACTTCTCTCCTTTTTCTGGCAGGTGCGTTTTTTTCAAAGCTCACTACAAAATCAAGTGGGTACTTCTAACATAATTTTCGGTTCTGTCAGAGTAGATAATAAAATAAATAGTTGAATTAATAGGCCAATTATTAATAAGAGGTGGAAGACAAGACAAAAAATGAGATAATGGAAAAATCATTATAGTTGATATTTCATTATCCCTTCAATTTTGCAGCAAGTTGTATAAATCACCTACTGTGTGTAAGTTACTGGCAATGCTGAGACCAGAATGACAGCTAATACAAATATAAGTGCCAGTATATTCTAAGTAATTTATAAATATATATAAATTCATGTAATCCTGGCAATGCTGTGAGGTAAGTACTCTTATTATCCCCACTGTCGAGATGAGGCCACTGAGGCACAGAGTGGTTAGGTAACTTGGACAAATCACATGAATTGTCAGCACTGGGATTTGAACCCAGGAGATTTGACTGCAGTTTCTGGCATTTAGCTACCAGTCAATACTTCTTCCTCTAGTGAAACATAACAAGGTAGTCATGAAAATGGAAAAGATATCATCTCTGCTCTTGAGGAAATTATGTTGTATTGAAAGAGACAACTAAAATGCATTATTATAGTAAAAAACGGTAAGAACTGTGAGTGTGGTAAGCAGAGGTTCTTACAGGAGCAGAAGAGGGGCATTCAGACCTCGTCAAGGGAAAAGGGTCAGTGATGAGCAGGAATTAAGCAAGCAAATAGGGGAGTAAGGCTAATGTTTAAGTTGTGAAAGAAGCTTTTGCAAAGAAATTTAAGTAATAAGCCCAGAAGATTCAGGAAAGGAAATAATTCAGGAAACCTACAATAAAGACAAGAGTCAGATAGTTCTGAAAGATGGGACTGGAGAATTAAGCAGTTTCCAGATCATTGAGGAACATTGTAAACCATGCTGAGGAGTTTCAGTGTTCTGCGATTATTGCTACCAGACTTTGAAGCACTTTATACAAGAATATGATTCAATCAGATTTCTATAGAGACTGTGTAAGATTCATTTACAAAAAATATTCCTCAGTAGTGTGGACAACAGGATGGAAAGCCTGAATGGAGGAATATAGGAAGATATTAGTAGATTTTTGCAATAATTATGGGGAAAATGATGAAGGAATTGTCTTTTTTTAAATTAATTTTTATTGGAGTATGGTTGCTTTACAATGCTGTGTTACAATGTGCCTCCACTGCACAACAAAATGAATCAGCCATGCACATACAGATATCCCCTCCCTTTTGGACTGCCCTCCCATTTAGGTTACCGCAGTGGCCTAGGTGAGTTCCCTGTGCTATACAGCATGTTCCCATCAGTTGCCCATTTTATACATAGTATGAATAATATATAGGTGTCAATCCAGTCTCCCAATTCCTCCCATCCCACCCCTTTCCCCTTGGTATCCATACATTTGTTCTCTATGCCTGTGTCGCTATTTCTGCTTTGTAGCTAAGATCACATATACCATTTTTCTAGATTTCACATATATGTGTTATTATACGATATTTATTTTTCTCTTTATGACTTACTTCACTCTGTATGACACTCTCTATGTCCATCCACGTCTCTACAAATTACCCAACTTCATTCCTTTTTAGGGCTGAGCAATATTCCATTGTATATGTACCACATCTTCTTTATCCATTCCTCTGTCAAAGGACATTTAGGTTGCTTCCATGTCCTGGCTATTATAAATAGTGCTGCTGTGACCATTGGGGTGCATGTGCTTTTTTTGAATTATGGTTTTCTCAGGGTATATGACCAGTAGTGGGATTGCTGGGTCACATGGTAGTTCTATTTTTACTTTTTTAAGGAACCTCCGTACTGTTTTCCATAGTGGCTGTATCAAATTACATTCCCACCAACAGTGTATGAGGGTTCCCCTTTCTCCACACCCTCTCCAGTAATTATTGTTTGTAGATTTGTTGATGATGACCATTCGGACCGTGTGAGGTGATACCTCATTGTAGTTTTGCTTTGCATTTCTCTAATAATTAGTGATGTTGAGCATCTTTTCATGTGTTTGTTGACCATTTGTATGTCTTCTTTGGATAAATGTATATTTAGGTCTTCTGCCCATTTTTGATTGGGTTGTTTGTTTTTTTGATATTGAGCTGTTTGAGCTGCTTGTATATTTTGGAGATTAATCCTTTGTCATTAGCTTAGCTTGTAAATAGTTTCTCCCATTCTTTGGGTTGTCTTTTCATCTTGTTTAGGGTCTCCTTTGCTGTGCAAAAGCTTTTAAGTTTAATTGGGTCCCATTTACTTTTGTTTTAGTTTTCATTACTCTAGGAGGTGGGTCAAAAAAGATGTTGCTGTGATTTATGTCAAAGAGTGTTCTGCCTATGTTTTCCTCAAAGAGTTTTATAGTGTCTGGTCTTACATTTAGGTCTTCAATCCATTTTGAGTTTATTTTTGAGTATGGTGTTAGGGAGCTTTCTAATTTCATTCTTTTACATGTAGCTGCCCAGTTTTCCCAGCAACACATATTGAAAAGACTCTTTTCTCTGTTGTATATCTTTGCCTCATTTGTCATAGATTAGGTGAACATAGGTGTGTGGGTTAATCTCTGTGCTTTCTATACTGTTCCACTGATCTATATTTCTGTTTTTGTGCCAGTACCATACTGTCTTGATTACTGTAGCTTTGTAGTATAGTCTGAAGTCAGGGAGCCTGATTCCTCCAGCCCCATTTTTCTTTCTGAAGATCGTTTTGGCTATTCGGATTCTTTTGTGTTTCCATACAAATTGTGAAATTTTTTGTTCTATTTCTGTGAAAAATGCCATTGGTAATTTGATAGGGATTGCATTGAATCTGTAGATTGCTTTGGGTAGTATAGTCATTTTCACAATATTGATTCTTCCAATCCAAGAACATGGTATATTTCTCCAACTGTTTATGTCATCTTTGATTCCTTTCATCAGTGTTTTATAGTTTTCTAAGTACAGATCATTTGCCTCCTTAGGTAGTTTTATTCCTAGGTATTTTATTCTTTTTGTTGCAATGGTAAATGGGATTGTTTCCTTAATTTCTCTTTCTTCCTTTTTGTTGTTAGTATATAGGAAGGCAAGAGATTTCTGTGTATTACTTTTGTATCCTGTAACTTTACCAAATTCATTGATTATTTCTAGTAGTTTTCTGATGGCATCTTTAGGATTTTCTATGTAAAGTATCGTGTCATATTTAAACAGTGACAGTTTTAATTCTTCTTTTCCAATTTGGATTCCTTTATTTCTTTTTCTTCCCAATTGCCATGGCTAGGACTTCCAAAACTATGTTGAATAATAGTGGTGAGAGTGGACATCCTTGTCTTGTTCCTGATCTTAGAGGAAATTCAATTTTTCACCATTGACAATAATGTTTGCTGTGGGTTTCTAATATATGGCTTTTATTATTTTGTGGTAGGTTCCCTCTATGTTCACTTCCTGGAGTGTTTTTATGGTAAATGTGTGTTGAATTTTGTCAAAAGCTTTTTCTGCATCTATTGAGATCATCATATGGTTTTTATTCTTTAATTTATAAATATTGTGTATCACATTGATTCCTTTGTATATACTGAAGAATCCTTGCATCCCTGAGATAAATCCTACTTGATCATTGTGTGTGATCCTTTTAATGTGTTGTTGGATTCTGCTTGCTAGTATTTTGCTGAGGAGTTTTACATCTATGTTCATCAGTGATATTGGCTTGTAGTTTTCTTTCTTTGTGATATCTTTGTCTGGTTTTGGTACCAGGGTGATAGTAGCCTCATAGAATGAGTTTGGGAGTGTTCCACCCTCTGCAATTTTTTGGAAGATTTTGAGAAGGACAAGTGTTATCTCTTCTCTAAAGGTTTGATAGAATTCACCTGTGAAGTCATCTGGTCCTGAATTTTTGTTTGTTGGAAGATTTTTAATCAGTTTCACTTTCATTACTTGTGATTTGTCTGTTCATATTTTCTATTTCTTCTTCGTTCAGTGTTGGAAGATTGTACTTTTCTAAGAAGTTGTCCATTTCATCCAGGTTGCCCATTTTATAGGTATATAGTTGCTTGTAGTACTTTCTTATGATCCTTTGTATTTCTATGGTGTCAGTTGTAACTTTTCCTTTTCATTTCTAATTTTATTAATTCGAATCCTCTCTCTCTTTTACTTGATGAGTCTGGCTAAAGGTTTATCATTTCTGTTTATCTCTCAAAGAACCAGCTTTTAGTTTTATTAATCTTGGTATTGTTTTCTTTGTTTCTATTTCATTTATTTCTCCTCTGATCTTTATTTTTTCTTTCCGTCTAGTAACTTTGCGTTTTGTTTGCTCTTCTTTCTCTAGTTGCTTTAGGTGTAAGGTTTGGTTGCTTATTTGAGATATTTCTTGTTTCTTGAGGTAGGATTGTATTGTTTTAAGCTTCCCTCTTAGAACTGCTTTTGCTGCATCCCATAGGTTTTGGGTCATAGTGTTTTCATTGTCATTTGTTTCTAGGTATTTTCTGAGTTCCTCTTTAATTTCTTCAATGATTTCTTGGTTATTTAGTGGCATACTGTTTAGCCTCCATGTGTTTTTATTTTTTACAGTTTTTTTTTCCTGTAATTGATTTCTAATCTCCTAGGGTTGTGGTCAGAAAAGATACTTTATATGATTTCAATTTTCTTAAATTTACTGAGACTTGATATGTGACCCAAGATGTGATCTGTCCTGGAGAATGTTCCATGAGCACTTGAAAAGTGTATTCTATCGCTTTCAGGTGAAATGTCCTATAAATATCAATTAAGTCTATTTGGTCTATTGTGTCATTTAGAGTTTGTGCTTCCTTATTTACTTTCTGTTTTGTTGATCTGTCCATTGGTGTAAGTGGGGTGTTAAAGTCCCTCACTATTATTTTGTTACTGTAGATTTCTCCTTTTATGGCTGTCAACAATTGTCTTATTAATTGAGGTGTTTGGTGCATAGATATTTATAATTGTTATATCTTCTTCTTGGATTGATACTTTGATCATTTTGTGGTGTCCTTCCTTGTCTCTTTTAATAGTCTTTATTTTAATGTCTAACTTGCCTCATATAAGCATTGCTACTCCAGCTTTCTTTTGATTACCTTTTGCATGGAATATCTTTTTCCATCCCTTCACTTTCAGTCTGTATGTGTTCCTTGCTCTGAAGTGGGTTTCTTGTAGATAGCATATATATGGGTCTTGTTTTTGTATCCTTTCAGCTAGTCTGTGCCTTCTGTTTGGAGCATTTAATCCATTTACATTTAAGGTAATTATAGATATGTATGTTCCTATTACCATTTTCTTAATTGTTTTGGGTTTGTTCCTGTAGGTCTTTTTCTTTTCTTGTATTTCCCACTTAGAGAAGTTGCTTTAGTATTTGTTTTAATGCTGGTTTGGTGGTGTTGTATTCTCTTAGCTTTTGCTTTTCTGTAAAGCTTTTGATTTCTCCATTGATTCTGAATTAGCTCCTCACTGGTAGAGTAATCTTGGTTGTAGGTTTTTCCCTTTCATCACTTGAAATATGTCCTGCCATTCCCTTCTGGCCTGCAAAATTTCTGCTGAAAAATCAGCTGATAACCTTTTTGGGATTCCCTTGTAGGTTATTTGTTGCTTTTTCCTTGCTGCTTTTCATATTTTTTCTTTGTGTTTAATTTTTGTTAGTTTGATTAGTATGTGTCTCAGAGTCTTTCTCCTTGGGTTTATCCTGTATGGAACTCTCTGTGTTTACTGGACTTGATTGACTATTTCTTTTCCCATGTTAGGGAAGTTTGTGAGTATATTCTCTGTGAATATTTTCTCAGGCCTTTACCTTTCTCTTCATCTTCTGGGACCTGTATAATTCGAATGTTGGTGCGTTTGATGTTGTCCCAGAGGTCTCTGAGACAGTCCTCAATTCTTTTCATTCTTCTTTCTTTATTCTGCTCCTTGGCAGTTATTTCCACCATTCTGTCTTTCAGCTCACTTATTCATTCTTCTGCTTCAGTTATTCTCTTATTGATTCCCTCTAGTGTATTTTTAATTTCAGTTATTGTGTTGTTCATCACTGATTTTTGTTTTTTAATTCTCTTTGGTCCTTGTTAAACGTTTCTTGTATTTTCTCTATACTATTTCGTAGATCTTGGATCATCTTTATTATCATTCCTCTGAATTCTTTTTCAGATAGCTTGCCTATTTCCTCTTCATTTATTTGGTCTTGTAGGATTTTACCTTGCTCCTTTGCCTGCTGCATATTTCTCTGTCATTTCATTTTGTCTAACCTACTGTGTTTATGGTCTTCTTTCGACAGGCTGCAGAGTCGTAGGTCCTCTTGTTTCTGTTGCCTTCCTACTTCTGAGTGAAGTTGGTCCAGGGTCTTGTGCAGGCTTCCTGGTGGGAGGGTCTCTTGCCTGCACTCTGTTAGGTGGAGTTGAGTCTTTTCCCTCTGATGGGCAGGTCTGCATCAGGTGGTGTGTTTTGGGGTGTCTGTGAGCTTAGTATGGCTTTAGGCAGCCCATCTACTGATGGATGGGGCTGTGTTCCTGTCTTGCTGGTTGTTTGGTGTGAGGTGTTTAGCACTGGAGGCTACAGGTTGTTGTGTGAGACTGGGTCTTACTGTTAATATGGATACCTTCAGGAATGTGCATGCTAATTAATATTCCCTGGGCTCAGGAATTCTCTAGTGTTCCAGCATCCTGGATTCTATATTCCCACCCTTGTGGCCCAGGCCCAACTGCTGGTCAGGGAGCCAAGAGCCCGCAAGCTGCACAGTGCAGCCCAATAAAAAAATAGAGAAAAGATAAAAAAGAAAAACAAAACAAAACAAACAGAAAATACATCAACAAAAACAAAAACCAAAAAACAAACAAACAAACAAAAGACAAACAAAGCTCAGGGCAAATAGCAAGAACAGCAGCAAACAAACAGCAGCAACAGCAACACAACACACACACACATGTACACACACACACACACACACAGAAAAGAAAAAAAAGGGGGACTAGGCAACCAAACAAGACAATTATGAGAACAGTCGATAAGGATTATACTAATGTAAACAAAGAATGAAAAATGAAACAGATACAGGGGCAAGCAAACAACATCAACAACATAGAAAGTGAATAAAACATAGAATATAAACCTCTAAGTAGGTCTCTGGACCTTCTGTGGACAGAGGGGCCAGCTCAGACTGATCTGGCCCGATTCCCATGTGTGTTTGCCCACAAAGTCCAGTGCTGTGAAGGTTAGACTGGTCTCATATGTTGATACACTCGTTGTCTGTTCAGGTATTCCACAAACGCAGGATTTACCCAGACAATCTTGGGGATTTAATTCACAGCTTGTGCTCCTGCATAGAAAGATTTGTGTCTCTCTTCCTTAGTTGCACCACCCTTTGGGTTCAGTTTTGGTTTTAACCTCACCTCTGCGTGTGTGCATCCCTCAGGCATCTGACCATTGCCCAGGTGAGTGGGAGCAAAAGCAGTGACTGCTTGGAGCACACTTGGGTACTTCCAGTACCTGCAGTGGCAGGAGCTGATATATGGGAATGTTGTTGGCCCCACCCCTGTGCACCTCTCAACAATGGTGCCTTGCTTTCCAGGCAGACCCCATTTCCTCTAGGGGCATTCCCAGCCACGTATCCTCTCACTCCTGTCCCTTCTATTGTATCCATGCAATCACCTGCTTTTTTCTCCCCAGGTCTGTTCTTCCAACCCCACGCTTTAGCCCTCCAACCCTGCCAGCTTCAGTGGATTCTTATCCCAGACAGGGACACCCAGGGCTGATTCCCAAGGAAGGTTTGGGATGGGCAGCTCTCAGGCCCCCAGAGCCTATGCAGGCAGAGGCAACCCCAGCCCAAGGGGCAGTTGGGCCTGCTCAGGTGGGGTCCCCACCCAATGCCTGCTAGAGGCAGAAGTGGGTGGGTGAGGAAGGGGTTTATAATGGTGGCTCCAACCCTTGCATGGTAGCTCGACTATGACACCTTGCTATGTTGTCTCAGGCTTTTTCCACAGACTTTCCTGGTTGTGGCATCCCTTGCTCCTGTCCCTTCAGGCTGTCTTTTCACAGCCAAGAGCTGTCCTCTCTCTGGGTCTGCACTCTAAACCCCTCTTTCCAGCAGCCATCTCCCCTTCACAACAGGTGACTCACGATTCAGGCTGGAATGCACAGAGCTGCAGTGTTGATCATGTGTGCGGTTCTTACTTTGTCTTGCCTTCCACAGACTGTCTGCTGTGTTCTCCTTTGATCCTCCAAAGTTCCTTTTCTGTCCCAGCTGATTTCCCCTCAGTAAGGGAGTCTTTCTTAATGTGGGGACCTCTCCTCACCTTTAGCTTCCCACCAGTGTTGCTGGTCTCTTTTTTGATTCCTCTTTTCTTTTTTTCTTCTTTCATCTTTCTTTCATTCTTTTAGGTGTCTAAAGTCTACCGCTACTGTTCAGCAGGAGCTCTATGGGAATTATTCCATTTGTAAATGTGTTTTTGATGAACTTGTGAAGAGCAACAAATTCCATGTCCTCCTATTCCACCATCTTGGCTCCTCGAAGGCATTAAGTCTTAAAAGTCTTATTTTCCAGTTGGGCTGTAGAGGAGTGACTTTTCCATGCTAGAAACCCATATTTCCCATGTATTTTTTTCAATTACTTATGATAAAAATTTTCTTTTCATTTTCTAAATAATAAATTTATTTCACATAAAATTTTTCTTATAAATAGGTCAGTGGTTTTATGCAGATGGTGATATGGATATCCAAGTATCTAGACTTTATATATCAAACACACCACATTCCTTTAACTAAGTTGAAGAATTCTTAGAGGTCTTTCATTTAACTGGTGTGAAAAAAAATGTAATGGGAATTCAAATGGTAATCTAAAGAGATAAAGTATTGTAATATTCAAAAACAATGGCCAAATGCTCAACTTTTGAGAATTAAATATGGAAAAAAGATCATGTTTGAGGGAAAGTAGATTGCATCAACACTTGTCCAGGTCAGTTTACCCATCTCTTTCTTCTTATTTGCTCTGGGTTCATAGTAAGCTTCCATTGCTTTGTAATTATATCTTCAGGGCAGAAAAAAGCCCCTCTCTTGACTAGATTTAGTTCATCCTAGGAAAATGCTATGTATTTAGTTCTTCATGCTGTGCTGCTCTCTGAGATGAAGAACAGTTATGACTATTAATTACATTCATAGCAGAATTTCTTAAGTTTTTCAAAATAGCAGTTTTAAAATGTGGAAAAGGTTAATGTGAAAAAAAGAGTTGTGCTCTGACAGTAAATGCAATTTCCTAGGAGCTGTCTCAATTAGATAGTAAACTATTTTTATATCACAAATGAAATAACAAATGCCTATGTGCTAAAAGAGACATAATGTATTCCTAAATGTCCAACCTGCTACCCAAGCATACCGGGGGGGAATCTAACTATGAAGCTCAGGATTCTGTCTACTTTATATTAGCTTACCTGTAACTTATCCAACTAAGTTCTTATTGTTCTAGCAATTATAGTCATTTGTTTCTCATAATTATCCTGGAATAATAATGTCTAATTTGTTCAATACAGACCATTCACTGAAAGAAAGTGGTACTCAAAGCATTTATGGCATTTTTGAGTGATCCCCTTCACTATGTGTTCTTCTAACTTTGTCATTAATTTTGTATTCTAATATATTAGGTAGATTATATTTCCACAGAGCTGGATATAAACAAAAAGCAAAATCATTTCTTGTGAAACCTAAGTTTAGTGGCCAGGTCATTCATTAAGAAATCAGGTAGAATGAGATGGAGATTCTGATCATTAGGATTTTAATAACAATTAAACCACCATGGATAGTATGAGAAATATAGGTAAATTTCAGGTGGGCCACAGAGTGCCAAGCTCATATTCCTAAATGAGAGAATCTAGTTAACACTATAATTTAATTAATACATTAAGTTGAGTCATAGTTAGAGGGTTTTGTAAGATTTTCTCCTTGAAATCTTGTAAGAATGCTGCCAGATCCATATCTTTGACTTCTTAGTGTAGAAGAGCATTAGGGTCTACAGCTGGTCAGATGTCATGCTTTTCCCAAATATGCATTTCTAATGGCCTTCAAACTGAGTTAGGTCCCACACGAGGAGCTCTCATCTCAAGTACTTGTGAGCAAGGGTTTCAGCTGTACGGACCACAGCTTGAAAGTAGACATTAAGACTGGCCCAAACTGAGGTTTTGCTGGGTCCAGACTCCAGAGTAGCAGGGAAGCAAGTTGAGCTATCAGTTAGCAAATCCATACCATCCAAATAGTGACAGTGCCCACTGCTTCCTAAGATGTCCAGAGATCCCAGTGGGCAGCCTGTATCTGTGTTAGGGATGTGGCACCTGATGAAGCCACACCTCAAAACTTTCATTCTGACAGTTCAGCATGGCATTTTCCCAGAATAATCTGAGGTTCACTAAGGGAGCCACTGATGTCCTTTTGGAGTCCCATAAAGGGCTAATTTACTCTTTTTCTCTTGGTCAAGTTTCAGAGCAGGAAGCACTCAGCATAAACTGAAGTGTGGAAAGGAATAAAGACTAACTAATTCTTCATGATTAAAACTTCACTCACTGAATTTTGCTTATTTTCAAAATAGTCAAATTGTCAAGTTTTAGAGACAAATTGCAACTTGACTTCATCCTCAAATTTTAGTACATCCTAGTTTTGATATATTAATTAGGTTACCACACACCTATTCTTTGCTACCTAAAAACTGCTTTACGTATTTAACAACACCCTAAACATAGTAACAATATCTTACATTTGTAAAATGTCTAACTCTATTCAAAGCATCTTTACATACATTGTTTTCAATGACCCTTACCCCTCACCTTTCAAAAGTAAAAAAATTGATAGGTCAGGCATTAATATTTCCATTTTACAGAGGAGGATATAGATATATAGAGAAGTTACATGACATATGATAGGGCTGTAAATGGCAAAGCCAGCCCCACATTTTACTTTTTTCTCTAACTCAAACATTGTTCCTTTTAACATTTTCATCTTTAATAAATTCTTAAATATATGTGTGCAGAGGTAAATATATTTGTAGCAGTAGTATCTTTTTTCTGATAAAAGATAGTCAAGGATTAATTTTTTTTCAATTCTGTGTCTTAAAGTTGTAAACTTCTTGAGACATTTATCTGGAAATTCTGAATACATGGTTCATTTCTTTATTTTCTATTGAAATTTTCTAACTTACTTTGCTGTAAGATTGCAATACTTCTACTGATAAAATGTCCTTGTTGATTCATGGATTGCTAAGATCTTAAAAGTTCTTATCACAAGAAAAAATATGTAACTATGTGTGGTGATGGATATTACATAGATTTATTGTGGTGATTATTTGCAATACATACATGTATCAATTCATTATGTTGTATGCCTGAAACTAATATAATGTTATATAAGTCAATGAAATCTCATTTTTTAAAAAGTGAAGCCATTTGAGAGAATGTTTTTTTTGGTTATTGTTGTTGTTTTTATGTTGGCTTACATCAATTGCTGCTAGGAGGACTATCAATCTTTGTTCAGAAAATTAAGTTGGTTATTTAATACCTAATGATTATCACTGAGTTCTTATTTATTACATTTCAAAACCGAGCTTCTTTTCTTAGTTGCTCTGGTTGACCTATCAAAGGCTTAATTTCATCCTCTTTAATATTCTAAGATATATTATTTTAATTTATTCAAGCTGTTCCTGTATTTGACCTACTACTAGCTTTGTATCTGCATTCCCCTTTTTAATTTTTGATACTATACATTCCTAACTGTAAACTCCTAATCTCCCATAGGTTTCAGGTATCATTATCCATTTGCTTGACTTATTACTTATTGATAAAGGCAGGATTTTTAATAACTTGGTATGAGCTAGAAAGAACATACCTTCTAAGCCAGAATAATGGTTTCTTGTTCCATAAAAGTATGAACTAAGATGTTTAGAAATAAAGCTTAGGCATTAAATATTTCTGTTCTCCACTGGGGAAAAATAAGAAATGAAGTTTAGTTTTGTTTTAGGCCAGGATTTTTCACCAGTTTAAATAGAAATGCAATCTCTTCCCACTGGAAAGAGAGACCAGAAATCTATTAAAAAGAAATAAAAATATACCACTTTAATTTTATTATGTTAATATCAGGATGAGTATTAAAAATGTTATATATACTTATTCAAATATAGGAATAAAACTTTATAAAAGTAAAATATTATTTGTAGTGTTTTTGGATTGGCATGACTTGTGATAGCTTTCACCTCTCATCTCTCCAATAGATGAGTTATTTTTCTCAGGTATAATTTTATAATATCTATCATAGCAGTAATTTTTAAAAACTTTTTCTTAAAGTTTTAATTCTCTCAAAATTGCATTTATAACTGCCTACATTCTAAGTAACATTTTTAATTTTAGAATTAGAATACTCTTAGCATGCTATGAATTATTTTATACATAAAAAAGAAATAATTTCAAAACAGTATTTTGTATACTCTTTTGAGATAAGGTTTTATATGATCTGTAATTGCTTATCCTTTAATTATTTGTTTATGAACTATGAATTTGTTTGTATTCTCCCCATCCAATGGCCTGCTAATTTAGGAGTGGTGGTTTCAACTCAATTACTGCCTCTTTATTTTTCAGCAAATATTAATCAAAGCAGAGAAAATTAAGAAATTATATAATGGTAAAGAAATCACACAATGGAAGTTATGTTGGGTTATCCAAGCTATTTTTCTTCTTCCTTTAGCTTAGAAGACTAGAGAAAGAGGGTTGACAGTTCTTCATAGAACTGAATTGTCCTCTGCTGGTTAGTTTTCTATGATTCAGTTTTTATTCTTTTCTTTTGAAAAAAAAAAGTCATTCTTGAGCATTATGAGCCATGTAAACTGACAGTTATTATCTACTTGTATTTATTAATTTTTAATATGTAAAAGATTTGTTGTGGTTTATTATTATATAATTGTGTTTGTCGTCTATATATCACCAAATACATTTATATTCACAGACAACTTGGAGAAAGATGGTGAGAACTCACATTTTATGATCTTTTTTTCTTCTACAATATGTGCTGGTAATAGATTGTTTCTCTTTTCAAATTGATGAAAGCTTTAATTATCATTAAACTTGTTAAGTCCATGGTCCCTGAGGAAGATAGACCACTGTTAGGTATAAACAGCATCATCTCCTATGTTCTGTAAACCAAATAAAAATTCTACTTTTGTCATAAAATACTGAAGTAAACAGACTCGGGTGATTTATATCACCTTTAGAAACCTAGGAGTTAACTATTTCAATTTCATTTCTTATCAATTATTGATAAAGGAATCAATGTAACTGCAGCAATGTTTTATTCTTTAGATCCTTTTTCTCTTATTGTCTCATTATTGAGCAGAGATCATAAGAGACTATTTTTCTAAATTCACACAAGAAGATAGGGATGCATTTGCAACACTATAGGGTTGTAGTGCTTAGGAGAGCGTTATACAGAGAAGAGACACAATAAATGGTGATTTTGATAATAATTTAAGTAGAAAGAGTCAATCATCATTGTTGTTATTAACCAGGGGATCTTATATGTCTCTACTCATTTTTTTTAATTGAAGTATAGTTGATTTACAATGTTCTGTAAATATCAGGTGTACAGCACAGTGATTCATATATATATATTCCTAGTGCTATACAGTAATTCCTTGCTAGTTACCTATTTTATATAGTGTGTAGTATGTATATGTTAATCTCAAACTCTTAATTTATCCTTCCCCCCTTTGCCCCTTTGGTAATGATAAATTTGTCTTCTATGTCTGTGTGTCTATTTCTGTTTTGTAAATAAGTTCATCTGCATCTTTTTTTTTTTGAGATTCCACATATAAGTGATATATGATATTTGTCTTTGGCTTATTTCGTTTAGTAATGATAAACTGTAGGTCCATCCATGTTGTTGCAAATGGTATTATTTCATTCATTTTTATGGCTAAGAAGTATTCCATTGTATATTTATTCATTCATCTCTCGATGGACATATAGGTTGCTTCCATGTCTTGGCTATTGTAAATAGTGCTGCAATGAATATTGGGGTGCATGTACCCTCTCAAATTATAGTTTTCTCTGATTATATGCCCAGGAATGGGATTGTAAGATCATATGGTAACTCTATTTTTAGTTTTTCAAGGAACTTCCACACAGTTCTCCATAGTGGCTGTACCAATTTACATCCCCACCAGCAGTGTAAGAGGGTACCTTTTTCTCCACACTCTTTCCAGCATTTATTATTTGTAGACTTTTGCATAATGGTCATTATGACCAGTGTGAGGTGATATATCATTGTAGTTTTGATTTGAAGCTCTCTAATAATTAACAGTGTTGAGTATTTTTTCATATGTCTGTTGGACATCTGTGTCTTCCTTGGTGAAATGTCTATTTAGGTCTTCTGCTCATTTTTTAATTTGGTTGTTTGTTTTTTATTGATATTGAGCTGTATGGGCTGTTTGTATATTTAGGAAATGAATCTCTTGTCAGTCATATTGTTTGCAAATATATTCTCTCATTCTGAAGGTTGTCTTCTCATTTTGTTTATGGTTTCCTTTGCTGTACAAAAGCTTTTAAGTTTAATTAGGTCCCATTTGTTTATTTTTGTCTTTATTCCCATTACTCTAGGAGACTGATCCAAAAACATATTGCTGTGATTTATGCCAAAGAGTGTTTTGCCTAAGTTTTCTTCTAGGAGTTTTATATTATTTTTTCTTACATTTAGGCCTTTAATCCATTTTGAGTTTATTTTTGTGTATGGTGTTAGAGAATGATCTAATTTTATTCTTTTACATGTAGCAGTCCAGTTTTCCCAGAACCACTTATTGCAGAGACTGTCTTTTCTCCATCATATATTCTTGCTACCTTTGTTGTGGATTAATTGACCATAGGTGCATGGGTTTATTTCTGGACTTTGTATCCTGTTCCATGGATCTATATTTCTGTTTTCACGTCTGCACCATACTGTTTTGATGACCGTAGCTTTGTAGTATAGTCTGAAATCAGGGAGTCTGATTCCTCCAGCTCCATTTTTCTTTCTGAAGATTGTTATGGCTATTTGGGTTTTTTTTGTGTTTCTATACAAATTCAAAAATTTTTTGTTCTAGTTCTGTGAAAAATGCCATTCGTAATTTGTTAGGAGTTACATTGAATCTGTAGATTGCCTTGGGTAGTATAGTCATTTCAACAACATTGATTCTTCCAATCCAAGAACAGTGTATACCTGGACATCCATTTGTGTCATCTTTAATTTCTTTCATCAGTGTCTTTTAGTTTTCAGAGCACAGGTATTTTGCCTCCTCAGGTAGCTTTATTCCTAGGTATTTTATTCTTTTGATGTGATGGTAAATGTGATTGCTTCATTAATTTCTCACGCTTATCTTTTGTTATTAGTGTATAGAAATGCAAGAGATTTCTGTGTATTAATTTTGTATCCTACAACTTTACCAAATTCATTGATAAGCTCTAGTAGTTTTCTGCCACCATCTTTAGGATTTTCTTTGTGTAATATCATGTCACCTGCAGACAGTGACAGTTTTACTTCTCCTTTTCCAATTTGGATTCTTTTATTTCTTTTTCTTCTCTGATTGCTGTGGCTAGGACTTCCAAAACTATGTAGAATAAAAGTGGCAAGAGTGAGCAGCCTTGTCTTTTTCCTGACCTTAAATGAAATGTTTTCAGCTTTTCACCATTGAGTGTAATGTTAGCTGTCGGTTTGTCATATGCGACCTTTAATATGTTGAGGTATGTTCCCTCTATGCCCACATTCTGGAGAGTTCTTATCATAAATGGATCTTGAATTTTATCTAAGCTTTTTCTGCATCTGTTGAGAGGATCATATGGTTTTTATTCTTCCATTTGTTAATGTGGTGTATCACACTGATTGATTTGCACATATTGAAAACTCCTTGTATCCCTGGGATAAATCCCACTCAGTCATGCTGCATGAACATTTTAAAGTATTGTTGGAGTTGGTTTGCTAGTTTTTGTTGAGGATTTTTTTGTCTGTGTTCATAACTGATATTAGTGTGTGATTTTCTCCTTTGTGGTATCACTGTCTGATTTTGGTATCAGGGTGATTGTGGCCTCATCTAATGAGTTTGGAAGTGTTCCTTCCTCTGCAAGATTTTGGAATAGTTTCAGAAAGATAGGTGTTACCTCCTCTCTAAATATTTGATAGAATTCACCTGTGAAGCCATCAGGTCCTGGACTTTTGTTTGTTGGAAGTTTTAAAATCACAGATTCAATTTCAATACTTGCGATTGGGGGTCGGAGTCAAGATGGCAGAGTGGGAGAATGTGGAGTTTGCATCTCCCCACAGCTAGGGCACCTACCAGAAGCTGGTGGGGGACCTCTACTCCCAGGGAGATGGGAGGAACCCCCAAGCAAGTGGGTAGGACATGGGGTGGAGGTAAGGGGGAGGAGAAGTGGAGGTCATATGGGACTGGCTTCCCTGAGGGGTGGCTGGGGGAGAGGAGGGGTTCTTATACCTGAGGGACCCTCGGGGGTTTGGAGAATCAGGGGAATGCAGCTAGCATTTCCCCTGCCCAATCAGGCCCCAGGAAGCCTGCCAGGGTCCCAAGATGTGTCCTCTGCCCTCCTGGGCCCCCTCTGGTCGCATTGGCCCTAGGGACATAGAAGGAAGTGGGAGGAAGAAGAGGAGAGGCGGATGGGGAGAGACCTTCCAGGATTGGAGGATCAGGAGAGATGTGGCTAGTTTCCCTCACCCACTCAGGCCCTAGGAAGCCTACTGGGCTTCTGGGTCTGGTCCTTCACCTTCTGGAGCCCTCTCCAGCTGCGTGGGTCCTAGGGGCATAGGAGGGAGGGAGGAGGTGGAAGAGGAGGAGAAGTAGATGGGGGCAACCTTCCAGGACCAGAGTATTAGGGGAAGCACGGCTGGTGTTTCCCCCACCCACTCAGGCCCTGGGAAGCCTGCTGGGTTACCAGACCAGGTCCTCTGCTCTCCAGGGCTCCCTCCAGCCTCATGGATCCTAGGGATATGGGAGGGAGGAAAGGGGGAAAGAAGAGGAAAGGCAGATGGGGAGGGGCCTTCCAGGATCAGAGCATCAGGGGAGATGTGGCTAGTTTTTCCCTCCCATCCAGGCCCTGGGAAGCCTGCTGGTCTTCTGGGTCTAGTTCCCTGCCTTCCAGGGCCCCCTTTCAGCCATGTGAGTCCTAGGGGCATAGGATGGAGGGAGGGGAGAAGAAGAGGACAGGCAAGCAGGGAGGGGCCCTCCAGGGTTGGAGGATTGGGGTGAATGTACCTAGCATTCACCCCATGCATTCAGGCCCAGGGAACCTGCTGGGGTTCCCAGCATGGCCCTCCACTCTCTGAGGCTGGAGGCACTCCAGGGTCTCTCTGGCGATTCTGTGTCTAAGCCCTACCCCACATACCACCCACCCTGAGCCTTTTCCAGCCACATGGGTCCTAAGCATAGGCCCTGCCACCTATTTAAACCCAGCCCCCCAGAGCCTTTTCCACACATGTGGGTCCTAAAAGCCTAGATCCCACCCCCTCCTAAATCCAGTCCCTGTCTAAGCCCTGCTCCCCCACAGCCAAGGCCTTATCTGGCTTTTTCTTTTTTTTCTGTCTTTTTGGCTAGTGTTTCTGTTTTACTTCCCAGTTGTTGTTTCATCTATATTTTTATTTTTTCTAACATATCTGTTAGTTTTCTAACCTTATTTTATTTTTTACTCTTTATTGTTCTGTTCCTTTTTTTCTTTCTTTTTTCTTTTGCCACTCTGTGCAGCTTCCGGGATCTTGGTTCATGGGCTGGGGGTCGGGCCAGGGCTCCTGTGATGGGAGCTCCAAGTCCAAACCACTGAACTAATAGAGAACTTCAGATCACAGAGAATATTCATCAGAGTAAGGTCTCCCTGAGGTCCTCATCTCGGCACCAAGACCCAGCTCTACCCAACAGCTTACAAACTCCAGGGGTGGAAGCCTCAGGCCAAACAATGATAAGAGAAGAAGACAATCTCACCCATCAAAAAAAAAAAAATGAGATGACAAAAAATATGTTAAAGATGAAGGAGCAAGGTAAAAAAATACAAGACCAAATAAATGAAGAGGAAATAGGCAATCTACCGGAAAAAGAATTCAGACTAATTATAGTAAAGATGATCCAGAATCTCTGAAATAGAATGGAGGCATTCATTGAGAAAATAAAAGAAATGTTTAACAAAGACCTAGAAGAACTAAAGAACAAACAGAGATGAACAACACAATAACTGAAATGATAAATGCACTTGAAGGAAGCAATAGCAGAATAACTGAAGCAGAAGAATGAATAAGTGAGCTGGCAGACAGAATGTTTGAAATAACTACCGAGAAGCAGACTAAAGAAAACAGAATGAAAAAAACTGAGGACAGTCAGAGACCTCTGGGACAGCATCAAACACAAAAACATTCAAATTATAGGGGTCCCAGAAGAAGAAGAGAAAAAGAAAGGGTCTGATAAAATATTCAAAGAGATTATAGTCAAAAACGTCCCTAACATGGGAAAGGAAATAGTCACCCAAGGCCAGAAAGCACAGAGAGTCCCATACCAGATAAACCCTAGGAGAAACACACCAAAACACATATTAATCAAACGAACAAAAATTAAATTCAAAGAAAAAATATTAAAAGCAGGAAGGGAAAAACAAAACATAACATACAAGGGAATCCCAATAAGGTTGTCAGCTGATTTTTCATCAGAAACTTTTGCAGGTCAGAAGGATACACTTAAAGTGATGAAAGAGAAAAACCTACAACCAAGATTACTCTACCTGGCAAGGATATCAAACAAATTCGATGGAGAAAGTAAAAGCTTTACAGACAAGCAAAAGCTAAGATAAGTCAGCACCACCAAACAAGCTTTACAACAAATGCTAAAGGAACTTTTCTAGGCAGGAAACACAAGAGAAGGAAAAGAACCACAAAAACAAATCTAAAATAATTAATAAAATGGTAATAGAAACATACATATTGATAACTACTATAAATGTAAATGGAATAAATACTCCAACCAAGTCATAGACTTGCTGAATGGATACAAAAATAAGACCCGCATATATGCTGTCTACTAGAGACCCACTTCAGACCGAGGGACACATACAGACTAAAAGTGAGGGGATGGAAAAAGACATTCCATACAAATGAAAATCAAAAGAAAGCTGGAGTAGCAATATTCATATCAGATAAAATAGACTTTAAAATAAAGACCGTTACAAGAGATAGGGAAGGGCACTACATAATGATCAAAGGATCAATCCAAGAATATATAACAATTATAAATATTTAGGCAGCCAACATAGGAGCACCTTAATACATAAGGCAAATGTTAACAAGCATAAAATGGGAATTCAACAGTAACACAATAATTGAAGGGGACTTTAACACACCACTTATACCAATGGACATATCATCCAAACAGAAAATAGATAAGGAAACACAAGCTTTAAATGACACAACAGACCAGATAGATTTAATTGATATTTATAGGACATTCCATCTGAAAGTGCCAGAATACACTTTCTTCTCAAGTGCTCATGGAAAATTCTCCAGGATAGATCACATCTTGGGTCACAAATCAAGCCTCAGTAAATTTAAGAAAATTGAAACTGTATCAAGCATCTTGTCCAACACCAACGCTATGAGATTAGAAATCAATTACAGGAAAAAAATGTAAAAAATAAAAACACATGAAAGCTAAACAATATGCCACTAAATAACCAAGGGATCACTGAGGAAATTAAAGAGGAAATTAAAAAATACCTAGAAACTAATGACAACAAAAACATGACAACCCAAAACCTAGGGGATACAGCAAGAGCAGTTCTAAGAGGAAAGTTTATAGCAATTCAATCTCACCTCAAGAAACAAGAAAAATCTCAAATAAACAATTTAACCTTACACCTAAAGCAACTAGAGAAAGAAGAACAAAGGAAACCAAAAGTCAGTAGAAGGAAAGAAATCATAAAGAGCAGAGCAGATATAAATGAATTAGAAATGAAGAAAACAAAGAGCAAAAATCAATGAAACTAAAAGCTGGTTCTTTGAGAAGATAAACAAAATTGATAAACCTTTATCCAGACACATTAAGAAAAAAGGGAAAGGACACAAATCTGTAAAATTAGAAATGAAAAAGGAGAAATCACAATGGACACTGCAGAAATACAAAGGATTATAAGAGACTACCACAAACAACTATATGCCAATAAAATGGGCAACCTGGAAGAAATGGAGAAAATATTGGAAATGTACAACTTTCCAAGACTGAACCAGGAAGAATTAAAATATATAAACAGACCTATCACAAGTAATGAATTTGAGACTGTGATTAAAAATCTTCCAACAAACAAAAGTTCAGGACCAGATGGCTTTACAGGGGAATTCCATCAAACATTTAATGAAGAGATAACACCTGTCCTCAAACTCTTCAAAACAAATCAAAGAGGAAGGAACACTCCCAAATTCATTCTATGAGGCCACCAGCACCCTGATACCAAAACCAGACAAAGATATCACAAAAAAAGAAAATTACAGACCAACATCACTGATGAACATAGATGCAAAAATCCTCAACAAGATACTAGCAAACAGAATCCAACAACACATTAAAAGGATCCTACACAATGATCAAGTGGGATTTATCTCAGGGATGCAAGGATTCTTCAATATACAAAAATCCATCAATGTGATACACCATATTAAAAAATTAAAGAATAAAAACCATATGTTCATCTCAGTAGATGCAGAAAAATTTTTGACAAAATTAAAAACAAATATGATAAAAACTCTACAGAAAATGGGCATAGAGGGAACCCAGCTCAACATAATAAAGTTCATATATGACAAACCCATAGCAAACATAACTCTCAATGGTGAAAAACTGAAAGCATTTCCACTAAGATCAGGAACAAGACAAGGATGTCCACTTCACCACTCTTATTCAACATAGTTTTGGAAGTCCTAGCCATGGCAATCAGAGAAGAAAATGAAATAAAAGAAATCCAAATTGGAACAGAAGAAGTAAAACTGTCACTGTTTAAAGATGACATTATACTTTATATAGAAAATTCTAAAGATGCCACCAGAAAATGACTAGATGTAATCAATGAATTTGGTAAAGTTGCAGGATACAAAATTAATACACAGAAATCTCTTACATTCCTATATACTAACAATGAAAGAGCAGAAGGAGAAATTAAGGAAACAATCCCATTTACTTTTGCAACAAAAAGAATAAAATACCTAGGAATAAACCTACCTAAGGAGGCAAAAGACCTGTACTCAGAAAACTATAAAATGCTGATGAAAGAACTCAAAGATGACATAAACCAATGGAGAAATATACCATGTTCTTGGATTGGAAGCATCAATATTGTGAAAATGACTATACTACCCAAAGCAATCTACCGATTCCATGCAATCCCTATAAAATTATCCCTATGAAACTATTATTTCAATAATATTCTTCACAGAATTAGAACAAAAAATTATAGAATTTGTATGGAAACACAAAATACCCAGAATAGCAAAAGCAGTCTTGAGAAAGAAAAACAGAGCTGGAGGAATCAAGCTCCCCAACTTCAAACAATACTACAAAAGCTACAGTAATCAAGACAATGTTATACTGGCACAAAAATAGAAATGTAGACCAATGGTACAGGATAGAAAGCCCAGAGATGAACCCATGCACATATGGTCACCTAATTTATGACAGAGGAGGCAAGAACATACAATGGAGAAATGACAGCCTCTTCAATAAGTGGTGCTGAGAAAACTGGACAGCTCTATGTAAAAGAACGAAATTAGAAAAACTCCCTAACACCATACTCCAAAATAAAGTCAAATTGGATTAAAGACCTAAATGTAAGACCAGACACTATAAAACTCTTAGAGGAAAATGTAGGAAAAACACTTTTTGACATAAACCACAGCAACATCTTTTTTGACCCACCTCCTAGAGTAATGAAACTAAAACCAAAAATAAACAAATGGGACCTAATTCAACTTGAAAGCTTTTGCACAGCAAAGGAAACCATAAGTAATACAAATAGACAACCCTCAGAATGGTCGAAAATATTTGCAAACAAAGCAACTGACAAGGGATTATTCTCCAAAATATACAAACAGCTAATGGAGCTCAATATCAAAAAAAGAAACAACCCAATCAAAAAATGAGTGGAAGATATAAATAGACATTTCACCAAAGAGGACATACAGATGGCCAAGAGGCAAATGAAAAGATGCTCAACATCACTAATTATCAGAGAAATTCAAATGAAAACTTCAATGAGCTATCACCTCACACCAGTCAGAATGATCATCATCAAAAAATCTACAAACAATAAATGCTGGAGAAGGTGTGGATAAAAGGGAAAACTCTTGCACTTGGGTGGGAATGTAAATTGATACAGCCACTATGAAGAATAGTATGGAGGTTCCCTAAAAAACTAAAAATAAAACTACTATATGACTCAGCAGTCCTGCCACTGGGAATATACCCTGAGAAAACCATAATTCAAAAGGACACACGTACCCCAATGTTCATTGCAGCACTGCTTACAATAGTCAGGACATAGAAACAACCTAAATGTCCAATAACAGATGAATGGATAAAGAAGATGTGATACATTTATGGAATAAATGGAATTTATTACATACAATGGAATAGTACTCAGCTATAAAAAGGAACGAAATTGGGTCATTTGTAGAGATGTGGATGGAACTAGAGTCTATCACACATAGACTCATAGTCTATCATACATAGTGAAGTAAGCCAGAAAGAGAAAAACAAAGATAGTATATTAAAGCATAAATGTAGAATCTAGAAAAATAGTACAGATGAACCTATTTGCAGGGCAGGAGTAGAGATGTAGATGTAGAAAATGGACATGTGGACGCAGGGGGTAAGGGGAGGGTGGAATGAATTGGGAGGTTAGGATTGACATGTATACACTACAGTGCATAAAATAGATAGCTAGTGAGAACATGCTATAAAGCACAGGAAGCTCAGCCTGGTGCTCTGTAATGACCTAGATGTGTGGGATGGGGGGCTGGGAGGGAGGTACAAGAAGGAGGGGATATAGGTATATAGGTATACATAAAGCTGATTCATTTCATTGTACAGCAGAAACTAACACAACATTGTAAAGCAATTATACTCCAATAAAGAAATATTTGTGATTGGTCTGTTCATATTTTCTATTTCTTCCTGGTTCAGTCCTGGGAGATTGTACCTTTCTAAGAATTTGTCCATTTCTTCTAGGTTATCTATTTTATTGGCGTATAGTTGTTTGTAGTAGTCTCATGATCCTTTGTATTTCTATGGTGTTGGTTTTAACTTCTTTTTCATTTCTAATCTCATTGATTTGGGCCTTCTCCCTTTTTTCTTGATGAGTCTGACTAAAGGTTTATCAATATTCTTTATCTTTTCAATGAACCAGCTTTTAGTTTTATTGATTTTCTATAGTTTTCTTAGTCTCTATTTTATTTATTTATTCCTTGATCTTTATTATTTCTTTCCTTCTACTAACTTGGAGTTTTGTTTGTATACTTTCTCTAGTTGCTTTAGGTGTATGATTAGAAGGTTTATTTGAGATTTTTCTTGTTCTTGTTTCTCTAATTGCTTTAGGTGTAAGGTTAGTTTGTTTATTTGAGATTTTTCTTGTTGCTTGAGGTAGGCTTGTATTGCTATAAACTTCCTTCTTAGAACTGCTTTTGCTGCATCCCAAGGTTTTGGATCATCATGATTTTATTTTCATTTGTCTCTCGGTATATTTTAACTTCCTCTTTGATTTCTTCAGTGATCCCTTGGTTGTTTAGTAGCATGATGTTTAGCCTCCACGTGTTTGTGTTTTTTGCAGTTTTTTTTCTTGTAGTTGATTTCTAATTGTGGTCTGTAAAGATTCTTGGTATGATTTCAATATTCTTAAGTTTAGGGACACTTGCTTTGTGGCACAGCATGTGATCTGTCCTGGAGAATGTTCCACGTGCATTTGAAAAGAAGGTGTATTCTGCGGCTTTCAGATAGAATGCTCTAAAAATATCAATTATGTCCATCTGGTCTAATGTGTCATTAAGGCCTGTGTTTCCTTATTGATTTTCTGCCTGGATGATCTGTCCACTGATGTTAGTGAGGTGTTAAAGTCCCCCACTATTATTGTGTTACTATTTCTCCTTTTATGACTGTTAAAAATTGCCTTATATATTGAAGTGCTCCTATATTGGGTGGATATATATTTACAATTGTTTTATCCTCTTCTTGGACTAATCTCTTGATCATTATGTAGTGTCTTTCTTAGTCTCTCCTAACAGTTTTTATGTTAAAATCTACTTTGTCTGATATAAGTATTGGACTCCAGTTTTCATTTCATTTCCATTGACATGGAAAACCTTTCATCCCCTCACTTTCAGTCTGTATGTGTCTCTAGATCTGAAGTGACTCTCTTATAGACAGTGTATATATGGGACTTCTTTTTGTATCCATTTAGCCAGTCTATGTCTTTTGGTTGGAGCATTTAATCAGTTTACATTTAAGGTAATTATCAATATGTATGTTCTTACTGTCATTTTGTTAATTGTTTTGGATTTGTTTTTGTAGGTCTTTTTTCTTCCTTTCCTCTTTTGTTCTCTTCTCTTGTGATTTGATGTCTATTTTTATTGTTGTGTATGGATTGCTTTTTCTTTTGTGTGCGTGTATCAATTGTAGATTTTTTGTTTCCAGTTACCATAAGGTTTTGGTATAGCAGTCACTATATATACATGATTATTTTATGTTGCTGATCTCTTAATTTCAAATGCATTTTAAATATCCTGCATTTGTACTCTCCTTCTCTCACAGTTGCTGGTTTTGATATCATATTTGTGTGTGGATGATTTCTTACCTTTACTGTATATTTGCCTTTACCAGTGAGATTTCCCATTTTGTAATTTTCTTGTTTCTAGTTGTGGCCTTTTCTTTTTGGCCTAGAGAAGTTCCTTGATCATTTGTTGTAAAGCTGGTTTTGTGGTGCTGAATTCTTTTAGCTTTTGTTTTTCTGTAAAGCTTTTGATTTCTTCATCAAATCTGAATGATAGCCTTACTGAGTAAAGTATTCTTGGTTATCTGTTTTTCCCTTTCATCACTTTAAACATAACATGCCATTCCCGTCTGGCTTGCAGACTTTATGCTGAACAATCAGCTGATAACCTTATGAGGTTTCCTTTGTATGTTATTTTTTTGCTTTTCCCTCATTACTTTTAATATTTTCTCTTTATTTTTAATTTTTGTCATTGTGTCTCAGCCTGTCCCTCCTTGGGTTGATCCTGTGTGAGTCTCTCTGCTTCCTATAATTGTATGTCTGTTTCCTTTCCCATGTTAGTGAAGTTTGCAGCTATTATCACTTCAATATTTTCTCAGGTCCTTTCTCTCTTCTCCTTCTGCAACCACTATAATGTGAATGTTAGTGCATTTGATGTTGTCCCTGAAGTCTCTTCAACTGTCCTCATTTCTTTTCATTCTCTTTTCTTTATTCTGTTCAGTGACAGTAACTACCACCATGCTGTCTTCCAGCTCACTGATCCATTCTTCTGCCTCATTTATTCTGCTATTTATTCTTTCTAATGTATTTTTCATTTCAGTTATTCTGTTCTTCAGCTCTGTTCTTTTGTTCATTTCCTAACTCTTTGTTAAAACTTCTTATAACTTCTCACATTGTGCATCCATTCTTTTCATAAGATCATCTTTATGATTGTTACTCTGAAATCTTTCTTGGGTAGATTGCCTATCTTCACTTCACTTAGTTGTTCTTCTGAGGTTTTTTGTTCTGTTTTGTTTTGTTCTTTTTGGCTGTGTTGGGTCTTCATTGCTGCATGCAGGCTTTTTCTAGTTGTGGTGAGTGGGGGCTACTCTTTGTTGTGGTGCATGGGTTTTTTTTTCATTGTGGTGGCTTCTCTTTTTGTGGAGCATGGGCTCTAGGGCACGTGGGCTTCAGTAGTTGAGGCACATGGGCTCTAGAGTGCAGGATCAGTAGTCGTGGTGCTTGGGCTTAGTTGCTCCATGGCATGTCGGATCTTCCTGGACCAGGGGTTGAACCTGTGTTCCCTGCATTGGCCATGGATTTGTAACCACTGTACCAACAGGGAAGTCCCCTTCTGACGTTTTATCTTGTTCCTTCATCTGGAACATAATCCTCTACCATCGCATTCTGTTTAAATTTCTATTTGTATTTTTATGTATGTGGTGGGTTAGTTACATTTCTTGACCTTGGAGAAGTGGCCCTCTGTAGGGGATGTCCTATATGTCCCCACAGTACACTCTCCTCTCATCTCCGAAGCACCAGGGACCAGCTGGTCCCAGGGTAGATTCTGAACTGTGTTTGCAGACTCAGTTCTGCAGGCTGCAAGATCATTGTTTTCTTGCTTCTGGTGTCTCCCCCTATTAGGTGAGGCTTGTCTAGAGGCTTGTGAAGGCTTCCTGTGGGAGGGGTCATTGCCTGCCCACTGGTGGGTGGAGCTGGATCTTGGCCCTCTGGTGGGCAGGGCTATGTTAAGGGGCATGTCTAGAGGTGACTGTGGGCTCAGGAAGTCTTTAGGTAATCTCCCCGTTGATGGGTGGGGCTGTGTTCCTGGCCTGTTGGTTGTTTGGCCTGAGGCATTCCAGCACTGGAGACTACAGGCTGTATTGTTGGGGCCAGATGTTGGTACTAATGACCCAAGCAGATGTCTGCCTCAAGAAGAGTTCATGCAGTTCAGTACTTCCCAATATCTTGCCACCAGTGTCCACATGCCCAGCATGAGCCACAGCTGGCCCCAACCTCCCTAGGAGACCTTCTAAGACCAGCAGGTAGTTCTGGCCCAGGTTCCTATGAAGTCACTGCTTTTGCCCTGTGTCCCAGTGTGCAAAGGACCCCTGTGTGTGCCCTCCAAGATTGGGGCCTCTATTTTCCCCTGTCCTGTGTATTCCCTGCAATCAAGCCATGTTGGCTTCCAAAGCCAAATTCTCTGGGGGCTCCTCTTCCTTATTCTGGACCCCCAGGAAGGGGAGCATGACTTGGTGTTCAGAACTCACTCCTGCGTGAGAAATTCAATGATATAATTATTCTCCAGTTAGGGGGAAATCCACCTGGGAGGTACGGGATTTGATTATATTGTGAGTGTACCCCCTCTTACAATTTTGTTGCGTATTCTTCTTAATGTCTTGGATGTAGAATTTTTTTTTTTTGGTATGTTCCAGTCCTTTTTATTGATGGTTGTTCAGCAGTTAGATGGGATTTTGGTGTGCTCATGAGAGGAGATGAACTCAAGGTCTTTCTACTTTGCCCTCTTGTCCCAGAAGCCCTATAATGGAAAAAATTAGCAGAGCCTCAGTGACCTTGGACACATAAGGGCCTTATATATGAATGGACAGAGAGAGAAAAAGATCCCCCAAAGAGAGCTAGATTGAAGGATGGGGAGAATGTTTGAAATAATAATGGAAACATTTTCCAAATTTGATGAAAACATTAATTTATATAATCAACAAGCTCAGTAGACTCCAAATATGATAAATGCAAAAAGACACATTATAGTCAAGTTGTGGAAAACCAAAGAAAAATAGACAATGTAGGCAGCACCAAGAGACAAATGACTCATCATTAACAAGGAATATTTAACAAGATTCACAGCTGACTTCTAATTAGAAACCATGGAGGCCAGGATGCCTTGGGTAAAGTACTAAAAGCAAAAGACAATTAATAAAGAATTCTATGTCCAGTAAAACTGTCACTTAAATTAAAGAAGAAATTAAGACATTCCCAGATTTTTCAAAATTGAGATTATTAGTCTTTTGTAGAACTGCTCTACAAGAAATATTAAAAGAAATATTTCAGGCTAAAAAACAATGTCATAAGACAGCAACTCTAATCCATGTGAATACATAAAGAATTTGGGTAATGGTAATTAAAGAGAAACTATAAAAGACTGTATAAATGTATTTTTATATGTAATCCTTCTGTGTATTATTTAAAAGGCAACTATGTAAAATAATATTAAACAATATTAAAATATTGTTGATAGTTTAAAATTAATAAAAATGTGATTTATTTGAAAATAATAACACAAACTAGGTAAGAGTATTATAATGGAGCAAGTTTTTTACATAGTATTCAAATTAAGTTGATATTAATCCAAAGTAGATTGTTTTAATTTAAAAGATTAATTGTAATCTCCAGTTTGTAACCACAAAGAAAATAACTAAAAAATTAGTAAAAAGAATAAGAAGGTAATTAAAATGGCACACTAGAAAACACCTATTTAAAGTCAAAGAAGGCATTAAATGAAGGAATTGAGGAATGAAAAAGCATAAGATGTATAAAAAATAAATGTCAGTTGTAACATAAAACTTAACTTACTTGTAATTTTATTGAATATATTGATAAATACATTAAACACTCCAATCAAACAGCAGAGAATCCCAGCATGATTTTTTAAAAATATGTGATATCCTATTTCACTCCTGATATTAGTGACTTGAGACGTTTCTCTTTTTATTTTTGTTAGTTGTACTGGAAGTTGATAAGTCTTTATTAATTTTTTCATAGAACCAACCTTTTATCTCTTGGGTTCTGTCTATTGTTTTTCTATTTTCAATTTCATTGATTTCTGTTTTTATTTTTATTATTATTTATTTTTGTTTGCTTTGTGTTCAGTTTACTTTATCCTACTTTCCTAGGTGGGAACTTAGAGTACGGATTTGAGACCTTTCCTCATTTCTAATGCAAGTATTTAGCACTCTTAATTTTCCTTCAGTACTGCTTTAGCTACATCCTACACAATTCAATATGTTCAAATATTCAATATGAATATTTTCATTCAGTTCTATGTATTTTTAAAAATTTTGTTTGAGACTTCCCCTTTGACTCATCAATTATTTAGAAGTACATTTGTTTAATTTCATTTGTTGAGAGATTTTACTATTATCTTCCTGTCATTGATTTCTAGTTAGATTCCATTATGGTCAGAAAACACACCATGTAAGATTTCAATTCTTTTAGATTCATTAAGGTTTGTTTTATGATCAAGGATATGATTTACATTGGTAAATGTTCCCTGGCTATATTAAAATATGTGTATTCTGCTATTGTTGGGTAAAGTGTTCTATATACAGTAAGTCCCTGACATACGAACCTTCAAGTAGAGAACTTTCACAGATGTGAACGTGCATTCACATGTCCAATCACATAAGTTAGTTCATGTATCTGGTGTACATTGTCACATGTGTGCATCCTCTACACGTGGCTGTGTTTTTGTGTACTTTACAATACTGTATAGAGTACAGTAGTACAGTACCTTTATTTCAAGCCCAGGATGTCTGGAAGCAAGTGTAAAAGCAGCAGTGATGTACTTGGTACTGCTAAGAAGTGCCAAGCAATAATGATGGAAACAAAAGTGAAAATAATTGAGAGAGTGTAGTGAGGTGAAAAGATGGTAGACATTGCTTGTTCTTATAACATGAATTGTTCAACCATCAGCACGATTCTAAAGAACATGGACAAGATTATGGAATATGTGAAGTCTGCTGTGCCGGTGATGGCAACAATAATATCGAAGAAGCATGGAAAAGTGGTGGAGGAGATGGAGAATTTTCTCAGTGTGTGGATGCAGGATCAGCATCAGCATCAAGTCCTGCTCAGCTTAGTGCTGACTCAAGAGAAAGCTAAAAGTCTTTATGAAGACTTGAAGAAGAAACACCGTGAAGAATCAGAGAGCACATCTTTTAATGCCAGCCATGGCTGATTTCATCAGTTCAAGGTTAGAGCTAAACTTCACAACGTAAAAGTAAGTAGCGAGGCAGTGAGGCAGATATGGTAGCTGTCCGGGAATTTCCTGAAATGCTTCAAGAAATTATTGATGAAGGCGCATATTTACCAAAACAGGTTTTTAATGTGGATGATACAGGACTGTACTGGAAGAGGATGCCAGACTGAAGTTACATCAGTAAGGAGGAAAAGTTGATGCCAGGCTATAAAGCAGCAAAGGATAGGCTAACTCTATTGTTTGGTGGCAATGCTTCCAGTGACATGAAGCTGAAACCTCTCTTAGTTTATCATTCAGAGAACCCAAGAGCCCTTAAAAACATAGCCAAGGGCTCTCTTCCTGTTGTGTGGAAGAAAAACCCCAAATCCTAGTTTACACAGACCATTTTCCTGGACTGGTTTTTCCAACACTTTATCCTGGAGGTAGAGAAATACTGCTTGGAGAAGGATATCCCATTCAACATTCTTTTGTTGCTTGACAATGCTCCAGGCCACCCCCCATTCATGGACGACTTTCATTCCAACATCAAAGTAGAGGATCTGCCACCGAATACTACATCGCTCATCCAACCTATGGACCAGGGAGTTACAGTGACTTTCAAGAAATATTATTTATGCCACACTTTTCATCAGGCAGTAAAGGCAAGTGATGAATCAGGAGCAGCCTTATGACAATTTTGGAAACACTATAACATCTACAAGGCCATAAAAAACATTGACTTTGCTTGGCATGAGGTTACGGCCGTCAGCACGAATGGGGTTTGGAAGAATATGTGCCTGCAGTTTGTTCACAATTTTCCTGGATTTGAGAAAGTGGGTGAGGAGTCCAAAGAGGTCTTCAGCAACTTAGTGACCCTAAGTGAGAAGCTGTAGCTAGATCTGCAAGAGGATGACTACATTGAACTCCTTGTTGTGCAATATGAGAAGCTTACTAATGAAGACCTGATGGAATTAGAGGCCCAGAGAAAGGATGAAGAGAGACAAGAGGAAGAAGAAGTAACTTAAGAACTGAGGAGATTCATGATGCAGGAAATGGCAAGGGGATTTTCTTTAATTGAGGAGACATTGTTAGTTTTTGAGGCACAGGACACAAACATAGAATGGTACACAAAGGTACAGCCATGCAGCCGTTCAGAATGCAATCCAGTGCTACCATGTCATCTATGGTGAGAAAGAAAGAGCTACTACCCAGACATCACTGCATCATTATTTCAAGAAGGTAGATAGAATTGAATCCAGCAAGGAACCAGAAACTGTGCCATCAACGTCAGGCATGAGTGAAATTGCAGGTTGCCCTGATGATCCTTCAGCTCTACCATCTCCCACCTCCTCTCACTCCTCCAGTCAGTAACTCTTCTTGCCTTTTCACTTGATGCCAGCCCCTGTATGCCAGCTATTGTACTGTACTACTGTACTTTTCAAGGTACTGTATTATAAGATTAACAATATTTATTTTTTGTGTTAGTTCATTTTTTATGTATTATTGTATGAAAAGTATTATAAACCTGTTACAGTACAGTACTATATAACCAATTGTGTTAGTTGGGTACCTAGGCTAACTTTGTTGGACTTATGAACAAATTGGACTGATGAATGCACTCTCAGAACAGAACTCATTCGTACATAGGGGATTTACTGTACATCAATTAGATCCTGTTGGTAGGTTCTGAACCACATTTTTATCCTTGTGGATTTTTTGTCTAGTAATTTTATCTGTTATGGAGAAGAGAATGTTGAAGATCTCATTTTTAACTGTTGACCTGTCTATTTCTCTTTTCTGCTTTGTCAGTTTTTGCTTTATGAATTTTGATACTCTGTTGCTTCATGTATACACATTTAGACCATTATGCACCCTGGTGTATTGTTCCTTTTATTATTATTCACAGTCTATTTTTTGTCTCATAGTTTTCTTTTCCCTGAAATCTACTTTACCTTTTTTTTAAGACAGCTGGACTGGATCTGTTATTTATTTATTTATTTATTGTTAGCATCACTTTTATTTTTTATTTTTTAGGTTCTCATTAGTTATCTGTTTTATACATAGTAGTGTATATATGTCAATCCCAATCTCCCAATTCATCCCACCTCCCCTTCCCCCCTTGGTAATCATAAGTTTGTTCTCTACATCTGTGATTCTATTTCTGCTTTGCAAATAAGTTCATCTGTACCATTTTTCTAGATTCCATGTATATGCATTACTATATGATATTATGCGATATTTGTTTTACTCTTTCTGACATACTTCACTCTGTATGACAATCTCTACGTCTATCCAGGTCTCTGCAAATAACGTTATTTTGTTCCTTTCATGGCTGAGTAATATTCCATTGTATATATGTACCACATCTTCTTTATCCATTCCTCTGTTGATGGACATTTAGGTTGCTTCCATGTCCTGGTTATTGTAAATAGTGCTGCAATGAACATCAGGGTGCATGCACCCTTTCAAATTCTGGTTTTCTCCAGACATATGCCTAGGATTGGGGTTGTTGGGTCATATGGTAGCTCTATTTTTAGTTTTTTAAGGAATCTCCATATTGTTCTCTATAGTGGCTGTACCAATTTACATTCCCACCAACAGTGTAGGAGGGTCCCCTTTTCTCCACACCCTTTCCAGCATTTATTGTTTGTAGATTTGTTGATGATGGCCATTCTGACTGGTGTGAGGTGATAGCTCAATTTAGTTTTGATTCGCATTTCTCTAATGATTAGTGATGTTGAGTATTTTTTAATGTGTTTGTGGGCCATCTGTACGTCTTCTTTGGAGAAATGTCTGTTTAGGTCTTCCACTTATGTTTTGATTGGGCAGTTTGTTTTTTTGATATTTAGCTGCATGAGCTGTTTGTGTATTTTGGAAATTAGTCCCCTCTCAGTTGCTTCGTTTGCAAATATTTTTGACCATTCTGAGGGTTGTCTCTTTGTTTTGTTTATCATTTCCTTTGCTGTTCAAAAGCTTTTAAGTTTCATTAGGTCACATTTGTTTTCTACTTTCACTACTCTAGGCAGTGGATTGAAAAAGATCTTGCTGTGATTTATGTCAAAGAGTGTTCTGCCTATATTTTCCTCTAAGAATTTTATGGTACATTTAGGTCTATAATCCATTTTGAGTTTATTTTTGTGTATGGTGCTAGGGAATGTTCTAATTTCATTCTTTTACATGGAGCTGTCCAGTTTTTCCAGCACAACTTTTAATGTAATCACACCTCCTTTTTCAAATAAATGTTTGTGTGATATATCTTTTCTCATTCTTTTACTTTCAACCTATCTCTATTATTGAATTTGAAGCTAGTTTCTTATAAACAGCATATTGTTGGATTGTGCTTTTTTCTTATCCACTCTGCTGACCTCTGTCCTTTGGTTAATGCATTTAGACCATTTACATTTATAGTAATTATTAATATTTAATGCTTATATATGCTATCTTATTGTTTTTTACTTGTTTCTATTTCATTGACTTCTACCTCTATTTGTTCTTTGCTCTGGTTCTCACTACTGTTTCTTTTTTCTTGCCTTCCTAAATATTAATTGATTTTTTTGATGGTTGGGGGTCGGAGAGAAGATGGCGGAAGAGTAAGACACGGAGATCACCTTCCTTCCCACAGATACAGTAGAAATACATCTACACGTGGAACTGCTCCTACAGAACACCCACTGAACGCTGTCAGAAAACGTCCGACCTCCAAAAAGGCAAGAAACTACCCCCGTACTTGGGTAGGGCAAAAGAAAAAAGAAATAACAGAGACAAAAGAATAGGGACTGCACCTGCACCAGTGGGAGGGAGCTGTGAAGGAGGAAAGATTTCCACGCACTAGGAAGCCCCTTCGCGGGCAGACACTGCGGGTGGCAGAGGGGGGAGGACTCGGAGCCACGGAGGAGAGCGCAGCCACAGGGGTGCGGAGGGCAAAGCGGAGAGGTTCCCGCACAGAGGAGCGGCGCCGAGCAGCACTCACCAGCCCGAGAGGCTTGTCTGCTCCCCCGCCGGGGCGGGCGGGGCTGGGAGCTGAGGCTCGGGCTTCGGTCGGATCGCAGGGAGAGGACTGGGATTGGCGGTGTCAACACAGCCTGAAGGGGTTAGTGCACCACAGCTAGCCGGGAGGGAGTCCGGGGAAAAAGTCTGCAGCTGCCGAAGAGGCAAGAGGCTTTTTCTTCCCTCTTTGTTTCCTGGTGCGCGAGGAGAGGGGATTCAGAGCGCCGCCTAAATGAACTTCAGAGAAGGGCGCGAGCCGCAGCTCTCAGCGCGGACCCCACAGCAACAGGGGCGCAGAGCGAAAAACGGAGAGACTCCCGCACAGAGGTTCGGCGCCGAGCAGCGCTCACCAGCCCGAGAGGCTTGTCTGCTCACCCGCCGGGGCGGGCGGGGCTGGGAGCTGAGGCTCGGTTTCGGTCATCGCAGGGAGAGGACTGGGGCTGGCGGCGTGAACACAGCCTGAAGGGGTTAGCGCACCACAGCTGGCTGGGAGGGAGACCGGGAAAAGGTCTGCAGCTGCCGAAGAGGCAAGGGACTTTTTCTAAATATTAATTGATTTTTTTTACAATTTTATTTATTTATAGTGGATATGAGTATATTTCCTTGTAGAGTTTTTCTAGTGGTTGTCTGAATATTACAAAACACATTAGTATTTTGTGACTATTAGTTTGCTAGTGATGCCTTAATGAAATACTACAGATGAGGTGGCTTAAAAAAACAAAATTTATTTCCTCACATTTCTAGAGGCTAAAAGTTCAATATGAAGAGGGTTGGTAGGTTTAGTGTCTTCTGAGGCCTCTCTCCTTGGCTTGCAGGTGGCTGCCTTCTCTTCATGTCCTCACATGATCTTTTCTCTGTGTCCTAACCTCTTCTTACAAGGACATCCTGTCATATTGGTCTAGGGCCCACACATATCACCTCATTTTACCTTAGCTATCTTTAAAGAGATATTACATTTAAAAGGGGATAACTTTAAAGAGGCCCTATCTCCAAGTACAGTCACATTCTGAGGTACTAGGATTAGGACTTCAACATATAAATTTTGAGGTAACACAATTCAGTCCATAACAGTAACTTAATAACAGTCTACCTGTATTAACATTTTACTACTTCAAATGAAGTGTGGAAATCTTATTTCCATTTAGGTTTGTTTACCTTCTTCACTTTTAACTACCATTGTCTTGAGTATTGGTTAGTGATATAATTTTTCTTCAATAACCAAACATAAGTTATTAAGCTCCTGAGGAAAAGGATACTATAATGTATGGACCTATATGTCTGCTCATTTTATTTCTTCCTTCCCAGTGATCCAAGCTTATTTCTTTTATCATTTACTTTCTGTTTTAATAATTTCTTTAGTCAATCTTTAAGGATATGTCTTCTAGTAATAAATTCTTTTAGTTTTCCTTAGCTTGAGAGTGTTTATTGCTAAAGAATAGTTTTGCTGGATATAGACTTTGCAGTTGACTGTTCTATTCTTTCAGCACATAAAAATTTTGTGCCACTTGCTTCTGATCGCCATGATTTCAAACAAGATATCCTCTGTCATTCAAATTGGTATTCTCATATTAGTAATGTGTCATTTCTCTCTGACTGCTTTCAAGCTTTTGTCTTTAGTTTTCAGAATTTTAATTATACTATATCTTGGTGTTGATTTCTTTGGGTTTAACCTATTTGTGATTCACTTAGCTTCTTAGGTCTATGAGTTTCTGTCTGAGAACCAATTTGGGAAGTTTTCACTCATTACTTATTCAAATTTCCTTTCAGTCCCACTCCTTCTCCCCTCTCTTTCAAAGACTCCAATGATACAAATACTGGATCTTTGGTTATTGTCTTAATGGTCCCTGAGACTCTGTTGTTGTTGTCTGTTTAAGTATACACTTTCTCTGCTGTTCAGATTAGGCAAATTCTATTCATCTGTCTTATTCTATTTCCTGTTATCTCTATTCTACTATTGAGTCCATCCAGTGAGTTTTTAAATTTCTGTTATTGTATTTTTTAGTTCTGTAATCCCTTTTGTTCTATATACTTTTACTTATTTTCCAAGATTTTCTATTTGTTTTCATTTTTAAGAGAATTTATAATTGATTGTTGAAGCATTTTTTATCATAGTTGTTTTAAAATCCTTGTCAGATAATTCCAACATGTGATTAATCTAATTGTTGGCATCCATTGATTGTCTCTTGTCATCCAAATTGTGATTTAGTTGATTCTTGACATGATATCGATGATTTTTAATTGCACCCTGTATATTTTGTCTATTAATATTAGTAAACTGTAGGTTTTACTTAAGTCATTTGTTTTAGCAGGAAGTTGCCACACTTAGGTTTAACATGCAGATCATGGTCTACTCTGTGGGCTGTGTTTCAAATAACAGTTGAATTTTCAAAGCCTTTGTGATGTTATTTTAATCTAATACTTGGCTTCTAGTGCCACTGTTCTTGCTGTCCCTGCTAATGTTACTTGAGATAGTAAAATGTGTTTCTCCAAGCTGGGCGGCCAGGTGTCTTTCAATAGAGGGGAATGTGAGGGGATGGAGGGAGCATCTTGGGCCTGTGGAAATAAAGATATTCCTCAGCATGCATGGTTGTTGTGGTTGGATTCCTTTTGCCAGGACCCCCATCAACACAGGTGTCTCTGGGCAGGAAACAGGAGTCTCAGGTCCACAGAGACAAAGTCAGGCTGCTTTCTGTGGCAGTGTTCCTCTTGCTGGTGCTACCAGACTACCTCAGTATCTCTCAGTAGGGGAGCGTTTTAAGGTCAGATGGGGAAAGAAAGAGCTTTCCTTGACCTATTTTTATTGACAGGGTGATTGTTTCTGCCTACCACTGCTGTTGGGTTCACCTGGTGCTGTCAGACAGACTGTCATCCCATTTAGGGGGAAGAATGAGCATCCCTGGTTTGCCTTCTATTTATAAGTTGGTGATGGGAAACACCAGGTCTGAGTTAGTCTCTTCAGCTGGGAGGTGGCAGGTATAATTCACCCTGATGCTGTGTTGCTCCACCAGCCCTAGAGCTTCTAACCAGTTTTCATTCTTTTATTGCCTTTCAGAGTTCTCCTCTGGTTGCCTATTGTTATATTTTCAAGATTTATAGTCATACGTATTAGGGAAGATCAGGGAGTAATAGGTTTATACCATCTTTTCAGTCCAGACTGAAAATTTCTTTTTCCAGGGTGCCTTTTCAGGGTGATGAAAATGTTTTACAGTATGAATATGAAGGTGAATATACTAAAACCACTGAATTGTATACTTGTATGAGTGATTTTATAATATATAAATTATACCTCAATAAAGCTATTTTAAAAAGAAACCAAGTTTCTTTTCATAGAAAGTTGTTTTGGAATTTGCAAAAAATATTGTATTCCATATTCTACAAGGCAGAAAATCATATTTACAGGCAGGCTGGAAGAATGATTTTACCAGTTCCAGCAGGAGACTCTCAGAGGAGGGTACAGTGATAAATACATGAAGTATGATAAGAAGTGTTACCAACTTCTTGGACATGTCTCTGAGACATGAGGTGGAATCTGCTGAGATCCACCAAACCCACTGCCCCTATCTTAGTGGTTAATAACTGGGTGACAGATTCAGAGAGAAGTTGGACTGTCACTTACGTGATGTTGAACCATGAACTAAAGAAATTTCAGCCCAAGTGCAAGAAAGTTTTCATTAATTTTTTCAGTGAAAGAAGAATACAGCATAACTTTAAAATATCTTGAAGAACTAATTTAACATTTCACTCATTGATCTAGTCAAGATTTCAAACTCCACATATTTCTTTAGAGGATAAGAAAAATGTCTAGGAAAAAAAACTCCACAAAACAGCAGTATGGAAGAGTATGGACACAGCATAATAGAAGAAAAGGCCCAGTCAGTCTCAGAAAATAGTAACAAGTAAAACTTAATATCTACAAAAAAGAGAGAAGAAGCAATTTACAGGGATATATAAGTAATAAACAAACTGAAAATCTTAACACAAAAAAGAAATTTAAGCACAATGAGAGATATGGCAGGATATTTTTGGAATAGAACAACACGTATTCCTTTTTCAAAAGGATCAGCTCTAGTAGTAGAAATCAATATTCCCTGTTGACTAATGCATTTTTAAAGAAAAGAACCTGAGAAAGTCTCCTTTACATATGCACTTGGAGTTGATGTATGGTTCATTTCATTAAACAGATGTCCCTTGAAGGGTTCCTTTATCCCCTTGTTACTAATTATTCCTGCCCTAATATGGCATTCTGTTTCTTCACAAGGCAAGAATCTTCTCCCTGGTGCCATCTTCACCTCTCCCACATTAAGGGATCATGGGAGAGCAGTCAACAGCCAATTTGATGTACCACAAATTGTCCTCTTTCACTCTGTTCTATATTTTAATCTCTTCCAGGTGGTTGAATCCATTCTCACTGGTAATTATAATACCAGAATCTAGTTGAAGAAAAATCCACAGCTTTGAAAAGCTATATCTCAGATCAGACTCCTTATATGCTGTGCCATTAATTGCAATTCATTTGATTGTGTTGTGGTGGCAAGAATGGTTTGGTGTGTCTCCTATTGGAAGAAAAATGAGCTTCAGCAAAAAGAGTTACATGTTCATGTTTGTAACATATTTACAAGGTCAATTTATCTAATCCTAGGTAGATACAGTTTGAACATTTTAATGTCCAAGGATCACAGAAGGACAATAACGGTAAGCTTAATGAAGCTGAATGTCCCTGGTGAAATGGTGTGTCTCCTTGTCTAGTGAACCATTCATGTAATTATCAAGGTCATTTGTAAAAAGTCTTTTTTTTTTTTTGCAAGATTGCTGTCCCTATGATAAACTCAAATCTGATCCCTTTGGCTGGTCCCAGGTTTGATATGTGCCCCAGAAAAACCGACTTAACAAGAGAAGCAGGAAAACACTGATCTGTGTGTCCAGGACCTAGTAGAATCTAGCTTTGTCCTAATGAAAACCAGGCACTGGGCCAACTCCTTTTATATTTGGTTTTCAAGAGAATCTGTGTGGAGGAGCCCTGAATGTTTTTAGTGCAATAACAAGCTTGTGTTTTCTGAACCAATTAGTATGTAATTAGGTGTTGGCTAAGAAGGAAGAGGATAAAAGGTGGACCTGGTGCAAAGACCTGGGTATAGGTGTGACTCTTGTGTATGCAGGTGGCAAAATACCACTTATTGAGAACTAAATTGAATTTCTAAAACCCAGTAATCTGTTACATGCTAACAACACTAACCCTTCTGTAGCTTTTTCACATCTTTATTGAAATGTGCTTTTGTCCGTCTCTGGAAAATAAGATTGTGTATAGCACATGTATGTTAACATTTTTTCACACATCATTTTCTAGAAGTTTAAAATTAAGCTAGTGGGGACTTTATTGGTGATTCAGTGGCTAAGACTCCATGCTCCCAAGGCAGGGGGCCCAGATTCGATCCTTGGTCAGAGAACTAGATCCCACATGCCACAACTGAGTTCGCAGGCTGCAACTAAAGATCTTGCACGCCACAACTAAGACCTGGCACAACCAAATAAATAAATATTTTAAAAAGTAAGATAAAATAAAATTAGGCTAGCGATGTTCAGTATGTATTGAGTTACCTATCAGAAGGACAAAAGGAAATCATTAGTTTCTTCTTCTACTCAAACTATATATATATTTCTTTAGGGTCTACTCTGTGCCCTAAAGATCCCTGCCCTCATGGAGTTTTCTTTCAGGCAGCAAAAGCGTTTTAACTCTGCAAGTCCTTCCTGAGGATTCTGGACACCAAGGCAAATATTTTGTTGAAACGGCCCTTCACTATTTCACCTGTTAACTCCTTCTGATCTTTTTAAGCCTTCATAATTAGGAAGATATTTTTAAAGACTATCCTGGCTTTCACTTACTGTCCTTTAGAGAGATACTTTAAGTGAATATTTACAATAAAGTATAAAATACTTAAAATATATAAGATAATACTTTACTGTTAAATTTTGGTGTAAAAAATAATCTAAATGGATGATGAATGTGGTTGTTCTTTTTTTGCAGGCAGGAAAGATAATTATTTGACTTCTTTGGTTAACCTGATGAGTTTTTGAAGTTGTAAAGTGCTCTATAATGAAGGTAAGCCCCAAATGATGAGTAAGTTCTGATACTTTAGTTCTGTTTTCAACCAGACTAATTCAGTGAAGCATCATCCCCACTTCCTATCTCACACTTGCCTATGCCAGATGATATGCCAATGGCAGGAACAAAAACAAAATCAAACCCTTTTATTTATAAGTTTATTTATAAGTTTTATTTATAAGTTATCTGCATATCACTGCCTTTCTCTTATATTCAGGCATCATCAAGGAAACTACATTACCAGAAAATGTTTGTTTTTGCTGTGCTGTGCTCCCTGCAAGCTGATAATCTGAAACTAATATCCTTTAATACAACATTTGGCAGGAGTAGGGTAGACAACAGTAAAGAGTGTTTATATTTTGGGTATGGTTTTAATTTTTATTCAAGAGTACTTCTTTATTGGGAAGGGAACCAATTTACACATATCCAATTCCGTAAAGAATTGCATGTGAAAATATGGCTTAACTGACATCATAGATCTAAATTATTCCAGTCATGTTTAATCCTTTTTATAAGCTAGCTCTGTGGCAGTAACACCACTGAGCTGCTTATTAAACCTACTCTCTGTGAATACCCTTTCCAATCTAACTTTGTTCTTTCATAAGTTTCTGCTAACTTATTGACTTCCCTCAATCATCACAGTTAACTGCATGTGCACATTTAATTTTTGAGCAGATGGTCTTAATTTTAATATTGTCCTTTGTGTATGAAGGTGATCCTACTGATTGACCAGCTTTGGGGCATATATTTTGATTTTTTTCTCCAGTAATGGGTATAGATTTGTTCTGGTATACTTATGCCCTTGCTGGGTAAAGCTAAGGACATGAACCAGGCTGACTGACCTCTGTGAGGCACTGCCACATACCACATCATCATGTAGTTTGTTGGCACCATTAGCTAACCTGTACATTAATGGTTACAAATATTGTGTTTCTTACCCAAGTCAAAACAGACCTTTGGCGGAGGAGCGGGTGGCAATGAAGGAAGTCTCCAAACGCAGCCTCGCTCCCCTTGGCATCTCGCTCGGGCTTCAGTGAGGTCCAGGGTTGGCGAGGACTTTTGCACACCGCCAGCCATGGTCAGAGTCAGGGAGCCCGGCAGGGGACCTGTGAAGCTGGGGACGCTGCTGCCCACCTTCCGCTAGGAACAGATCTGACCTCACAACCTGCCAGGAGACAAACGGCTGGTCATCCAGCATCGAGTCTACAACATCAGCCTCTGGGCACAGTGGTACCCGGGCTCTGCGCTGGGCGGTCGAGGACATGAAGCTGTTTGAGGTCAAGCTCACCTTCTTTGCTCTCCTGCAGGGCCACATCCTGGCCATAGAGATGCTTGCCTGGCTCATCATCTACGTCCTCGACCCCGGCTGTTGCCCAGCACCCTCTCAACCCTTATCCTGGCCATTCCCCCGGCCCAAAGCTGGTGTCTGCAGCAAGACCTAGGCCACACCTACGTCTTCAGGAAGTCTGGTGGAGCCATGAGCCCAGCAGTTTGTGATGAGGCAGATGTAGGGCTTCTCTGCCCACTGGTGGAACTTCTGCAACTTCCAGTACCACGCCAAGCCCGACATCTTCCACAAGGACCAGATGTGGCCGTGGCACCCATCTTCCTCCTGGGGTAGTCATCTGTTGAGTACTGCAAGAAGAAACTCAGATACTTACCCTACAACCACCAGCACCTGTAGTTCTTCCTGATCCGCCCAACGCTGCTCAACTTGGTGAAATTGAAAGTGGAAAATCTGGCGTACATGCTGGTGTTCATGCAGTGGATGTACTTACTCTGAGTTGCCAGGTTCTATGCCCACTTCTTTTTGTCCTACATCCCCTTCTATGGCCTTCCTGGGGCGCTGCTCTTACTTGTGGCTGTCAGCTTCCTGGTGAGCCACTGGTTCGTGTGGATCACACAGATGAAGCATATCCCCAAGGAGATAGGCCATGGAAAGCAACCGGGACTGGGCCAGGTTTCAGCTGGCAGCAACCTGCAAAGTGGAGCCCTCGCTCTTCATCGACTGGTTCAGAGGACACCTCAACTTCCAGATCGAGCATCCCTCTTCCCCATGATGCCGAGGCACAATTACGGCAGGATGGCACCACTGGTCAAGGCCCTGTGCTCCAGGCACGGCCTCAGCTACGAGGTGAAGCCCTTCCCCACCACCCTGGTGGACATCATTGGGTCCCTGAAGAAGTCTGGCGACATATGGCTGGAAGCCTACCTCCATCAGTGAAGGCAGCAGCACTCAAGACCCTGTCAGCCATCAAGCCACCCAGACAGGCTACCCCATCCAACCCACCTCGCCCTACCTCAGCCTGGGGGCCCTGCCCGCCCTCCTGGGCCCCCTCCCAGTCTCCTCCACAGCCCTGAGGCCATGTCTCTTGACCCAACGGGACCAGGGCTAGGGGTATGGTATATATGTTCACCCCAGATGGTGAGTATGGCATGCTTTCCTAGAGCAAAAATTTAGGGAAAAATGTTATTTTTATATAAAAACAAACCGATATATATATATATATATATAAACCCAACATTTACAAAGCATAGCAGACACTGTGCTAAGCACCAGACATAGAACATTTTCTGAACTTTAATAACCTAATGAGATAGATGGTCTTTGTCTCTATTTGGAGTGAGAAAATAGAGGCTTAAGCAAATTAGGTAATTTGTCCAAGGTGATAAGGGGAGTAAATAGTGAACCCAGGATATGAATCCAATATACTGGAGGCCTTAGTTTTCATCTCTACACTAAATTGTCTCTTTTACTGATGGCATACATGAATTTTTGCCCATACTCCATACTCTAGCCCTATAATGATCAGAAATAAACTAAAGCATCTATAGTAGAACTAAAATTTAGGATCCCCTTCATCAAGTAATGAGGATTTATCCTTGACTAGGAGAATCACAAACCCTCGAATCAGACTTCCTCCTAAGAGATTTCTCTCTATAGCCATAGGGAATCTAGGTCACCATGTAGTAGATTGTCCTAATATTTAAGATCTTTTTTGTAAGAAAAGATTCATTAGGAAAGTGATTTACCGAATGGCCGTGAGGGCTCCGTTATATGAGTTACTGCTTCAGTGAGCTGACCAATTGCGTCCTTACTCCTCAGAGGCAGCTTACTTGCTGAACTCTCATCTACTGAGTGTTTAAATCCTGATGTGGAGTGTGTACCCAACAAAAGCAGAATTACCTCAATTTCAAAGATGAGCTTAGTGGGACTTCAACAATTTAAGGGGTAGATTTTTCTACTGAGGTTCAATAAATAAAAACATTGAATTTCAAGGTGTTCTTGAAATGTATATTCCTTGCAATTTTGTGGGGAAATTATTTTCTTTAATTTAAAAAAGTAGAAGTTTATATATATATATATATATATATATATATATATATATACACACACACAATATAATACACTTTAAATGAAAAAGCAGAAAACAAAATGATTTCAGAAATTCATTCTTTCTACAGCTTTGAAGGGTTTAAGTTGTTATCAGAGAAAAATGAAAACTTTCTGTGCTTCAGAGGAGAAAATGATCCATCAAGAGCTATAAAAGTGAAATGTAAATTAATTTTGGTTTAGAAAAAAATAACATAAAATATACCATGAAATTTATTTTTATTTGTGTGTTTTTTGCTTTGTTTTGTTGTTTACTTTGAGCAAGAAACAAAATCACCATTAATTAATTACAACAACTGGTAAGAAATTTTATAGGAAGTAGAAAATATTGCTGTCAGATTGAGGTCTCAGGTCAAATCTTTAACACTTACTAGTTGTGTTACTTTATACAAGTTAGTTAACTCTGTAAGTTTCTAAAAATTTTCCCCAGTTTTATTGAAATATAATTGCCATATGACATTGTATTTTTAAGGTCTACAACATAATAATTCGATATATGTATTTATTATAAAATGATTATCACAATATGTTAACACCCGTCATCTCACATAATTGCACATTGCAAAAAATATAACGTAGGATACACTCCTATAGAATCTTTTGATGACTAAATTATATTTCACTCTATATGTAAAGGGATAAGCACAGTACATACCATATAGCAAGTGCTCAATAATTGTTAATTGCAATCTTTTTTTCTATCTCAGTTCTCTTTCAGCCAATGAAAGTACAAGTCAGTAGAAAGAAGGAGAAATTGGAGGAGATAACATCAGAGGAAAAGATAAAATGAAATTTTAATCAAAAGTGGTCTTAAAAAATTCAGAAAGCAACAGGAAAAATATGATTTATTTTTATATAAACATAATATTGGTGTTTTTCAAAGCTTTAAGGAAAAGAAAGTTAATTCATTTAATAATACAGCACCCAAAACTCACAAGGGGAGCTAAGCATTCCCAGAAATGAGTATTAAAAGCATTTCAATTTCAACTTAAATAATGGAAGCATAACATCTCCTGAAACCTTTTTTTTTTTTTCTTAATTTCCAACAGAGAAAACGCCAAATTTTTCATTTTGAAAAATATAACATCTGATTTTATAGGGAAAGCTTTCCTACTTTCATTGAACATAATCCACATAACATAGACTTTTAGGATGCCATTGTTAAATCATTTAAAACTATGTTTTGTTTTCATAACTCTAAGAAAAAATAATGGTATTGTCTTTTAGAATTTTCCTACCATGCCACCATCTGAGTAAAACATACAGTTATAATTGTAAACATTGTTCCATTACTGAAGAGTTACTATTTGATCTTGGCAAAAGTCACTTCATCATTTTTTTTTTCTGTGTGTTAACTTCCTAACATCATTTTGGGACTTCACAATGCCTTTGGCTTTAGAATTGGGATTTTTTGATGTGACCAAATAGCAGTTTATATTCTCAGAAAACTGGAATGGGAATATCCTGTAAGGAAAATAACAATGGAATATGATGAAAATTTCTAAGCCAGAAAAGTTCAGAATAATCAGCCTTCCCTCCCTACCCTCCATCCCCCATTTTGCCAATAAGGACTGATGTGTTTTAAACAATAAAGATAGGCAAGTCTTCCACGAACCCTGAATATTTGAAAATTGTTTCTGCAATCTGAGCAGCTGAGCCTTTGCCTGGCCTTCGTAGGGTGAGAGTCACTTGCTCCTAAACTTTTGATGCCAAATTCATTCTTCTTTTTACCTATGTTAGCACAAACAGAAAGATTGAGACTGTAAACATCTGAACCGTTGCCTTCTCTCATTTAGCTTGGCCACAGTTGATGGGTAGTGTTTAAGATTAATCTAGCACTTCATCGTGGGTATAGTTGCTTATTATGTAGTAAGTGTTGCTCTGGATACCCTGAGGCTGTGTAGTGACCTAATAGACTAAATTACAAATGATTACTCTAGATGAGACATTTATGGGCTGGTATATTATTTCTACTTCAAAGAGCTACTCTTGACTTACTTACATCATGATTTTCACAGTGGGGAAAGAGCAACCAAATATCTTGAGCTAATGGAAGCAAGGGGTATGTGTGTGTGTGTGTGTGTGTGTGTGTGTGTGTGTGTATGTGTTTACTCTCTGATCTGAGTTTTTTTTTTTCCTCTAATATTCTTTGAAACGTTGAAGAATCATATTATTCTTCCAGTTGCAAGTACTGTTGGAATGGGAGAAGAGCTATATTTTAAGAGAAATGTTATTAAGTCCTTTATAATAATCTTTTCATTGGGTCATATTCAAAAATCACATAGGAGAGACCTCTAAAATGTCATACTAAGTGGCAGTGCATCAATTAGGGTCATGGTGCTCAGTCAACAAGGTTCTCAGCTGGAATTTTGAAGATAATTTAATGGTATGTGTGCATAGGTGTAGGTGGAACTAAGGGTACCAACAGGTAGTGGAGTGCCCAGAGACTCAGAACCTATTAACACCCTATTATCTAAGGGGGCAAAGAGAGAACATGATGTCACTAAAGCCCAATGAGAGTTGGACCCCAGGGAGGAGAATCTCTTGATAATAGCAACCACTGCCAGAAACCCAAAGTTGAGAAAGAGGGAGCAGGAAAATAAAGCCCGTGACCTCTCTTTGCTCCCACTCTTGTATGTCCATCTCATGCCCTCCATTGGCAGGTCCAATCAGAAGCCAGAAGACTTCAAAGTGCTCAGGTTATATAGTTGGTAAGAGTCAAATACTTGGGGCAAAGGGCAAGGCAGAGAAGGGCAGACAGATCAAGGAGGGGTGTTACAAAATGTGGAATAATCGCATAACCCCTCAGTGCTGGCAGGCCATAGCATTTCCTTTTGGTCCTGCTCAACATTTTTAACCACTTGGGTAAAGAAATAATGCAAGAATATAAGCCCTGTGAAAAATAAAAAGCAGAAATCTGTGATGAATCAACAAGTCTAGATGCAAATTATCTTGACATTCAGAAAACAATACAATGAAATTAAACAGGAATATTAGATAAGTCCCCTAATTAGGAAAATTTTTGCAAGAGGATAGGGAGACATAAGAAAAGTGCTTGATGGGATTTCATGTTCTAAAAGACATCAGTATCAATAGATTATGGCTCATGATTGCTTACAAAATGAATGTAATCTGAGGTTGCACTTTTAGCTGCTATAGGGCATCTCTAGATGCTTATCACACATATCCCTCAAACCCAGCTTACCAAAGCCTGATCCTGTTACCTTCCCATCTCTTTCCAATACTGTTTGGACTCCTGTGTTCTCTAGGAGCCTTGGAATTATCTTTGGTTTCTCCTTTACATCCTTGCATTTAATGCATCAATAAATCACTCTATCTCAAAACATGGCTCAGATACCCTATTTCCTTTCCATTGTCCCTTCCTTTCTCATGCCCTGCTGTTTCCAGTCTCTAGATTCCTATGACAGCCTCTTCATTATCCTGACTTCAGTTCATTTTCCCTGTAGCTGTCAGAGTTGCCGTCAAATAAACAAATGGGCATTGTCAGTCCTTAATTAGAAAAATTCTCTGTTCTTATTGTGGTATATAAGATTAAGGGTGGACTCCTTATTTAGTTATACGAGACTTATCCCAGTCTCATTTCACTATAGAATTTCTCTCCCACCACACACAAGCCCCTTTGCTCTAGCCACAGAGAACAGCTGTTCTGCAAATACCTCAAGCTCTTGTGCTTTTGTACTTATTCTCTTCGCCTGAAGTGTTTCTGTTCCTCTGTAGTTCTCACCCCAACAAACTTCTACTCAGCTTTCAAGACATCTCCCAAACATCTACCTCTGATTTCCTTTTAGAAAGAGTTCTCACAGCTCTTTGCTCTAACCTCTGCAATAACACTTACCAAGGTGTTTTAAAGTTTGTGAGTACCTTTCCACCACTTAATTCTAATTCATCTTTACTGCCCTAGCACTCAATAAAATAATTGTCACATGAAAGATAACTAAATATTTGTTGAATTTTCATGCATTAATTAATTAATACAGGTATATTGTTTAGAGTATAGGAGATAATGGTCTCACTACACTTAACATTGGTCAGGTTACATATAGAGTATTTTGCTTGACTTGACCATTTTATTTTAAGAGATATACAGCGAAACTAGATTAAAATCAGAAGAGGACAGATGCTCTAGAGGCTATATTTTATACAGTCTTTCAATTGTTATTTCTCTGAAATAGGAACAAGATCATTTATTCTGTAGTCACCTCATATTCCTAAGCATATAAAAGTATCAGGACAAAAATAATCCTTATGCTATGAATTTGACACCATAGAGAGAATGCATGCAAAGTGTTTACATGCCTGACATAGTAAATATTCAATAACTGTAGTTGTTTTTATTATTGGGATTTTATTAGTAGGCTATAACACATATTAAAATAGTCTGCTTTTTGCTTACAATGTTACCTTTACCAATTTATAAAATAGGAGTCTGCATAAGACACACATACCAATGCATATTATTAACTTTTGGTTAAGAACAGTACTTTTTGCTCAAATAGATAAAGAGCAGAACAGTTCTAATGTTATCCTATCCCTCTTCTTTTCAGGTTGGTTTGCTCTTAAAACACCCAGATATTATGACTTACCTCTGTCTTGATAAAACTTCTTTTAATTGCAAGCTACAGAAATAATATACTCAGCATAGCTAATACAGTAAGTGGAATGCATTGGGGGAGAGGGGACACCAGGGCTTTGCCTGAAATGTGAGGTCAGGCAGCACAACCAGGTTTCATAGGAAATCTGCTCTCCATAGCACTGTGGTCATTTCTGATTGCATCAGTTGATTGTTTTCAGACTCCAAGATGGCTTTAGTTACTTCTCATGCCACATGATGGAAAATGACTCCCACACCTATGGAGTTGGATTGCTTCCCAGCCCAGTGTGCCAGGTAACAGACTGGGTTCTCCAGGCTCCAATGGCATATTCCTAGGAATGAAGATTTATTGGCTTTGTTTGAACCAGTTGTCTCTCCATGACCAATCTGCTATGGCCAATAACAGAGAGACAAAACATTCTACAGGCACCCATTCCTGTCAGTGTAATTTTCATTGAAGGCGTGTGTGGGGTAGCCAGATATCTCAAATCTGTCTGCTCCACAATGCAATTAATTGCCCATGATCCCCAAGGCAGGAAACTAGAATCTGATTTTTTTTTTTTTTTTAATTTCATGCTTAAGGCATTCTTTCTCAGGTCTAAATTAAATATTTTCTGTCATTGTTTAATAACTTAAGTTCTTTTTCTGTTCATATTGCACATAAAATTGCCTGGTTATGTTAAGTCTGCATAATAATCTTTCAAATATGATTACCAGTTTTGTTGCAGCAAGAGAATCTGAAAAAATATCTTCATTTACATTTCCAAATGTTTAAAGATCATGATTGTAGAAGTGTACTAATTTGACTGTCCTAAGTACCTCTCTAGAGATCCAGGGGACAGGGATGTCATTTGTTGATATCTGGGAAGGGAGTGGCACTCTGAGAAAATTGTCTCTCCATGTGGAGGAGGCCATAAGTTTTACCCAGATGGAGTCTAGCTCAGCTGCCAAGAAATGTAAAAGATAAACAGAATAGAATTTTAAACAGAAAGAACAGTGATCCTCTTTATGGTGATAATTGGAGCTGATGTTGTGTGAAAGAATAGAAATTCTGATAGTGTGGGGCAGAAAGATAAAGTGATGTGTTTGATACAAAGTACACTGGAGTGATATACAGTCAGGGATCCAAGTAGGACTGGCACATAAGACAGATTGGCCTTACATAGACATAGAAATTGTCTTAATATTCTGGCAATAAGAGCTTAAGACAGTTCCATCAGAAAAGTCATATTTGCTGAGAAAAATTAATGCAAGACTTACACTAGTGAAAAACTGTAGGAAGCAAAAATAGATTCTCCTGGTGCAAGGAGCAGTGGGAGAACCAGCTTGAGGTGAAGAAGGTATCTGCAAGGTCCAGGAAGGATGGTTTGAAAGCACTGATATACTCATGGACCAGAGAAAAACATGTTTTCATTCACAGTCTTCCAGGAAACAGTGTATTCCAAGAGGGCAGAACTTGCAGACAGAGTACAAGCAGCAAGAACTGCTGCATGGGGGAATCCTGAGACTGTTACAGACACCTTGTCAGTGGTTGGACAAGGTAAGGGCAGGAAATCCCAGGAGTGATGTCAGAGTTCTAATTAGACCTAGCTTTGTCCAGGCTAAGACAGATTCATAGACTTCCATGAGTCAGCCAAAAATGGAAGAGGGGAAGTCAGTTAGTACTAGACTAGCTCCAGACTTTGCAGTGGTAGCAATCAGATATTTCCAGGTTATTCTAGATAAAACTTCATGAACTTAAGTGTTACTAGATATCTTTGTACCTCAGTGTTCTCATCTGTAAAACTGGGACAGTAATAATGCCTAACTCACAATGCTATGAGAACTAAATGATACGTAAATTATACATAGTAAGCAGAATGCATATATATGGGGCAAATAAGAGACAAAATTTAAAATCAGTTGTAATAAGTATGAGAGAGAAAATTCAAACACAAAACTTCTTTGAAATTGTAAAATTTTTCTCCATACATCTTTCCCATTTACCTAGTATTTAGATGGGACAAAACAGAAATGGGAATCTCAGAAATGATCTCTAAAGAAATAGGCTCTCTCAGACATATTTAGTGGGAAGAAAATTAGTAGAAACTTTTGAAGGGCAATTTTATAATGTTTTTCAAAATTTTAAATGCATATACATTTTTGATTGAAAAATTTAGCATTTAAAATATAATATAGCTAATTTACAAGACAAATATAATATATAAGCATTTTCATTGTAGAATTGTTCTGCAATAAAAAATACAAAAATCATTTTTGCCCAAATAATAATCAATTTAAAATTGGTTAAATAAGTTGCAGTACATCCATAAGATTAAATTCATTGTAAAAATTAAAATGAATCATGTAAACTTCTACTTCTGACCAAAATAGAGTAACAGGAACTAGATTTATTCTCCCACCTGAAACAACCAAAAAACAGATGAATATGTGAAACAATGGTTTGTAAGATATTATGCACCAGGCAGTGAATAATAGTGATCCCTGAGAGAAGGGAACAAATGAGATGAACACTACTATTACTTCAGCTTACTGCCTTAAGAGAGTGTCCAGGTCAAATCCAGGGAGGGGAAACCCAGCAAAGCCTGATGGACTATTCGGGTTAAGGAGATATTGCTGAGAGTTTGGGAAGACCAAGACAGTGAGAGTTCACAAGACAAAATACTGGAATAAAGAGAGATGTATAGAGAGTTCTGCAAAAGTTCTTCAAATATTCAGCTGAGTAATCCTCATCACATGCATGTGAGGAAATGGTCAGTGCCTATACCAAGAAAGAAACATATGAGAAACTATCAAAGTAACAACATGTTTGTATAGGACTAAGAATAGTGCCTTTTTCCACCAGCCAGCATGGAAAACTTCAAGATTCACAGGGCACTGGGTAGAGGACGCAGAAGCATCTCCTGGGAAGTGTGGAATCATTATCCCTAGACTTAGCAATTGAACTTCTACAGATGAAGATTACAATGTCTGAGAATTTTTTAAAAAAGAAATTATCAAAAGAGATTAAATTCAGATTAGACAATACAGAAGAAAAAAAATAGTTAGCTTGGAAACATAGCAATAGAAACTATCCAAAATGAAATGCAGAGAGAAAAGTAAATAGATCATGAGTGAGCTGTGGAACAGCTTCAAGCAGCCTGACGTACACGTAATTTGAGTCCCTGAGAGAAAGGAAAGGGCAGAAATATGTAAAAAATAATGGCCAAAAATATTCCCAATTTGATGAAAAGTATAAACACACAGATCCAAGAAGCTCAATGAACTCCAAGTGTTAAAAACAAAAAGCATGAAGGAAACTATACCACAGAATAACATAATCAAATTGCTCAAAATCAGCAGCAAGGGGAAGTTTTGAATGGGGTGTTGACCAAGATAGAGACAGAAGAGGCTCTTGAGCTCCCCTTCTCTCACAGATGCACCAAATGTATAGCTATATAGGGAGCAATTATCTCTGAAAGAGATCTAGAGACTAGCTGAGTGACTCCTATATATCAGATGAATAAGAAAATACCCACATCAAAACAGGTAGGACAGACCGACACATTCTCTTGCCATAAACCCTACCCCGGGCACAGTGCCATACAATTGGGAGGAAATCCCCAACTTCCAGCTTCTCCCTAAAAAGCAGAGTTTGGACTCCACCTATAGTGCCCCATCTTTAAAACAATCACTGGAGGAATGAACTTCCAAAACATCTAGCCCTGAAAGCCAACAGGGCTTGTGTCTATGACATCCACAAGACTATAGCAAACAAAGAAGCAATTCCTAACGGGTTGTGAGCATTCAATATGGATATTCCCCCAGGGTTCAGCACAGAGGAAACAGGCAAAATCACACATCCCCCCGTCTTTCGATAAAAAAGTTTAGCTGCATACTTCAAAAACTGCTGCCTGAGGGCCATGCTCTAATTTAGCTGGCACTGGGGGCCTTCTCTTTCCAGCCTGCTCCAAGTTGCCAGTATCTCTCTGGCAGAAACTTGTACACATGAGTACACCCCCGCTTTTATGGCTGCTGCCCAAGGGACAGATCCCTAGGTCACCTGGATCTGACAGTCAACAGAGCTTCCATTCACAAGTCCCACAAGACTGTGAATAGCAAACAAAAAAGCAGTTCTTAACTGGCTATCCCACCAGAGCTCAGTGCAGAAGGAGCAAGGAAAAACAAGCATCTTTCAGTCTTTCTGTAAAGATGCTTATCTACATATTTTAAAAGATTCTGCCTGAGAGCCAGGCTTCTAATTTAGCAAGCATCTAGGGGCTGGCTGCAATCCTCCCCAGAGATGGAGGATGCCAGTGGACACTTTTCCCACCTTCTCCCACCAGCTCACTCTAACAAGAAAACCAAGTCAACAGTATCTCCCTGAAAGAAGTTTGTACACACTTCTGGTGCCCCAGGTTTTGTGGCTGCTACCTTAGAGATGGGTCCTTGGATCACCTAACACTAATAGCCAATGGGACTTGCATTCACAGGACTGTAGCAAACAAACCATTCCTAATGGCTGAAGGAGTACATCCCACCACCCCCACCATGTAACTGTGGATGAAAAATGTTGCCTGCCATATCAGTAAATAAAGGATGTTTCAGCCATCATGCCAGTAGCCACTGCAGCCTCCCCCAACTATGCACACTGAAGGGATTCAGGATGGAATAAAGCTGACCCTAGATAGTTAAGGTGCATATCAAAGGAATGATTTCAATGAACCCAGATTCTTTCATCTTCTTGTACAAAGAAAAGTGCTAAATTCATTAACTTGAGATGTCTAGTTTTCTTTAATTAATAGTAAATTTTGATGTTCCAGCCACCTGAGTTTTGTTGAAAAAAAATCATACATATCCTGGCTCCTCCCTTTCCTCTTTGGAGCAGTCCTTCAGAGCTATCTGAGAGGCTGTCTTCCAGGCTTAAGTCCTCAGTTTTAAAACAAATAAAACATAATTCTCAACTTTTTTAAAAATTAATTTTTATTGGAGTATAGTTGCTTTACAATGTTGTGTTAGCTTCTACTGCACAGCAAAATGAATCAGCCATACATATAAATATATCTCTTCCCTTTTGGATTTCCCTCCTACTTAGGTCACCACAGTGCATTAGGTAGAGTTTCCTGCTATACAGCATGTTACCATCAGCTGTCTATTTTATACATAGTATCAATAGTGTATATGTGTCAATCCCAATCTCCCAATTCCTCCCACCCCACCCCTTTTCCCTTTGGTATCCATACATTTATTCTCTACATCTATGTCTCTGTTTCTGCTTTGCAAATAAGGTCATCTATAACATTTTTCTAGATTCCACATATGTGCGTTAATATATGATATTTGTTTTTCTTTTTCTGATTTACTTCACTCTGTATGACAGTCTCTAGGTCCATCCATGTCTCTACAAATGATCCAATTTCATTCCTTTGTATGGCTAAGTCATATTCCATTGTATATATGTACCACATCTTCTTTATCCATTCCTCTGTTGATGGACATTTAAGTTGCTTCCATATCCTGGCTATTGTAAGTAGTGCTGCTATGAACATTGGGGTGCATGTGTATTTTTGAATTATGGTTTTCTCTGGGTATATGCCCAGTAGTGGGATTGCTGGATTTTAGGTTGTGCAATGTTTTTCACTCAACACAGCTATGCACCCAGGCCCAACAGAGAGGGAGCAGGTAAAAATGCCCTTCTCCTAGTTTCTATATAAGAGGGGCTTAACTACATACTTTCTCAGCCACTGCCTAAGGAGTGCTTCTAATCAGCCTGCATCTAGGTGTGGAGTGCAGTCCTTCCCTTTGGGACTCTGATGGGTCTTGGCACACCCTCAAATACTGGGAGCAACTAAGAACAACGAAGGAGTCTTGGACAACCATAAAAGTTTGAGAGACAACTAGGAGCTTGGGCTGGGCTCCAACCAGGATCATCTCCTACATGAGACCACTTTGCTAAGAGTGGAGAAATGCACAGAAACCAACACAGACTCAAGGAAAATGATGAAACAGAGGAATATGTTTCAAACAATAGAACAAGGTAAATCTCCAGAAACATTTCTTAATGAAACATAGATAAAGACTTGAATTTAAGACCTGAAACCATAAAACTCCTAAAAGAAAACATAGGGGGTAAGCTCCTTGATGCTGGTCTTGGCAATATATATATATTTTTTAATTTGACACCAAAAGCAAAAGGGACAAAAACAAAAATAAACAAGTAAGACTACATCAGACTAAAAATCTTCTGCCCAGTAAAGAAAACCATCAACCAAATGAAAAGGCAATCTATGGAATGGGAGAAGATATTTACAAACTACATATCCAATAAGAGGTTAATATCCAAAATATACAAGGAACTCATACAATCAATAGAAAAAAAAATTAAAATATTGGTAAATGATCTGATTAAACATTTTTCTGAAAAAAAGACAAATAAATGGCCAATAGGTACATGAAGAGGTTCTACTAATCATCAGGAAAATGTAAATGGAAACCACAATGAGACAGAGCCTCAGGATACCTGTTAGGATGGTTGTCATCAAAAGGATAAGAGATAGCACATGCTCAGAGGATATGGAGAAAGGGAAATCCTTGTACACTGCTGATAAGAATGTAAACTGGTACAGCTATTATGGAAAACAGTATGAACATTCCTCAAGAAATTAAAAATAGAACTACCATATGATCCAGCAATCCCACTCTTGGGCATGTATCTGGAGAAAACAATAATTCAAAATGATACAAGCACCCCAATGTTCATTACAGCACAATTTACAATAGCCAAGACATGGAAGCAACCTAAACGTCCATCGACAGATGAATGGATAAAGAAGATGTGGTACAAATATACAATGGAATATTACTCATTCATAAAAAAGGAATGAATTAATGCCATTGGCAACAACATGGATGGACCTAAAGATTATCATACTAAGTGAAGTAAGTCAGAAAGAGAAAGACAGATATCATATGATATCACTTACATGTGGAATCTAAAATATGATGCAAATGAACTTATTTATGAAACAGAAACATACATGAACTACCAGCTATCTCACTTCTGGGTATATAACCAAAGGAAATGAAATCATTTCCTCAAAGAGGTATCTGTATTCCCAAGATCATAGCAGTATTATTCACAATAGCCAAGGTATGAAAATAATCTAAGTGTTGTTCAATGAATAAATGGATAACAAAAATGTGATACATATATATCTCCAATGGAATATTATTTAGCCATAAAAAAGAAGGAAATCCTGCCTTTTGTGACAACATGGATGACAACAGGGCATTATGCTAAGTGAAATATCAGACAGAGAAAAACATTTCTCTCACTTATATATGAAATCTATGTGACCTTGGGTTTGGTGATGAGGTTTTAGATACAACACCATAAGCACAATACATGAAAGAAAAAATTGATAAGTTGAACTTCATTAAAATTTAAAACTTCTGCTTTGCAAAAGACACTAAGAGAATGAAGAAACAAGCCATAGACTGGGGGAAAATACATATTTGCAAACATATATCTGACAGAGGACATGTATCCAAAATATACAAAGAACACTTAAAACTCAACAATAAGAAAATAAGGAACCCAATTGAAAACTGGGCAAAAGATCTGAGCAGACACTTCACCAAAGAAGAAATACAGATGTCAAATAAGCATGTGAAAAAATGGTCATCACCCTATGTTATTAGGGATTGCAAATTAAAGAAACAGTGAGACACCACTACACACATATTAGAATGGCCAAAATAAAATTTTAAAAACCTGATAATAACCAAATATTGGTGAGGAAATGGAGAGACAGAAACACGCATTTACTGTTGTTAGGAATGCAAAATGGTACAATCACTTTGGTTGCTTTATGATTTCTTGTAAAGCTAAACATACTACACAATCCAGCATTTGTACTCCTAGGTATTTACACAAAAGAATTGAAAACATGTCCACATAAAAACCTGCACATGAATGTGTATCCAAAATTTGAGGAATGTCCATACTGTTTTCCATAGTGGTTGTACCAATTTACATTCTCTCCAACAGTGCATGAGGGTTCCCTTTTCTTCACATCCTTGCCAAAACTTGTTATTTGTTGTCTTTTGATAAACTATTCTGATAAGTGTGAGGTGATATCTCATTGTGGTTTTGATTTGTATTTCCCTGATGTTTAGTGATATTGGACATTTTTCATGTGTCTGTTGGCCATCTGTATGTCTTTTTTGGAAAAATGTCTACTCAGGTCCTCTGCACATTTTTAAAATTGGGTTGTTTTTTAATGTTGAGTCATATGAGTTCTTTGTATATCCTTGATATTAACCTCTTATTGGATATACCATTTGCAAATATCTTCTCCCATTCAGTATGGAGACTATGCTTTTTTGATAGTCTGGTTTCCTTTGTTGTGCAAAAGCTTTTTAGCTTGATGTAGCTCCATTTGTTTATTTTTGTTTTTGCTTCCCTTGCCTGAGGAGATATATTTTTTAAAACTTGATAAAACTGATGTCAGAGTACAGCCTATATTTTCTTCTAGGACTTTTATGGTTTCAGTTCTTACATTTACATCTTTAATCAATTTTGAGTTTATTTTTTATATGGTATGAGAATATATTCCGGTTTGATTTTTTGCATGTTTCGGTATAGTTTTCCCAACACTATTTTTTGAAGAGGCTGTCTTTTACCTATTGGATTTTCTTGCTTCCTTTTTCATAGGTTAATTGCCAATATAAATGTGGGTTCATTTCGGGAATTTCTCTTCTGTTCCATTGATCTATGTGTCTATTATGTTTTTGTGCCAGTACCATACTGTTTTTATTACTGTAGCTTTCTAGTATAGTTTGAAATCAAAAAGTGTGATACTTTCACCTTTGTTCTTCTTTCTCAAGCTTGTTTCAGTTATTGAGGGTCTTTCGTGTTTGCATACCAATAGTAGAATTATTTGTTCTAGTTCAATGAAAACTGTGACTGGTATTTTGATAGGGATTGCATTGACTCTGTAGATTGCCTTGGGTAGTATGTTCTTTTTAACAATATTAATTCTACCAGTCCATTAGTATGGTATATCATTTCATTTGTTCGTATGGTCTCTAATTTCTCTCATCAGTGGCTTATAGTTTTCTGAGTATAGTAGGCCTTTTATCTTCTTGCTTAGATTTATTCCTAGATATCTTCTTCTTTTTGATGCAACTGTAAATGGGGTTGTTTTCTTAATTTCTCTTTCTGATGGTTTATTATTAGTGTATAGAAATGCAAGAGATTTCTGTATATTAATTTTGAATCCTGCAACTTTACTGAACTGATTTATTAGTTCTAATAGTTTTTTGTGGTGTCTTTGGGATTTTCTATATATAATATCATGTCATCTCCAAATACTGACTGTTTTAGTTTTTCCTTCCAATTTGGATTCCTTTTATTTCCTTTTCTTGTCTGATTACTGTGGCTAGTGCTGCCAATACTTTGTTCAATAAAAGTAGAAAGAGTGGGGATTCCTTTCTTGTTCCTGATCTTAGGGTAAATGCTTCAGCTTTTACCTTTGAGGCTGATGTTGGCTGTAGGTTTTTCATATATGGCCTTCATTATATTCAGGTGTGTTCCCTGTATACCCACTTTGCTGACAGTTTTTCTCATAAATGGATGTTGAACTTTGCCAAAAGTGTTCTCGGCATGTATTGAGATGATCATATGATTTGTATTCTTCAGTTTGTTAATGTAATGTATTTCACTGATTGATTTGCAGATTTTGAACCATACTTGCATCCCTGGGATAAATCCCATTTAATCATGGTATATGATTCTTTTAATGTATTGCTGAATTTGGTTTGCTAATATTTTGTGGAGGATTTTTTTAATTTATGTTTATCAGTGATAGTGGCCTATAATTTTTTTGCTTTGTTTTTGTCTGGTTTTTGTATCAGTGCTATGCTGGCTTTGTAGAATGAGTTCTGAAGGGCTCCTTCTTCTGAAATATTTTTGAATAATTTGAAAAAGATAGGTGTTATTTCTTCTCTAAATGTTTGGTAGAATTCACCTGTGAAGCTGCCTGGTTCTAAACATTTGTTAGTTGTTGATTAAAGCATTTAGTCCATTTACATTTAAAGTAATTATTGATAAGTATGTACATTTTGTTAATTGTTTTGGGATTGTTTTGTATTTGTTTTTATTTCCTTTCTTATTTTATTCTCCTCTCTTGTAGTTTGATGACTATCTTTAGTGTTATGTTTGGATTCCTTTCTCTTTTTTGTTTATGTATCTATTTAGATATTTGGTTTGTTACCATGAGGTATTTACATACATATATAATTATTTTAAGTTGATTTTTGTTAAGTCCAAACACATTCAACAACTTTGCCTTCTTACAATCCTCAACCCTACATTTAATGTTTTTGACATCATATTTTATATCTTTTTGTTTTGTGTGTTCTTTTTAACTACTTATTGTGGATACAGAAGATTTTATTACTTTTACCTTTTAACCTTTCTATAGCTTTATAAGTGGTTAATCTACTACTATTACTGTATATTTGACTTTATAATGAGATTTTTTTCCTTTCAGAATTCTCATGTTTCTAGTTGTAGCCTCCCCCTCCTTTTTTTCACTTAGTGAAGTCCCTTTAATGTTTCTTGTAAAGTCATTTAGTGGTGCTGAACTCTTTTAGCTTGTGCTTGTCTATAAAACTCTTTATCTCCCCACCAAATCTAAATGGGAACCTTGTTGGATAGAGTATTCTTGGTTATAGGTTTTTCCCTTTCATCATTTTAAGTATATCATGCTAGTCCCTTCTGGCCTGCAGTGTTTCTGCTGAAAAGTCAGCTGATAACCTTATGGGAGTTTTCTCATACAACTTGTTGCTTTTCCCTTGATGCTTTTAATATTCTCTATCTTCAATTTTTGACATTTTAATCACAACGTGTCTTGGTTTGGTCCTCTTTGAATTGATCCTATTTCAGACTCTGGATGTTTCAGACTCTGGATGTTTTCAGACTCTGGATGTTTATTTCTTCTAGCAGGTTAGGAAAGTTTTTAGCCATTATGTCTTCAGGTATGTTCTCTGACCCTTTCTGTCTCCCTTCTCCTTCTGGGACCCTTATAATGTGAATGCTTGAAGTTGTCCCAGAGATCTCTTAAGCTGTCTTCCTTTCTTTTCATACTTTTTTCTTTTTCTATTCAGCATCAATTATTTACACTACTCTGTCTTCCAGCTCACTGATCAGTTCCTCTGTATCATTTAATATACTGTTGATTCCTTTCAGTGCATTTTTCATTTTAGTTATTGTATTCTTCATTTCTCTTTGGTTGTTCTTTATAGTTTCCAATTCTTCGTTAAAAACATCTAATTTCTTGCTCTGTGTATGAATTCTTCTCCCAAGTTCTTTGATCATCTTATAATCATTACCCAGAATTCTTTCTTGGGTAGATTGCCTATCTCCACTTCACTAAGTTTTTCTTCTAGTGTTTTATCTTGTTCTTTCATTTGGAAATGTTCCTCTGTTGCCTTATTTTGCCTAACTTGCTGTTTTTATTTCTATGTATCTGGTAGGTCGTTTATATTTCCCAACCTTGAAGAAGTGATCTTTTGTAGAATAAGTCTCATGCTACCCAGCAGCACATCCCCTTCTCATCACCAGAGCTGTATGCTCTAAGGGTGCCCCTTATGTGGGCTGCATGAGTTCTTCTGTTGTGGTGGGCTGACTACTATAGGTGGTCTGGTATGTTTGGTTGGCCCCCAGTCCAGTTGATTGACAAGCCCTACCTTGTGCAAAGGCTGCTGGCCACTGGTTGGTGGGGCCAGATCATAAGGCAGCTAGCTGTGGAGGGGGCTCTAGATCTAATGCTGGCTCACTGGCTGGTGGCATTGGGGTCCAGGAGATCCTGGGGTTGGTACCTGCTCACCAGTGGGTAAAACCATGTGCTGGGGCTAGTGCTGGCCCACTAGTGGGCAGAGCTGGGTCCTGGGGTCTGGCTGCAAGTCTCAGATGTCCCAAAGCTGGTGTTGGGTTGCTGATAGGTGGGCTTGGTTCCTGACACAACTAGCTGCAGTGTCCAGGGTATCCCAAAGATTGTGTTTGCCTGCTAGTGGGTGGAGCCAGTGTCCAGCTGTTCCAAGGGCTGGTGCTGGTCTGTTGGTGGGTGGGCTGGATCTTCAGGCTGTGGGGTTGTGGTTGTCCTGGGGCTGTTGTCTGCCCACTGGTGGGTGAGGCTGGTACTGAAGCTAAGTAGACTAGCTGGTGGACAGGGCTAAGGTCCAGGTGGCCCCAGAGCAGATGTTGGCCTGCTGGTTGTTGGGCTGGGTCCCCAGGCAGTGGAGCTGTTGTTTTCCTGGGGCTATTTTCTGCCTGCTGGTGGGTGAAGTTAGGCCCAAGGCTAGAGCAGGCTCATTGTGGGTGGAGTCAGGGATTCTGGGGCTGGTGCCTGCCCACTGGTATGTGGAACTGGGTCCTGGTGCCTCTGGCTGGAGGGCCTGTGGGTCCTGGGTCTACTGCTTGTGCAATGGTGTATGGGGCTGGGTCCTGGGCCCTCTGGCAGGCAGGGCCATATCCAGGGGTGGCTCTGGGCTCAGGGTTTCTTAAGGCAGCCTGTCTGCTGATGAGTGGGGCTGTGTCCCCACCCAGTTAGTTGCTAGCCTAGAGGTATCCCAGTACTGGTGTCTACAGGCTGTTTGTCAGGGGTGGGGCTGTGTCCTGAGACTAATAATGTAGAGGGAGGATTCTGTTTGCCAGCACCAGTGTCTATGTGTTAGAATGAACTCCCCAAAATAGCTGCTGCTAGTGTTTGTGTCCCCAGGGTGAGTTTCAGTTTCTTCCTGCCTTTTGGGGAAGATCCTCAAGATCAGCAGGTAGGTCTGACACAGACTCTTTTCTAATTACTGCTTCAGAGATTTTGTGTGTACCCTTTAAGAGTGGAGTCTCTATTTCCCACAGCCCTTTGAGACTCTTGAAAGTAAGCCCTGCCAGCCTTCAAAACCAAGTATTCTGGGGGCTTGTCTTCCTGGCAGAGGGCCCCTGGGCTGAGGTGCCTGATATGGAGTTCAGACCCCCTCTCTCCTTGCGGAGAACCTCTGCAATTGTAATTATTCTCCCATTTGTGGGTTGCTCACCCAAGGGTATGGGACCTGACTATATTGCAACTACGCCCCTCCTCCCTGTCTCATTGCAGTTCCTTCTTTACATTTTTAGTTGTAGAAGATCTTTTCTGGTAAGTTCCAGTCTTTTTCGTCAATGATTGTTCTGTAAATAGTTGTAATTTCGATGTGTTTGTGAGAAGAGGTGAGGTCAGGATCTTTCTATTCCAACATCTTGGCTGATCTCTGGGCATTTAAATTTTTAAATAAAATATCTAGTACTTTTTCACTATATAAAAAAGAGAGCCTATCAGGATCTTCTCCATTGACAATGTATTAACCAGATAGTTTTGGGGTTTGGAGCTTTGAAACCAGTGTAATTGGAAAAGGAGATCAGTTTGCAGCCGCTGAACATGCAACTGATTAGTCAAGGAGGGCTCCTAGTCAGATATAGTGCTCCTATTCACTTCCTGGGGATGGGTGTGTACAGCTCTACTGGGTCTCTTTTATTAGAAATAGACTCTGAGAACCTCAGTGGTGGTGCCATGTTTTCCATTTCTTCAGTACCCTTATATGATGGCTCTTTGCACGTTGACCATTTAGGGCTTCCTGGGGTCAGTATATTCTCAGCATGCTTGTATTCAAGAAAAACTTGTTGACTGTTTTTTGAAAATGATTGCAACTCTGTTATTAATTCCAAACCTGCTGAGCTTTTAAGATACAGGACAAAAGAATGAAGGAATTAGAATGATGACTGCTTATAAAAGTTTCTGGCTCAAAAGAAGTCTAAGAAGCTGAGTTGATTGAACCTGAAGAAAAAGAATGACTCAATGCTTATTTTAAAATAGCAGAGTTAATAGGTGTTCTGTATTTGGATCCATTTGGTAAGGGTGAAAAGGACAGAACAAGTTGAAAAATTGACCTCCTTGGTTTTATAAAATACTTGTTCCACGAAAGAACAGTGTTTCTTGACAAGCCATACTCTCTCTATTTTAGTACCATGAATATTGTCCTTCATATACATCCTCTTCATCAAAGTTCCAATTGTTAAGGCTGGGACTCTGATTAGTAATATATTCATTCTTAAGTGTTCTTTTCCATTTATATTCTTCTAAAATCTGTCTATCTCTGGTGTTCTTGACATTTTTGGTTTTGTACATTCACTTTTATTAACATCCCAACAATATTTTTCCACTTAAAAATGATATGTTATCTCTTCTTATCATAAAAAGCAGTAGAAAAATTTATGCTTCCTAAATGGCCTACTATTACCTTAAACAGAATGAGCTATAAGCATCAAACATATAATCAAATATCAAAATATACATAATCAATATCAATGAATTGCTATAGATAAAAGTTGTCAAAACAGGTTATTATTATTCCTGTCTTAATACAGAGTATGGTATTTTAAGGCATCTCATAAATTAGATCTTTATTAGTAATACAAATAATGCAAACAGTATTACTTCATTTTCATAGAACAAATCTGATTTCTTAGAAATATTTTGTAAAGTCATGAGGTCTTCCTTCTTGTAGTCACAAATAACATCATAGATCACAAGTTTTCTTGAAAGTGTGAAAGCTCCCCTTCCTATCATTTCTTTTGTACCTTCCTTATTGCTCACAGGATTATGTCTCTGATTTCTCCCTGGTTAGCTCTATCCCTCAATGTGAGTTTTATTTCATTTACTTTCTTACTGGACATTTGCCATCTTTTTTTAAAATTAATTAATTAATTTTTGGCTGTGTTGGGTCTTCGTTGCTGTCTGCGGGCTTTTTCTAGTTGCACTGAGCAGGGGCTACTCTTCCTTGTGGTGTGCGTGCTTCTCATTGTGTTGGCCTCTCTTGTTGCAGAGCACATGTTCTAGGCATGCAGGCTTCAGTAGTTGTGGCACAAAGGTCATTAGTTGTGGCTCACGGGCTCTAATAGTTGTGGTACACGGGCTTATTTGCTCCGTGGCATGTGGGGTCTTCTCAGACCAGGGATCATTCTTAAACAGTGTCACTAGAGAAGTCCCCATTTGACATCTTGACTAAGTAGTGTACTCCTTTAGAGACACAAAACAACTGCAGAGAGATGCAAAACTGCAAATGTATGCTCTACTCGAAAGTGCCCAGATTAACACATACCAACATTCACTGCCTTGCAGATATGTACAGACATCAGAGTTTAGGTACACTGCTCTCTTTTTGTCCCTTTCTTCTACCATATAAAGACCCCAATTCCCATTTTGATCTACTTGTGACTGAGTTCAAATAACCCATTTATTTTTACATTGTAGATGAGCACATTGTTACCTCGCAGTTAATAGTCCACTTGGAGCAAAGTTGGCTTCATAAGTGCTTTCAATATGTGTTGGAGCTTTGCACAAAATTTAAATCTCCCTTCTGAGATTCACATACTTTAATTTAGAAAGTTATACCAAGAACTCCGATTGCCACCTTCTTCAGATGTCCCTAGCATGAAGAATGTGACCTACCAAGCATAAATTTTATTTGCTGAGATTTAAACCTAACTTCCTTTATCTGTTTCTACCTGTGTTATTTCACTCTGTATGGCTATAGCTTGGGCAAGATTCCCTTTCCAAACTAGTTTAATACTCTTACATAATTTTCCACTGGCCTTGTTATAATACATTTTATCTAAATTCAATTCCTATGTAAATTAATAACTGATTTATTTGATTATCAAGTCCTAGGACAGGAAGAAACTTTAATAGTTGAACTTGAAATGAGAATCTATCTGCTGTTTAAAATCCCTAAAATTTTATGCCTCTTAGGCAGATTCTTTAAGCTTTGCTAGGTATATCCATAATGAGTGAAAAGTTCAGAGTTAACTTGTAAATATATGGCTTATGATACAGTTTTGACAAAAGAACTTCTTAGGAGGGTCATAGTCCATGGAAGTCACGCATTAAAGTCTGAAAAACAGTCCATAATATAAAACCATTTCCTGCAGCCTATAAAATTGTCCAGGAATTCCCTGGCAGTCCAGTGGTTAAGGCTTGGCACTTTCACTGCGGTGGTCAAGGTTCAGCCCATGGTGGGAGAACTAAGATTCTGCAAGCCGTGCGGCGTAGCACAGCAAAGAAAAAAGCAGCAATCTTTATAAAATTGTCCATGACGGTGAGATTTAAATGTAATCCTTATTTAAAAATTCAGCTTAAATTAATGTTATAAATAGAGGATCTTGTTAACATAATACATGATAAATAAAAATTTGAAGTTTTCCTTATTCACCTGATTTTAGCCTGTTGAGACACTTGTTGGACTTCTGAACGGTAGAACTGTAAGATAATAAATCAGTGTTCAAACTGCTAAGTTTGTGATAATTTGACAGGTGGATAGGTGTGCTACTAGGCTTTGGAAGTATCTTTGTAGGTACATTTCCTCAACTATCAGAGAATCCTCTGATGTCTTCACACTCCCCTATTCTTTTAGCATGTGCTCAGCCTTTTAAATCCTGCCTGCTCTCTCCCACCTCCACATTTCAGCCTCTTCTCGGTTCCTGGACTAAACTCCTAGTTCTCTCCTCTCTCTGATACTCTAAATCTTTGTCGTGCAGCTATTTCTTCTGGCACCAGTTTCTATTGCTGGGAAAAGTCATTTTCTGAGATGTAGAGAGCATAAGTCTTTTAAAATACATTTTTGAAAAGTTTATAAACTCTAAATTTGGTGGCCTTGGAAACAAAGCTCCAGTTGCTCTTTCCTTAAAATAAGGCACTGATGTACATCTGATATATTCATTTTAACTAACTGCGCTAAACTGCAGCAAAATCAATCTTGTAGCAATTTGAACAAACCATTAAAATCCTCAGAAAGAACAGATAACATTTCATTTATTTCAAAAGAATAGAGATAATCCCTGAGTTGTCATCAGCCTTCAAATACTTTATTTTGTATTAGTTAGAGCTGTATTAAAAAGTGTTTGAGGAGGGTGATGCAACTCAAATGGAAAAGAAAAATAAATTACTTAAGGTTTTCAAGCAACTGCTAGGCACTTAGAGCAGCTGAAAGAAGAGCATTTTTGAGTGTACTGAATGTTAATTCTCAATTTGTAAGTGGGTCAGGATGAGTTTATAAAGTGTAGGTTGAGTGGACTACTTCCCATTCTTGTTGGTTCTTCCTCCACCAGGAGGCTAAACCTAATGATGTCCATTGCAGTGAAGAGGGCTCACACCAACAGCATAGACTTTGACCCTAAATTGCTAAGTCCAAAGAAGCACTACTTAATTTGAAATCAAAAGATTAGAGATGGTTGACACTTCACCCCCACGCTTTCAAAGAAAAAGTGTTTTGGGGGGGAGGGTTTGGCTGTGAGGATAGGAAGGGGGCAGTGAAGAATACAGAGTGAGAAACCTAGTGGAGTTTGTGCCCCTTGACCTCTTAGAGAAGAATTCTAAGGGGGCAGGGGTGGGGTAGGAAGGGAGGGAAGAAAACATAATAAGGCCCCTCACAAAATTTGGGGACATTTGAGAGAGGAGTCAGATGTTTTCTGTCTGCAGCTTAAGAGAAACTGTTCTGCAAGTGGTCTCACACAACTGGGTTTGAGAGAAACAAAAGATCGATGGCAGCATGACACAAATAGTCACGAGACATGCCTTAAACTTTCACTGCTATAGCGGGGTAAATAATGACCCCCCAACAGATACGGCTAAATCTTAGACCCTGGAACCTGTGAATGTGACCTTATTTGGGAAAAGGGTCTTTGCAGATATAATTAAGTTAAGGATCTCAATATGAAACCATCCTGGATTATATGAGTAGACCCTAAATCCAATGGCAAATATCTTCCGTAAGACAGAAGAGAAAACACAGACACTGACAAAGAGAAGGCCATATGAAGATGGAGGCAGATAATGGAGTTATGCAACTACAAGCCAAGGAATGCTGGAGACACCAGGAACTGGGAGAGGCAAGGAAGAATTCTCCCTATATCTTGAACTTCTAGCCTCCAGAACTTTGAGAATAAATTTCTTTTGTTTTAAGCCACCAAGTGTGTGGTAATTTGTTAAAGTGGCCTTAGAAACCAAGATACACTGCCCCCACACCTCTAATGATTGAGAACTTGAGAAAGGTGGCAATTTATGAATGTCTGTGCATCTGAAACTACGTGCATATGAAACTAGTAGGGAAACGATGGTGAGCTCCAGTAAAGATACACTGCTAGGGTAGGTAGAAGGACCCTACCCACCCTAATGGGGGACCACCCATTAGGGATGTGAGGAGAGAAGCTTCACTGGTGTGGAATTTTCTATAACCTGGAGCTGTGCTGGAACCAAATGTGGCAACCACCAAAGCCACCAATGGGTATCACTTACTCCATGAGGGGAGATCACAAGGACATTGATTATTGACAACAGAGTGAGAAACAGAAGCTGAGAAGGAGATATAAGGAGTGCATACCACCCCTTCCCTCATTAGGTGGCTGTGTAAGATCCCCAGTGAACTCATTAGTACCAGCGAGAGCAGGAGAGGAACTCAGCTGAGCCTAAATAATCACTATTAATTTGACCAGGAAATCACTGAATTTGAACTGAATTTACTTAAAACCACCTAGATAAAGTTGAAGCCAAGAGACTGTCTTGAGACTTGAAAAGAGAATGGATACATAGTTCTAGAAATAAAATTCTAACTTTGGACCCTTGAATTTTGTAGACTGTAGTGCTCAAAAACATATTCCTACTTATAACAACAAAAAAATTATTCAAATTATTTAGCAGCATATATGTACACTTAAATAATACATAAATACACTTAAATTTTGTGAAATATTAGAAGGGGTTATCTAGCAACAGGAAAAGTGTCAAGTAGGGCCAGAATTGTGCTTCAAAAAGAAAAATGGATAATGTTATGGAATATAAGTGATTTTTTAACTTCCCAAATACTTCCCGTTCTCCGGATGGCAAAGACCCAGTTTTTTCAGATATTCACCTTCCCTGTCAGGGATGTGGGCCCAAGAAAGGTGATCCCATCTTCAGCACCCTCAGGCAGTGGATGGTGATTTGTCAAACTCAATCATGATTATTTGATTCTCCTTTCAATTAATTGTATATTAAAGACAGGTGGCCCAGTCTTGGGCAATGAGACATTAGAAGACATCCACTAGGAAGTTCGTGGGAGAGAGTCTTTGGTAATAAACAAATGCATGGGAAACTTTCCCTTTTCAATTGTTGTATGTTGTTGTGACTGCACATGATCCTGGGACAAGAATGACAAGCAGATAATGATAGAGAAGGAAAATGGGTAAAAACCTGGGTCCTGAAAATTGCAATTGGTTTACTGAATTACTTACGAGCCCTGTACAATTCTATCTCCAATTTATTTTTTTCCTGTTCCTTGCATCCTAATTAAAAATAAAATAAAATTATTAAATCCTGATATAAACCTCTATGTGAAAATTTGAATTGAAGAAAAGGGAAAGGAATTCTCTAAAACTAATCTAATTTCATGTTAAATATGGCAAATCAGTGAATATTAGTAACGAAAAAGCAGATCACAGTATAAAATGGATTTGATTTAATTCTTATCCAGTAATGTGACAAAGCAAATATGTCTGTAAAAATTGATGCAAGGCATAAAAGTAATTAATTTGAATGAATTCCTACACAGGTATCTATTGTATACGCAAATAAATATCTTTAAAAACTTGAAGGAATATTAAAGGCATCCTCATGCATACATTGAAAACATATATTTCCATGAATACACAGCAAGCAATAGGGGGGAAAATGCAATAAATTTTAATAGAAATTAGCTTGGACAAAAAATAGAATAATGTCTGTCTTTTGAGCCATGGATTATTGTAGGATACTAATATATTTAAATCTAAAATGTTAAGGTACTAACCAGTCTGTGTGGCTGGCTGCTATATTACAATTTTAGTAAAGAAAATGATACAGGTTAAAAGACTTGATCTTAGTTTGAATTTCTATGCTCTACCACTTGGAAATCACATCATGTTTAGTGTATTATCCCATGCTAACTTTCACCTTTGCAGGAATATTTTTCAATATTTAGGGAGAGGATTTTGTCATAAATGCTCACAAAAAGTGAAACCTCTCGGGGCTTGTGGATGTTAAAGGATCTGTAAACACTTCAGCAGTTATAAAGCGTTACACAGAATTGTATAAGTATATGCAATTAATTGTCTTATTTCAATAAAAAGTTAGATTTTAATTCATGTGATAACTCTTGAAAAAGTATGTTAGAGGATATGATTTTGAGTATAGAACTATTGAACAGTTGTATAACAAAATGATAGTGTTTAGTTTTGTTAAGCTCAGGGTAGGCAACCCCAAAATTTGCCCTAATGGCATATTATTTTGAATTAATGTTACTTAAGAAAATGGCCAATGAAAAAGGGACACTCTGACTCTCCTTTCTGTCTTCCTAAAAGCAGAAAATAAATCTCTCATGTGAAAGGTACACTCACTGCCTCTGAAGGTAAAAAGACACCCTTATCAACAGAGATAGGAAATTTGAGCTGAGAAACTTGCATAAACAAGTCTTGTTGCTTCTTTAATTTACTACCTCAAGCCCAAACTCTGTTTAGATTCTTCACTAATTGGGCACCCCAAACCTAAGTTTCTTTGTCCTGTCAATTCCTAACAAATTTATTGATTCTCTGCCTAAAAAATATAAAAGCTGCCTGCTTTGGCCACATCTCAGGTCCCATTTCTATGAGAACTCCATGTGCACAAATTAAAATTTTGTTTCATTTTCTCCTGTTAATCTGTCTCATGTCAATTTTATTACTAGTCCAGCCACAAGAACTCAAGAAGGCTAGAGGGTGAAATCCCTCTCCTGCCTGGGTGAGCCAGACAGGAGGCTGGCTGGACCCTGTTTCCTGTCCTGAGGCTGCTCCAGCTGAGAGATCCTGGGAACATGTGACAAAGGTCTGCAGAAGGTAAGATTTCTTATCATATCAGCATTCTGGATCTCTGCCTGCAAGCTGTGGTGGAAGGGAAAGTGGTGAGAGTCCCTTTTCTCTCTATAAATTTAGATTAGCAAGGGAAAGTATTTGTAGAGCAGTTCCTTGATTAACAACTCTTGGGGATTTTTTCCTCTCAGGCATGGTCACTGTTTTTGTCTCTGTCTGTTGTTTTTTCTGTCATAAGGAAGAAGAACCATAGGACAGAAGGCAGGAGTAGGCCCTGTAAGCCTTTTGTTTGAGCTGGTCTCACAGACTGGTCAATTAACTGTTCTCACCAGACCAACATCTATTCAGGCAAACTTTGCTGTGGGTCCTCTATGAAAAAATGGATGAGGTTTTCCCTTCCATCTTGTTCTATGTCCTGAGAGCTTGGCTTTGTATCTGGTGAGAATATTCTCTTTAGTCTCCACCATCTGAAAGGTGATTTACCAGGGTTCATCTGGTGGCCAGTCAAATTGACTGGGCTTCCAAGACACAAAGTGACAAGCAGCACTCTCTTTGTCCAGTTATGCCAGCTATCAGGGGGTTTGTCATAAGGGGTCCCAGTCCATAAGGGGCCTTTGTCATCTGTCTTCATTGCTTGTTAGTGCTGGAAAAGTCCCATTCCAGTAGTGCCTGCCTGGTTCCGTAAATTAGTGGGATATGGCTGGAGGCATCCCACAGTTTTATGGGATGCCAGAGACACCATCTCCACTACACCACTGTAGCAATGAAGGGCTTTTTTTCCTAGACTAACTTGGGAGTGAACTTTCTGGATCTTATGAGGGCTAAATACTATTGTGAGATAACTCTTGCATCTTTGTTTAAGTAATAATAAAATAGTGGTATGAGTCACTATTTGATGTTAATATAAGATCCTACTTGTCAATAGGCACAGGATGGATCATTTAGATTGGCTATATTTGAAAGGAAAAAATTTTTGGTTTTTTTAAGGAACCTCCATACCGTTCTCCATAGTGGCTGTACCAATTTACATTCCCACCAACAGTGTAGGAGTGTTCCCTTCTCTCCACACCCTCTCCAGCATTTATCGTTTGTAGACTTTTTTTGATGATAGCCATTCTGACTGGAGTGAGGTCATTGTAGTTTTGATTTGCATTTCTCTAATAATTAGTGATGTTGAGCATCTTTTCATGTGTTCGTTGGCCATCTGTATGTCTTCTTTGGAGAAATGTCTATTTAGGTCTTCTGCCCATTCTTTGATTGGGTTGTTTGTTTTTACAATATTGAGCCACATGTGCTGTTTGTAAATTTTGGAGAGTAATCCTTTTGACATGATCCAGCAATCCAACTCCTGAGAATATATCTGGAGAAAAACATGGTTTGAAAGGATATATGCACCTCCATGTTCATTGCAGCACTGTTTACAGTAGCCAAGACATGGAAGCAACCTAAATGTCCATTGGCAGATGAATGGATAAAGAAGATGTGGTACATATATACAATGGAATATTACTCAGCCATTAAAAAGAATGAAATAATGCCATTTGCAGCAGCATGGATGAACCTGGAGATTATCATACTAAGTGAAGTAAGTCAGACAGAGAAAGACAAATATCATATGATATCACTTTTATATGAATAATTTTTTAAAAAGTGATACAAACAAACTTATTTACAAAACAGAAAGACTCATAGACTTAGAGAGTGAACTTATAGTTACTGGAGGGAAGGGTGGGTGGGGATAGATTGGGAGTTTGGGATTGACCTGTACACACTGCTATATTTAAAATAGATAACCAACAAGGACCTACTGTATAGCACAGGGACCTCTGCTCAACATTCTATAATAACCTACATGGGACAAGAATTTGAAAAAGAATAAAGACATGTGTATGTAAAACTGAATCACTTTGCTGTACACCTGAAACTAACACAACATTGTTAATCAACTATACTCCAATATAAAATAAAAATTTAATAAAAAATAAAATAAAATAAAAGGAAAAAAATTTTTGAGAGCCCTCATCATAAACACTTGTCATATTGGTATTTATGGGAGGATAAAACTGAAAGAAAAAAAGAAAGAGTTATAAGGACTAGTCTTAAAGAATCCCTCATTAAGATGAAAGAACAGAAATTAGACTTAAAACAGAAATTCAACATAAACTCCCCTTCTTAAAAACTGGCCCATCTCCTCAGCAGTTCCCCAGGCCCTCTTAGAAATAATCAGGAAATAAATCAACTGGAATCTAACACTCAAGAGAACAGAAACAACTGTCTTTGTCTTGCAAATCTCTACAAGACCAAAGGTACAACTCTAGAAACAAGTCAAAGCCCATCTAATTTTACCAGTTCCAAGGCCTCATATACTCCTCTCAAAATACTTGTAGACACTATAATAGATCAGTATATTGGAGCAAAATTTTCCTGTACTTAAGAAAAAAATTAAATAATAATTACCCTAAGACTTATGATAACAAACAAATATACTCCAAAACTCCTAGGAGAAAATTTACATTTTATTTAGCTCTACCACTTAAAGTTAAAATTACCCTTAAAGTCATAAATCTTATCATGTATTTGAAATGTAAATGCATTGCACATAGCCTGAGCCTGAGCAAAGATTAACTCAATTGGAAGAACCTGAAATTAATAATAATAATAACAACAGCAAAAATAATATTAATACGAAAAAAAGCCTTTTAAAACACTTCTTAAAAAACTCTCTTGCCCAACAAACTTCTTAAAATTGTTTGTCAATGGCAAAAACAGATCTTAAAAGTTTTCCCCACAAATAAGAAAACTTTAGCCATCTCATTAAATAATCTTATTTTTCCAACTGTTATTTGTAAAGTAGTGAGGTTTTTTTTTTAATTGTACCTGATTCTAAATAAAAACTAGATCTCTGGTTGTGTCCATCTATATGTCTATATGTATTTTACTTCTGGATTGTATTGCCAAAATTAATTGTAAAAGAGTTCTATTTAATTGATTTAAGCACTATTAGTAAAAATTCTCAAAAATATAATAAAAACCTACCCAAATAATTTTCAACTTCACATGATCTAGGATAATCTTTAGTAAATAGAAGCTAATTTTAATCTTCTTTGTTCAATTAATACAGGTAAGACTTCAGAGTTAGCATCAAATATAATGCAGATAAACAAATTTTGTTCTACCTGGGTTTACCAGCCAAATGGGTTAATATTGTCTCTGTTGCAGTTTTTCGGCCAAAAAATAAACAAATAAACAACAAAATAAAACCATGGTAATGACTAACTGCTTTAATGTCTCATAACGTTTTCATGAGTAACATATGTATGATTGTTAAGAACAAATAGATTAAATAGATGTAAATATTTTAGGTGAACATTTTAACAATTGTTTTATGATATGACATAAATCTCTTTGGTAATTTACATCTATGGAGTTTTACTAAATAAATTAAATAGTGGGAATTCATTGAATGTCCAGATCATTTTCAAATGAGTTAAAATATTGAAACATTAGTTGCTAAACAAGTGTAAGTTTACACCTACTTTTGACCTCTTGTTACAGGTACACTAAGTATGTTTGGCTCTATCAGTAAATATAGCTTGTGCTTTATTGAAATATTGTACTATAAAGTAGCATATGCTTCTAGAAATTACAAAATGTGTTTACAAGTTCACCAAGCCACAAAATGATGTTAATACAGTTCACAATTGTTTAATTCTTTATTTTCACTAAAAAATTAAGATTTCAAAGGATTAAGAATTCTAATTAATATGTGTGGTTATAGCTACCAGACACACACACACACACAAAAAAAAAAAAACCCACAAGATTTTGTGTCTTGTCAAAATAACTTCTTATATTCTGTGTTGTCTTTATCAGATCTTTGATTACTTAGTAAACCTAGTCTTCTTGGTATTAAAGGAGTTAAGTTTGCTCAACTATTTAACCTTCTATATTTACCTATGAAGTCTTTAATTGTTGTTTTGGTTAAAAGGGTAGTTAAGCATTGTTTCATAGTGACTTATTTGACAAAATGTTTTAAAACCCTTTTGATATTCTTGACAAACTTCCCCCAAATCAAATTCTAAATGAATTTTTTTTGACTTAGAACTAACTTTGTAATATGAGATACTTCAGAGGGCCCCTGAAATATCTCAAAGATTTGTTTTCTTTCCTTATAAAGAGAGAGAGATTAGACTCATTAGGCATATTTCATATGTTAAATTACATGGGAAGCATTATCAAATAAGAAGTAACATTGAGCCTGTGTCTGTAAGTATTCCAGAAATTGTGTGAATTTCCTGGAAGTTTTATATACCCTGGCATAAAATGTCATCTGTTATCAAAATTGAGGCTCACTAAAAAAACTGAACCCAGGGAACAGAGAAATGCCCTTTCATGCAAAGGCAGCAGAAACAAAAATATCTAAAAGATTGTGACATGTGGGTGAAGTCCATACTACTTCTGCCAAAAACAAAAACAAAAACAAACCTGACCCCTTATTTCCAGACTTTTGTCATGCTGATGTCCTTGTACCAGAGCAACAGTCTGCTCTTGAGTCAGAGAAATGAAGATGGATACACAATCGTGGTAAATTAAACAGTTTTTATACCCAAATTACTGCTATACAGGTGAGTCTGATGACAAGTCTTTGGCATGGCTTTCTGGACTTGAGAGGCTATTAAAAGTTCAACCTGAAAAGCAAAGCATATTTAAATGAGCCTATATGACCATTGCTATTCTTGCTGGACTTACAAGTAGTTAGGCCAAATTTATTGACTATAGACTTATTTTTTTTTAAAGGCTAATTTGGTTATCTTTGGTAGAAATGAAGGTGATTTTACAGAGAAAAATGTTTCAATAAAAACTATAATACACTAGTGGATATTAGATTCTAGTACTATTAATTTTCCTTTAGGTTTTGTTATTTACCTGCAAACCAGACTAGAACCTGAATTTTTCTAGTTTCCTCCAATAACTGACTACAACTCTCTAAACTAACATTTCCAATTTTCTCCCACCCTTTGACTTGAAATCACTGAGAACTAAAACTGCCATCTCCCTGAAAATTGAAGTTGGACAAGTTGATATAAACTTAAGAGATATTGCCACAACAGCTCATATTTAAACAATCCTCATGTCTGTTGCTGTATGAGATACTCAGATACCTTAACACCTGCTAACATCATCAAAGACATTTCCAACTGCAAAAGATGGTTTGACCCTGACATCTAGAAATCTTCTTGACTGACTGCCTCCTGGGCTCAGAAACTAGTTTATAATCTGCTCCAATCATTAATTTTTTTCCCCTTTGTTTCCATAGAATTGTCTCTTACTAAATACCCAATTACTTGCACCATATGCCTAGCTTTGGGAGCCCATCTGCATCACTGCTTCCTGAAATAAGATATAACTGTTTAACTGAACTGATCTGTTCTCAGAACAAAAAAACTGGTCAGTGAAACAGAGGACTCTACTAACGTGTTCTGTCTCTCCACAGCTACCACATCAGCTTTTAATATGTGAAACTTCCAGGGAATTTTCAGAGGTGGGAGTTGTTGGGGCTCAGGACAATCCACCCCAAAATGTGCCTCAATGACATACTGATTATTTTGAATAGAAGTTATCTAAGAAACAGCCAGCACAAGAGGGACACTCTGACTCTCCTTTCTGTCTCCCTGAAAACAGAAAATAAATCTCTCAGGTGAAAGGTGAACTCACTGCATCTGGAGGTAAAAGGACACCCTTAATGCCAAAGATAGGGAATTTGGGACTGAGAAGCCTGTATAAACAAACCATGTAACTTCTTTAATTTACTACACAAGCCCAAACTCTGTTTAGATTCTTAACTACTGGGCATTCAAAATCTAAATTTCTTTTTATAAAAGAAAATGAATAAAAGCTGTCTGCTTTGACCACTTCTTAGGTCTCATTTCTATGAGACGTCCATGCATATGATTAAAATTCGTTTACTTTTCTCCTTTAATCTGTCTTGTGTCAATTGTATTAGTCCAGCCACAAGAACTCAAAGGTGTAGAGGAGGAAATTTACCCTTCCATAACAGTATTTTCAGTGGTTGCATAATAGATAGAGACATCAATGGAACATTTACTTGTTGCTCGGGTTTGGGGAGATGTAGCCAGCACCTTGGGGAAAAGATTCAGTATTCCAAATGACCTAGGTGGATTCATAAGTGATTCAAAATAAGCTGAAGAGTCTCAATGAATGGATCTTCAAGAAATTGCCCTGGAGCAGGAAAGTCCAATGATGGGGAAAAAATGCAAGCCCCACTGAAGTCATATCTCTCCAAGAAGCTTTACCCAACTATGCCTTCCAGCTTGACCATATGACATGCCTTCTGCCCTACATCAATACTAAGTCAAAATTAAATCAAGTTAAAACTTATAGGCTTCATATATGACCCAGATACTTTTTTTTACTTAAGTATTCTATATTTAGAACATTATTAATATCATATTAAAACATGATTAAGAATATCTGAAATATTTCCCTATGTAGTATTCCTAGCTCACCAAATATGCTATGAATTCACTGAGGACAGGGACCATGTTTTATTATTTCTCATTTCTTTTCTCTCCAGAGAAATACATAAAACATATTGAATAAATATTTTTGGTTTGTTTAATGGCCACAAGTACTGGTAAATTAAGCTTAGGAATTTGCTAGATGAAATTTCAATCTGACTCTATTACTTATTTTCATGTAAACTTGGACAAGTCATTATCTTTTCTGGGCATCCACTTTCCTTACTAAAGATCACTTGAAATAATTTATATAAAACTCCTGGCAGGAGTAAGTGCTAAAAGAAGAGATATCTTCTTTATTACTGTATTATGACCAAGAAGAATGGGATGTGCAAACAGTTTAAGAAAGAGATCTCAGTTACTAAAGGGCTAGAAAAGAACCTGGAGGACCAACAACACAATGACCTTGACTACTTTCAAGATGGTAACCTAATATTAGTGTCTACCTAATATGTTACAAGGAAGGAAAGGCAACTACAGGACAACATGAAAGATTTGGGCTAGATATGTAGAAGGGCTTTCAAAAGCGTGTTATAATGTTAGAATACATGATTATAGGTAAAGGTTATAAAATTCCTTGAGAATACATGAAAATAGTTTGTAGGAAAGAATAAGGTAAAAATGCATGCACAAATTTTTGTGGCATATATATATATATATATATATACACTAAAGAAATGTAAACATAAGAAAATTGAGATTCAACAATATGAGGCTATGGTTAGAAATAACATTACAGATGAGAAAGAAAAAAGATATAAAGTAACTTACAGTGTCAGTTGTGATGAAGAAAACGTGCACATATAAGGAAGAGTGATAGTTTAAGTATAGAGTTCATGCATGACTCAGCTCTAGTATGGTACCTACAACACTGTTATTTTAGTAAGTTTCAATGATATAAAACCTATCATTTACAGGTTTGATTTACAAAACATCAGGGTCCTCATTTTGATCTATTAATTTTAGAGAGAGAGAGAGAAAGGGTCTATCACAAACACTAAAAGGAATCCAGTAAAAGAGTGCAATCAAAAGTTAGGGTTCTGTCAACAAATGTTTGTTAGCCACCTAATATGTCTCAAGATTTAAGACCTCAATGATTCAGGAGAATATAATGTTTTTTTTTTTTTTTTGTCTTTTTAAATTGGAGTATAGTTGCTTTACAATGTTGTGTTAGTTTCTGCTGTACAGCAAAGTGAATCAGCTACATGTATATATATATCCCCTCTTCCTTGGATTTCCTTCCTATTTAGGTCACCACAAGTGTTGAGTAGAGTTCCCTGTGCTATACAGTCTGTTCTCATTAGTTATCTATTTTATACATAGTAGTGTATATATGTCAATCCCAGTCTCTCAATCCATCCCACCCACTCCTTCTACCTTGCTATCCATACATTTGTTCTCTATGTCTGTGTCTTTATTTCTGCTTGCAAATAAGTTCATCTATACCATTTTTCTAGATTCCACACATATATGTTAATATACAATATTTGTTTTTCTCTTTCTGACTTACTTCACTCTGTATGATAGTCTCTAGGTCCATCCACGTCTCTACAAATGACCCACCTTCGTTCATTTTTATGGCTGAGTAATATTCCATTGTATATATATACCACATCTTCTTTATCCATTCCTCTGTTGATGGACATTTAGGTTGCTTCCATGTCCTGGTTATTGTAAAGAGTGCTGCAATGAACGTCAGGGTGCATGTATCTTTTTGAATTATGGTTTTCTCCAGGTATATGTCCAGGAGGGGGATTATTGAGTCATATGGTAGTTCTATTTTTAGTGTTTTAAGGAACCTCCATACTGTTCTCCATAGTGGCTGTACCAATGTACATTACCACCAACAATGCAGGAGGGTTCCCTTTTCTCCACACCCTCTCCAGCATTAATTGTTGTAGATTTTTTTGATAATGGCCATTCTGACTGGTGTGAGGTGATAGCTCACTGTAGTTTTTATTTGTATTTCTTTAATAATTAGTGATGTTGAGCATCTTTTCATGTGTTCATTAGCCATCTGTATGTCTTCTTTGGAGAAATATCTATTTAGGTCTTCTACCCATTTTTTGACTAGGTTGTTTTTCTGTTGTTATTGAGCTGCATGAGCTGTTTGTATATTTTGGAGATTAATCCTTCATCAGTTGCTTCCTTTTGTAAATATTTTCTCCCACTCTGAGGGTTGTCTTTTCATCTTGCTTATGGTTTCCTTTGCTGTGTAAAAGCTTTTAAGTTTCATTAGGTCCCATTTGTTTACTTTTGGGGTTTTTTTTCCATTACTCTAGGAGGTGGGTCAAAAAAGATCTTGCTGTGATTTATGTCAAAGAGTGCTCTGCCTATGTTTTCCTCTAAGAGCTTTATAGTGTCTGGCCTTACATTTAGTCCTTTAATCCATTTTGAGTTTATTTTTGTGTGTGGTGTTAGGGAGTGTTCTAATTTCATTCTTGTACATATATCTGTCCAGTTTTCCCCACACCACTTATTGAAGAGACTGTCTTTAGGAAAATATAATGTTAAATCTGCTCCTGATACCATATTGTTAATAGTCTAATGAGGGAGAGCAAGGCCTCAATTAAAATCAATGTAGAGGTTATGATAAGGGATACACACAGTGCAATAAGCATCCAGGGAAGAGACTTTATCTGTCTCATAGTGAAAGTAAAATTTTACTTTGGTCAAGAGCAGAGGAGGATTAATATTATTTATTGGAAGAAAAAGTATCATCTGCAAAGTCTTTTTAAAAACTCCAGAATTATGGTCAAAACAGGATGTAGGAGGGGTAGAATGTAGGAGGGGGTGGGGCAGGGCAGCAGTGTGTATATTCAAACTTCTCAAGGTTAAAATTCCAATTCTTCCTGTGTCTTCGTATATTCTTTTTAGTGAATGTGCCTGTGTCCTAATCACCTCTTTTTATACGGACAGAAGTTGTATTGGATTAGGGTCCATGTTAATAACCCCATTTTACCTTAATTGCCTCTTTTAAGACTTTATCTCCAAGTACATTACATTTTGCAGTACTGGGTGAGAACCTAAATATACATATTTTGGGGGAACACAATTTGGCCCAAAACAAGCATAGCAGAGATACTAGTAGAGTATGTATCTTGGCAGTGTACAAGTTTTAATTTCTATTTTTGTTGTGGTTTGGTTTTATTTGTTCTGTTTTGCTTTTAATAATCCACCTTAAATTCAGGTCCTGATGACTCTTCCAACCAACTTCTCCTCCATCATTAGTGGCTACAAGTCCTCAAGGCTGATTACAAAATAAAGTAAGTGGGTGGAGAGTGGAAAGGTAGAGAATAGTTTGGAATTCAATAAGCCAAGGGACCATGGAGAAGGTAGGAGAGATATCCAAAAGAAAGCAGTCTCTTTCTTTCTCAGCCTCAATATGCACTTCCAAAGATGTTTTCCTCATCTTGACTCTGTAGATTGGACCCTTGAGTTGCTGGGGCATAAGGAACAGGAAGCAGCTCACCACAACAAGTTTATTATCTTTTTTTTAAAATTTGTATTGTTATAGATACACAGGAGCTGTGTTTGAAAGAGCTTGGTAGTCATCTTGAGTTTGACTTTATCCTGTGAATGATAGAACACTGACAGATGTTTCTAGGTAGATAATTAATATTGTCAAATTCATTTTTAAGAATTATCATCCTGGAAAGGAGGAGGTAGCAAAAGGAGGAGAGAAAAATTGATGGGAGAGAGTCTGAACATGGCATGATACATACCTATAATAAAGCAAAGGCCATAAAGAAAAGAAGAACAGCTAAATTAAGGAGATAACCTCTTTAACAGTTAATAATACCATATTGTATATTTGAAAGTTGCTATGAGAGTAGATCTTAAAAATTCCCATCACAAGAAAAAAAGTGTAAATATATGTGATGATGGATGCTAACTAGACTTATCATGGTGATCATTTCACAATAGGTATATACCTGAAACTAATGTAAGTTTATACATCAATTATATCCCATTGAGAGAGAGAGAGAGAGAGAGAGAGAGAGAATCTCTGACCTCAAATGGCCAGAGTTTATATGAGTGATAAGTAGCAATTGCCAATTGTGGATTTCAAATTAGGAAATGATGTCATTAACCAAAACAGAGAATACAGGACGAGAAACAAATCTGAGGTCAGACTTATTCAATAAGCCATGGAGTCATTTTTAGGCACACTGAGCTTCAGGAGCCAATGCGACAACCAAGTGCTAACAGAGGTCAGGTGGGACATGGGTTTGGAACTCAATATAGAGATGTATATTTGGAAGTTAATTACTTATTGATTACTAATCTCAGAATTGATGACACCAACCAGAAGTAGGAGATAGGGTGAGAAGAAACGAAAGCTATGGGTAAGTATCTAGAATGAAGCAAAGGCAGCGAACAAGATGAGGAACATAGGAGAGAAGGGAGGTGGTGCAAGACAAAGACTAGTTAGGAAGGTAGCAAGAAAAAAACTAGTCAGAAGAAACACAGTTCACACTAGTAAATAGTAGCAAGCTCACCACATACTTGGATTACTTTGTTGTGCTTCATATTCCACCCCAAGATATACAAGTCCTGTTTTCTTTCAGGCTCCTGATGCAGTTTGGGTAGTGATGAAATTGAGGGAGCTCTCGATCCAGACTACAGAAGTTCAACATCCAGCTCTATTACTTATTAGGTATGTGACTTTGGACTAACAACATAACCTCTTCTTGCTCCAGTTTCCTTATTTACAAAATGAGAGTAACAGTACTATCTGTGACAAAGGGTTGTTCATAGGAAATGAGAGACTATATGTACAGTGCTTAACACTAAGTGTTGTCATTAATATGGACCAAACTTACCATATTATAAGATGGTTTCAAGTTAAAATATACCTTACAATAAGACTCCAGAGAGAGAGAGAGAGTTCACTGAATTTGTATACAAGTGAATAAATATATCTTATTCTTTCTTTTTGAACATCATTATTGGAGTATGATTGCTTTACAATGGTGTGTTAGTTTCTGCTGTATAACAAAGTGAATCAGCTATATGTGTACATATATCCCCATATCTCTTCCTTCTTGTATCTCCCTCTAAAGTCTTTTCTGGAAAGAAATCTTCCCCGGGAGTTTTACTCAGCATCATCTATCATGTTGCTGTCACTCAATTAAGTCAGGGTAGAAAAATAACGAAATAATAACTCTGAGGCAAGATATTCAAACACACAAATCCCTACTTGCATGCCTTCTAATAATTAAAGGCAAAAGGACTCTTCCAGGTGTATGGTTAAACAACTTGAATGGCGTCATTTCTAAAGGAATACTTATGTTAAGCAAACTTGGTTCTACGTTATCATGAAAGGTTCTCCTCATTAACAAGTTATTGATGTCCACAGTATACTAGGTGTAGAATGCTTCTGCCTGGATTTTCCACTCATATACAATAAGCAGGTAAGAATCAAACTCCACAGAGAAAGAGTAGTTTCGGTATAGCACCTCAGAGATACACCCGTACTTCCACATTGACTACAGCCTCTTTCACAGTTTATGTAAGGCTCAGTTTTCTGATCTATTTTTCATCACTTCCCCAAAGACATTTCAGAGAAAATAAAGAACACATGTTTTCTCCCCTTCCACAAACATGAGACAAAAACACTGATAGAAATGATTGAAATGGGTATGGCAGGTCAAGAGAGGTCTTAGCTGTCATTCTTTCCACCTGAGTATTTTGGTCCAGGATGTTACTGTGAAGTGTAATAATTCAGTCTTCCATTGGCAATTTATTTCCTCATACTCTCTGCAGTGAAAACTCACTGTTCTAGCCCTCTGACAGTATCTGTCTCTTCCTTTCCTTTCATGTTTCCTTGGTCTCTTTACCTCTTCCAACTTTAGCAATTAGGGTTTTAAGTATCACTATTCCAGTTCCTTTCTTCTTCCCTTCTCTGAGTCAGATATCAATAGAGCCCAGGCTTCAAACTTTAGCTGAATTCCTCAGGACATTCAATCTTCCCCAGAGTCATGGAGAGATATGTGAGACAAACAAAGCAGAATATGGATCAGCCAACCTGCAGTCTGCTAGCCTGTGTTGTAAGGCTGCTGAGTCAGTTGAGTCAAGTTTCCAAGTGTGGATAACATTTTCCCCAGTAAGAGTAGGATTAAAGCAGTGTAGAAGGGGTAATGAGATATGAGTCTGTGGTAAACATCAGAAAGGGAGTGAGTCATAATGTTCTCTCAGAAACCACTGTGTTAACTCAGCAGAAGGTCAGGTAGGAAGAATTTTTCTAGTAAACAGCTGCTTCTGTTTACCTCCAGCTACACTTTTCCAAACATTTTGAACATCTTTTGAAGAGGATTAAAGTTCATGGACTGAATCTAAGGGATCAAACTGCTGATAACACATGCATTAAATCCAGAAGTCATCATTCACTGTAGATTGAGGCCATCACTTGATCTTTTTCTCCATGGTCTATAGTTTAATGGTGACCTTTAATTCATGACCTGGTCTAATTAAAAAAATCACATTTCTCAATTAAAATTGTTAAAGCATTAATTTTACTTAGGTCATATTTTCATTTTAGCTAATACTTTTTGAAAGATTTGATTTTTAAAAAAATATCCATATTGCCTAGTCTAATACCCTTTACATCCAATGGATGAGAAAGACAGTCAAAATCCAACAAAATATGTCTGGGGACTTTAACAGTCAACTGTTGTTATTGTGTTACAATTGTCAGGAAGGAATAAATTTCCTCTACCTTTCTAAATTCTTCTGGTTGGTCTAAGTATTAAATTGATATGAGACAGATTAACATTGATATGAGACAGATTAACAGGAGAAAATCAAACACAAGTTTAATAACATGTATACATGGGAGAGACCCAGGAAAACAGTAACTCACCAAAATGGCCAAAGCCCTCACTTGAAATAACATCCTTCGTTAAAGACAAAAGAGGATGTAGAGGTAGAGAGAATCAGTTATGGGAAGTTGCCAGGAAAAACACAGTAAACAAGGATAAGATTGTTATGCATATTTGTCATAGCTTTCTCCATTGATGAGTTTCTAGAAATTTTGTCATTCTCCTCTTCCTGGTACAGGAAGGGAGACACCCTTACAAGTGGAGATTTCTTTTTATAAATGTAAACGTTGCTTAGAAAAGGGTAACTCTTTCTTGGTTTGCAAGTTTTTCGCATGTCTGCTGTTTCTTAGAAAATAACCAAATTAAAATAATTAATATACCAAAGAAACATATCTTGAGGTGGCAAATTCTGCTCCCCTACACCACTAAATATGATTTTTAAAAAGTCTTCAGTGTTAGAGGCCATGTATTTACAATTCTCCCTCCCCACCCTACTGTAGGGGAGCAAAACTTAACACCCCAAAGTGTCTCTTTGGCATGCGGATTGTTTTGAGCTAAAAGCAACTAAGGCCCAAAAGACTCAGGAAGAAATTTTGACTCCCTCTCAAATGTCTTCAAAAATTTAGAGGGGCTGTTCCTGGAATAGAGCTATCACCAGAGATGTCTATAAAAATATGGGTTAGGTGTGGAGAGGGCCGAGTGCTTTTCCATCTCCATGTCAACTGCCTTCCTCTTCTTTTGAAGTCCCAAACCACTACTCCAAACATCCTCTTATATCTTTAGCTGAGGATGGTATTTAAGGTGAGGGTTACAGCCATTTTGGTGAGTTACCCAGTTTTCCTTGGTCTCTCCCATGTATTCATGTTATTAAATGTTTATTTGATTTTCTCCTGTTAATTTGTCTTATGTCAATTTAATTCTTGGACCAGCCAGAAGAACCTGGAAGTTAGAGGAAAATTTCTTCCTCCCCAACACCACAAACAGCCATACCCATAACACTAGACCTAGCAGATATTTTAATATAACAAATAATTACCATTTGCTAGGATGGGTCCAACAAAAAAAAATATGTACAAGATACAAAAGTAGTAAAGAAAATGGAGTCAATAATTTGCGGTGGAGGTGTGGAGATGGGGAAGCTCATAGAGAAGGAAGGAATGGATAGAAGGATTAAAAACCCTTGCCTTACTGTACAAGAATCCAACTTTTGGTTAACCCTTCTCCCCTCAACTCTGTTACTTGGAAGCCAGGTAAGATATGTTATAACTGTATTGCTAGGCAACTTTATTTATGGTAAAATGACTTTGACTCATAAATTATATTTAGACTGGGAGAACAATAAATAAACTACAAATACCACTTGGAGGAATCATTTGGGGTAGCTTTGAGCTTTCCTGATCACAGTGACACTGGAAGCAATGCCTATGGAATTTTTACAAGAAATACTGGCTCTATGAGGCATGTGGCTTCTTCTATGGCAGAGCAGCACCTGCACTTGCCCCATGTGGATCTCATGTGCTTGGCCCTGAGTCATATCCTGGGGAAATGATAGTGCTTGAAAGGCTAAGTGGATCTCTGCATCAGCTGCCCTAGAAACCACCTGATTTTGCCATGTTGGCAAGCTATGGTTCCTCTGTGGCACTCTCTGAGTAAATTGGTCCCAACTGTGACTTAGGCTAGCTCTGTAAGTCTGCATGTTTAATACAGACTTAGAAGACCCCCTTGGTGGGCAAAGCAGAAAGGATACCAAAGGTACTGGCAAATTAGAATGCAGGGAAAGGGCACTCCAGGATATAGTGTAAAGTGTCTGACAACTAGCTTTTTTTTTTTTTTTATTGTAATGTAAGTGCTTTGATTACTGACTCACCCACTCCAAACAAATTGCCAGCTAAACAACTAGATAAAAAACTTACATGAAGTTTCCCTTTAAAAAAGTCCTCTTTGACCTGGATAACTGACCATTATGAGTAACCCTGCTTTTCTGTTCCCCCACTTTAATTCCTGCTCTTATGTTTTAAATTTGCCAATAAAGAGTGAACCCATGAAACCCTACTCACCCCACCTTTACCCTAATAAAGGCAGAATCCCAGATCTATGCTCTCTCACTCACATGCACTCACTCTCTCTTTCCCCATGACCTCGCTCCTTGCTGTGTGGCCCTGGTGTGCCATGTGCCCTCCAAGACCTTTGAGTAATAAACCTTGTTTTTTCAGAGTTCCCTGGTGGTGTTGCTGAGGTGCATCTTGCAATCATTATAATAAGAACCACAAGGGCTGGTGCAGCCACAACATTGGCTCTGGTCAAGGAAATATCTATGGGGGCTTGCCAGAAGTAGTAAGGGACCTGTTGAGTGCCCCCAGGCTTTTTTTTTTTTTTTTTCCACACTGCAAGGCTTTCAGGATCTTAGTTCCCTGACCAGGGATCAAACCTGTGTCCCCTGCAGTGGAAGCACAGAGCCCTAACCACTGGACCACCAGGGAATTCTCCCCCAGGCACTTCTGGATAATAACAACACTATCTATAGGCTGATATCTATGCAAAATAGGAATAGAAACAATCTTAGGGAGGGAAAATAAGCATAAAACTGTTTAGGAGAACTAATCAGTGTTGCTGGGAGGGAAAGAATGGTAGGAGATAAAATAGGAGTGGAGTCAGGGCCAACTCAAAGCTTTAGAATCTGTGCTGTCATCAAGAAGGAGTACTGATGGATTTTAAGAAAGTGATATAACTTGCATTTCAGAGAGATGGACAGGAGCTGACATGGCTGGAGTCAGGGAGACCACAGAAGAAACTATTGCAATAGTTCAGGTAAGACTTGAACTAGGGCAGTAGGAATGGATTAGAAAAGAAGGAACTGATTTGAAAGCGACTTTCAACAGACAATATTTAGTGACTGAGTAAATGGAAAATGAGGGATAACAAAGCGTCTAGGTGATTCCCAGATGGGTTATGGGTGACATCTTGAGCAACAGTATTGAGGCCGTTACTGAAACCGAGCAAAAGCCTGTGGGGTTCCTGGGCACTGAAGCCTTTCTGTCCCTTGTTTTTTGTAGGGAACAGACCCCAGTCTCCATGACCTTCCCTGAGTTCCAAAGGACAGATTCAAACAGTTACTAATTCAGGCAGGGAAAAGATACAAAGACAAGGAAGGGGCAGCCAAGAAACAATAGGGCGGCCTTGGGGCAGGGTCTTGGTTCTGCCTCAAGGGATACACATAACAATGTCTTTAAGCTCTTTATAGAATTAAAACCCAACAAATAGAAGACATCAGCATTCTTCATACCAGAGAAGCTCATCAAGAAGATTCCCTGAAACCAGATTAGAGGAGTGCAGGTCCTGCATACACCCTGATCTTATCAGAAACCCCACCCTTGAACTGTTACTATAAAACTCCTCATCAAATTCTCCCAGATGGGGACACAAAGGTTTTGAGGACAGGAGCTTGCTGTGTCCCCCTTTCCCTGGCAAAGCAATAAAGTTATTCTTTTCTACTTCACCCAAGACTCTTCCTCCAAGATTCAATTCAGCACTGGTGCACAGAGGCTGAGACTTGGCATCATTGTCATGAACTTTGGCAAACTTCTTTTACAATAAATGTTGAATAATATTTTTAACATTTCTAATTATCATTATGCTTATGGCATTTTATTTCAGAGAACTATGTATTGTCATTTCTGTATTAATAAAAGGCTATTTTAGCTTATTCCATTGTGTGCATAAAAATTCATTGAATAGGCCAACTCAAGTTATGCCAATCAGAAAAACCTTCCTCTCCTCATGAAAGTCCTTCAAACTCACTTTAGCTAATCTACCTTCTAATCTCTCTTCCCTGTCTCTAACAGTGTCCCTGGAAGATTCCAATTATAAACAACAGAAAAATTCCATTTTCAGTATTAACATATCATCAGATCTAAATCATAATATCAACTTCCATCCAATGGAAAGATCTCTACTGCAGTGAAGGTGGCAGGCAGGTGATTTATTGCTTCCTGCTCCTTTTTCCACCTCCTGCCAACTGGCTATGCTGCCTCTGGCCCTTCCAGAATGGGGAAGGGGGAGAAAGAGAGGAAAATTTTACTTATTTGAGGCTGTTTTTCCCTGACATCCTTGTCTAGGTAATAGGCAGGGCCTCTCTGTGACCCCATAGAAATCCAGGAGTCTGCCATGTTGCCTGCCCTAGCCATTACCTTTCCTTCTGGCTTTGTGACAAACACTCAGTAATTGCTCCAAAGGCACACCCATTTAGGTTCTTGCTTCTGTGGTCACATCTTTGGCAGGCAGTCTTCTCAAACAACATACACTCAAATGGCTTAAGCACAGCTACTTGTCCACTCTGGCCATTGGGAAGCAAAGCATATCCTTGCTCTTCCCAACTCTGACTCCTCCCACTGGCCCTGACCCTCACTTTCCCTTATAGTCATCTTCACAAAGCCCCTTAACTTTGGGCATTTCCAAATCAAAGTAAAACAAACAAAAAACATAGTCTCTGGAACACACCACCAGATACTCTAGTAGACACAGGACTAGTTTTCTCAAGAAACCCAAGGCAGCACAAATTCTCTTTTATTTACCCTATCAATTATTTTCAAACTTTCACTTCTTATATAGGATAAAATTCTATGTATAATATAAATTCTTATACAGGATCACAGAAGCAGTTTACACCTTACTAAGTATGTTATCAAATGGAACTCCAGTTCACTCATCCTATGCACAACAAAATCAATCTACTGACACCAAGTTGTGATGAAGAAAAGTACAGTGTTTATTTGCAGGGTGCCAAGCAGGGAGTACAGGCAGTTAATGTTCAAAGGACCTCAACTCCCTGATGGCTTATGGGCAAGTGTTTTTGAAGGCAACACTAAGGGTAGAGGTTACAAGGTATATAATCAGCTGATTGGCTGGTGGTGAGGTGACAAGGTGATATTTTGGTAAACTTAGTCATCAACCTTCTGGTTCCAACTAGTCTGGGGTTTATGTGCTTGTGGTCAGCATGTAGTCAACATCCTCCACCTGGGGGTGGGGTGGGTGTATGATTCTTTGTTTCTGCAAAACAACTCAAGGATATGTATCGGATTGTTTTTTATATCCCTTGAGGAATTCTGTGATTGTTTTATGGCTAAACTGTTGTTTAAACTATTATTACTTTTCTTGCTTAACTGCTTTTCCTTTGTTTCTGCATTCTCTCACTTCTCTAATTATTAATTGCTTGAGTCTGTTCCTTGGAACTCAGGGAAATCCTAGGACACTAAAGCTTTTTCTACAAACAAGAAGTAGGGCATACAACAAACCCCCAGTAAACATCATTCTCAATGGTGAAAAACTGAAAGCATTTCCTCTAAGATCTGGAACTAGACGAGGATGTCTACTCTCACTACTCTTATTCAATATAGTTTTGGAAGTCATAGCCATGGCAATCAGAGAAGAAAACAAAATAAAAGGAATCCAAGTTGGAAAAGAAGAAGTAAAACTGACACCGTTTGCAGATGACATGACACTATACATAGAAAATCCTAAAGATGATACCAGAAAACTACAAGAGTTAATCACTAAATTTGGTAAAGTTGCAGGATACAAAATTAAAACACAGAAATTTCTTGCATTTCTATACCCTACCAAGGAAAGATCAGAAAGTAAAATTAAGGAAACAATCCCATTTACCATGACATCAAAAAGAATAAAATACCTAGGAATAAACCTACCTAAGGAGGTAAAAGACCTGTACTCAGAAAACTATAAGATACTGATGAAAGAAATCAAAGACAACATTAATGGATGGAGAGATATACCATGTTCTTGGATTGGAAGAATCAATATTGTCAAAATGACTATACTACCCAAAGCAATCTACAGATTTAATGCAATCCCTATCAAATTACCAATGGTATTTTTCATAGAATTAGAACAAAAAATTTCACAATTTGTATGGAAACACAAAAGTTCCCGACTACAAAAAGCAATCTTGAGAAACAAAAACAGAGCTGGAGGAATCAGGCTCCCTGACTTCAGACTATACTACAAAGCTACAGTAATCAAGACAGTATGGTACTGGCACAAAAACAGAGCTGTAGATCAGTGGAACAGGATAGAAAGTCCAGAGATAAACCCACACACCCATGGTCACCTAATCCATGACAAAGGAGGCAAGACTATACAATGGAGAAAAGACTGTCTCTTTAATAAGTCATTCTGGAAAAACTGGACAGCTACATGTAAAAGAATGAAATTAGAACACTCCCTAACACCACACACAAAGATAAACTCAAAATGAATTAAAGACCTAAATGTAAGGTTGGACACTATAAAACTCTTAGAAGAAAACATAGGCAGAACACTCTCTGACATAAATCACAGCAAGATCTTTTATGATCCACCTCCTAGAATAATGAAAATAAAAACAAAAATAAACAAATAGGATCTAATTAAACTTAAAAGCTTTTGCATGGTAGATGAAACCATAAACAAAACAAAAAGGCAACCCTCAGATTGAGAAAATATATTTGCAAACAAAGCAACTGACAAGGGATTAATCTCCAAACTACACAAACAGCTCATGAAGCTCAATATCAAAAAAACAAATAACCCTGTCAAAAAATAAGTGGAAGATCTAAATAGACATTCCTCCAAAGAAGATATACAGATGACCAAAAAGCCCATGGAAAGATGCTCAACATCATTAATTATTAGAGAAATGCAAATCAAAACTACAATGAGGTATCACCTCACACTGGTCAGACTAGCCATCATCAAAAATTCTACAAACAATAAATGCTGGAGAAGGTGTGGGGAAAAGGGAATGTTGGTGGGAATGTAAATCGGTACAGTCACTATGGAGAACAGTATGGAGGTTCCTTAACAAACTAAAACTAGAAATACCATATAACCCAGCAATCCCACTCCTGGGCATATACCTGGAGAAAACCATAATTCAAAAAGATACATGCACCCCAATGTTCATTGCAACACTATTTACAATAGTCAGGATGTGGAAGCAACCTAAATGTCCATCAACAGAGGAATGGATAAAGAAGACATTGTACATATATACAATAGAATATTACTCAGCTATAAAAAAAAGAACAAATAATACCATTTGCAGCAACATGGGTGGACCTAGAGATTGTCATAATGAGTGAAGTAAGTCAGAGAGAGAAAGACAAATGTCCTATGATACTGCTTATATGTGGAATCTAAAAAAAAGGGGGGGTACAAATGAACTTATTTACAAAATATAAGTAGAGCCAAGTATGTAGAAAACAAACTTATGGTTACCAGGGAATAAGGGGTTGGAAGATAAATTGTGAGATTGGGACTGACATATACACACTACTATATATAAAATAGATAACTAACAATAACCTGCTGTATAGCACAGGTTTGGAACTCTACTCAATATTCTGTAATGGCCTACTTGGGAAAAAATCTAAAAAAAGAGTGGAGATATATATATATATATATATATATATATATATATATATATATATATATACACACATACATATAACTGATTCACTTTTCTATACACCAGAAACTAACACAACATTGTAAATCAACTATACTCCAATAAAAAATTTTTTTAAAAAGACGCAGGGGACACAGAGGGACTTACACCCAGGAAGGCCCCATGGGGTCCTGCTCAATTTCAAATCTAAGTGCTAACATCTCTCTTTAAAACTTGTCGGCATTTAACACCTATTATCCTTAACTTTGGACCCCTCAGCTAAACACTGAGAGAACAGGAAAGGTACCATTTATCATCCAGTTACATGTATTAATTATATGTCAATGGAAGTAAGCCAAACACTTTTACATTTGCTACCAGAAGCACAAGTGGTAATTAATGGTACAATAAGCCTTGAATGACCAGGGAGACGGAAATGAGGGTTCATCTCAGGGAGGGGAGTTCAGTGTGTTCTTGTTTCTGATTTTTGTGTTCACCTGGCTACAAGGGTATTATTTACATGCTTATACCTAGTATGCTAAATAGCACTTTGATGGTCTGTCAGGATGGTCTATCAGACTTTCCCACTGATGGATGCTTTTAGGCATGAATTTTGTTTTCTTTTAGGACCAATAAATAACTAGCAAAACAGCAACACAAATCAGCCATGCAGTTCATGTGGAGTAGAGCAATTTACCCATACTAATTTGAAATTTTATGTTTATTTTTTGCTTTGGAAAATCATCAATTAATTTTTACTGATGGGCAATCAATAAGTAGAATAATAGTCTCTCTTCTAAAACATTTAATTCTATATCTGGACTGTATATCCACTATTATGGAATTTTCTTGCAATGCCCACTCAGTTTGGACACCAATTCAAAAGGCTAAACAAAAGCCTGGTTGAGAGAATTGGGGTGGAGGGTGGGTGGGTCATGAATAATTTGTTTTTAGACAATGACTCCACATCTGTTAAAGCTTTTTAGGTTGAGTTCTGTATCAGCTTTTATGCAATAGGTTCCTATTCATGTAAAGTTGTGTGTAAATCAATTTTTCATAAATTGATTCATACTTTGAATGCACTGAAATCCTGCTATTTAAAGAAACACTACTCTAAATTCTCTTGTAACATAAAGAATTCATTTCCATTTTGTGAAATAGATATGAGAGAGAGAGAGAACAGGTATATTTTAAGAAAGACATGCCTATATAACAAGCCTATAAGCCACCATCTGAAAAAAAATATAGACATGCATGGCTTATTTTTAAAGTAGCTTATCACTGGGGTCTCAGAAATTCTAATGGCTAAGTGCTTTATGACAAAATTTTCTTCCTCAAACTCTATAAAGAAGTTTGTACAGTACAACCCATAACTAGAGAGCTCTTGCTCTCTTTTTCTGCTTTTATCAGAGCATCTCACACGAGTGGGTAGAAAGGGAATCAATGAGATCACTTGTTTGTTCCCTAGCAGCAGACATGAAAATGCCCATAAAGTTAAGAACGTTATTGGAAAACCAGAGCCAAAAGTAATCTCAGTCTTCAGAATAACTCTATGCCCTAGTGACTCATTATACAAATGAGGAAACTAAGGCACTGAGAGGTTCACTAACAGTTGGCAGAGTTAAGATTTAGTCCTCAACAGTCTGATTCTGGAGCTTAGACTTACTTGAACAGCTACACTTCATAGGTATATGTTTATTGGCAGATAGGTGGTTAGTTAATTGGAGATAAAGTATAAAACGTTTAAGTACTGATAAATAATGTAAGATTATATGAATCATTTGTAACTAACACTTTTATTTTTAAATAAAATAGTCGTTTTCAGCACGGATCTTGGACACAGTTAATTGGTTTTTACTCTCCAGGAGGCCAAACATTTGCCAAATTTATTACCATACAAAGTTTACAAAACATATTAATAGTGGCCCTGAAGCCTAGATACCCTCACAGCCATGCATACAACTATTTTTAATAGGGAAATTCTATATCAAATTCTAGTATTCTAGCTACTTTTACAAAATTGAATATTCGATTAGCCCACATTTTTATATGGGAAACAATAAGGTTAGGACTAGCTATGCTCTTCAGTTTGTCACAGTTGCCATAATGCCTTACAGTCTTTCCCATGGCTTTCCTCACACATTTACTTTACCTCTTGGCCTCTCTGGGTAAATGAGAAAGAAAGAAAGAAAAACCTCCCTGTGAAAGAATTCAAAGAAATATACGTGTATATATATCCATATATATGTACGTATATGTATATATATATGTATGTATATATGTATATATGTATGTATATTTATATATGTATACATATGCATATGTATATATATATATATATATATATATATATATCGCTATTCAGAAAAGACTGAAAAAAAAATTCAAACACTTGTGCATACTATTTTTAACATAATTATTTATTTATTTAGTATTAAAATTTTCCACTGCAAGGCAGCATTTGACATCTTGGTCACAACATATATGTTTTAAGGATTCCTGGCTCTGCTGATACATTCATGAAGGGATGCAGAAGTGTTGGAAGCCCCTTCACCCAAGAAGGAAGCCTGGAGATTTTAAATTCTTTCTGTGTGTTATCCAAGTATGAGCAAAAAGAAAATAGCAAAAATGATGTCTGTACACAGACACCAATAGAAACCAATAGAAAAGTATGAAGTGGAAGGAAAAACAACCTTATTTCCAATACATTCCTAAATCCCATACTAAATTGAAATTAGCACTTGTAAGTAAATAGGGTCCTACTAAATATGTATTTTAAAATTCTATCATAGTATAGAAATATTGGCTGGTTTAAGACATTCTTTTTCTTTTACTTTCATTCTATTCTATCTGAAATTAGGTTCTGATTGTCTCAGTAGGAGACTAAGGCATTACTTGTAGTAATTATACTACTTTGAAGGAAGTCAATGAAAATAACTGTATGCTGTTCTATTTCTTTTCACAACTCTCCAAACATCATTCATGAGCAATCAAAAGTGCCCTGAAATCAGAACAGTGATATAAATACCCACTAACCCTCTTGTGTAGCTAGCACAAACAATGAATGCAAGTTTCCAGACTGAAGAAATATGTTTCCTACTTCCCGTCCTATTGGTAGGAAGATTCCAAATGTGAGAGGCAGTCATGTAGATCCACTGAAATAGCCTCTTTCAATGTACTGCTAGTCATGTTTCAAAGAACATTTTGTAATCATCCTTGGCAACTGCTTTCCAGAAGGAAAACACTAAAACATTGAAAAACTCAAGCATTTGGAAGCAAACTGAAACAACATAACACTTGTGAGAAGGCTTATGATCCTTGGATATCTACCACCAAGGTAACAGGGGAGAAAAATACTTGTTTTTAGGACTAAATATTATTTAGGACCAAATATTTTTTAGGACCAAATATTTTATAAACTCCTTCAGAGAAACCAGAACTTGTTTCTGGGAGCATGGGCAGAGCCATATGTTTAAAAATGTCGACAGCTTATGAAATGCTTGATAATTTCTTCTATAACCAAGATTAATGCTTTTATCCATAATATTACTTTCTGCGAATGCCTTGGCTAAACAGGTATATTCAGTAATTGCCCAAGCTGTTTACCCCACCTGAAATTGCCTCCCTTCTCTTCTCTGCTTAGCTATGTATTACCATGTCCAAAAGCATCATGGATTATATAAGCCACAGATGATCCAGCCTTTGCCCCATGTACCCTTACACCAACCAAGAAGTGACCAAAGCAGACAGCTTTTATATTTTTAGACAAAGAAACAATAAATGTGTGAGTGTTAACATAGAGTAGATTCTTATCTCATTGCAGAAAGTATTCAGAGATGAGACATGAAGGTCAAGAGAGCAAAATGAGGATTTATTAAGTGATAGTACACTCAAGGGGAGAATGAGAAGAATCAGGTGAGTAGCTGCCTGCCCTGAGTTTTTTGGCAAGCTGGTTTATGGGATGTGAAAATGAATGCGTGGAATATTCATTGAGGAGGGAGGGGTTTGGGGTTATGTTTCCTGATTTTCATCCCAGCTCCACCTTCCCAAGAGGAGGAGGGATTTTTGTCTTTATTTAGCCTTGATAGGAAGTGCCATGACATCAGGGCAAGATGGGTGCTTCTTATACGCAAAGCTAATGTTATTGTACTGAGGGCATAATGAGCAAAAGGTTACATTTGGGCACCAAAGATCCCCACCTTTTCCACCATTCTTTGTTTGCCTCCCGCACCTTTGTCACCCCAGAACGTGTGGTTTCCTGTCAGTCTAGAGGTTCCTGTTTTTCTTTGTCTGCCCAAGCATGCCCATTGTTCACAAGATGTATGGTTTTCAGCCATTTAGCCTGTGTCCACTTTTCTCTGTTCATACTTAGCTATATGCCTGTTCTAACATGTGCAATTGATAGGACAAAGAAACTGAGGTTTTGGAGGCCTGATTAATGAAGAATCTAAACAGAGTTTCAGCTTGAGGAAGTAAATTAAGGAAGTAACAAAGTTTATTTATACAAGCTTTTCAGCCCCAAATTCCCTATCTCTTGCTATAAGGGTGTTCTTTTACCTCCAGATGCAGGGAGTGCACCTTTTGCATGAGAAATTTACTTTATGCTTTTAGGGAGTCAGAAGGAAGTGTCAGAGTGTCCCTCTTGCACTGGCTATTTCTTAAGTAACTTTAATTCAAAATAATATGACATTGAGGCATGGTGTGACCTACCCTGGCCCCATCAGTTCTTCTTCTGAAACTTCCCTGGAAGATTCACATATTAAAAGTGGAGCTGGTGATTATATATAGAGAGAATGCATTAGTAGAGTCTTCCATTTCATTGAACTAGTTTCTTAGTTCTGAGAACAGGTCAGTTCAGTAAAACAGTTGTATTTCATTACAGGAGGCAGTGATGCAGATGGGCTCCAAAATTTAGGCCTATGATGAAAGTAATTGGGTATTTAATAAAAGGAACTGCTATGGAAACAAAAGAAAAAAAAGGTTAAAAATTGAAGAAGAATATAAATCACTTTTTGAGCCCAAGGGACAGTCAATCAAGGATATTTCTAGATTTCTGGGTCAAAGTATCTTCTGGAAATGTTGGAAATGTCTGATGATGTCATCAGGTGTTCAGGTAAACTTTCTGAATGACTCATACAGAAACAGGCATGAGGATTGTTTAAATATGAGCTGTTGTGGCAATTTCTCTGAGATTTACATCAAGTCATCTAACTATAATTTGTGGGGCTTCAATAAAAGGGGCAGTTTTTAACTCTTCTCAATGATTCCAAGTCAAAGTTGGGAGAAATTTGGAAACATAATTTAGGGATTTGTATCAGATATGGGAGGAAACTAAAAAATTCAATCCAGTCCACTTTTCAGGTAAATAACAAAACGTAAAGGAAAATTGATAGCACTAGATTCTGATATCCACAAGTGCATATTATAGTTTAATCAAAATATATTTTTTCTCTGTAAAATCACCTTCATTTCTAGCAAAGATAACAAAATTAGGACTAATTTGTTTGCAAAATACATTTAGATTTAGTAAACTTGGTCTGATTATATAAGTCAAATGAGAATAGCAATCCACCCTTTAGGGTCTTTTAAATCTGCTTTATGGGGGACCTTCGAGATGGTGCAGGAGTAAGATGTGGAGATCAAAAATAAAAATACATCAAAACACATCAAAAATACATCTACATGTGGAACAACTCCTACAGAACACTTACTGAACGCTGGCAGAAGGACTCAGACTTCCCAAAAGGCAAGAAAATCTGCAAGTACCTGGGTAGGGCAAAAGTAAAAAGAAAAAGCAGACACAAAAGAATAGGGATGGGACCTACACCTCTGAGAGGGAGCAGTGAAGGAGGAAAAGTTTCCACACACTAGGAAGTCCCTTCACTGGTGGGGATGGCGAGTAGGTGGGGGGAGGCTTTGGAGCCACAGAGGAGAGCACAGAAACAGGGGTGCAAAGGGCAAACTGGAGAGATTCCCGCACAGAGGAACCATGTCGACCAGCACTCACCAACCTGAGACACTTGTCTGCTCACATGCCAGAGCAAATACGGGCTCAGAGCTGAGGCTCAGACTGCAGAGGTCAGACCCCAGGGAGCGGACTGGGGTTGGCTGCATGAAGAGAGCCCAAAGTGCACCACAACTAGCTGGGAGGGAGTCAGGGGAAACGGCTGGACCTGCCAAAGAGGCAAGAGACCATTGTTTCAGGGTGCGTGAGGAGAGGGGATTCCTTCCTCATGTACCGACAGAAGACAGGGCACCACCTAAGCAAGCTTCAGAGAAGGGCATGAACCACAGCTATCAGCTCAGACCCCAGAGACAGGCATGAAACACTAACACTACTGCCACTGTCACCAAAAATCCTGTGTGCAAGCACACAGGTCACTACCCAAAACCCCCTGGAAGCCTGTGCAGCATGCCAGTGCCAGGGTCCCAAGACCCAGGGACAACTTCCCTGGGAGAACACATGGCATGCCTCAGGCTGTTGAAATGTCATGCTGGCCTCTGCTGCCTCAGGCTTGCCCTGCATTCCAATTATGAATACTGTACCCCTCCCTCCCCATGGCCTGAGAGAGAAAGAGAGCCCTAATCAGCTCCTCCTCTAACCCCCTCCTGTCTGGGAGGGGAACAGATGCCTGAAGGCGACCTACACACAGAGGGGGGCCAAAACCAAGGCTGAACCCCAGGAGCTGTGTGAACAAAGAGGAGAAATGGAAATTTCTCGCAGCAACCTCAGGAGCAGCAGATTAAATCCTCACAGCCAACTTGATGAACCCTGCATCTGTGGAATACCTGAAAAGACAATGATTCATCCCAAAATTGAGACAGTGGACTTTGGGAGAAACTGTAGACTTGGGGTCTGCTGTCTGCAACTGATTTGTTGCTGATTTTTATGTTTATCTTAGTATAGTTTCTAGTGCTTGTTATCACTGGTGGATTTGTTTATCGGTTTGATTGCTCTCTTCTTTCTTTTATTTTTTCTATTTTTACTTATTTTTTTAAATTTTATTATTCATTTTATTTTATTTTATTTTATTTTTCTCCCTTTTGTTTCTTCCTTTTCTTCTGAGCCGTGTGGCTGACAGGGTCTTGGTGTTCCGGCTGGGTGTCAGGCCTGAGCCTCCAAGGTGGGAGAACCGAGTCCAGAACATTGGACCACCAGAGACTTCCCTGCCCCACATAATATCGATCAGTGAAAGCTCTCCCAGAGATCTCTGTCTCAACACTAAGACCCAGCTCCACCCAATGGCCAACAAGGTCCAGTGCTGGATGCCCCATGCCAAACAACTAGCAAGACATGAACACAAACCCACCCATTAGCAGAGAAGCTGCCTAAATTCATACTAAGTTCACAGACACCCCAAAACACACCATGGGATATGGCCCTGCACACCAGAAAGACAAGATCCAGTCCCACCCACCAGAACACAGGCATCAGTCCCCTCCACCAGGAAGCCTACACAAGGCACTGAACCAACTTCACTCACTGAGAGCAGACACCAAAAACAATGGAAACTACAAACCTGGAGCCTGCGAAATGGAGAGCCCAAACACAGTAAGTAAAACAAAATGAGAAGACAGAGAAATGTTCAACAGAAGCAAGGTGAAAACCCACCAGACCAAACAAATGAAGAGGAAATAGACAGTCTACCTGAAAAAGTATTCAGAGTAATGATAGTAAAGATGATCCAAAATCTTGGAAATAGAATGGAGAAAATACAAGAAACTTTTAACAAGGACTGGAAGAAGTAAAGAGTAAACAAACAATGATGAACAACACAATAAATGAAATTTAAAATTCTCTAGAAGGAATCAATAGCAGAATAACTGAGGAAGAAGAACAGATAAGTGACTTGGAAGACAAAATAATGGAAATAACTGCCACAGAGCAGAATAAAGAAAAAAAATGAAAAGAATTGAGGACAGTCTCAGAGAACCCTGGGAAAATATTAAATGAACCAACATTAGAATTATAGGAGTCCCAGAAGAAGAACAGAAAAAAAAAGGGTATGAGGAAATATTTCAGAGATTATAGTTGTAAACTTCCTTAACATGGGAAAGGAAATAGTCAATCAAGGCCAGGAAGCACAGAGAATCCCACACAGGATAAATCCAAGGAGAAATACACCAAGACACATATTAATCAAGCAATCAAAAACTAAATACAAAGAAAAAATATTAAAAAGCAGCAAAGGAAAGCAACAAATAACATACAAGGGAATCCCCATAAGGTTAACAGCTGATCCTTCAGCAGAAACTCTGCAAGCCAGAAGGGAGTGGCAGGACATAATTAGAGTGATGAAAGGGAAAAACCTACAACCAACATTACTCTACCCAGCAAGGATCTCATTCAGATTTGATGGAGAAATTAAAACCTTTGCACATAAGCAAAAGTTAAGAGAATTCAGCACCACCAAACCAGCTTTACAACAAGTGTTAAAGGAACTTTTCTAGGCAGGAAACAAGAGAAGGAAAAGATCTACAAAAGCAAACCCAAAACAATTAAGAAAATGGTAATAAGAACATACACATTGATAATTATTTTAAATGTAAATGGATTAAATGCTCCAACCAAAAGAAACAGACTAGCTGAATGGTTACAAAAACAAGACCTGTATATATACTGTCTACAAGAGACCAACTTCAGACCTGGGGACACATGCAGACTGAAAGTGAGGGGATGGAAAATATATTCCATGCAAATGGAAATCAAAAGAAAGCTGGAGTAGCAATTCTCATATCAGACAAAACAGACTATAAAATAAAGACTATTACAAGACACAAAGAAGGATACTTCATAATAATCAAGGGATTGGAACTTCCTTTTGGCATAGTGGTTAAGAATACACCTGCCAATGCAGGGGACATGGGTTCGAGCCCTGGTCTGGGAATATCCCACCTGCTGCAGAGCAACTAAGCCTGTGTGCCACAACTACTGAGCTTGCACTCTAGAGACTGTGAGCCACAACTACTGAGCCCACATGCCACAGCTACTGAAGCCTGTACGTCTAGAGCCTGTGCTCTGCAACAAGAGAAGCCACCACAATGAGAAACCTGCACACCAAAACAAAGAATAGCCCCTGCTTGCTGCAACTAGAGAATGCCCAGGTGCTGCAATGAAGAACCAAAGCAGCCAAAAATAAATAAATAAATAAATAAATAAATAAATAAATAAACAAACAAACAAACAAATAAATAAATAAATGTACCAAATAAAATGAGCAAGGTACAATCCAAGAACAACATATAACAAATGTAAATATTTATCCACCCGCTATAGGAGCACCGCAATACATAAGGCAAGTGCTAACAGCCATAAAAGGGGAAATAGACATTAACATAAAAATAGTAGGGAACTATAACACCCCAGTTTCACCAATGGACAGATCATCCAAAATGCAAATAAATAAGGAAACACAAGCTTTAAATGACACATTAGACAAGATGGACTTAGTTGATATTTATAGTACATTCCATCCAAAACAACAGAATACACTTTCTTCTCACGTGCTCATGGAACCTTCTCCAGGATAGATCATAGCTTGGGTCACAAATCAAACCTCAATAAATTTAAGAAAATTGAAATCATATCAAGTATATTTTCCAACCACAACGTTATGAGACTAGAGATAAATTACACGAAAAAAACTAAAAAATACAAACACATGGAAGCTAAACAATATGCTACTAAATACCCAAGAGATCACTGAGGAAATCAAACAGGAAATCAAAAATTACCTAGAAACCAATGACAATGAAAACACGACCACCCAAGATCCATGGGATACAGCAAGAAAGTTCTACGAGGGAAGTTTATAACAATACAATCCTACCTCAAGAAACAAAAAAAATCTCAAATAAACAACATAACCTTACACCTAAAGCAATTAGAGAAAGAAGAACAAAAAAAGCCCAAAGTCAGTAGAAGGAAAGAAATCATAAAAATCAGATCAGAAATAAATGAAAAAGAAATGAAGAAAACAATAATGAAGATCCATAAAACTAAAAGCTGGTTCTTTGAGAAAATAAACAAAATTGATAAGCCATTAGCCAGAATCATCAAGAAAAAAGATAGAAGACTCAAATCAACAGAATTAGGAATGAAAAAGGAGGAGTAAAAACTGACACTGCAGAAATACAGGGATCATCAGAGATTACTACAAATAACTATATGCCAATAAAATGGACAACCTGGAAGAAATGGACAAATTCTTAGAAATGCACAACCTTCCAAGACTGAACCAGGAAGAAATAGATAATATGAACAGACCATTCACAAGCACTGAAATTGAAACTGTGATTAAAAATCTTCCTACAAACAAAAGCCCAGGACCAGATGGCTTCAGAGGTGAATTGTGTGAACATTTATAATAGAACTAACACCTGTCCTTCTCAAACCCTTTCAAAATATAGGAGAGGGAGGAACACTCCCAAATTCATTCTACAAGGCCACCATCACGCTGTTACCAAAACCAGAAAAACATGTCCCAAAAAGAAAACTACAGGCTAATATCACTGATGAACATAGCTGTAAAAATCCTCAACAAAATACTAGCAAGCAGAATCCAACAGCACATTAAAAGGATCATACACCATGATCAAGTGGGGTTTATCCCAGGAATGCAAGCATTCTTCAGTCTATACAAATCAATCAATGTGATACACCATATTAACAAACTGAAGGATAAAAACCATGTTATCATCTCAATAGATGCAGAAAAAGCTTTCAAGAAAATTCAACACACATTTATGGTAAAAACTCTCCAGAAAGTGGGCATAGAGGGAATTTGCTGCAACATAATAAAGGCCATATGTGACAAACCAAAAGCCAACATCGTTCTCAATGGTGAAAACCTGAAAATATTTCATCTAAGATAAGGAACAAGACAAGGTTGCCCACTCTCACCACTATTATTCAACATAGATTTGGAAGTTTTAAAAAGGGCAATCAGAGAACAAAGAGAAATATAAGGAATCGAAATCGGAAAAGAAATAAAACTGTCACTGTTTACAGATGACCTGATACTGTACATAGAGAATTCTAAAGATGCTACCAGAAAACTACTAGAGCTAATCAATGAATTTGTTAGAGTAGTAGGATACAAAATTAATGCACAGAAATCTCTTGCATTCCTATATACTAACAACTGAAAAATCTGAAAGAAAAATTAAGGAAACACTCCCATTTACCATTCCAACAAAAAGAATATAATATCTAGGAATAAACCTACCAAAGGAGACAAAACACCTGTATGCAGAAAACTATAAGACACTAATGAAAGAAATTAAAGATGATACAAAGAGATAGAGAGATATACCATGTTCTTGCATTGAAAGAATCAACACTGTGAAAATGACTATACTACCCAAAACAAACTACAGATTCAATGCAATCCCTATCAGACTGCCAATGGCATTTTTCACAGATCTAGAACAAAAAATTTCACAATTAATATGGAAACACAAATAGATAAAGCAATCTTGAGAAAGAAAAACGGAGCTGGAAGAATCAGGCTCCCTGACTTCAGACTATACTACAAAGGTCCTGTAATCAAGACAATATGGTACTGGCACAAAAACGGAAATATAGATCAATGGAACAGGATAGAAAGCCCAGAGATAAACCCACACATATATGGTCACCTTATCTTTGATAAAGGAGGCAAGATTATACAAAGGAGAAAAGACAGCCTCTTCAATAAGTGGTGCTGGGAAAACTGGACAGGTACATGTAAAAGAATGAAATTAGAACACTTCCTAACACCACACGCAAAAATAAACTCAAAATGGAATAAAGACTTAAATGTAAGGCCAGACACTACAAAACTCTTTGAGGAAAACATAGGCAGAACACTCTATGACATAAATCACAGCAAGACTCTTCTTGACCCACCTCCTAGAGAAATAGATATAAAAACAAAAACAAATGGGACCTAATGAAACAATAGCTTTTGCACAACAAAGGAAACCATAAACAAGACGGAAAGACAGCCCTTAGAACGGGAGAAAATATTTGCAAACAAAGCAACTGACAAAGGATTAATCTCCAAAGGATGTATCTCCAAATACAAGTAGCAGATGCAGCTCAATATCAAAAAAGCAAATGACACAATCCAAAAATAAGCAGAAGACATAAATAGACACTTCTCCAAAGAAGATATGCAGCATGCCAACAAACACATGAAAGGATGCTCAACATCACTAATCATTAGAGAAATGCAAATCAAAACTACACTGAGGTATCACCTCACACTGGTCAGAATGGCCATCATCAAAAAAATGTATAGAAAATAAATGCTGGAGAGGGTGTGGAGAAAAGGGAACCCTCTTGCACTGTTGGTGGGAATGTAAATTGATACAGCTACTATGGAAAACACTATGGAGGTTCCTTAAAAAACTAAAAATAGAACTACCATATGAACCAGCAATCCCACTACTGGACATATACCCTGAGATTACCATAATTTGAAAAGAGACATGTACCAAAATGTTCATTGCAACACTATTTACAATAGCCAGGACATGGAAGCAACCTAAGTGTCCATCGACAGGTGAATGGATAAAGAAGATGTGGCACATATATACAATGGAATATTACTCAGCCAGAAAAAGAAACGAAATTGAATTATTTCTAGTGAGGTGAATGGACCTAGAGTCTGTCATACAGAGTGAAGTAAGTCAGAAAGTGAAAAATAAATACTATATGCTAACACATATAGATGGGATCTAAAAATGAAAAAAAAAAAATGTTCTGACGAACCCAGGACAAGAATAAAGACACAGACGTAGAGAATGGACTTGAGGACATGAGGAGGGAGAAGGGTAAGCTGGGACGAAGTGAGAGAGTAGCATTGACATATATACAGTACCAAATGTAAAATAGATAGCTATTGGGAAGCAGCTGCATAGCTCAGGAAGATCAGTTCTGTGTTTTGTGACCACCTAGAGAGGTGGAATAAGGAGGGTGGGAGGGAGGTGAAAGAGGGAGGGTATATGGGGATATATGTATACATATAGCTGATTCACTTTGTTATTCAGCAGAAACTAACACAACATTTTAAAGCAATTACACTCCAATAAATATGTTAATAATAAATAAATCTGCTTTGGTGGAACTTTTTATATGGAATTTCCAGATTGAATTTTTAATAGTTTCTTGAAGCTAAGGAGCTAAGCTGAACAACTGCCATCAGTCTTCACCTGCAATGCTCACAGATTTGGGTACATTCCTCCCTTCTGGAGGTCCCCCAAATATCCAGGAGTTTCTGTGCCTGCCAGGAAGTTATCTTATTCACCAGTAAGCCTGCTGGGAACCCTGTGAGCAAGGTACCAGGCTGTTTTTCCAAGAGGTTTTAACGGTTCCATTAAGTCAACCTTAGTTCCTTCAAGCTGTCTGATCGTGCCTTTCTGTGTGTGTATATGTGCCTGTGTGTATATGTGCCTCTCTCAAATATGACATTCCAGTCAAAGCATTGGTAATATAACCAATGCTTCCAACTGTGTACTGTATAACTGTACACAGAATAGATTCTTACTGAAACTATGAAAATAAATATATTGCCAAGAAAATAAGAATACTTATAGAGGGTTTCTGAATTCTGAAGGGATATGGTAGGGAGAAAAACATAAATGTTTCAATTCTGCCTACAAATGTATAATTCATAATATTTCTATAAATCTTTAAAATATCCTTTTATCTGGAAAGCAAAGATTTTAAAAACTAGTAATATTTTAGACAGAGTTATAAAAAATTAAGTCCATATTCATCAATTCATTCAATCCCGTGTAATTACTTCTTGTTCTGTTTGAGTCTAGTTTTCTGTTAGTTCTGACACCTTGCCTGATTACTGAGGGTGGTAGTGACACTGATAATTCCAAGAAGTTTGCAAGTTTTTTGTTAAGGCTCCTAAGATTTTTTTAATAAGTAAAATTTATGCTTGATTCAAAGTTCAAAATGTACACATGAGTATATGAAGAAAAATCAATCTCTCTCCTACTACTATTTCCCAACTACTCAGTTTCCTTCCTTTTCCTGTGAATCCTTCCAGAGATTTTCTGTGTACCTGCATGTGTGTGTGTGTGAGTGTGCGTGTGTATATAAAATTTTCCTCCATATATGCTGTCATAATCTATATACTCTTCTATACCTTGCTTTTTCTAAAACATCTTTATTGGAGTATAATTGCTTTACAATGGTGTGTTACTTTCTGCTTTATAACAAAGTGAATCAGTTATACATATACATATTTTCCCATATCTCTTCTCTCTTGCGTCTCCCCGCCTCCAACCCTCCCTATCCCACTGCTCTAGGTGGTCCCAAACCACCTAGCTGATCTCCCTGTGCTATGTGGCTGCTTCCCACTAGCTATCTATTTTACGTTTAGTAGTGTATATATGTCCATGCCACTCTCTCACTTTGTCACAGCTTACCCTTCTCCCTCCCCATATCCTCAAGTCCATTCTCTAGTAGGTCTGTGTCTTTATTCCTGTCTTACCCCTAAGTACTTCATGACCTTTTTTTTTGCTTAGATTCGATATATATGTGTTACCATATGGTATTTGTTTTTCTCTTTATGACTTACTTCACTCTGTATGACAGACTCTAGGTCCATCCACCTCACTACAAATGACTCAATTTCGTTTCTTTTTCTGGCTGAGTAATATTCCATTGTATATATGTGCCACATCTTCTTTATCCATTCATCTGTTGGTAGACACTTAGGTTGCTTCCATGTCCTGGCTATTGTAAATAGAGCTGCAAAGAATATTTTGGTACATGACCCTTTTTGAATTATGGTTTTCTCAGCTTATATGACCATAGTGGGATTTCTGGGTCATATGGTAGTTCTATTTTTAGTTTTTAAGGAACCTCCATACTGTTCTCCATAGTGGTTGTATCAACTTACGTTCCCACCAACAATGCAAGAGTGTTCCCTTTTCTCCACACCCTCTCCTCTAGATTTTTTTGATGATGGCCATTCTGACCGATGTGAGAGGATATCTCATTGTAGTTTTGATTAGCATTTCTCTAATGATTAATGATGTTGAGCATTCTTTCATGTGTTTGTTGGCAATCTGTATATCTTCTTTGGAGAAATGTCTATTTAGGTCTTCTGCCCACTTTTGGAATGGGTCGTTTGTTTTGTTAATATTGAGCTGCATGAGCTGTTTATATATTTTGGAGATTAATCCTTTGTCAGTTGCTTCATTTGCAAATATTTTCTCCCATGCTGAGGGTTGTCTTTTCATCTTGTTTATGGTTTCCTTTGCTGTGTAAAAGCTTTTAAGTTTCATTATGTCCCATTTGTTTATTTTTGTTTTTATTTCCATTTGTCTAGGAGGTGGGTCAAAAAGGATCTTGCTGTGATTTATGTCATGGAGTGTTCTGCCTATGTTTTCCTCTAAGAGTTTGATAGTGTCTGGCCTTATATTTAGGTCTTTAATCCATTTTGAGTTTATTTTTGTGTATGGTGTTAGGGAGTGTTCTAATTTCATACTTTTACATGTACCTGCCCAGTTTTCCCAGCACCACTTTTTGAAGAGGCTGTCTTTTCTCCACTGTATATTCTTGCTTCCTTTATCAAAGATAAGGTGACCATATGTGTGTGGGTTTATCTCGGGCTTTCTAGCCTGTTCCATTGATCTATATTTCTGTTTTTGTGCCAGTACCATACTGTCTTGATTACTGTGGCTTTGTAGTATAGTCTGAAGTCAGGGAACGTGATTCCTCCAGCTCCATTTTCCGTTCTCAAGATTGCTTTGGCTAAACGGGGCCTTTTGTGTTTCCATACAAATTGTGAAATATTTTGTTCTAGTTCTGTGAAAAATGCCAATGGTAGTTGGATAGGGATTGCATTGAATCTGTAGCTTGCTTTGGGTAGTAGAGTCATTTTCACAATGTTGATTCTTCCAATCTAAGAACATGGTATATCTCTCCATCTATTTGTATCATCTTTAATTTCTTTCATCAGTGTCTTATAATTTTCTGCATACAGGTCTTTTGTCTCCTTAGGTAATTTTATTCCTAGATATTTTATTCTTTTTGTTGCAATGGTAAATAGGAGTGTTTTTTTAATTTCACTTTCAGATTTTTCATCATTAGTGTATAAGAATGCCAGAGATTTCTGTGCATTAATTTTGTATCCTGCTACTTTACCAAATTCATTGATTAGCTCTAGTAGTTTTCTGGTAACATCTTTAGGATTCTCTATGTATAGTATCATGTCATCTGCAAACAGTGACAGCTTTACTTCTTCTTTTCTGATTTGGATTCCTTTTATTTCTTTTTCTTCTCTGATTGCTGTGGCTAGGACTTCCAAAACTATGTTGGATAAGAGTGGTGAGAGTGGGCAACTTTGTCTTGTTCCTGATCTTTGTGGAAATGGTTTGTTTTTCACCATTGAGGACAATGTTGGCTGTGGGTTTGTCATATTTGGCCTTTATTATATTGAGGAAATTTCCCTCTATGCCTACTTTCTGCAGGGTTTTTATCATAAATGAGTGTTGAATTTTGTTGAAAGCTTTCTCTGCATCTATTGAGATGATCGTATGGTTTTTTGCCTTCAATTTGTTAATATGGTTTATCACGTTGATTGATTTGTGTATATTGAAGAATCCTTGCATTCCTGGAATAAACCCCACTTGATCATGGTGTATGATCCTTTTAATGTGCTGTTGGATTCTGTTTGCTAGTATTTTGTTGAGGATTTTGCATCTATGTTCATCAGTGATATTGGCCTGTAGTTTTGTTTCTTTGTGACATCTTTGTCTGGTTTTGGTATCAGGGTGATGGTGCCCTTGTAGAATGAGTTTGGGAGTGTTCCACCCTCTGCTATAATTTGGAAGAGTTTGAGGAGGATAGGTGTTAACTCTTCTCTAAATGTTTGATAGAATTCGCCTGTGAAACCATTTGGTCGTGGGTTTTTGTTTGTTGGAAGATTTTTATCACAGTTTAAATTTCAGTGCTTGTGATTGTTCTGTGCATATTTTCTATTTCTTCCTGCTTCCGTCTCAGAAGGTTGTGCATTTCTAAGAATTTGTCCATTTCTTCCAGGTTGTCCAATTTATTGGCATAGAGTTGCTTGTAGTAATCTCTCATGATCCTTTGTATTTCTGCAGTGTCAGTTGTTACTTCTCCTTTTTCATTTCTAATTCTATTGATTTGAGTCTTCTCCCTTTTTCTCTTGATGAGTCTGGCTAATGGTTTATCAATTTTGTTTATCTTCCCAAAGAACCACCTTTTAGTTTTATTGGTCTTTGCTATCATTTCCTTCATTTCTTTTTCATTTATCTGTGATCTGATATTTATGATTTCTTTCCTTCTGCTAACTTTGGAGTATTTTTGTTCTTCTTTCTCTAATTGCTTTAGGTGCAAGGTTAGGTTGTTTATTTTAGATGTTTCTTGTTTCTTAAGCTAGGATTGTATTGCTATAAACTTCCCTCTTAGAACTGCTTTTGCTGCATCCCATAGGTTTTGGGTTGTCATGTCTCCATTGTCATTGGTTTCTAGGTATTTTTTGATTTCCTCTTTGATTTCTTCAGTGGTCAATTCGTTATTAAGTAGTGTATTGTGTAGCCTCCATGTGTTTGTATTTTTTACAGATATTTTCCTGTAATTGATATCTAGTCTCATAACGTTGTGGTTGGAAAAGATACTTGATACGATTTCAATTTTCTTAAATTTACCAAGGCTTGATTTGTGACCCAAGATATGATCTATCCTGGAGAATGGTCCATAAGCACGTGAGAAGAAAGTGTATTCTGTTGTTTTTGGGTGGAATGTCCTATAAATATCAATTAAGTCCATCTTGTTTAATGTATCATATAAAGCTTGAGTTTCCTTATTTATTTTCATTTTGGATGATCTGTCCATTGGTGAAAGTGGGGTGTTAAAATCCCCTACTATGATTGTGTTACTGTCGATTTCCCCTTTTATGGCTGTTAGTATTTGCCTTATGTATTGAGGTGCTCCTTTGTTAGGTGCATAAATACTTACAATTGTTATATTTTCTTCTTGGATCGATCCCTTGATCATTATGTAGTGTCCTTCTTTGTCTCCTATAATAGTCTTTTTTTTTAAGTCTATTTTGTCTGATATGAGAATTGCTACTGCAGCTTTCTTCTGATTTCCACTTGAATGGAATATCTTTTTCCATCCTCTCACTTTCAGTCTGTATGTATCCCTAGGTCTGAAGTGGGTCTCTTGTAGACAGCATATCTAGGGGTCTCGTTTTGGTATCCATTCAGCCAGTCTGTGTCTTTTGGTGGGAACATTTAACATAAATGTTAAATTAAATGTTAATTTAACATTTAAGATAATTATCAATATGTATGTTCATATTCCCATTTTCTTAATTGTTTTGGGTTTGTTATTGTAGGTCTTTTCCTTCTCTTGTGTTTTTTGCCTAGAGAAGTTCCTTTAGCATTTGTTGTAAAGCTGGTGTGGTGGTGCTGAACTCTCTCAGCTTTTGGTTGTCTGTAAACGTTTTAATTTCTCCATCAAATCTGAATGAGATCCTTGCTGGTAGAGTAATCTTGGTTGTAGGTTTTTCTCCTTCATCACTTTAAGTATATTCTGCCACTCCCGTCTGGCTTGCAGAGTTTCTGCTGAAAGATCAGCTGTTAACCTTATGGGGATTCTCTTGTGTGTTATTTGTTGTTTTTCCCTTGCTGTGTTTAATATGTTTTCTTTGTATTTAATTTTTGATAGTTTGATTAATATGTATCTTGGCGTGTTTCAACTTGGATTTATCCTGTATGGGACTCTGTGTTTCCTGGACTTGATTAACTATTTCCTTTCCCATATTAGGGAAGTTTTCAACTATAATCTCTTCAAATATTTTCTCAGTCCCTTTCTTTTTCTCTTCTTCTTCTGGGACCCCTATAATTCGAATGTTGGTGTGTTTAATGTTGTCCCAGAGGTCTCTGAGACTGTGTTCAGTTCTTTTCATTCTTTTTTCTTTAATCTGCTCTGCAGTAGTTATTTCCACTATTTTATCTTCCAGGTCACTTATCTGTTCTTCTGCCTCAGTTATTCTGCAATTGATCCCTTCTAGAGTGTTTTTAATTTCATGTATTGTGTGTTCATCATTGCTTGTTTCCTCTTTAGTTCTTCTAGGTCCTTGTTAAATGTTTCATGCATTTTCTCTATTCTATTTCCAAGATTTTGGATCATCTTTACTATCATTATTCTGAATTCTTTTTCAGGTAAACTTCCTATTTCCTCTTCATTTGTTAAGTCTGGTGGGTTTTTACCTTGCTCCTTCATCTGCTGTGTGTTTTTCTGTCTTTTCATTTTGCTTATCTTACTGTGTTTGGGGTCTCCTTTTCACAGGCTGCAGGTTTGTAGTTCCCGTTGTTTTTGGTGTCTGTCCCCAGTGGCTAAGGTTGCTTCAGTGGGATGTGTAGGTTTCCTGGTGGAGGGGACTAGTGCCTATGTTTTGGTGGATGCAGCTGCATCTTTTCTTTCTGGTGGGCAGGTCCACATCTGGTGGTGTGTTTTGGGTTGTCTGTGGCCTTATTATGATTTTAGGCAGCCTCTCTGCTAATGGATGGGGCTCTGTTCCTGTTTTTCTATTTGTTTGGCATAGGGTGTCCAGCACTGTAGCTTGCTGGTTGTTGAGTGAAGCTGGGTCTTGGTGTTGAGATGGAGGTCTCTTGGAGATTTTCGCCATTTGGTATTACACGGAGCTGGGAGGTCTCTTGTGGACCAGTGTCCTGAAGTTGGCTCTCTCACCTCAGTGGCACAGCCCTGAAGCCTGGCTGGAGCACCAAGAGCCTGTCCTCCACACGGCTCAGAATAAAAGGGAGAAAAAATAGAAAGAAAGAAAGAAAGAAAGAAAGAAAGAAAGAAAGAAAGAAAGGGGATAAAATAAAATAAAAGAAGATGAAATAAAATAATGTTATTAAAATAAAAAATAAAAATTAATTAATAAGGAAAAATTTTTTTTTAATTAAAAAAAAAAAAAGGAAAAAGAAAAAGAAACCGGACGGACAGAACCCTACGACAAATGGTGAAAGCAAAGCTATACAGACAAAATCTCACACAGAAGCATACACATACACACTCACAAAAAGCGAAAAAGGGGAAAAATAATATATCTTGCTCCCAAAGTTCACCTCCTCAATTTGGGATGATTCATTGCCTATTCAGGCATTCCACAGGTGCAGGGTACATCAAGCTGATTGTGGAGTTTTAATCTGCTGTTTCTGAGGCTGCTGGGTGAAATTTCCCTTTCTCTTCTTTGTTCACACAGCTCCCGGGGTTCAGCTTTGGATTTGGCCCCACCTCTGCGTGTAGGTCACCTGAGGGCATCTGTTCTTCGCTCAGACAGGACAGGGTTAAAGGAGCAGCTGATTTGGCGGCTCTGGCTCACTCAGGCCGTGGGGAGGGAGGGGTACGGATGCGTGGCGAGCCTGCAGGAGCAGAGGCTGGCATGACGTTGCACCAGCCTGAGGTGCACCTTTCGGTCTCCCGGGGATGTTGTCCCTGGGTCACGGGACCCTGGCAGTGGTGGGCTTCACAGGCTCCCAGGAGGGGAGGTGGGGATAGTGACCTGTGCTCGCACACAGGCTTCTTGGTGGCTGCAGCAGCAGACTTAGCATCTCATGCCCGTCTCTGGGGTCTGTGCTGATAGCCGTGGCTCACGCCCGTCTCTGGAGCTCCTTTAAGCAGTGCTCTTAATCCCCTCTCCTCGCACATCAGGAAACAAAGAGGCAAGAAAAATCTCTTGTCTCTTCGGCAGCTCCAGACTTTTTCCTGGACTCCCTCCCAGCTAGCAGTGGCGCACTAACCCCTTCAGGCTGTGTTCATGCCGCCAGCCCCAGTCCTCTCCCTGCGATCCAACTGAAGCCTGAGCCTCAGCTCCCAGCCCCCGCCTGCCCCAGCAGTTGAGCAGACAAGCATGAGTGCTGGTGATACTGCAACTTCCTGGGGAATTTGTCCCTGGATTATGGGACCCAGGCAGTGGTGGGCTGCACAGGCTCCCAGGAGGGGACGTGTGGATAGTGACATGTGCTTACACCTAAGAGTCTTTGTGTTTTCAGTGGCAGCCTTAGGGTTTCATGCCCATCTTTGATGTCCGTGATGATTGCCGCGGCTTGCACCAATCTCTGGAGCTCGTTTTCGTGGTGCTCTGAATCCCGTCTCCTCATGCACCCTGAAACAATTGTCTTTTGCCTCTTAGGTAGTTCCAGACTTTTTCCCAGACTCCGTCTTGGCTAGCTGTGATGCACTAGTCCCCTTCAGGTTGTGTTCACGCAGCCAACCTCAGTCCTCTCCCTGGGATCTGGCCTCCGAAGCCCGAGCCTCAGCTCCCAGCCCTCCCCCGCCCTGGCGGGTGAGCAGACAAGCCTCTCAGTTTGGTGAGTGCTGGTCAGCACTGATCCTCTGTGTGGGAATCTCTCTGCTTTGCCCTCTGCACCCCTGTTGCTGCACTCTCCTCCATGGCTCTGAAGCTTCTCCCCCTCCACCCCCTGTCTTTGCCTGTAAAGGGGCTTCTAGTGTGTGGAAACCTTTCCTCCTTCACAGCTCCTTCCCACTGGTGCTGGTCCTGTCCCTATTCTTTTGTCTGTGTTTTATCATTTTTCTTTTGCCCTACCCAGGTATGTGGGGAGTTTCTTGCCTTTTGGGAGGTCTGAGGTCTTCTGCCAGCGTTCAGTGGGTGTTCTATAGGAGCAGTTCCACGTGTAGATGTATTTCTGTTGTATCTGTGGGTAGGAAGGTGATCTCTGCATCTAACTCTTCCGCCATCTTCTCAAAATATCCTCCTATGATTTGACCAGTCAAGTTGGTGTCTTGATCACTGAATACTGTTGAAAGCATACCTCAAGTGGAAAACACATCTAACAGTTTTATTGCTACTGTGAGGGCATCAGCCTTGTAGCCAGGGAAGACTTCAACACATCTAGAAAACATATGTACAATAACAAGAACATTTTGACAACCCATACTAGGTAGGAGATGAAAGAAGTTCAGTTGCTGGTGTTTAATGGGTTCAGAGGAAGGAAGTCTGAGGCCTTTGTGGACAAAAAAAGATTTTTTCCCCCTAAGTTATAAACCTGACAGGTCAGATATTGCTGGTAAACTGTTTTCACAATATTATAGACATCTTCCCACCAATAGTTACAATTTCAATCATCTTAAATGCACTATGGTGGGTGAAGGAATGCAAATTTTAAAATGTGTTTTGCCAGAGCCAAGAAGAAACAAGTGCTGTCTTAGGTTTCCCATAGCCCCAACTGGTTGTTTAATTTACCATGCTTAGTTATCCACTTAACCAAAATAACAATTAAAGACTTTATAGGTAAATATAAGTTATAGCTAAAAAAAATTTAGTTATTTTAATACAACGAGGACTAGGTTTGCTTAAATAATCAAAGACCTGATAAAGATAATACAGAACATAATTGATTAGTTTGAAAAGACACAAGAAATTTTTTTAATAGGTAAGTTACTTAAAGGTAAAGAAAAACCTTTCATAATCTCTTACTATCAAGAACAGATCAATTAAAAATGCACAACTTTGTCCTTAGAGAGAAAACCAAATTCCAATTTTTGCATCAGTTTACTTTAATATTAAAAATCATTTACCTAATTAAATTAATTGCAATCTTGTCCAGTCCTGACCACACATAAAATTCTTTTCCAAAGACTCTTTATTCAGAAACATTTTGCAACTTTCTATGTCCATTTTAGTTTGTCTCTCATTTTCTTTCCCATTTAGAAATAACCAGCTTTAGGATAAAATCACTTTCTTTATACTTAACAAAATATTTCCAGATCTTATACCTTTTCTTACCCCCAAATACATCCAATTTATATTATTATAACTGGTAGTGTAACCACACATATTACTTAAAATTCATAATCCTTTGAAATCTTAATTTTTTCACAAAAAGAAAGACGTTAACAATTGTGAACTTTATTAACATTTTGTGGCTTGGCAAACTTGTAAACACATTTTATACTTTCTAGAAACAATTTAACACATAATTTAACATAGCGAAACTCTAAGGATGTAAATTACCAAAGAGATTTAGGAAATTATTTAAGTAAACATATCTAGAAAAACTATTGTTAAAAAGTTCACTTAAAAACTCTTATAGCTCTGCCCATTTTTGGATTGGGTTGTTTGTTTTTTTGTTATTGAGCTGCATGAGCTGCTTGTAAATTTTGGAGATTAATCCTTTGTCAGTTGCTTCATTTGCAAATATCTTCTCCCATTCTGAGGGTTGTCTTTTGGTCTTGTTTATGGTTTCCTTTGCTGTGCAAAAGCTTTTAAGTTTCATTAGGTCCCATTTGTTTATTTTTGTTTTTATTTCCATTTCTCTAGGAGCTGGGTCAAAAAAGGATCTTACTGTGATTTATGTCATAGAGTATGGACTTGAGGATATGGGGAGGGGGAAGGGTAAGCTGTGACAAAGTGAGAGAGTGGCATGGACATATATACACTACCAAACGTAAAATAGATAGCTAGTGGGAAGCAGCCACATAGCACAGGGAGATCAGCTCGGTGCTTTGTGACCACCAAGAGGGGTGGGAAAGGGAGGGTGGGAGGGAGGGAGATGCAAGAGGGAAGAGATATGGGAACATATGTATATGTATAACTGATTCACTTTGTTATAAAGTGGAAACTAACACACCATTGTAAAGCAATTTTACTCCAATAAAGATGTTAAAAAAAAAAAACTCATCGCATTTAGGTCTATTTAATTTATTTGTTCTTAACAATCATGCAAAGATTACTCGTGAAAATTTCATGAGACACTAATGCAGTTTGCCATTTCCTTAATTTTGTGTTTTTTTTCTTTTTTACCAACAAATTTTACAATAGAGACAAAATTAGCCCGTTTGACTAGAAAATCTAGGTAGAATGAAAGTTGAATAAATGTATTATATTTTATGCTAACTCTGAAGACATAACTGTATTAATTGACAATCTTAAAATTAGCTTTAATTTACTAAATATCATCCTAGATCATGTGAATTTGAAAATCATTTGAGTTAGTTTTTTACTATATTTTTGAGAATTTTTATATAGGCACTTGACAAATTATATTTTCCCTCCTTATTTTATGCAATTTATATTTAGACAACCATTTTCTTTTAACTTTTATTTTATATTGGAGTAGAGATGATTTACAATGTTGTGTTAGTTTCAGGTCTACAGCAAAGTGATTCATTTATACATATACACATATTTATCCTTTTTCAGATTCTTTTCCAATTTAGGTTATTGCAGAATATTGAGTAGAGTTCCCTGTGCTATACAGTAGGTTCTTATTAGCTATCTATTTTATACATAGTAGTATGTATATGTCAATCCCAATCTCCTAATTTATCCCTCACCCCACACCTTTCTCCTCTGGTAACAAAAGTTTGTTTTCTAAGTCTGTGAGTCTATTTGTTATGTAAATAAGCTAATTTGTATCACTTTTTAAGATATCACATATAAGTGATACTATATGATATTTGTCTTTCTCTGTCTCACTTATTCACTTAGTATGATAATCTCTAGGTCCATCCATGTTGCTACAAATGGCATTATTTCATTTTTTTTTGAGGCTGAGTAATATTCCATTGTATAAATGAACCAAATCTTCTTTATCCATTCATCTGTCAATGGACATTTAGGTTGCTTCCATGTCTTGGCTATTTTAAATAGTGCTGCAATGAACATTGGGGTGCATGTATCTTTTCAAATTAGGCTTTCTCCAGATATATGCCCAGAAGTTAAGTTGCTGGATCATATTCTAGCCCTAATTTTAGATTTTTATGGAACCTCCATACTGTTCTCCATAGTGGCTGTATCAATTTACATTCCCACCAACAGTGCAAGAGGCTTCCATTTTCTCCACACCCTCTCCAGCATTTGTTTGTAGACGTTTTGATGATGGCCATTCTGACTGGTGTGAGATGATAACTTATTGTAGTTTCGATTTGCATTTCTCTAATCATTAGTGATGCTGAGCATCTTTTCATGTGTGTTTGTTGACCATCTGTATATCTTCTTTGGAGAAATGTCTATTTAGATCTTCTACCCATTTTTTAATTGGGTTTTTTCCTATTTGGTATTGAGCTACATGAGCTGTTTGTATATTTTGGAGATTAATCGCTTATCAGTTGCATCATTTGCAAATAGGTTTTCCTATTCTGTGTGTAGTCTTTCCACTTTGTTTATGGTTTCCCTTGCAGTGTGAAAGCTCTGAAGTTCAATTAGGTCCCATTTGTTTATTTCTGGTTTAATTTCCATTACTCTAGGAGACAGATCCAAAAAGATATTGCTGCGATTTATGTCAAGGGGTGTTCAGCCTACGTTTTCCTCTCAGAGTTTTATAGTGTCTGGCCTTACATTTAGGTCTTTAATCCATTTTGAGTTTATTTTTTATGTGGTGTTAGTGAATGTTCTAATTGCATTATTTTATATGTAGCTGTCCAGTTTTCCCAGCACCACTTATTGAGGAGACTGTCTTTTCTCCATTGTATAGTCTTGCCTCCTTTGTCATGGATTAAGTGACCATGGGCATGTGGGTTTATCTCTAGACTTTCTATCCTGTTCCATTGATCTACATTTCTTTTTTTGTGCCAGCACCATACAGTTTTGATTACTGTAGCTTTGTAGTAGAGTCTGAAGTCAGGGAGCCTGATTCCTCCAGCTCTGTTTTTCTTTCTCAATATTGCTTTGGCTATTCGGGGTCTTTTGTGTTTCCATACAAATTGTAAAATTTTTGGTTCTAATTCTGTGGAAAATGCCTTTGGTAATATGATAGGGATTACATTGAATCTGTAGATTACTTTGGGCAGTATAGTCATTTTTACAATATTGATTCTTCCAATCCAAGAACATGGTATATCTCTCCATCTGTTTGTGCCATCTTTGATTTCTTTCATCAGTATCTTCTAGTTCTCTGAGTACAGGCTTTTGCCTCATTAGGTAGGTTTATTCCTATGTATTTTATTCTTTTTGTTGCAATCGTAATGGGATTGTTTCCTTAATTTCTCTCTCTGATCTTTCCTTGGTAAGGTGTAGAAATGCAACAGATTTCTGTATATTAATTTTGTATCCTGCAACTTTACCAAATCCATTGATGAGTTCTAGTAGTTTTCTGGTAACATCTTTAGGATTTTCTATGTATAGTGTCATGTCATCTGCAACAGTGACAGTTTTACTTCTTTTCCAACTTGGATGTCTTTTATTTCTTTTTCTTCTCTGATTGCCAAGGCTAGGACTTCCAAAACTATGTTGAATAAGAATGGTGAAAGTGGGCATCCTTGTCTTGTTCCTGATCTTAGAGGAAATGTTTTCAGCTTTTCACCATTGAGTATGATGTTACCTGTGGGTTTGTCATATATGGCTTTTTTAAGGTTGTGATAGGTTCCCTCCATCCCCACTTTCTGGAGAGTTTTAATGATAAATATGTGTTGAATTTTGTCAAAAGCTTTTTCTGCCTCTATTAAGATGATCATAGAGATTTTATTCTTCAGTTTCTTAATGTGGTGTGTCACAATGTTTGATTTGCACATATTGAAAAATACTTGCATCCATGGAATAAATTCCACTTGATCATGGTGTATGATCCTTTTTATGTATTGTTGGAGTCAGCTTCCTCGTATTTTGTTGAGGAATTTTACATCTATGTTCATCAGTGATATTGACTTGTAATTTCCTTTTTTTGTGATACTTTGTCTGGTTTTGTTATCCGGGAGATAGTGACCTCATAGAATGAGTGTGGGAGTGTTTCTTCCTCTACAATTTTTTGGAATAATTTCAGAAGGATAAGTGTTACCTCTTCCTTAAATGTTTGATAGAATATGCCTATGAAGCCATCTGGTCCTGAACTTTTGCTTCTTGGAATTTTTTAAATGACAGATTCAATTTCATTCCATGTGATTTGTCTGTTCATATTTTCTATTTCTTTCTGCTTCAGTTTTCAGAGATAGTACCTTTTATGAATTTTTTCCTCTTCTTGTAGGTTGTCCATTTTATTGGCATATAGTTGCTTGTTTGTAATAGTCTCTTATGGTCCTTTGTAGTTCTGTAGTGTCCATTGTAACTTCTTTTTCATTTCTAATTTCATTGATTTGAGCATTTTCCCTTTTTTCCTGGTGATTCTGGCTAAAGTTTTATCAATTTTATTTGACTTTTAAAAGAACCAGATTTTAGTTTCACTGATCTCGTCTATGTTTTCTTTGTCTCTATTTCATTTATTTCTGCTCTGATATTTATGATTTCTTTCATTCCACTAACTTTAGGTTTTGTTTGTTCTTCTTCCTCTAGTTCCTTTAGGTGTAAGGTTAGGTTGTTAATTTGAGATTTTTCTTGTTTCAATTCAAGGTACAATTGTATTGCTGTAAACTTCCCTTTTAGAACTACTTTTGCTGTGTCCCATAGGTTTTGAATCATCGTGTTTTCATTTTCATTTGTCTCTAGGTATTTTTGATTTACTCTTTGATTTCTTCAGTAATCTGTTGGTGGGTTAGTAGCTTATTGTTCAGCCTCCATGTGTTTGTGTGTTTTGCATGGTTTTTTTTTTTTTGTATTTGATTTCTAATTGTGAGCAAAAAAGATGGTTGATATGATTTGTTTTCTTAAGTTTACCGAGGTTTGCTTTCTGCCCCAGCATTTGATCTATCCTGGAGGATGTTTCATGTGCACTTGAGAAGAATGTGTATTCTGCTGTTTTTGAATAGAATGTTCTATAAATGTCAATTAAATCCATCTGATGTAGTGTTCATTTAAGGCCTGCATTTCCTTATTGATTTTCGGTCTGGATGATCTGTCTGTTGATGAAAGTGGGGTGTTAAACTCCCCCACTATTATTGTGTTACTGTTGATTTCTCCCTTTATGGCTGTTACTATTTGCCTTATATATTGAGGTGCTCCTATGTTTGATGCATATATATTTACAATTTTGTTATCTTCTTCTTGGATGGCTCCCTTAATCATTATGTAATGTACTTCTTTGTCTATGTAACATCGTTTATTTTAAAGACTGTTTTGCCTGATATACGTAATGCTATTCAGGCTTTCTTTTGATTTCCTTTTGCCTAGAATAACTTCTTAATAAATTTTTATTGGAGTATACTTGTTTTACAATATTGTGATAGTTTCTACTGTACAACAAAGTGAATCAGCAACACCTATACATATATCCCCTCTTTTTTGGATATCCTTCTCATTTTGTTCACCAGAGAGCACTGAGTAGAGTTCCCTGTGCTATACAGTAGGTTCTCACTAGTTATCTATTTTATATGTAGTAATGTATATATGTCAATCTCAATCTCCCAATTCATCCCACCCCACTTTCCCCCTTTATATCCATACTTTTGTTCTCTATGTCTCTGTCTCTATTTCTGCTTTGCAAATAAGATAGTCTATACCAATTTTTTCAGATTCCACATATATTTGTTAATATATAAAATTTGTTTTTCTCTTTCGGACATACTTCACTCTGTTTGACAGTCTCAAGGTCCATCTATGTCTCTACATGACCCAATTTTTCTCTTTTTTTATGGCTGAGTAATATTCCATTGTATATATGTACCACATCTTATTTATCCATTCCTCTGTTAATGGACATTTATGTTGATTCCATGTCCTAGATATTGTAAATAGTGCTCCAGTGAACATTGGGGTGCATGTGTATTTTTGAATAATGGTTTTCTCTAAGTATATGCCGAGAAGTGGGATTGCTGGGTTATATGGTAGTTCTATTTTAAGATTTTTAAGGAACCTCCATACTGTTCTCCATAGTGGTTGTATCAATATACATTCCCACCAGCAGTGCAAGAGAGTTCCCTTTTCTCCACACCCTTTCCAGTATTTATTGTTTGTATATTTTTTAATGATGGCCATTCTGACCAGTGTGAGGTGACACCTCATTGTAGTTTTGATTTGCATTTCTCTAATAATTAATGATGTTGAGCATCTCTTCTTGTACCTCTTGGCCATCTGTATGTCTTCTTTGGTGAACTGTCTATTTAGGCCTACCGCCCATTTTTTTTATTGGGTTGTTGGTTTTTTTGATATTGAGCTTCATGAGTTGTTTGTATATTTTGGAGATTAATCCTTTGTCACTTGCTTCATTTGCCAATATTTTCTCCCATTCTGAGGGTTGTCTTTTCGTCTTGTTTATGGTTTCCTTTGCTGTGCAAAAGCTTTTAAGTTTCATTAGGTCCCATTTGTTTATTTTTGTTTTTATTCTTATTACTCTAGGAGATGGCTCAAGAAAGATCTTGCTGTGATTTATGTCAGAGTGTTCTGCTTATGTTTTCCTTTAAGTTTTATAGTGTCTTGCCTTATATTTAGGTCTTTAATCCATTTTGAGTATACTTTTGTGTATGGTTTTAGAGAGTGTTCTAATTTCATTTTTTTTTACATGTAGCTATCCAGTTTTCCCAGCACCACTTATTGAAGAGATTGTCTGATCCACTGTATATTCTCACCTTCTTTGTCATGGGTTAGGTGACCATAGGTGCGTGGGTTTATCTCTGGGCTCTCTATCCTGTTACATCGATCTATATTTCTGTTTTTGCACCAGTATCATACTGTCTTAATTACTGTAGCTTTGTACTATAGTCTGAAGTCAGGGAGCCTGATTCCTCCAGCTCTGTGTTTTTGTTTCTCATGATTGCTTTCTCTATTTGGGGTCTTTTGTGTTTCCATACAAATTGTAAAATTTTTTGTTCTAATTCTGTGAAAAATGTCATTGGTAATTTGATAGGGATTGCATTAAATCTGCAGATTATTTTGGGTAGTATATTCATTTTGAAAATATCGATTCTTCCAATCCAAGAACATGATGTATTTCTCCATCTATTTGTTTCATCTTTGATTTTTTTCATCATCACCTTATAGTTTTCTGAGTACAGGTCTTTTACCTCCTTCAGTAGGTTTATTCCTAAGTATTTTACTCTTTTTGTTGCAATGCTAAATGGGATTGTTTCCTTAATTTCACTTTCTGATATGTTGTTGTTAGTGTATAGGAATGCAAGAGATTTCTTTGTATTAATTTTGTATCCTGTGACTTTACTAAATTCATTGATTAGCTCTAGTAGTTTTCTGGTGACATCTTTAGGATTTTCTATATGTAGTATCATGTCATCTGCAAACAGTGTCAGTTTTGCTTCTTCTTTTCCAATTTGTATTCCTTTTATTTCTTTTTCTTCTCTGATTGCAATGGCTAAGACTTCCATAACTATGTTGAATAATAGTGGCAAAAGTGGGCACACTTTTCTTGTTCCTGATTTTAGAGGAAATGCTTTCAGTTTTTCACCATTGAGAATAATGCTTGCTGTGGGTTCATCATATATGTCCTTTATTATGTTGATGCTGGTTCCCTCTATGCTCACTTCCTGGAGAGTTTTTTTTATCATAAATCAGTGTTGAATTTTGTCACAAGTTTTTTCTGCATCTATTGAGATGATCGCATGGTTTTTAATTCTTCAATTTTTAATATGATGTATCATAGTTATTGGTTTGTGTATATTGAAGAATCCTTGCATCCCTGGGATAAACCCCACTTGATCATGGTGTATGATCTTTTTAATGTGTTGTTGTATTTGGTTTGCTAGTATTTTGTTGAAGATTTTTGCATCTATGTTCATCAGTGATATTGGTCTGTAATTTTCTTTTTTTGTGATATCTTTGTTTGGTTTTGGTACCGGTGCGATGGTGGCATCATAGAATGAGTTTAGGAATGTTCCTCCCTCTGCAATTTTGTGGAAGAGTTTGAGAAGCATAGATGTTAGCTCTTCTCTAAATGTTTGATAGAATTTCCCTGTGAAGCCATCTGGTCCGGGACTTTTGTATTTTAATCACAGTTTCAATTTCATTAATTGTGATTGGTCTGTTCATATTATCTGTTTCTTCCTGGTTCAGTCTGTTAATGTTTTCCTTATATATTGAGGTGCTCCTATATTGGATGTGTGATATAAGCATTGCTACTCCAGCTTTCTTTTGATTTCCATTTGCATGGAACACCTTTTTCCATTCCCTCACTTTCATTCTGTATGTGTTCCTAGACTTGAAGTGGGTCTCTTGTAGACAGCGTATATATGGTTCTTGTTTTTGTATCCATTCAGCCAGTCTATGTCTTTTGGTTAGAGCATTTAATCCATTTGCATTTAAGGTAATCATAAATATGCATTTTTTGCCATTTTATTAATTGTTTTAGATTTGTTTTTGTATTTTTTTGTTTCCTTTCCTCTTTTGTTTTCTTCTCTTGTGATTTGATGACTAAACATATTGTTTATTTGGATTCCTTTGTGTGTGTGTATGTATGTATCAATTGTAGATTTTCAGCTTTCTGTTCCCATGAAGTTTTTATCTTTATTTTTTTTAATAAATTTATTTATTTATTTATTTTTGTCTGTGCTCATGCTTTCTCTATTTATGGCAAGCAGGGGTTACTCTTCGTTGTGGTGCAGGGGCTTCTTATTGTGGTGGCTTCTCTTTTTGCAGAGCATGGGTTCTATGTGCACAGTCTTCAGTAGTTGCGGCATGTGGGCTCAGTAGTTGTGGCTCGCAGGTGCTAGAGCACTGGCTCAGTAATTGTGGCACACGGACTTAGTTTCTCCACGGCATGTGGGGTCTTCCCAGACCAGGAATTGAACCCATGACCCCTGTATTGGCAGTCAGATTCTTTAACCACTGTGCCACCAAGGAAGTCTCTCCTATGAAGTTTGATATAGCAGTCTCTCTCTCTATATATATATATAAAACTGTTTTAAGTTGCTGTTCTTTTAATTTCAAATACATTTCAATATAATGCATTTGTACTCTCCTCACAATTGCTGGTTTTGTTATCATATTTGTGTTTGAATGATTTCCTACCTTTACTGTAATTTTGCCTTTATGAGTGAGCTTTCCCATTCATAATTTTCTTGTTTCTAACTGTGACCTCTTCTTTTCTGCCTGTGGAATTTCCTTTAGCATTTTTTGTAAAGCTGGATGGTGGTGCTGAATTCTCTTATCTTTTGCTTGTCTGTAATGCTTTTGCTTTCTCCTTCAAATCTGAACAAGAGCCTTACTGGGTAGATAATTCTTGGTTGTAGGTTTTTCCCTTTCATCACTTTAAATAGATCATCCCACTCCCTTCTGGCCTACAGATTTTCTGCTGAAAAATCAGTCTATAACCTTATAGGAATTCCCTTGTATGTTATTTGTTGCTTTTCCCTTGTTGTTTTTAATATTTTCTCTTTGTTTTTAATTTTTTTAAGTTTGATTAATATGTGTCTTGGCCTGTTCCTCCTTGGATTTATCCTGTATGTGACTCTCTGTGTTTCCTGGACTTTGGTGAGTTTTTCCTTTCCCATGTTAGGAAAATTTTCAGCTATTATCTCTTCAAATATATTCTCAGCCCCTTTTTCTCTCTTCTCCTTCTGGGACCCCATAATGTGAATGCTGGTGTGTTTAATGTTGTGTTGTGCGAATGTTGTGCTGTGTGAATGTTGTGTGTGTTTATATATATACAAACACTTCTTAATCCAATTGTCTGTTGATAGGCATTTGGGTTGCTTCCATCTCTTGGCGATTGTAAATAGTACTGATATGAACATTATTGTGCATGTGCCTTTTCAAAATAGGGTTTTCATTTTTTTCTGGATGTATACCCAGAACTGGAATTGCTCGATCTTATGGTACTTCTATTTTTAGTTTTTTGAGGAATCTCCTTACTGTTTTCCATATGGCTGCAACAATTTGCACTATCACTAACAGTGTATGAGGGTTCTCTTTTCTCTGCCACCTTTCCAACATTTGTTATTTGTAGACTTTTTGAGAATAGCCATTCTAACAGGTGTGAGGTGATACCTTATTTGGGTTTTGATTTGTATATTTCTAGTAACTAGAGAATGATGAGCATCTTTTCATGTTACCTATCTGTATGTCTTCTCTGGAAAAAAATGTCTATTCAAGACTTCAGTCTATTTTTTGATTGGACTTGTTTTTCGTTTTTGTTTTTGATATTGTCTTGTATGAGCAGTTTGTATATTTTGGATATTAACTCCTTGTCAGTTGCATCATTTGCAAATTTTTTTTTCCAACCTGTAGATTTTCTTTTTGTTTTGTTTATGGTTTCCTTTGCTGTGCAAAAACTTTTAAGTTTGATTAGGTTCCATTTGCTTGTTTCTGTTTTTATTTATTTTGCCTTAGGAGACTGATTTTAGAAAATATTGCCACAATTTTTGTTAAAGAGTGTTTCATCCATTTCTCTACTAGGAGTTTTATGGTTTCATGTTCTACATTTATGTCTTTAAACCTAAATTTATTTTTGTATATGGTGTGAGGAAATGTTCTAAGTTCATTGTTTTATGTGTGGCTTTCCAGTTTTCCCAGCACCACTTGTTAAACAGATTGTCTTTGTCCATTGTATATACTTGCCTCCTTTGTCATATATTAATTGACTGTAGGTGCATGGGTTTATTTCTGGGTTCTCTACTCTCTTCTGTTGATCAATGTATCTTTTCTTGTGCTAATACCATGCTGTTTTGATTACTGTAGTTTTGTAGTAGAGTCTAAAGTCTGCTAGAGTTGTACCTCCAGCTTTGATCTTTTTCTCAGGATTGCTTTGGCAATTCAGAGTCTTTTGTAATTCCACACAAATTCTAATATTATTTGTTCTCGTTCTATGAAAAATATACTGGGTATTTTGACAGGGATTTCATTAAATCTGTGGATTGCTTTGGGTAGTATGGCCATTTTAATAATATTGATTTTTCCAATCAAAGAACACAGGATATCTTTCCATTTCTTTGAATCATATTAAATCTCCTTCATTAATGTTTTATAGTTTTCAAAGCACAGGTCTTTACCCCTGTTGATTAACTTTATTCTGAGTTAATTTTTTTTTCATGACATTTTAAACAGGATTTTTTTTAACTTTCCCTTTCTGATATTTCATTATTGTGTATAGAAATGCAACAAATTTCTCTATACTAATCTTATGTCCTGCAACCTTGCTGAAATCATTTATTAATTATAATAATTTTTTTCTAGAATTATGACATAACATTATATCAGAACATGTAAGATTTTGTAAAATTTCATGTAAAGTCTGAAACATTTATATTAACATATTTCCATACAAATAACCCAAAGAAAATTTAGTATTAATTGTTTTATTTGTTTCTCTGTTTTTTTATACTGCAGGTTCTTATTAGTCATCAATTTTATACATATCAGTGTATACATGTCAATTCCAATCACCCAATTCAGCACACCACAATCCCCACCCCACTGCAGGTTTCCCCCGTTGGTGTTCATACGTTTGTTCTCTACATCTGTGTCTCATTTCTGCCCTGCAAACTGGTTCATCTGTAACATTTTTTGAGGTTCCACATACATGTGTTAATATACGATATTTGTTTTTCTCTTTCTGACTTACTTCATTCTGTGACAGTCTATAGATCCATCCATGTCTCAACAAATGACTCAATTTTGTTCCTTTTTTATGGTTGAGTAATATTCTATTGTATATATGTACCACATCTTCTTTATCCATTCATCTGTCGATGGGCATTTAGGTTGCTTCCATGACTTCACTATTGTAAATACTGCTGCAATGAACATTGGGGTGCATGTGTCTTTTTGAATTATGGTTTTCTCTGGGTATATGCCCAGTAGTGGGATTGCTGGGTCATACGGTAATTCTATTTTTAGTTTTTTAAGGAACCTCCATACCGTTCTCCATAGTGGCTGTATCAATTTACATTCCCACCAACAGTGCAAGAGGGTTCCCTTTTCTCCACACCCTCTCCAGCATTTGTTGTTTGTAGATTTTCTGATGATGCCCATTCTAACTGGTGTGATGTGATACCTCACTGTAGTTTTGATTTGCATTTCTCTAATAATTAGTGATGTTGAGCAGCTTTTCTTGTGCTTCTTGGCCATCTGTATGTCTTCTTTGGAGACATGTCTATTTACATCTTCTGCCCATTTTTGGATTGGGGTGTTTGTTTCTTTAATATTGAGCTGCATGAGTTGTTTATATATTTTGGAGATTAATCCTTTGTCCGTTGATTCATTTGCAAATATTTCCTCCCATTCTGAGGGTTGTCTTTTCGTCTTGTTTATGGTTTCCTTTGCTGTGCAAAAGCTTTTAATTTACATTAGGTCCCATTTGTTTATTTTTGTTTTTATTTCCATTACTCTAGGAGGTGGATCAAAAAAGATCTTGCTGTGATTTATGGCAAAGAGTGTTCTTCCTATGTTTTCCTCTAAGAGTTTTATAGTGTCCAGTCTTACGTTTAGGTCTCTAATCCATTTTGAGTTTATTTTTGTGTATGGTGTTAGGGAATGTTCTAATTTCATTCTTTTACATGTAGCTGTCCAGTATTCCCAGCACCACTTATTGAAGAGACTGTCTTTTCTCCATTGTATATCTTTACCTCCTTTGTCATAGATTAGTTGACCACAGGTGTGTGAGTTTATCTCTAGACTTTCTATCTTGTTCCATTGATCTATGTTTCTGGTTTTGTGCCAGTACCATGTTGTCTTGATTACTGTAGCTTTGTAGTATAGTCTGAAGTCAGGGAGTCTGATACCTCCACCTCCGTTTTTTTCTCTCAAGAACTGCTTTGGCTATTTGGGGTCTTTTGTGTCTCCAACAAATTTTAAGATGATTTGTTCTAGCTCCATAAAAAATGCCATTGGTAATTTGATAGGCATTGCATTGAATCTGTAGATTGCTTTAGGTAGTAGAGTCATTTTCACAATATTGATTCTTCCAATCCAAGATTATGGTATATCTCTCCATCTATTGGTATCATCTTTAATTTCTTTCATCAGTGTTGTATAGTTTTCTGTATACACGTTCTTTGTCTCCCCACGTAGGTTTATTCCTAGGTATTTTATTCTTTTTATTGAAATGGTAAATGGGAGTGTTTCCATAATGTCTTTTTCAGATTTTTCATCATTAGTGTACAGGAATGCAAGAGATTTCTGTGCATTAATTTTGTATCCTGCAACTTTACCAAATTCATTGATTAGCTCTAGTAGTCTTCTGGTTGCATTTTTAGGATTCTCTCTGTATAGTATCACGTGATCTGCAAACACTGACAGTTTTAATTCTTCTTTTCCAATTTTTATTCCTTTTATTTCTTTTTCTTCTTTGATTGCCGTGGCTAGGACTTCCAAAACTATGTTGAATAATAGTGATTAGAGTGGACATCCTTGCCACATTCCCGATCTTAGAGGAAGTGCTTTCAGTTTTTACCATTGAGAATGATGTTTGCTGTGGGTTTGTCATATATGGCCTTTATCATGTGAGGTAGATTCCCTCTATGCCCGCTTTCTGGAGAGTTTTTTTATCATAAATGGGTGTTGAATTTTGTCAAAAGCTTTTTCTGCATCTATTGAGATGATCATATGGGTTTTATTCTTCAATTTGTTAATATGATGTATCATATCACATTGATTGATATGCGTATAGTGAAGAATCCTTGCATCCCTGGGATAAATCCGACTTGATCGTGGTGTATGATCCTTTTATTGTGTTGTTGGATTTTGTTTGCTAGTATTTGGTTGAGGATTTTTGCATCTATATTCATCAGGGATATTGGTCTGTAATTTTCTTTTTTTGTAGTATCTTTGTCTGGTTTTGGTATCAGGGTGATGGTGGTCTCATAGAATGAGTTTAAGAGTGTTCCTTCCTCTGCAATTTTCTGGAAGAGTTTGAGAAGGATGGGTGTTAGCTCTTCTCTAAATGTTTGATAGAATTTCCCTGTGAAGCCATCTGATCCTTGACTTTTGTTTGTTGGAAGATTTTTAATAACAATTTCCATTTCATTAATTGTGATTGGTCTGTTCATATTTTCTATTTCTTCCTGGTTCATTCTTGGAAGGTTCTACCTTTCTAAGAATTTGTCCACTTCTTCCAGGTTGTCCATTTTATTGGCATAGAGTTGCTTGTAGTAGTCTCTTAAGATGCTTTGTATTTCTGCAGTGTCTGTTGTAACTTCTCCTTTTTCATTTCTAATTTTATTGATTTGTGTCCTCTCCCTCTTTTTCTTGATGAGTCTGGCTAATGGCTTATCAATTTTATCTTCTCAAAGAACCAGCTTTTAGTTTTATTGATCTTTGCTATTGTTTTCTTTGTGTCTATTTCATTTATTTCTGCTCTGATCTTTATGATTTCTTTCCTTCTGCTAACTTTGGGTTTGTTTGTTCTTCTTTCTCTAGTTCCTTTAGGTGTAAGGTTACATTGTTTATTTGAGATTTTTCTTGTTTCTTTAGGTAGGCTTGTATAGCTATAAACTTCCCTCTTAGAACTGCTTTTGCTGCATCCCATAGGTTTTGGATCGTCGTATTTTCATTGTCATTTGTCTCTAGGTATTTTTTTATTTCCTCTTTGATTTCTTCAGTGATCTCTTGGTTATTTAGTAATGTATTTTTTGGCCTCCATGTGTTTTCTTTTTTACGTTTTTTCCCCTGTAATTCATTTCTAATCTCATAGCATTGTGGTCAGAAAAGATGCTTGGTATGATTTCAGTTTTCTTAAATTTACTGAGGCTTGATTTGTGACCCAAGATGTTATCTATCCTGGAAAATGTTCCATGTGCACTTGAGAAGAAAGTGTAATCTGCTGTTTTTGGATTGAATGTCCTATAAATATCAATTAAATCTATCTGGTCTATTGTGTCATTTAAAGCTTGTGTTTCCTTATTAATTTTCTCTTTGGATGATCTGTCCATTGGTGTAAGTGAGGTGTTAAAGTCCCCCACTATTATTGTGTTACTGTCGATTTTCTCTTCTATAGCTGTTAGCAGTTGTCTTATGTATTGAGGTGCTTCTATGTTGGGTGCATATATATTTATAATTGTTATATCTTCTTGGATTGATCCCTTGATCATTATGTAGTGTCCTTTCTTGTCTCTTGTAATATTCTTTATTTTAAAGTCTACTTTATCTGATATGAGGATTGCTGCTCCAGCTTTCTTTTGATTTCCATTTGCATGGAATATCTTTTTCCATTCCCTCACTTTCAGTCTGTATATGTCCCTAGGTCTGAAGTGGGTCTCTTGTAGACAGCATATATATGGGTCCTGTTTTTGTATCGATTCAGCAAGCCTGTGTCTTTTGGTTGGAGCATTTAATCCATTCATGTTTAAGGTAATTATCTATATGTATGTTCCTATGGCCATTTTCTTAATTGTTTTTGGTTTGTTTTTGTAGGTCCTTTTCTTCTCTTGTGTTTCCCACTTAGCATTTGCTGTAGAGCTGGTTTAGTGGTACTGAATTGTCTTAGCTTTTGCTTCTCTCTAAAGCTTTTGATTTCTCCATCAAATCTGAATGAGATGCTTGCCAACTAGAGTAATCTTGGTTGTAGGTTCTTCCCTTTCATCACTTTAAGTATATCATGCCACTCCCTTCTGGCTTGTAGAGTTTCTGCTGAGAAATCAGCTGTTAACCTTATGGGAGGTCCCTTGTATGTCATTTGTCATTTTTCCCTTGCTGCTTTCAATACTTTTTCTTTGTCTTTAATTTTTGCCCATGTAATTACTATGTGTCTTGGAGTGTTTCTCCTTGGGTTTATCCTGTATGGGACTCACTGCTTTTCCTGGACTTGGGTGGCTGTTTCCTTTCCCATGTTAGGGAAGTTTTCGACTATAATCTCTTCAAATATTTTCTCTGGTCCTTTCTCTCCCTCTTCTCCTTCTGGGACCCCTGTAATGTGAATGTTGTTGGGCTTAATGTTGTCTCAGAGGTCTCTTAGGCTGTCTTCATTTCTTTTCATTCTTTTTTCTTTAGTCTGTTCCACAGCAGTGAATTCCACCATTCTGTCTTCCAGGTCACTTATCCTTCCTTCTGCCTTAGTTATTCTGCTATTGATTTCTTCTAGTGTAGTTTTCATTTCAGTTATTGTATTGTTCATCTCTGTTTGTTTGTTCTTTAATTCTTCTAGGTGTTTGTTAAACATTTCTAGCATCTTCTCGATCTTTGCCTCCATTCTTTTTCCGAGGTCCTGGATCATCTTCACTATCATTATTCTGAATTCTTTTTCTGGAAGGTTGCCTATCTCCACTTCCTTTAGTTGTTTTTCTGGGGTTTTATCTTTTTCTTTCATCTGGTATATAGCCCTCTGCCTTTTCATCTTGTCTATCTTTCTGTGAATGTGGTTTTTGTTCCACAGGCTGCAGGATTGTAGTTCTTCTTGCTTCTGCTCTTTGGTGTGGTTTTAAAAGGTTTTTTTTTTTTTACATTCCTTTTCTGATATTTCATTGTTAGTGTAAAGGAATGCAACGATTTCTGAATGTTAATTGTGTATCCTGTTACTTCACTGAATTCATTTATTAGATTTAGTAGTTTTTGTGTGGGATCCTTTGTGTTTTCTATATATAGTAACAGATTTTTACTTTCTAGGAGAGACCAACATGTATTGAGTTTTGACAATGTACCCATCATTTCATGTATTTTATTTCTTTAAATTTTACAACATCCTATGAGGAAGGTAATATTAACTAAACTTTTAGATAATGAACTTAATTCCTGAAGGTAAGAACGTTCCCCTGCTTACCTGCTAAACAGAAGAACTTAAATTCAATCTTGCCATCATGTGGTTTCCAACCTTGAAGTTTTTTTATTCAGATCTCCTTGGAAGGAAGGAGGAAGGTCAGCCTCCAGCTTCTGAAGCCTGAAGGAAGCAAATAAACCATGTGATCTTAGAAATACTTATTTACAGGAGAGGATGAAAGTTCATAAATGCAATATGACAGAATGCCCTCCAAGAGTCCAATAACTATGAAGCTAAACAGATAACTTTAAACCATCATTCACCCTCTCCAGAGAGGCAGTGAATTCAGTCAGACACCAACTAGAAGAAATATCAAAATATCTCACCCATTACCATCTACACATGAACAGACCTCCTTTCTAGGAACCAAAAAGTGTCCAATGAGAAATATCCTCTAAATGCTCCTCCTCTGGGGAAACAGTTAGCTTTCTTGAAATATAGAATGCTTTGTAAAGATAGATTTTAGTAATCTAAGAAGTTTACATTTCTTAATAATAATTTCTTAATAATATTACAAATCAGGTATTTTCTTCAGATAATGATGTTGCTTTTGTCACTATATATATATAATATATATATATAATATATATATAATTTTGTCACTAGATGTATATAGATAGATAGATAGATTTTAATAGCAAAAAGTAGAATTATGGTCCGCCTATGCATCAAAAATCAGAATTATTAAAATGACCTATTTTTCACATCTGAGCCCATTAATAGGAAATGTTTTTCATGAATATTACATACACTTGTCTTTCTTGTATTTACTGATATTTAAAGAATACAGGAAATTGAACTTTTTAATTGTGAGACTCTCTTGAGGCTCCTGGGCATAAAAGTGTATCTAAAGTCTTCATTTACTTATATTTCTGCATAAGTTATAGTTTTGAGCTAAAAATAAAACCTCTGGGACGTGGGAAAAAGTGTTGCCACTGCAGAAGTTCTCTCCAAGTCACTTTGGAAACCTCAGTCATAAAATGTTTAAAGGGGGTTTTCAACTCCCTGGTTGATAGTGAGTGCTACACAATTTTGGAAAGAGTGTGTGTGGGCCTATGTGTGTGTGTATATGTGTTCTACAACTCGTTAATAAAGTGAATATGTGATAAACACAGAAGTTATATCATCCAATGGTTGGAAGACTAGTCAAGGAATCAGGCTAATGCATGTGTGACATATGGTGGAGTCAAACATAAAGTATTAACAACCTTTGGCTCTTTAGACTGAACTTAAGGGTTAGAAGATCCCTGAAAGCCCAACAATGAACAGACTTGATGTGGGATTGAGGGTGAGGGAAAGGATTGGGGAGAAGGGATGATACCATGGGAAGGCAACATCTGGGAGGGCACACTTAGGTGAAGAGCTCCAGAGGGTGGTCTTGAGCCACTGGAGAAATGTGGTAGCACAGGATATCTGTAGGAAAACCATGTCCTGTTCTGCTGTGTTAACTAGGGCAACTCTGTCTAACAAATGGGCGTCTTATTGTGAACTCTTTTTCCATCCATAAAATGGAAGTGGTAAAATCTGCCTGACTTATGTTCTGAGAAACATAGTGGGGTTAAATGTATGAATATAAACTTGTAAACTTGGAGCCTTTCCCAGGAAGTGTGTTACATGAATTAAAAGAACGAGTAGAATTAATTATTATTTTAAATTGAGTTTCGGTTACCAAAATGACTGTAATCATTTAGCAATTAATATTTATCTTGTGTAAAGCACCTAGAAGCTCTCTAATTTCTAGGGATAAAAATTGCCTTTGTTGAGTGAGGTAACATTTTTTAAGTTTAATTTTCTGTATTTAGAAGCATAAGAACGATATTTAAATATGAGTGAGTAATCAAATAAATGAGTTATACAAAAATGTTTTAAAAGCTTAGAAGCACCATGCAAAAATAAGATATTATTGTTTAGTACTATTTAAATCATTCATTCACCTCTCGAATAATTTTAACTATACAAAAGCAAACTTTCTAAATCCAAGAATTAAACTACACCACATATCTGTTTAAGCAATGATATAAAATTAGATAACTATGTGTGCTTTAAAAAGTTTTGTTGTATATGAATATATTTCAAAATATTTATTTAAACAAAATATGACATAATTTTAATCTATTCTTTGTATTTTATTTTCATTCACATTTAAAGATTCTAAATCTTGATTCTAAATACATTTAATCTGTCAGAAAATTTCTTCCATATCCTGAGGTTATGAGCAAGAAACAGCCAGGTGAGAGCTGCCATCTCCTATCACCACAAGATAGAGGAAAGTTCTATTTCCTTCAGCCCATTTAACCCAGGCAAAGTTGGAAACTCAAAAGCAAAACTACCTAGAGTCTGTCATACATAGTGAAGTAAGTCAGAAAGAGAAAAAAAATACCATATGCTAACACATATATATGGAATCTAATTTTAAAAATGGTTCTGAAGAAGCTAGGGGAAGGACAGGAATAAAGATGCAGATGTAGAGAATGGACTTGAGGACATGGGGAAGGGGAAGGGTAAGCTGGGACAAAGTGAGAGAGTGGCATTGACATATATACACAACCAAATGTAAAATAGATAGCTAGTGGGAAGCAGCCGCATAGCACAGGGAGATCAGCTCGGTGCTCTGTGACCACCTAGAGGGGTGGGATAGGGAGGGTGGGAGGGAGACACAAGAGGGAGGGTATATGGGGATATATGTATACGTATAACTTATTCACTTTGTTATACAGCAGAAACTAACACAACACTGTAAAGCAATTATACTCCAATAAAGGTGTTAAAAACAATTTTTAAAAAAAGCAAACCTGAGAAAAACATAATTCAAAAAGAGTCATGTAACACAATGTTCATTGCAACACTATTTACAATAGCCAGCATATGGAAGCAACCTAAGTGTCCATTGACAGATGAATGGATAAAGAAGATATGGCACATATATACAATGGAATATTACTCTCCATAAAAAGAAACAAAACTGAGTTATTTGTAGTGAGGTGGCTGGACCTAAAGTCTGTCATACAGAGTGAAGTAAGTCAGAAAGAGAAAAATGAATACCATATGCCAACACATATATATGGAATCTAAAAAAAAAAAAAAAGGTCCTGACGAACCTAAGGCCAGGACAGGAATACAGATGCAGACGTAGAGAATGGACTTGACGACACAGGGAGGAGGAAGGGTAAGCTGGGACGAAGTGAGAGAGTGGCATGGATATATATACACTACCAAATGTAAAATGGATAGCTAGTGGGAAGCAGCTGCATCGCACAGGGAGATCAGCTCAGTGCCGTGTGACCACATAGAGGGATGGGATAGGGAGTGTGGGAGGGAGATACAAGAGGGGGGGGGATATGGGGATAATTGTATACATATAGCTGATTCACTTTGTTATACAGCAGAAACTAGCACACCATTGTAAAGCAATTATACTCCAATAAAGATGTTAAAAATACAAAGAGCAAACCTGGAAGATAGCCATAGAATAAACCTTCAGCCATCTTAGAAATGGCTTTAATAGCCTGTGAAAGTTATTCCAAGTCCTTGAAAGAGTTACCCTGATTGGTTCTAAAAGCATGAACATGAACCAGTAATACTGAGATTGTGTGCCTTTGTTGTCAAGTTGCTTTACCCTGAAATAGGTCAAAGTTATTTCCCTGCAGTCTCCGAGGTTAACCTCCTTTACATACTAAAAGCCTTCCCTAAGTGCAAAGATCTTGACAGTTTAGTATGGTGAACTTCCCAAAGTCAGAGAAGCAGAAAACAATCAAAAGGATGAGGCTGTTATTCAGAAAACACGTGACTTGGACACTCTGTGATTGTCAATTTGATGATCTCCATAATGAAACCAGAACAAAATCCTAGGGAGCAAGGAAGCCTCTAGGTCAGGAGGGGGCTTTTGCAGTCACCTGCCTATGAAAACCAGCAAGGGCACTTGCAGGTCATTGAGCAAATGCTCAGAAGATTTGGTCTAGCTTAACCCTGTCCTCTTGGAATAATCAAGGCCTTGAACAGGCATGGAGAATTCTACCACAAAGCCATCAGGTCCTAGTAATATTGCTGTAGTCACCTCTGATTAAAATGGGTGCTGGTTTCTAGAGGAAACTCCTGCAGCATTCCTGGAAGCAACTGCAAAATTCTGAACAGGAATGAGCTAATTCCAATCTGGCATAACACACTGCCATTAGCAAGGTGAATGTCCAAACCTTCTAATGACCTGGAAGATCTCTAGGGACTAAAATTCCATAATCTTCTCTATAGGTCCCTTAGTATATTTTTCCTTCTGGTGGTCAGGAAGACGTACTTTATCTCTAAGGAAAAATCACCTGCTCATTAAATTCTGTATGTCCTTATTTTATTTGCCACTGAAAAGAAAATCTGTTTAGGACTTTTTCAGAAATTAAGTTTTCATATATTAAAAAGTAACTTCTCACCCTTTTTTCTTCCTTTGAAAAACAAAACAGAAAACAAATGAATAAATGAAAAAGTATTTACTTTGACCTTTCCTTATGAGACCTAGTTTCCATCCCTCTATTTCTTGTCAGAAAAACAAAGAGGGAGGGAGACCTTCAAGATGATGGAGGAGTAAGACGTGGAGATCACCTTCCTCCCCACAAGTACATCAGAAATACATCTACATGTGGAACAACTACTACAGAGCACCTACTGAACACTGGCAGAAGACCTCAGACTTCCCAAAAGGCAAGAAACTCCCCACGTACCTGGGTAGGGCAATAGGAAAAAGAAAAAACAGAGACAAAAGAATTAGGACAGGACCTGCACCTGTGGGACAGAGCTGTGAAGGAGGAAAAGTTTCCACACACTAGGAAGCCCCTTTACAGGCAAAGACAGGGGGTGGCGGGGGAGAAGCTTCAGAGCCATGGAGGAGAGTGCAGCAACAGGGGTGCAGAGGGCAAAGCAGAGAGATTCCCACACAGAGGATCAGTGCCGACCAGCACTCACCAGACTGAGAGGCTTGTCTGCTCACCCGCCAGGGCAGGGGAAGGCTGGGAGCTGAGGCTTGGGTTTTGGAGGCCAGATCCCAGGGAGAGGACTGGAGTTGGCTGCATGAACACAACCTGAAGGGGACTAGTGCATCACAGCTAGCCAAGACGGAGTCTGGGAAAAAGTCTGGAACTACCTAAGAGGCAAAAGACAATTGTTTCAGGGTGCATGAGGAGAGGGGATTCAGAGCACCACCAAAACGAGCTCCAGAGATGGGCGCAAGCCGCGGCAATCATCACGGACATCAAAGACGGGCATGAAACCCTAAGGCTGCCACTGAAAACACAAAGACTCCTAGGTGTAAGCACATGTCACTATCCACACGTCCCCTCCTGGGAGCCTGTGCAGCCCACCACTGCCTGGGTCCCATAATCCAGGGACAAATTCCCCAGGAAGTTGCAATGTCATGCCGGCCTCTGCCACCACAGGCTTGCCTCACATTCCGTATCCCACCCTCCCCCGACCAGAATGAACCAGAGCCCCCTAATCAACTGCTACTTTAACCCCGTCCTCTCTGGGTAGGAATCAGACACCCTCAGGTGACGTACACACAGAGGTGGGGCCAAATCCAAAGCTGAACCCCAGGAGCTGTGCGAACAAATAAGAGAAAGGGAAATTTCCCCAACAGCCTCAGGAGAAGCAGATTACATCTCCACAAACAATTTGATGTATGCTGCATCTCTGGAATACCTAACTAGACAATGTATCAACCCAAAATTGAGGTGGTGGACTTTGGGAGCACCTGTAGACTGGGGGTTTGCTTCCTGTATCTAATGTATTTCTGGTTTTATGTTTATCTTTGTTTAGTATTTAGACTTTATTATCATTGGTAGATTTGTTTATTGATTTGGCTGCTCTCTTCCTTTTTTTAAAATATATATATATATATATTTTATTTCTCTTTCTGGGAGTGTGTATGTGTATGCTTTGTGTAATTTTGTTTGTATAGCTTTGCTTTTACCATTTGTTCTAGGGTTCTATCTGTCCGTTTATTTTCTTTCTTTGTTTTGGGGTTATTTTGTATAGTTTTTAGAGTTTGTTATCATTGGTGAATTGTGTTTTGGTTTCGTTGCTCTCTTCTTTCTTTCTTTCTTTCTTATTACTTTTTGATTTTATTTATTTTTAATAACTTTCTTTATTTTTTAATAACTATTGTTTTTTTTTCTTTCATTCTTTCTTTTTTTCTTCCTTTTCTTCTGAGCCGTGTGGCAGACAGGATCTTGATGTTCTGGTCGGGTTTCAGGCCTGTCTTTCTGAGGTGGGAGAGCTGGGTTCAGGACATTGGTCAACCAGAGACCTTCTGGCTCCACATAATATCAAAAGGCAAAAGCTCTCCCAGAGATCTCCATCTCAACACAAAGACCCAATTCCACTCAGTGACGAGCAAGCTACAGTGCTGGACACCCTATGCCAAACAACTAGCAAGACAGGAGCACAATCCCACCCATTAGCAGAGAGGCTGCCTATAATCATAATAAGGTCACAAACACACAAAAAAACACCACCAGACGTGGTCCTGCCCACCAGAAAGACAAGATCCAGCCTCATCCACCAGAACACAGGCACCAGTACCCTCCATCAGGAAGCCTACACAACCCACTGAACCAACCTTACTCACTGAGGGCAAACACAAAAACAACGGGAACGATGAACCTACAGCCTATGAAAAGTAGACCCCAAAGACAGTAAGTTAAGCAAAATGAGAAAAGAGAGAAACACACAGCAGATGAAGGAGCAAGGTAAAAACCCACCAGACCAAACAAATGAAGAGGAAATAAGCAGTCTACCTGAAAAAGAATTCAGAGTAATGATAGTAGAGATGATCCAAGATCTTGGAAATAGAAAGGAGAAAATAAAAGAATTGTTTAACAAGGACCGAGAAGAATTGAAGAGCAAAGAAACAATAATGAACAACACAATAAAAGAAATTAACAATTCTTTAGAAGGAATCAATAGCAGAATAACTGAGGCAGAAGAACGGATAAGTGACCTGGAAGATAAAATAGTGGAAATAATTACCACAGAGCAGAATAAAGAAAAAAGAATGAAAAGAATTGAGGAGAGTCTCAGAGACATCTAGGAAAACATTAAACACACCAACATTCGAATTATAGGGGACCCAGAAGAAAAAGAGAAAAAGAAAGGGACTGAGAAAATATTTGAAGAGATGATAGTTGAAAACTTCCCTAATATGGGAAAGGAAATAGTCAATCAAGTCCAGCAAGCACAGAGTGTCCCATACAGGAAAAATCCAAGGAGAAACACAAAAAGACACATATTAATTGAACTATCAAAAATTAAATACAAAGAAAAAATATTGAGAGCAGAAAGAGAAAAGCAACAAATAACATAAAAGAGAATCTCCATAAGGTGATTTCTCAGCAAAAATTCTGTAAGCCAGAAGAATGTGGCAGGACATAATTAAAGTAATGAAAGGGAAAAACCTAAAACCAAGATGACTCTATCAAGCATGGATCTCATTCAGATTCAATGGAGAAATTAAAAACCTTACAAACAAACAAAACCTAAGAGAATTCAGCACCACCAAACCAGCCTTACAACATGCTAAAGAAACTTCTCTAGTCAGGAAAAACAAGAGAAGGAAATGACCTAACAATAACAAACCCAAAATATTAAGAAAATGGTAATAGGACATATATATTGAGTACTACTTTAAATGTAAATGGATTTAATGCTCCAACCAAAAGGCATAAACAGGCTGAATGGATACAAAAACAAGACCTGTATATATGCTGTCTACAAGAGACCAACTTCAGACCTGGGGACACATACAGACTGAAAGTGAGGGAATGGAAAAAGATATTCCATGCAAATGGAAATCAAAAGAAAGCTGGAGTAGCAATTCTCATGTCAGAAAAAAATAGACTTTAATATAAAGATTATTACAAGAGACAAAGAAGGACACTACATAATGATGAAGGGATCAATCCAGGAAGAAGGTATAACAATTGTAAATACTTATGCACCCAACATAGGAGCACCTCAATACATAAGGCAAATGCTAACAGCTATAAAAGGGGAAATCAACAGTTACACACTCATAGTAGGGGACTTTAACACCTCACTTTCACCAATGAACAGATCATAAAAAATGAAAATAAATAAGGAAACACAGGTTGTAAATGACACATTAAACAAAATGGACTTAATTGATATTTATAGGACATTCCATTAAAAAAACAACAGACAACACTTTCTTCTCAAGTGCTCATGGAACATTCTCCAGGATAGATCATATCTTGGGACACAAATCAAGACTTGCTAAATTTAAAAAAAACTGAAATTGTATCAAGTATCTTTTCTGACCACAATGAGACTAGATATCAATTACAGGAAAAAAATATGTAAAAAATACAAACACATGAAGGCTAAACAATACACTACTAAATAACCAGGAGATCACTGAAGAAATCAAAGAGGAAATCAAAAAATACCTAGCAACAAATGACAATGAAAACACGATGACCCAAAACGTATGGGATGCAGCAAAAGCAGTTCTAAGAGGGAAGTTTATAGCAATACAAACCTACCTCAAGAAACAAGAAACATCTCAAATAAAAAACCTAACCTTATACCTAAGGCAATTAGAGAAATAAGAACAAGAAAAACTCAAAGCTGGCAGAAGGAAAGAAATCATAAAGATCAGATCAGAAATAAATGAAAAAGAAATGTACGAAACAATAGCAAACGTCAATAAAAAAAAAAGCTGGTTCTTTGAGAAGATAAACAAAATTAATAAACCATTAGTGAGACTCATCAAGAAAAAAAGGGAGAAGACACAAATCAATAGAATTAGAAATGGAAAAGGAGGAGTAACAACTGACACTGCGGAAATACAAAGGATCATGAGAGAGTACTACAAGCAACTCTATGCCAATAAAATGGACAACCCAGAGGAAATGGACAAATTCTTAGAAAAGTGGAACCTTCCAAGACTGAACCAGGAAGAAATAGAAAATATAAACAGATGAATCACAGGCATTGAAACTGAGACTGTGAATAAAAGTCTTCCAACAAACAGAAGCCCAGGACCAGATGGCTTCACAGGCGAATTCTATCAAACATTTAAAGAAGAGCTAACACGTATATTATTACTTTTCCAAAATATAGCAAACTATTCCAAAATATAGCAGAGGGAGGAACAAACTATTCCAAACTATTCCAAAATATAGCAGAGGGAGGAACACTCCCAAACTCATTATACGAGGCCACCATCACCCTGATACCAAAACCAGACAAAGATGTCACAAAGAAAGAAAACTACAGGCCAATATAACTGATGAACATAGATGCAAAAAACCTCAACAAAATACTCGCAAACAGAATCCAACAGCACGTTAAAAGGATCATACACCATGAACAAATGAGCTTTATCCCAGGAATGCAAGGATTCTTTGATATATGCAAATCAATCAGTGTGACACACATATTAACAAATGGGAGGATAAAAACCATATGATCATCTCAATAGATGCAGAAAAAGCTTTCAACAAAATCCAACACCCATTTATGATAAAGACTTTCCAGAAAGTAGGCATAGAGGGAACCTGCCTCAACATAATAAAGGACATATATGAAAAACCCACAGCCAAAGTCGTTCTCAATGGTGAAAAACTGAAACCATTTCCTCTAAGATCAGGAACAAGACAAAGTTCTCCACTCTCACCACTATTATTCAACATAGTTTCAGAAGTTTTAGCCACAGCAATCAGAGAAGAAAAAGAAATAAATGGAATCCAAATTGGAAAAGAAGTAAAGCTGTCACTGTTTGCAGATGGCATGATACTATACATAGAAATCCTAAAGATACTACCAGAAAACTACTAGAGCTAATAAGTGAATTTGCTAAAGTAGCAGGATCCAAAATTAATGCACAGAAATCTCTTGCATTCCTATACACTTACAATGAATGATCAGAGAGAGAAATTAAAGAGACAATCCCATTTACTTTTGCAATGAAAAGAATAAAATTCCTAGGAATAAACTTACCTAAGGAGACAAAAGACCTGTACACAGAAAACTATAAGACACTGATGAAATAAATTAAAGATGATACAAACAAATGGAGAGATATATCATGTTCTTGGATTAGAAGAATCAACTTTGTGAAAATGACTATACTACCCAAAGCAATATACAGATTCATTGCAATCCCTATAAAACTACCAATGGCATTTTTCACAGAACTAGAACAAAAAATTTCACAATTTGTATGTAAACACAAAAGACTCCAAATAACCAAAGCAATCTTGAAAAAGAAAAACGGAGCTGGAGGAATGAGGGTCCCTGATTTCAGACTATACTACAAAAGTACAGTAATCAAGACAGTATGGTACTGGCAAAAAAACAGAAAAATAGATCAATAGAACAAGACAGAAAGCCCAGAGATAAACACACGCACATATGGTCAACTTATTTTTGATAAAGGAGGCAAGAATATACAATGGAGAAAAGACAGCCTCTTCAGTAAGTGGCACTGGGAAAACTGGACTGTTACATGTAAAAGAATGAAATTAGAACACTCCCTAACACCATACACAAAAATAAACTCAAAATGGATGAAAGACCTAAATATAAGGCCAGACACTATAAACTTTTAGAGGAAAATTTAGGCAAAACACTCTATGTCATAAATCACAGCAAGATCCTTTTTGACGCACCTCCTAGAGAAATGGAAATAAAAACAAAAATAAACAAATGGGACCTAATGAAAATTAAAAGCTTTTGCACAACAAAGGAAACCATAAGCAGGATGAAAAGACAACCCTGAGAACTGGAGAAAATATTTTCAAATGAAGTAACTGACAAAGAATCAATCTCCAAAATATACAAGCAGCTCATGCAGCTCAATATCAAAAAAACAAAGAACCCAATCCAAAAATGGGCAGAAGACCTAAATAGATATTTCTCCCAAGAAGATATACAGATTGCCAACAAACACATGAAAGGATGCTCAACATCACTAATCATTAGAGAAATGCAAATCAAACTACAGTGAGGTAGCACCTCACACCAGTCAGAATGGTCATCATCAAAAAATCTACAAACAATAAATGGTGGAGAGGGTGTGGAGAAAAGGGAACCTTCTTGCACTGTTGGTGGGAATGTAAATTGATACAGCCACTATGTAGAACAGTATGGAGTTTCTTTAAAAAACTAAAAATAGAACTACCATATGACCCAGCAATCCCACTATTGGGCGTATACACTGGGAAAACCATAATTCAAAAAAAATCATGTACCACAATGTTCATTGCAGCTTTATTTACAATAACCAGGACATGGAAGCAACCTAAATGTCCTTTGACACATGAATGGATAAAGAAGATGTGGCACATATATACAATGAAATATTACTCAGCCATAAAATGAAACAAAATTGAGTTATTTGTAGTGAGGTGGATGGACCTAGAATCTGTTACACAGTGTGAAGTAAGTCAGAAAGAGTAAAACAAATGCCATATGTTAACAAATATATATGGAATGTAAAAAAAAAAAAAAAGTTTCTGAAGAACCTAGGGGCAGGACAGGAATAAAGACGTAGACGTAGAGAATGGACTTGAGGACACGGGGAGGTGGAAGGGTTAGCTGGGACGAATTAAGAGAGTGGCATGGACATATATACACCACCAAATGTAAAATAGATAGCTAGTGGGAATCAGCCACATAGCACAGGGAGAGCAGCTTGGTGCTTTGTGACCACCTATAGAGCTGGGATAGGGAGGGTGGGGGGGAGATGCAAGAGGGAGGAGATATGAGGATACATATATATGTATAGCTGATTCACTTTGTTATAAAGCAGAAACTAACACACAATTGTAAAGCAATTATACTCCAATAAAGATGTTAAAAAAAAAGAAAAAAGCAAAGAGTTATATAGTCAGCCATGTTTTTGAAACACTAACACTATAGCACTTTCTTGGAAACTCTTGGTTCATACTAGCAAATTAAAGGCCTTAAGGAAACCACGGACATACATTTTAATTTCTGTTCAAATCTATCTCTAGTGACAGAAGTAAAAACAAGCCCTTAAAACATACATTTTATTTTTTCTTAAAGTATACATTTAATAGTTATTAACAGTGTTGTTAATCATTAAAAATGATGTAATTTATAAAAGAGTGTGAAATGTTCATAAGAGTTATTAGATTAGTAAAGCAATAGGCCAGGCCACATTATCTACTTAAAACCTACTGCTTGAAGGGCAAAATTGATGGGAGATTTCCAGAATTAATTTGTCCAGCATCTTGACAATATTTTTAAGTATTTGATATCTTGCAGGCAGCGAGCAAACTTGATATTATTGTAGAGAAATACTTCTAGGAGTAGGAACCTTCATTTACTTTTTCAGAATTGATTTTTTATTAGGGTATGACCTAGTTTCAGCATCATTTATTATGCATAACTTTGTGCACACATGGTACTTGGCTGGTGTTTTGAAATTAATAAACAGTGTGGTTTTTCCCCCCATAAATTTAGTTTCTCTTGAGCTGTGCTACAATTATAGCCCAATGAAATCGGAGAGGTAGGTGCTATCTCATGAAAGAGAATAATAGGACTTCTGGGAAGGTTTGTAAAAGCAAGAAAAGAGGTACAAACTCACTTCTGCCACCCACACTTGATTGTGATCTTATAGAAGGAGAAAATAGGGAGGTAAGTTTTAGACTAATGGCTTCACTGCTCCAGCCTTGAGAGAGAAGATGTTTGGGTGGGGTGGAGGGAGACTTAGATCAGAGGGGCTTTGGGGGTGTCTCTGGAGGGAGACTCCTCATAGGGTACATCTGCAATAACCTGGAGTAGGCTCAGCAGTCAACAAGTGACAACACAATGGGGTTGAGGCAGAGGGAGCACTCAGCAGTTCTCTCAGCCTGCCTCTTTCTCCTCTGTACATTAGAATGATTCCTAGATTTCTCTAGTAGCTTCAGCAGCACACAGAAATCACTGAGGTCTATGTGGGGAGCTTGATAGAGAGGCTTGCTGTGGTGGGTGTGAAGTGACCTTATAGACAAGGGTTCCTCCTCTAGCCAGGAACCAGATGCAAGTCATAACAGATCTGAGCCATTCTGCAGTAAAGGCATGTGACAAGTAAGCAGAGTGTGCAGGGGTGTCCTGATGGACCCAGGTGAACTAACTGGATTCTCACCAGCCAAATCACCAGCATCGATACCAGAGGGTTTTCAAGAGCAGGCAGAGAGGGGACCAAGTGAGGAAATCACATGAGACAGAAAAAAGTGGAAGGGCTGCAAATGTGTCTCTGAGCATCCCCTACAACCCGCCAAAATATCCCCCAACCATGAAGTCATACATTGAGTTCTCACCAAAAGTCATCTTAGGGAGAAACAGAGCACTGGAACAAATCTGAAAACTGAGCTTTAAGAAAAATGACCGAGTCACCTAAATGAAATGTTTACCTTATTTAGACCAGCTGAGTTTAACAAATTGGGTTAACTTAGTGTGTATGTCCCTGTCTGAAAACCCTCACTATCTAGAGAAGTATAATTTATCAGGTAGTTCAATGAACTAACGGAAATAAATAAACTACATTTTCTTTGCCAATTTGTATGTAGAGTGTATAGATTTATCAGTCCACTACACACAGAGATGCCCAAATATGCTAAAATAGAAAATGAAACCATTGACCTAAATGTCTGCTTCACATGATGAGGCTGAAAGACCCGCCTAGCTATGAACCTTCTCCCATTAAAGTTTGCAGGTGATACTCAGGACTGTGGTCTGGTGAAGAAAGCAGTGCTTTAGAAAAAGACAGATTTGGGTTCAAGTTCAGGCCACCACTTCTTACCTGTCTAATCTTGCTGAGACTCAGCTTAGTCTTTTCAGTTTGCTATACTGAGATTCAGCTTATTGTAATGTGGAAAGAGTAATTCTTTTTCAGAATTAACTGTTATCACATGAAGTACCAGGCCCTTTGAAAAACCTCAAAAAATAAACTAAAAACTTGGAGCTCACAGGTTGAATTTCCAATACCAGGGATTTTAAGATGTCCCCTGAGCATCTTGATGTGGGTTAAATTGACTACCTCTCCCTTTTGGTGGGCAAGAGTTACTGTGTTAGAAAGACAATGGTTGTTTTTTGTCTTTTCCAAGCATATGAGTTCCTATAAATCACTTTTAATTTGCTAGACCAGTACAGGCATTTGAGCATTAAATGATTTAACTGAATGCTTTTTAACTCACAGTGAAAGGAATAAGGCGTTAAAACCCCAGGAGGACCAACAAGGAATAAATGTCACAACATTTGTGGGTTATATATGTATATGTTTTAATGTATCATCTATCTCAGCTTGAATTTTAAACATTTTTTTTTAACTGGCAAATAAAAGTTCAGGAGGTTTGGACCTTCAAAAATGCTCAAATGCATTTAGGATTATTTACTTCACATTTATCTTTCATGGGAAGCAACACATTGATGTTCTCAAGAACATCTCCAAAGCTGATGGGAAATTAAGGTCATAGAGTAAGACTGTGAAGATAAAGGGAAGAGGGCTTAACTTTTAGGGTTGTCAAGAAAAACACAGAATGTGGGAAGTCTGACCTTTGGGTCAAAAAATATTCTCAAAGCTTAAGCCATCTGGAAGGATCTGCATCCTCCTTTTCCCCTGAGCCCATTCTCCCAACCTTCCTTGAGGGCATCCTCATTCACCTTGCTTTTTTCTTTTCCTTACCAAGTGCTATTTCTTTTACTTCTTTTAATCAACCAACAATATAGTTGACTATCATTCATCTATGGTTGCCAGGGAAAAGATTCACATGTCTATTGAAGAAAGACATCTAATGGAATCCATACATTTTTATGAAAAATATTTCAAATCACTTTATCTGTGATTTTTTGAAAAAAAGCTCATATTCTTATACCTATTAAGTGAAAAGACATTCTTTTACATCATAGTCATTAGCTAGCACAAAATACATGATTTCTAATGGAGACAGTGCAGAAAATTTTGTGTTCCAAGCTAACACGTAGGGAAACAAGAAACAAGACACAGAGTGTTTTCCTTACGGGGACTGCATCTCTGAAGCTCAGGCCTCTTTAAGTCAATATAGCCTCTATTTAGTAAGTAGTGACATCCTTCAGTCCATCTTGATATAACCTATTTTGCTGTCATAAATCAGATGTTATTTTAGTGTTGCTTATTATTCTATTTTTATAACTCTAAACTAACATTATTATTTCTCTTACATAGATATTTAAATGAGCATATGTTTTATTTGAACTTACTCTCTGTAAATATTGATAGTAACTATCACCTTTAAAAAAAATCATAAACCGGAAAGAAAAAAAATCTACCTCATTTTTACCACAATAATTTTTTATTGTATTCATAAAACTGTTGGATAAAATCAACCTAGCAGGATTACCAGTGGTTTATTGATTTGGAGTTTAATAGCACAGCCCCCAGAATCTCATACAATTTTCTGGAAATTTGGGTGCAAGAACTTAGAGGGATACTAAAGTATAGCTCCAATTATTACACTAATTTTCATCTACTTCTTAATAGAGTGCAAACTCACAGTTGTTTGAAATAGTATAACAGCAGGGTATTTCACTAATTATAATCAAGTAATGATCTTCAGCTCAAGGAGTTAACTAAGGAAATTCAGACCACACTGTAGATTGCAGAACTCTTCTAGACCTTTCCTCTGCTACTCTTGCCTTCTTGAGTTTATCTTCACATAGGATGATGTACATAACCCAGCGTGACCCAGCAATCCCACAACAGAGACTGTCCATACCTTTCTTTCTTTAAAACACATATTTTTCTCAATATGGCTGAAACTCAAGCAGCCAGAAAACTTGGTGCTTTAAAATCACTTTAAAATGCCTAGGAAACTATACTACTATTACTTTAAAACAGCTTTATTTAGATATTCTTGTATTTTATTATAGATTTTCCTTATGCATCATTTTGAACCATTTATAATTTTTAAATAAAAGTAGTAAAAATTGAAAAACAACCAAGAATCTTAAATAATTTTGAAGGAAATTGGAATGTTTCTCCTAACCTGAGTTACTCAATTTGTTTTTCTTTTTTTCTTTTTTTAATTTAATTTTTGTTTTTCTCTCTGTCCCTCAATGTATTTGTGCTGAACAAATCTGGTTTTTCATTGTCTTTTAATTTTGTAATCACTTTTCAACTGATGGAAATGTGTGTGACGATCCTAGCACTGGATAATGAGCCTAAGATATTGGGGATAGCCATTCCCTATATAGTCTGATAATTTAATTTTACTTTCTGCTTAAGATTTCAAATTAAGTCCTATGTATTTTTAAGTTTAAAACATAACAGGCAGAAATCACATGAAGTCGAATCTGTAAATGTACCTGAGAAATTAAACTACTTACTATCCACTTTAAAGGAGACCACAGCTACCCACTGATTATAAGAATAGAAATCTGTAACTTTGTCAAGCCCTCATCATTAAGTGGGAGGTAATGGAGCATGTCCTTTAAGAGCTGGGGTTTGGAAACAAAGGGTTCCTGGTTCAAATCTCAGTTCTACTGCTTACTAGCTAGCTGACCTTGGGGGAATTACTTATCATCAAAGGATCACTGCTCATCCATAAAATGGGAATAATACCAGTGCCTATTTTCAAAGAGTTTTGATAAGAATTAAATGAGATAATGTGTGTCAAGTACTCAGTCAGCATCTAGCAAATAGCAAGTCCTCAATAAATATACATTCTCTTATAGTATTATTATTAGCATTCTCTTTTAACCCTAAAATAGGCCACATCTGGGGATTTACAATGTTTCAACCTTCTTTGGACTCCAACACTAAAGAAGTCCTCCCATTAGTCCTACCACTAACATTCACTTAGCCAAACAACATTATTAAAAGTCCTTCTATTTGGCAATGTTATGGGAGAGAGGTATAAAAATTGATTAGCCTCAGATCTCGCTTTCAAGAAGTTTACTGTCTAATAAGAGGTATGACATAGGCATAAACCACTGAAATGCAAAGTAAATGGTAGTAAATGATATGAGCTACCATGCTTGAGGAAAGTGGTATCAAAGTGGGGTTCCTGTACTCACAGCATCAGCAGTTCTTAGAAATGCAGATTCTTAGGTCCCACCCTGTTCCTACTGAATCAGAAACACTGGCATTGGCTGCAATAATTTGTGTTATAATAAGCCCTCTGGGTGATTCTGATGCACAGTAAAGACTGAGAAGTAGTGCTGTAAGAGAAAACACTTGCAGCTGAGGGGATCAGGAAGGATGTGGAGGGGATGAAATTTGATGTGAGCCTAGAAATGGGTGTAATTTGGACTTACAGATATGTGGGAGGCAACAAGGATAAAGAAAATAATTTATATTGCAAATATCAAGTGGTTCACTTTGGCTTAAACATTGGTCATATGAACTGAAATGGTAGAAAGATTGGGAAAAGTATGTTGAAGTTAAATTATAGAAAATCTGGTTGTCACACTAAGGAGGTTCGTCTTGGATCTCTTTTGTCTTGGTCTTCAGTAAGGAAGGGAAAGGTTTTTAGGCAAGGGAGACTCATGATCAGGTTAATTTAGCAACAATGTGTAGATGAGAGAAGGTTTGAAGACAATTTGAAGATTGTTGCAGTAATTTTATGAACTTTACAAATACATGAATTCAAGTACATCTCTGCTCAGGCTCTCAGGATACCTGTAGTCTCATTCCCAAATTATTTCAAGAGTTCCCACTCTATAATAATATTATTGAACACTTACTATGAGTCAGGAAAATGCTAAATGCTCTCCAAGCTTCATCTCATTCACCTGACAACCACCCACTATCACCAGGTAGGTCATACTACTATCATCCTTATATTACAAATGAGGAAATTGAAGGCTTGGCAAGGTTATGCAAACTGGGCAAGGCCTCAGAGCTGGTAAATGGTGGCATCTGAACTTGAATCTAAGTGGTCTGACACTAGAAGCCATACTCATAATTAATATGCTATACTAAATGTAGCCACACATAACAGGAAGCACAACTTAATCTTTTAAAAATGAAAATGGACTTGCCTGAAGAGAGAAAATATTGGCAGAAGTATAAGATGGTTGGAGTCTAGAAAAACTCTCAGTAACCCCATGGTAAATAGGTTAAGAGCATGAGTTTTGGGAACAGGAGGCAGAGGCAGACCTGGGTTTCATTTCCAACTGATTCTTATTAACTCTGTAATTATCTACAAGGTCCTTAAGACCTTTCAGAACCTTGGTTTCTTCATCTGCAAAAAAGGATGTGTGATGACATATTTTATGTAAAATGCATGGCACAGATTATGACACATATGTGTATACAGTAAGTGCTCAATAAATAAAAAAAAGGAGAGGAAGACATTCTAATTTTACCTACAACTGTCTCTGAAAGTTTATGAATAGATTGTTTAAGCAAAACAAATGCTATCTGAACATCTGTGCTAAGTGTAATCTCATCTAAATAAAATCAAACAACCTGGAAGCAATGTTTCATAATGAGGAAAAGACTAGAGGTTTCAAATCTTAGCCTGCCTGCTATTAACTAACTCTGAAGCTTTATTTAATTATGTTACTCAATAGTTACAATGTAATTGTAGAAACCCCTGACTGAGCCCTAAGTTCCAGACTCATGCTGCCCCAACTTCACCAGACCAAGATTTTTTCATCAATAAAATGGGTGAGTGGAAGGTGAGAAAGGTTTTAATAAGGTGATTGAAATTATTTTGATCTTAAAATTAAAATTATTTTAACTTTATTTTGCCAAATGTCTCTACTAGCATATTAATGCAATGAGTCAAAATAAGAAGTTTGCCTAGTTAGCTTATATTTTTCTCAGGTCTATTCAGATTTAGATCAAAATGATAGCAGGGGTTGTTATGCTTATCTAGTCATGAGGCTTCTATTGGTGGTTCATAGCTCAGGCTGTATCATTTTGCACAATCACCTCACTGACTATAAACAAATATGAGCCTTTGTTCTAACATTGACATTTTAGGAGTGAGAAAGGGCTGTTTGAGAATTAACCTAAGTAATTGTTTTATTTTCTCATTATTACATCTTTTAAATATGGTTATTTTTTCATATTTTCCATTTTTAAAGAAATGATTATTCTTTAGGGCTCCTATGTCTTTGTGTATTTTAGGGTTCTCTTTTCCCTTCTTGTTAGATTTTAGTACTAAGACAAGCTGTTAAACAAATAGAAAACTAAAAGGCTTGATAAGGAGTCAATAAGCAGTAAGGTTAAGAGTGCAGCTATGACATGGTATGGTGAGTAATAGCTTGGGTTTTAGAAATGGAGTTGGACGGATCTTTTTTCAAACTCCTCTCTGCCCCTTATTGACTGTGACTTTGGGAAAGTTGTTCATCTCTTCTTGGCCTCAGTTTCCTTGCTTATTAAATGGAGATAATAGAGCTGTTGTGAATAATAAATGAGATGCTCTTTGTATAGCACTCAGCACTTTTTCTTAGTACAGGTCAGCAGGCAATATTGAGAGTCATCATTATGAATTCTAGATAAATCTAAATTTGTCATTTATTTCCTTTTCATTTCCTTCCCCAAAGTACTCAGTAAAGTGATCTCACACTAAGTGTGCTCAATAAGGACTCAGTAATAGGTCAAACTCCATTTCAAATTATAATATAGGGCTACAATGACAAGGAGGTAGTCTGATAACTTCTCTGTCCAGTTTAATAATTTAAAGCAAAAAAATTATTTTTCTCTGATCCTTAATCAACACTGTGATATAAAGGATGGGACCCATTAATTGAGATGGCACTGGTTCTCTGTTGATAAAATGTAAGCTTTGAGGAGGAGGAACTTCAAGATGGCAGAAGAGTAAGACGTGGAGATCACCTTCCTCCCCACAAATACATCAGAAATACATCTACATGTGGAACAACTCCTACAGAACACCTACTGAATGCTGGCAGAAAACCTCAGACCTCCCAAAAGGCAAGAAACTCCCCACGTACCTGGGTAGGGCAAAAGAAAAAAGAAAAAACAGAGACAAAAGAATAGGGATGGGACCAGCACCAGTGGGAGGGAGCTGTGAAGGAGGAAAGATTTCCACACACTAGGAAGCCCCTTCATGGGAGGAGACTGTGGGTGGTGTAGGGTGGAAGCTTCAGAGCCACGGAGGAGAGCACTGCAACAGGGGTGCAGAGGGCAAAGCAGAGAGATTCCCACACAGAGGATCAGTGCCGACCAGCACTCACCAGCCTGAGAGGCTTGTCTGCTCACCTGCCGGGACAAGTGGGGACTGGGAGCTGAGGCTCTGGCTTCAGTCAGATCCCAAGGAGAGGACTGGGGTTGGCTGCGTGAACACAGACTGAAAGGGGCTAGTGCACCACGGCTAACCGGGAGGGAGTCCAGGAAAAGGTCTGGAACTGCTGAAGAGGCAAGAGACTTTTTCTTGCCTCTTTGTTTCCTGGTGCATGAGGAGAATGGATAAAAAGCGCTGCCTAAACGGGCTCCAGAGATGGACGCTAGCCGCAGCTATCAGCATGGACCACAGAGATGGGCATGAGACACTAAGGTTGCTGCTGCAGCCACCAAGAAGCCTGTGTGCAAGCACATGTCACTATCCACACCTCCCCTCCCGGGAGCCTGTGCAGCCCGCCACTGCCAGGGTCCCGTGATCCAGGGACAACTTCCCCGGGAGAACTCACAGCATGCCTCAGGTTGGTGCAACGTCATGTTGGCCTCTGCTGCTGCAGGCTTGCCTGGCACTCCATACCCCTCCGACTCTGGGCCTGAGTGAGCCAGAGCCCCTGAAGCAGCTGCTCTTTTAACCCCGTCCTGTCTGAGTGAAGAACAGACACCCTTAGGTGACCTACATGCAGAGGCAGGGCCAAATCCAAAACTGAATCCCAGGAGCTGTGCAAAAAAAGAAGGGAAAGGGAAAATTCTCCCAGCAGCCTCAAGAGAAGCAGATTAAATCTCCACGGTCACCTTGATGTATCCTGCATCTGTGGAATACCTGAATATAAAATGAATCATCCCAAATTGAGGAGGTGGACTTTGGGAGCAATGATCTATATATATCTTTCCCTTTTGCTCTTTTTGTCAGTATGTATGCGTATGCTTCTGTGTATGATTTTGTCTGTATAGCTTTGCATTTACCATTTGTCCTAGGGTTCTGTCTGTCTGATTTTGTTTTTGTTTTTGTTTTTTTTAGTATAGTTTTCAGCGCTTGTTATCATTGGTGGATTTGTTTTATGGTCTGGTTGTTCTCTTCTTTCATTTTTTTAAGTTACTTAAAAAAATTTTTTAATAATTATTTTGTATTTTATTTTAACAACTTTTTTATTTTATCTTATTTTATTTTATCTTTTTCTTTCTTCCTTCCTTTCTTTCTTTCTTTCTTTCTCTTTCATTTTTTCTCCCTTTTATTCTGAGCCGTGTGGATGACAGGCTCTTGGTGCTCCAGTCAGGTGCCAGGGCTGTGACTCTGAGGTGGGAGAGCCAAGTTCAGGACATTGGTCCACCAGAGACCTCCCAGCTCCACATAATACCAAGTGGCAAAAATCTCCCAGAGATCTCCATCTCAACACCAAGACCCAGCTCCACTCAACGACCAGCAAGCTACAGTGCTGGACACCCTATGCCAAACAACTAGCAACACAGGAACACACCAACACAGATTAACAGAGAGGCTGCCTAAAATCAAAATAAGATCACAGACACCCCAAAAAACACCACCAGACATGGACCTGCCCACCAGAAGGACAAGATCCAGCCTCAACCACCAGAACACAGGCACTAGTTCCCTCCACCAGGAAGCCTACAAGCCACTGAACAAACCATAGCCACTGGGGGCAGACACCAAAAACAACAGGAATGACGAACATGCAGCTTGTGAAAGGAGACCCCAAAAAAGGTAAGTTAAGCAAAATGAGAAGACAAAGAAAAACACACCAGAGGAAAGAGCAAGGTAAAACCCACCATATCTAAGAAATGAAGAGGAAACAGGCAGTGTACCAGAAAAAGTATTCAGAATAATGATAGTAAAGATGATCCAAAATCTTGGAAATAGAATGGAGAGAATACAAGAAACGTTTAACACGGACCTAGAAGAACTAAAGAGCAAACAAACAATCATGAACAACACAGTAAATGAAATTAAAAATTCTCTAGAAGGAATCAATAGCAGAAAAAATGAGGCGGAAGAACGGATAAGTGACCTGGAAGATAAAATAGTGGAAATAACTACTGCAGAGCAGAATAAAGAAAAAGAATAAAAAGAATTGAGGACAGTCTCAGAGACCTCTGGGACAATATTAAACACTCCAACATTCGAATTATAGTGGTCCCAGAAGGTGAAGAGAAAAAGAAAGGGACTGAGAAAATATTTGAAGAGATTATAGTTGAAAACTTCCCTAATATGGGAAAGGAAATAGTTAATCAGGTCCAGGAAGCACAGAGAGTCCCATACAGGATAAATCCAAGGAGAAGCATGCAAAGACACATATTAATCACACTATCAAAAATTTAATACAAAGAAAAAATATTGAAAATAGAAAGGGAAAAACAACAAATAACATACAAGGGAATCCCCATAATCTTAACAGCTGCTCTTTCAGCAGTAACTCTGCAAGCCGGAAGGGAGTGTCAGGACATATTTTAAATGATGAAAGGGAGAAACTTACAACCAAGATTACTCTACACAGCAAGGATCTCATTCAGATTTGATGGAGAAATTAACACCTTTACAGACCAGCAAAAGCTAAGAGAATTCAGCACCACCAAACCAGCTTTACAACAAATGCTAAAGGAACTTCTCCAGGCAGGAAACACAAGAGAAGGAAAAGACCTACAATAACAAGCCCAAAACAATTAAGAAAATGGTAATAGCAACATACATATTGATAATTACCTTAAATGTAAATTGATTAAAGGCTCCAAACAAAAGACATAGACTGGCTGAATGGATAGAAAAACAAGACCCGTATATATGCTGTCTACAAGAGACTCACTTAAGACCTAGGGATGCATACAGACTGAAAGTGAGGGGACGAAAAAAGATACTCCATGCAAATGGAAATCAAAAGAAAGCTGGAGTAGCAATTCTCATATCAGACAAGATTAGACTTTAAAATAAAGACTATTACAAGAGACAAAGAAGGACACTACATAAAGATGAAGGGATCAATCCAAGAAGAAGATATAACAATTGTAAATATTTATGCACCCAACATAGGAGCACCTCAAACATAAGGCAAATACTAACAGCCATAAAAGGGGAAATTGACTGTAACACAATAAGAGTAGGGGACTTTAACACCCCACTTTCACCAATGGACAGATCATCCAAAATGAATATAAATAAAGAAACACATGTTGTAAATGATACATTAAACAGGATGGACTTAATTGATATTTATAGGACATTCCATCCAAAAACAACAGAATACACATTCTTCTCAAGTGCTCATGGAACATTCTCCAGGATAGATCATATCTTCAGTCACAAATCAAGCCTTGGTAAATTTAAGAGAATTGAAATCATATCAAGTATCTTTTCCGACCACAACGCTATGAGATTGATATCAATTACAGGAAAAGATCTGTAAAAATTACAAACAAATGGAGACTAAACAATACACTACTTAATAACAAAGGATCACTGAAGAAATCAAAGAGGAAATCAAAAAATACCTAGAAACAAATGACAATGCAGACACGATGACCCAAAACCTATGGGATGCAGCAAAAGCAGTTCTAAGAGGGAAGTTTATAGCAGTACAATCCAACCTTAAGAAACAAGAAACATCTCAAATAAACAACTTAACCTTACACCTAAAGCAATTAGAGAAAGAAGAACAAAAAAACCCCAAATTGAGCAGAAGGAAAGAAATCATAAAGATCAGATCAGAAATAAATGAAAAAGATATGAAAGAAACGAGAGCAAAGATCAATAAAACTAAAAGGTGGTTCTTTGAGAAGATAAATAAAATTGATAAACCATTAGCCAGACTCATGAAGAAAAAAGGGTAGAAGACAAATCAATAGAATTAGAAATGAAAAAGGGGAAGTAACAACTGACACTGCAGAAATACAAAGGATCATGAGAAATTACTACAAGCAACTATATGCCAATAAAATGGACAACCTGGAAGAAATGGGCAAGTTCTTAGAAATGAACAACCTTCCGAGACTGAACCAGGAAGAAATAGAAAATATGAACAGACCAATCACAAGCACTGAAATTGAAACTGTGATTAAAAAGCTTCCAACAAACAAAAGGCCAGGACCAGGTGGCTTCACAGGCAAATTCTACCAAACATTTAGAGAAGAGCTAACACCTATCTTTGTCAAACTATTTCAAAATATAGCAGAGGGAGGAACACTCCTAAACTCATTCTACAAGGCCACCATCACCCTGATACCAAAACTAGAGAAAGATGTCACAAAAAAAGAAAACTACAGACCAATATCACTGATGAACATAGATGCAAAAATCCTCAACAAAATACTAGCAAACAGAATCCAACAGCACATTAAAAGGATCATACCCCCATGATCAAGTGGGGTTAATCCCATGAATGCAAGGATTCTTCAATATACGCAAATCAATCAATGTGGTACACCACATTAACAAACTGAAGGAAAATAACGATATGATCATCTCAATAGATGCAGAGAAAGCTTTTGAACAAATTCAGCACCAATTTTTGATAAAAACCCTCCAGAAAGTAGGCATAGAGGGAACTTACCTCAACATAATAAAGGCCATATATGACAAACCCACAGGCAACATCTTCCTGAATGGTGAAAAAACGAAACCATTTCCACTAAGATCAGGAACAAGGCAAGGTTTCTCACTTCACCACTATTATTCAACATAGTTTTGGAAGTTTTAGCCACAGCAATCAGAGAAGAAAAAGAAATAAAAGGAATCCAAATCGGAAAAGAAGAAGTAAAGCTGTCACTGTTTGCAGATGACATGATACTCTACATAGATAATCTTAAAGATGCTACCAGAAAACTGCTAGAGCTAATCAATGAATTGGTAAAGTAGCAGGATACAAAATTAATGCACAGAAATCTCTTGCATTCCTATATACTAATGACAAAAAATCTGAAAATGAAATTAAGAAAACACTCCCATTTACCATTGCAACAAAAAGAATAAAATATCTAGGAATAAACCTACCTAAGGAGACAACATACCTGTATACAGAGAATTATAAGACACTGATGAAAGAAATTAAAGATGATACAAATAGATGGAGAGACATACCATGTTCTTGGATTGGAAAAATCAACATTGTGAAAATGACTCTACTACCCAAAGCAATCTACAGATTCAATGCAATCCCTATCAAACTACCACTGGCATTTTTCACAGAACTAGAACAAAAAATTTCACAGTTTGTATGGAAACACAAAAGACCCCGAATAGCCAAAGCAATCTTGAGAAAGAAAAACGGAGCTGGAGGAATCAGGCTCCTGGACTTCAGACAACACTACAAAGCTACAATAATCAAGACAGTATGGTACTGGCACAAAAACAGAAATATAGGTCAATGGAACAGGATAGAAAGCTCAGAGATAAACCCACACACATATGGTCACCTTATCTTTGATAAAGGAGGCAAGAATATACAATGGAGAAATGACAGCCTTTTCAATAAGTGGTGTTGGGAAAACTGGAAAGCTACATCTAGAAGAATGTAATTAGAACACTCCCTAACACCATACAGAAAAATAAACTCAAAATGGATTAAATACCTAAAGGTAAGGCCAGACTCTATCAAACTCAGAGGATAACATAGGCAGAACACTCTATGACATAAATCACAGCAAGATCCTTTTTGACCCAGCTCCTAGAGAAATGGAAATAAAACCAAAAATAAGCAAATGGGACCTAATGAAACTTAAAAGCTTTTGCACAGCAAAGGAAACCATAAACAAGACGAAAAGACAACTCTCAGAATGGGAGAAAATATTTGGAAATGAATGAACTGACAAAGGATTAATCTCCAAAATTTACAAGCAGCCCATGTAGCTCAATATCAAAAAAACAAACAACGTAATCCAAAACTGTGCAGAAGACCTAAATAGACATTTCTCCAAAGAAGATATACAGATGGCCTACAGACACATGAAAGAATGCTCAACATCATTAATCATTAGAGAAATGCTAATGAAGCTACAATGCGATATCATCTCACACCGGTCAGAATGGCCATCATCAAAAAATTTGCAAACAATAAATGCTGGAGAGGGTGTGGAGAAATGGGAACCCTCATACAGTGTTGGTGCGAATGTAAATTCATACAGCCACTATGGAGAACAGTATGGAGGTTTCTTAAAAACCTAAAAATAGAACTACCATATGAGTTAGCAATCCCACTACTGGCATATACCCTGAGAAAACCATAATTCAAAATAGTCATGTACCACAATGTTCATTGCAGTTCTATTTACAATAACCAGGACATGGAAACAACCTAAGTGTCCATCGACAGATGAATGGATAAAAAAGATGTGACACATATATACAATGGAATAATATTCAGCCATAAAACGGAACGAAATTGAGTTATTTGTAGTGAGGTGGATGGACCTAGAGAGTGTCATACAGAGTGAAGTAAGTCAGAAAGAGAAAAACAAATACCGTATGCTAACATATATATGGAGTCAAAAAAAAAAAAAAAGAAAAAGAAAATGGTCATGAAGAACCTAGGGGCAAGATGGGAATAAAGACACAGACCTACTGTGAAGGGAAGGGTAAGCTGGGACAAAGTGAGAGAGTGGTAGTGTATATATGGACATATATACACTACCAAATGTAAAATAGCTAGTGGGAAGCAGTCGCACAGCACAGGGAGATCAGCTCGGTGCATTGTGACCAGCTAGAAGGGTGGGATAGGGAGGGTGGGAGGGAGGGAGACACAAGAGGGAAGAGATATGGAGATATATGTATATATATAACTGATTCACTTCGTTATAAAGCAGAAACTAACACACCATTGTAAAGCAATTATACTCCAATAAAAACGTTTAAAATATATATATATATATATATATATATATATATATATATATATATATATATATATATAAGCTTTGAATTTTTCCTGTGGTAATGCATCAGCATATTTCACCCTTCTGTCACACCATACCATATCCTAAGTCACACTGGAATCAAAAGGCCTACTGTACTCTGAACTTGCCACTCATATTGTAAATATATGTTTAACTTTAAAAGAAAGTTCCAGACTGTTTTCCAAAGTGGCAGCAAAATCTTGCATTCTTGTGAGCAACATATAAGTGTTCCACTTGCTCCACATTATTGTAAGCACTTAGGATTATGAGATTTAAAATTTTAACCATTTTGATAGTTGTGTTATGATCTCTCAATATGGTTATAATTTACATTCCCTTAATGACTAATGATGTTGAGCATCCTTTTATGTTTTTTGTTTGTTGTGATTTTTGGAGTCTTTTTGTTTCTTTGGTTGGTTGGTTTGGTTTTGTTTCGTCTGGTTTTGCCATCTACGTATCTTCTTTGGTGAAGAGTCTGTTCAAATCTTTTGCCCATTTTTCAAAGTTAGGTTGTTTTTTTTCTTACCCTGAGCTGTGAGGGTTCTTTACATATTCTGTATACCAGTCCTTTATTAGGTGGGTGTTTAACAGTTACTTTCTTTCAATGTATGGCTTGCTTTTTATTTTCTTAAAAATGTCTTTTTACAAAGTTTAAAATATTATGATGGAGTCGAATTTACCAATTTTTTCTTTTGTGATTCATATTTTTGTATCCTATCCAATAAATCTTTATTGTTAGCTTTAAAGGTCAAGGATAAGACAAATGAGCAGTTCTATTGCACACACAAGGAACTAAAGTACTATGTAATATTTCATACAGGTCTTTGGCATAAAGAACAATAAAACTTTTTCTCCCCAAAAAGGAGAGTTGTTGCAGAGCATCCTACTGCCAGGTGAAATTGGGCTGCTTATGTTATGTTATGACTTACATCAGAAACTGGAATTCTAAATCTTTGCTTCATTAAGACAGGCAAGGAATGAGGTTTTAGCCTTGTGGGCTTATCTCTGGGATCTCTCAGTCATTTTACAGAATACTGGAATCCACAGGAAGAAATGCTCATCCTATTAACCAACGTGAAAGTTTTCCTTCCTGGCATTATAAGTTCAGATGGTGTGAGAAAGGATTAGCAGTAGTTTTAAACTAGTAACTTCATTGCTTTTCATCAGCTCAGTCACATCTGCAGAGAGTTTTTACTTCTTTTCATAAGAGGTCTCCCAAGTAGTAGGCTGTGTGTATATGCTGCTTCAATGAGTCAAATTACTGAATAAGTCAAGCAGGACGCATAGCCAGATGGGTGGCACGTGGCCAGTTGAATTAGGGCCCAAAATACCCTTTCTGTGGGAGTCAGTTGATTAAGATCTGTCTTCTCCTTTATGGGTAATGCATACTTCTTGAGAAAATTAACCTTTTTTCTGTAATGTGCATGACCTAGAAAATCTTCCAAACCTATCACTTAAAAGAAGAACTAAAAGCATAGCCTGTATTAAGACTGATGAAATTATATAATCATATCACAGAGATTACAAAGTGGGAGAGCATAGCATGGTGATTGAACAAGAAGCCTCTGAAGTCAAAAAGCCCAAACTATGTGATCAGCTATGTGACCTGTCTTTAGGTGTTACTCTGCTCATCTGTAAAGTAGGGCATCTACTACACAGGTGGTTGTGAGGATTAAATGAGATACTATACTAACTTAGCACTGTGCCCAGTGCATAAGTACCCAGTAGACACTAGCAATTATTTCTATTACTTTTGTTGTTAGTACCATATACATGTATTCTTATTATAGAGGCTTTATTCCCCCAGGTTTCAGTAACTATCCTCTACTTCCCAAAGGCTGGTTCTAACTCTACCATTTTATGTAAACAGTTCTGAGAAATCTTGTCCAATTTCCTTTTCTGCAGATTTCAGGGGATTCATGCTGCTGTTTTCTTGTGCCAGCCTTGAAACTGACCCCTCTGCTATGACCAAGCCTTTCTAAGCATGAGCTACTAATGACTCTGCAACCTTTATCTTTCACTCCTCAGCACATTTGCTACCACAACTGCAGCCCGGCTCCATTCCACAGCTGCTGTTCCTGCAGCAGTAGCTGTCATCCTTACTTTACTTCTCCTGTTACACTTTCTAGGCACTGACCTCGAACTGCTCCTTAAAAAACTACAGTTCTTTTTCCCAAGTGGAAGAAGAATTTCCCTTTGTTTTCTACTGTTTGAAATAATCTGAAGCTTGTGTCTGATATGTTTTGGTAACTGAGAAGTAAACCTTTGTGTTTTAGGTATAAATCTCCCTTGTGGATAAACTTTACACAATATCCAATGTCTAGCCTGAGAACTGTGGGGAGCCAGTGATTTCTCTGTTTGTCCTCTTTTCCCCCTCCTTGCCCCTTGCCTGCTCTGATTCCTACAAAATTACATTTTCCAGGCTGCTTTACTAACTGGTTTTCTGTTAGGTTTGGGCAGTAGGAGGTACCTGCAAAAGACAAGAGTGGAAGGAGATGAAAGTCCAGGATGATTTTCCCCCCTCTCTTTGCTTCAGGCAGCATCTTTGTAGAGGCCAGTCTCCTTAGTGGTTCTCAAGTCATCAAGCAGGCCTTCCCTCAGGGACCCACCCAGCTCCTTCCTGGCTGTTCCATGTAGTTCCAGCTCCAGGAAATTTCTCCCTTGGCACTGCAGAACAAAGAAAGTTGTGACTTCCTGCAGTTTGTAATATCTGGATTGCTTCACCTTCTTCTGCCTTTTAGCTCTTCTAATGCCTTTGAAATTAATTCCTCATATTAAACTGCTTTTTGAGTTACCTGCTCCTGACTGGACATTCAGTCACAGACATCCCTTAACTTTGTTGCTACTAATCCTGAATGCTCTTGGAGGACACAAATCCTTTGACTCTCTTCTATGTCCACCAAAGTCCTTGCCCTTCTACCCCAAGTGGAAGAAACTTCAGATCCCTCCATGTTCAAAAAGAGTATTGATCCCATCAACTGAGGAGCTTACTATCAGTCCCCAAGTTATCCTTATTTACTCCAGGAAGTCTAGACATTGTACAAGTATTGGGTTGGCCAAAAAGTTCTTTCCAGTTTTTCCGTAACACAATCACTAAAATAGGAAGGTTCTGATGCTGTGGATCTCACATGGACTCCACTTGACAGATGCCTATCTACAACAAAATTATAGTTTTTGAATGAGATATGTGTTTTCAAATTTAATATACAACTTTTGCTCTGGTCTCCTCTTAATACTGTCATTTCTGTGCCTATTTTGTCCCTGAAACTTTTTTTAGACATTCATTGACAAAAAATGTTTATGTGGTTGCTGACCTTCAGGATAGTGTGTAAAACCTGTCTCTTTGTTCTCCTGTTTTAGTACAAGGTGTCACAGTTGACTTTTTCTTTTTGAACATCATGAAATGAATCCTTGCATAGGAGAGGTCTCTGTCTGTTCTGAAAGGCAGAGGTAAATGTTGCTTTTTTTTTACATTTTTATTGGAGTATAGTTGCTTTACAATGTTGTGTTAGTTTCTGCTGTACAGCAGAGTGAATCAGTTATACATATACATGTATCCACTCATTTTTAGATTCCCTTCTCATTTAGGTCACCACTGAGCATTGATTAGAGTTCCCTATGCTATAAAGTAGGTTCTCATTAGTTATCTATTTTGTATATAGTAGTGTATACATGTCAATCCCAATCTCCCAGTTCATCCCATCCCCTCTTCCCCACTTGGTAACCATAAGTTTGTTTTCTACATCTGCGACTCTATTTCTGGTTTGCAAATAAGTTCATCTGTATTGAGTTACCAGTAAACAGAATTCTTTCAATAGTGTGCAGTGACTTCCATTTTTAATATATCTTTACTCATAAGAGCTAAGTTAAAAATTACATATCCATAAGGAAAACTTTGGAGTTTGCAGTAAAAGGAAAAGATTTGTATCTCTTTGTACCTATGTCCAGTTCTCTTTCATCTAGAAATTCTACTCTTTTTTGTGGAGTTAATACTTTTGTAGAGGAAATAGTGAAATTTTAAATTATTTAACAGTGTAGTTCTAAAACTTCAGAGCAACTTCTGTAGATATGAGATAGGTAATGAAAATAGAATCAAGAGATTCTAAGAAACAGAAAGACAAAAAAGGGAAAGAAATAAGGAGAAGGAACTCTGTTTAAAAAAGAAAATAAAATTAGAAAGGAATAAAAATACTCTATGCCAAGAATTCTAACTTAAGTAGAAAACACTTCTCTTATGGATGGGATTAGTCACATTGAAAGCAGGAAGCTTATTAACACTAATGCTCTCTTATTTCCAAACCTAGGTATAACAGACTGAAGGGGAAAGAAATTGAAAAGGAACTCAGTAAATGTGGGAAATTTAGCAAATTGATGGGAAAACAAAATAAATAAAAGGAAAGGTCATATGGTCTTAACAAATTGTATTCTCTAATTCATTGACTATTTCTAGTAAGAAAAGCATGTGATAATAAGAGATTTTTATCTTCCAAGTACCTTGAGTAGCAGAGTAGACAGTGGAGCACTGCTGCATTTTTACTTTATAAATGTAAGTACTGGAGAGACAATACAAATATGGAATAGCTTTAAATATATATGTTAGTAGTTACACATAGAGAGAAATACATGAAAGAAAATACTCCTAAGTGTTAGTAGCAGTTTGTCCCTGTGTACTAAGAATTTGGGAGATAGATAGATGATAGAGAGATAGAAGATAGAGATATGTAGAGATATAGATATATCTGCATTTCCAAATTTTTCTAGATTTTTACTGTGATACATTCATAACAGAAAAGATGGCTTTAAAATATTCTATGCATTTGTTTTTCAATAGAGGAGTCATTTAACAAATATTCCTACCATCTCTGTGAACTCTATTTACATGTGATGTGAGAGAGAGAAAAATAGTTTGAGCTATGAACGGCCCACACATATTACACAAAATGCAATCTTGTGGAATTTTTAATTTGTGCTTAAGTATGTGTATATATTTGAACATAAACCAGGCCATATTTCACACAGATTGTGTACATTGTGGGTAAAGGCATAATTCTGTGCAAGTCAGAAATATGCACCACTTTCAACACAGCCTGCTTGAAGTCAACATTTTTGTTGCAAAGTTGCTCAGCGACCAACATCTGTAAGTCCCTTAGGAAGCAACCAAATTAGATAGGTAGCTGCCAGAAAGTGTCTGTGTGTGGTGGTGGGGGTGGGGGTAGCTCTAGAAAGTCAGATAGCTTCAAATAGTAATCTTAAGGTAATTTTGAGTACTATTACATTTTAATAAGTATTTCTGATAATAAAAATAATACATGTTAATTATAATTAAGTTGGAAAATATATAAATATATAAAGAATAAAATACTCAAATCCTCTAATCCCACCTCCAGTGATAACAACAACTATTAACATTTCTTCAGATTTCTTTCTAGTAAAGTGATCTTTAAAATGCAGGGAAAGGAAGACAGGAAAAATGAAGATAAATTCAGGAAGGTATTTAGTTTCAGTCTGTATTTAAGTGTACATCAGAGAGGAATCAATGTTTCATGTTTAGAAATTAGAAACTTTCAGCCTTAAGCATGATCTTCCAGTATGTAACCTACCTCTAGCTTATTTTTAGTTGAGATTATTGAGATATAATATACATATTGTGAAACTGACATTTTTAGGTGTACAGTTCTGTGAATTCTGACAAATGCATACGGTTGCATTTATAACACTAAGAACAAGAGATAGAACATTTCATCATTCCAAAATGTTTCTTTGTGCTCTTTTGTAATCAATTTCCTTCTCCCACTGCCAGAGCTTGGCGACCACTAATCTGTTCTTGTCATCATAGTTTTGCCTCTTCAAGAGGACATCTAAGTGGAATCATACAGTATGTAGCCATTTGAGACTGACTTCTTTCTCTCAGTATACTGGAGATTCATCAGTGTTGTTGTATGCATCAGTACTTCATTCTTTTTATTGCTAAATAGTATTCCATTGAATGGATTTACTACAGTAAATAAGTTGACTTATACATTCACCAGTTGATTGATATTTCAGTTGTTTTCAGATTCTGGTAATAATAATGAAGCCAATAAAAACATTTGCATACATTTTTATGTGGACATAGTTTCCATTTCTTTGGGGTAAATTCCTAGTAAGTGAGATTTTTGGGTCATATGATATCAATAAGGATACATATAACTTTAAAAGAAACTGCCAAATTGTTTTTCAAAGTGGCAGTAAAATTCTGCATACCCACTGATAATATTTGATGGTTCTGCTTGCTTCACATTTTTATAAGCATTTAGGATTATGAGATTTCATTTTATTGAGGCATAGTTGATATATAATATTATGCAATCTTCAGGTGATTCACAATTTTTACAGGTTATACTCCATTTATAGTTATTATAAAATATTGGCTATATTCCTTGTGCTATACAATATGTCCTTGTAGCTAATTTATTTAATACATAGTAGTTCATACCTTTTCATCCCTTACCCCTATCTTGCCCTTCCCTCCTTTCATCTGTCACCCCACTGGTAAGCACTAGTTTGTTTTCTATACCTGTGAGTCTGCTTCTTTTTTGTTATATTTACTAGTTTGTTTTATTTTTTATATTCCACATATGATAACATAAGTATTTGTCTTTCTCTGACTTATTTCACTAAATGTAATGTAATACCCTCCAAATCCATCCATGTTGTTGCAAATGGCAAAATTTCATTCTTTTTTTATGGCTGAGTTGTATTCCATTGTGTTTATATAAATATATATCACATCTTCTTTATCCATTCATCTGTTAATGGTCACTTAGGTTGCTTCCATATCTTGACAATTTTGAATAATGCTTCTATGAACATTGGGGTGCATGTATCTTTTCAAATTAGTTTTCATTTTTGGGGATATATACCCAGGAGCGGAATTGCTGGGTCATATGGTAGTTCTATTTTTAGTTTTTTTGGGTAACCTCCATACTGCTTTCCAAAGTGGCTGTACCAATTTACATTCCCAATATTGTACAGGGTTCCCTTTTCTCCACATCCTTGGCAACATTTATTATTTGTGGTCTTTTTGATGATAGCCATTCAGGCAAGTGTGAAGTGATATCTCATTGTGGTTTTAATTTGCATTTCTCTGATGATTAATGACATTGAGCATCTTTTCATGTGCCTGTTGGCCATCTCTGTGTCTTCTTTGGAAAAATGTCTGTTCAGGTCTTCTGCTCATTTTTATTCTGGTTGTTTATTTTTTTGATGTTGAGTTGTATGGCTCTTTATATATTTTGGATATTAACCCCTTATCGGTCATATCATTTGCAAATATTTTCTCCCATTCAGTAGGTTGTCTTTTCATTTTGTCAATGGTTATTTTTACTCTGCAAAAGTCTTTAAGTTTAATTAGGTCCCATTTGTTTATTTTTGTTTTTGTTTCCTTTGCTTTAGGAGACAGATCAAAAAAAAATATCGCTATGACATGTCAGAGTGTTTTGCCTGTTTCCTTGTAGGAGTTTTATGGTATCCTGTCTTACATTTAGGTCTTTAATTCCAGATTTTAAAAAAATAACCATTTAGATAGATGGGCTGTGGTTATAATTTACATTCCCCTAATAATGGTGAGCTTCTTTTCATGATTTTTTTCTTTTTTGTCTTTTTTTTTTTTTTTTTTTTGCTATCTGTATATCTTCTTTGGTGATGTATAGGTTTGAATCTTTTGTCCATTTTTAAAATTGGGTTGTTTATTTTCTTACTGACTTGTCAGAGTTATTTATATACTCTGGATACCAGACTTTTATCAACTAGGTGTTTAACAAATATTTTCTTCACACGTGTGACTTGCGTTTCATTTTTATTAACATGTTTTACAAAGAGCAAAAGATATAATTGTGGTGAAGTCCAATTTATCAGTTTTTTCTTTTGTGATACGTGTTATTCATATCCTAGCTAATAAATAATTTCAAGCCTAATCCAGGGTCCCAGAGATTTTCTTCTTTGTTTTCCAAAGAAGTTTTATGGGTTCTAGGGTTTACATTTTGGTCTATGATCCATTTTGCATTCATTTTTGTATATAGTAAGAGATAGAAATTTCAGTTCTTTTTTCTTTCTTTATTTTCCATATGAATATCTAATTATTCTAGCATTATTTCTTGGAAAGATTATTTTTTCTACACTGATTTGCCTTGCCCTCACCACTTTGTTACAAATCAGTTGTGTAGGTCTATTTCTCAAATTTCTATTCTATTCCATTTGTCTATGTATTTATTCTTTCTCCAATATCTCATTGTCCTGATTACTGTAGCTTTATAATGAATCTTGAAATCAGGTATTTCGAATGCTACAGATTTGTTCTTTCTCAAAGTAGTTTTTGCTATTTTAATTCTTTTGTTTTTCCAAATACATTTTAGACTTGGCTTGTAAATTTCTATAAAATATCTGAATATAGATCAATTTTAGAAGTGACACCTTAACAATATTGACTATTCCAAATCATTATCATAGAAAATCTATTTATTTAGATGTCCATTGATTTCTCTGCTCAGTGTTTTGAAGTTCTCAACATACAAAATCTTACATATATTTTGTTTTGTTATATATATATATGTACTTTATGTATTCGATGCTAGTTTAAATGGTAGTGTTGTTATAGCTTCAAATTTCCATTGCTGGTATATGCAGTTGATTTTGTGTCCTAAAGTCTGATAAACTCACTTATTAGTTTTAGTAGCCATTTTTGTAGACTTTGGGGGATTTTCTACTTAGCTAATCTTCTTAGATATCAGTGAATAAAAACAGTTTTAATTCTCTTTCAATGTGTAAATACTGTATTTAATTTTATTACCTTATTACATTGGATAGTAGTACGGTGTTGAATAGGAGAGGTGAGAGCAGGTATCTATGCATTATTGCCAATCTTAAGGGAAATGCATTTAATCTTTCATCACTGAGTATGATGTTAGCCATACAATTTTTCCAGATGACCTTAATTAGCTTAAGGAATTTCTCTTATGTTCTGAGTTTTCTGAGAGTTTTTTAAAAAAATGAATGTGGAATTTGTGAAAAGTATTTTTTATATCTATTGAGATTCACCATATAATATTTCTTTTGTTTTCCAACATGATAAATTATGTTGATAGATTTTCAAATACTGAATCAAACTTATATTCCCAGAATAAACCACACTTTTTCATGATGTGTATTTTGGTAACATATTGCTGGAATAATTTGGCTAATTTTCTTTTTTTTTTTTTAACTTTTGAATTTTATTTTTTTATAGAGCAGGTTCTTATTAGTCATCCATTTCATACACATCAATGTATACATGTTAAACCCAATCTCCCAATTCATCACACCACCACCCCCAGCCACCGCTGCTTTACCCCCTTGGTGTTCATACGTTTGTTCTCTACATCTGTGTCTCAATTTCTGCCCAGGAAACCGGTTCATCTGTACCATTTTTCTAGGTTCCACATATATGCGTTAATATGAGATATTTGTTTTTCTCTGTCTGACTTCACTCTGTATGACACACTCTAGATACATCCACGTCTCTAAAAATGACCCAATTTTGTTCCATTTTATGGCTGAGTAATATTCCATTGTATATATGTACCACATCTTCTTTATCCATTCGTCTGTCAATGGGCATTTAGGTTGCTTCCATGACCTGGCTATTGTAAATAGTGCTGCAATGAACATTGGAGTGCATGTGTCTTTTTGCATTATGGTTTTCTCTGGGTATATGCTCAGTAGTGGGATTGCTGGGTCATATGGTAATTCTATTTTTAGTTTTTTAAGGAACCTCCATACTGTTCTCCATAGTGGCTATATCAATTTACATTCCCACCAACAGTGCAAGAGTGTTCCCTTTTCTCCACACCCTCTCCAGCATTTGTTATTTGTAGATTTTCTGATGATGCCCATTATAAATGGTGTGAGGTAGTACCTCACTGTAGTTTTGATTTGCATTTCTCTAATAATTAGTGATATTGAACAGCTTTTCATGTGCTTCTTGGCCATCTTGTCCTCTTTGGGGAAATGTCTATTTAGGTCTTCTGCCCATTTTTTGATTGTTTTTTTTTTTTTCAATATTGAGCTGCATGAGCTGTTTATAAATTTTGGAGATCAATCCTTTGTCCACTGATTCATCTGCAAATATTTTCTCCCATTCTGAGGGTTGTCTTTTTGTCTTGTTTGTAGTTTCCTTTGCTTTGCAAAACGTTTTAAGTTTCATTAGGTCCCATTTGATTATTTTTGTTTTAATTTCCATTACTCTAGAAGGTGGATCAAAAAAGATCTTGTTGCGATTTATATCAAAGAGTGTTCTTCCTAAGTTTTCCTCTAAGAGTGTTATAGTGTCTGGTCTTATATTTAGGTCTCTAATCAATTTTTACTTTATTTTTGTGTATGGTGTAATGGGGTGTTCCAATTTCATTCTTTTACATGTAGCTGTGCAGTTTTCCTGGCACCACTTATTGAAGAGACTGTCTTTTCTCCATTGTATATCCTTGCCTCCTTTGTCACAGATTAGTTGACCATAAGTGCATAGGTTTATCTCTGGGCTTTCTATCGTGTTCCATTGATCTATATTTCTGTTTTTGTGCCAGTACCATATTGTCTTGATTACTGTAGTTTTGTAGTATAGTCTGAAGTCAGGGAGTCTGATTCCTCCAGCTCCGTTTTTGTCCCTCAAGACTGCTTGGGCTATTCGGGGTCTTTTATGTCTCTATACAAATTTTAAGATTTTTGTTCTAGTTCTGTAAAAAATGCCATTGGTAATTTGATAGGGATTGCATTGAATCTGTAGATTGCTTGGGGTAGTATAGTCATTTTCACAATATTGATTCTTCCAATCCAAGAACATGGTATATCTCTCTATCTGTTGGTATCATCTTTAATTTCTTTCATCAGTGTCTTATAGTTTTCTGCATACAGGTCTTTTGTCTCCCTAGGTAGGTTTATTCCTACGTATTTTATTCTTTTTGTTGCAATGGTAAATGGGAGTGTTTCCTTAATTTCCCTTTCGGATGTTTCATCATTAGTGTATAGGAATGCAAGAGATTTCCGTGCGTTAATTTTGTATCCTGCAACTTTATCAAATTCATTGCTTAGCTCCAGTAATTTTCTGGTGGCATCTTTAGGATTCCCTATGTATAGTATCATGTCATCTGCAAACAGTGACAGTTTTACTTCTTTTCCAATTTGGATTCCTTTTATTTCCTTTTCTTCTCTGATTGCCATGGCTAGGACTTCCAAATCTATGTTAAATAAGAGTGGGAAGAGTGGACATCCTTGTCTTTTTCCTGATCTTAGAGGAAATGCTTTCAGTTTTTCACCATTGAGAATGATGTTTTCTGTGGGTTTGTCATATATGACCTTTATTATGTTGACGTAGGTTCCCTCTATGCCCACTTTCTGGAGAGTTTTTACCTTAGATGGGTGTTGAATTTTGTCAAAAGCTTTTTCTGCATCTATTGAGATGATCATATGGTTTTATTCTTCAGTTTGTTAACACAGTGTATCACATTGATTGATTTGCATATATTGAAGAATCATTGCATCCTTGGGATAAATTCCACTGATCATGGAGTATGATCCTTTTAATGTATTGTTGGATTCTCTTTGCTAGTATTTTGTTGAGGATTTTTGCATCTATATTCATCAGTGATATTGGTCTGTAATTTTCTTTTTTTGGAGTATATTCATCTGGTTTCAGTATCAGCGTGGTGGTGACCTCATAGAGTGAGTTTGGGAGTGTTCATTCCTCTGCAATTTTTTGGAAGAGTTTGAGAAGGATGGGTGTTAGCGCTTCTCTAAATGTTTGATAGAATTCACCTGTGAAGCCATCTGGTCCTAGACTTTTGCTTGTTTGAAGATTTTTAAACACAGTTTCAATTTCATCACTTATGATTGGTCTGTTCATATTTTCTATTTCTTCCTGGTTGATTCTGGGAAAGTTATATGTTTCTACGAATTTGCCCATTTCTTCCAGGTTGTCCATTTTATTGTCATAGAGTTGCTTGTAGCAGTCTCTTAGGATGCTTTGTATTTCTGCAGTGTCAGTTGTAACTTCTCCTTTTCCATTTCTAATTTTATTGATTTGAGTCCTCTCCCTCGTTTTCTTGATGAGTCTGGCTAATGGTTTATCAATTTTGTTTACCTTCTCAAAGAACCAGCTTTTAGTTTGACTGATCTTTGCTATTGTTTTCTTTGTTTCTATTTCATTTATTTCTGCTCTGATCTTTATGATTTCTTTCCTTCTGCTAACTGTGGATTTTGTTTGTTCTTCTTTTTCTAGTTCCTTTAGATGTAAGGTTAGATTGTTTATTTGAGATTTTTCCAGTTTCTTCAGGTAGGCTGTATAGCTATAAACTTCCCTCTTAGAACTGCTTTTGCTGCATCCCATAGGTTTTGGATCATCATGTTTTCATTGTCAGTTGTCTCTTGGTATTTTTTGGTTCCCTCTTTGATTTCTGCTGTGATCTCTTGGTTATTTAGTAACGTATTGTTTAGCCTCCATGTGTTTGTGGTTTTTATGTTTTTTCCCCTGTAATTCATTTCTAATCTCATAGCGTTGTGGTCAGAAAAGATGCTTGATATGATTTCAATTTCCTTAAATTTACTGAGGCTTGATTTGTGACCCAAGATGTGATCTATCCTGGAGAATGTTCCGTGTGCACTTGAGAAAAAAGTGTAATCTGCTGTTTTTGGATGGAATGTCCTATAAATATCAATTAAATCTATCTGGTCTATTGTGTCCTTTAAAGCTTCTGTTTCCTTCTTTATTTTCATTTTGGATGATCTGTCCATTGGTGTAGGTGAGGTGTTAAAGTCCCCCCTCTTGTTGTGTTACTGTCGATTTCCTCTTTTATAGCTGTTAGCAGTTGCCTTATATATTGAGGTGCTCCTATGTTGGGTGCATATATATTTATAATTTTTATATCTTCTTCTTGGATTGATTCCTTGATCATTATGTAGTGTCCTTCCTTGTCTCTTGTAACATTCTTTATTTTAAAGTTTATTTTATCTGATATGAGGATTGCTGCTCCAGCTTTCTTTTGATTTCCATTTGCATGGAATATCATTTTCCAATCCCTCACTTTCAGTGTGAATGTGTCTCTAGGTCTGAAGTGGGTCTCTTGTAGACAGTATATATATGAGTCTTGTTTTTGTATCCATTCAGCAAGCCTGTGTCTTTTGGCTGGAGCATTTAATCCATTCACATTTAAGGTAATTATCTATATGTATGTTCTCATTACCATTTTCTTAATTGTTTTAGGTTTGTTTTTGTAGGTTTTTTTCTTCTCTTGTGTTTCCCACTCAAGGAAGTTCCTTTAGCATTTGTTGTATAGCTGGTTTGGTGGTGCTGAATTATCTTAGCTTTTGCTTGTCTGTAAAGGTTTTATTTTCTCCATGGAATCTGAATGAAATCCTTGCTGGGTAGAGTAATCTTGGTTGTAGGTTCTTCCCTTTCATCACTTTAAGTATATCATGCCACTCCCTTCTGGCTTGTAGAGTTTCTGCTGAGAAATCAGCTGTTAACCTTATGGGAGTTCCCGTGTATATTATTTGTCATTTTTCCCTTGCTGCTTTCAATAATTTTTCTTTGTGTTTAATTTTTGCCAATTTTGATTACTATGTGTCTCAGCATGTTTCCCCTTGGGTTTATCCTATATGGGACTGTCTGCACTTCCTGGACTTGGCTGGCTATTTACTTTCCCATATTAGGGAAATTTTTGTCTATAATCTCTTCAAATATTTTCTCAGATCTTTTCTCTGTGTCTTCTCCTTCTGGGACCCTTATAATGCAAATGTTTTTGCATTTAATGTTGTCTCAGAGATCTACTTGGCTGTCTTCATTTCTTTCAATTCTTTTTTCTTTTTTTCTGTTCCACAGCAGTGAATTTCACCATTCTGTCTTACAGTTCACTTATCCGTTCTTCTGCCTCAGTTATTCTGCTATTGATTCCTTCTAGTGTATTTTTCATTTCAGTTATTGTGTTGTTCATTTTTGTTTGTTTGTTTTTTAATTCTTCTAGATCTTTGTTAAAATTTTCTTGCATCTTCTCAATCTTTGCCTCCATTCTTTTTCTGAGGTCCGGGATCATTTTCACTATCATTATTCTGAATTCTTTTTTGGAAGGTTGCCTATCTCCACTTCATTTAGTTGTTTTTCTGGGGTTTTATCTTGTTCCTTCATCTGGTACATAGCCCTCTGCCTTTTCATCTTGTCTATCTTTCTATGAATGTGTGTTTTGTTCCACAGGCTGCAGGGGTGTATTTGTTCTTGAGTTGGCTAATTTTCATTGAAAATTTTTGTGTTTATGTTCATGATACATATTGGTTTTTAGTTTTATTTTCTTGTAGTGTCTTTAGCTGGTTTTTCTATCAAGGTCATGTTGTCCTCATAAAAATGAATTAGGAAGTGTTTCCTACTCTTCTATTTTCTGAAAGAGTTTGTGTAAAATTGGTACTAATTCTTCTTTAATGTTTGGTAGAATTTGCCAGTGAGATCACCTAGGCCAAGAATTTTCTTGAAAAGAATTAGGACTATTCTGATTATCTATTTTTAGTGAGCTTTGGTAGTTGGTGTTTTTCAAAGAATTTGTCTATGTAAGATATTGAATTTATTGTCATAAAATTGTTTTAATATTCCCTTATTTTCTTTTTAATATCAGTAAGATATTTAGTGATCAACCATTTTTCATTAGTGATACTGGTCGTTTATATCTTCTTTACTTTCTTCCTGATCAATCTACTTACAGCAGTGGCTCTAAACTGGGGGTGATATTGCCTCCTAGGAAGATTTGGCAATGTTTGGAGACATTTTTTAACTGTCACAAACTGGGTGGAGCTGCTACAGGCACCTAGTGGTTAGAGACCTGGGTTGCTGCTAATCATCCTATATAGGATGATTTCTTATAAAAATAAAAAATTTATCCAGACCCAAATTTCAATTGAGCTACTGTTGAGAAACTCTGATATAAAAGTTTATCAATTTTATTAATTTCTTCAAAGAACCAGCTTTGGCCATAAGTGACTTTCTCTATTGCTTTTACTGTTTTTAATTTAAGTAATTTCTGATTTTACCTCTATTACTTCCTTCCTTCTACTTTTGAAAGGGGTTATTTTTCTCTTTTTTATCTAGTTTTTAATGTGGAAGCTTAAATCAATTACTTGAGACCCTTCTTCATCTCTAATATAAGCATAAGCATTTAATGCTCTCAGCTTATCTTTAAGCATCACTTTATTTTTTTAATTAATTTTTATTGGAGTATAGTTGCTTTACAATGTTGTGCTAGTGTCTATTGTACAGGAAAGTGAATCAGCTATACATATAATAATATCACCTCTTTTTTGAATTTCCTTCCCATTTAGGTCACCACAGAGCACTGAGTAGAGTTCCCTGTACTATAGAGTAGGTTCCCATTAGTTATCTATTTTATAAATAGTATCCATAGTGTGTATATGTCAATCTCAAGCTCCCAATACATCCCACCCACCTTACCCTTTGGTATCCATAAGTTTGTTCTCTAAGTCTGTGTCTCTACTTCTGCTTTACAGATAACATCATCTGTACCATTTTTCTAGATTCCACATACTTGTGTTAATATATGATATTTGTTTTTCTCTTTCTGACTTACTTCACTCTGTATGACAGTCTCTAGGTCCACCCATGTTTCTACAAAAGACCCAATTTCGTTCCTTTTTATGACTGAGTACTATTCCATTGTATATATGTGCCACATCTTCTTTACCGTTCCTCTATTAATGGACATTTAGGTTGCCTCCATGTCCTGGCTATTTAAATAGTGCTGCAACAAACATTGTGGTGCATGTGTCTTTTTTAAATTCATCTTTATTGGAGTATAATTGCTTTACAACTTTGTGTTAGTTTCTGCTGTATAACAAAGTGAATCAGCTATATGCATACATATATCCCCATACCCCCTCCTTCTTGCGTCTCCCTCTCACCCTCCCTATCCCATCCCTCTAGGTGGTCACAAATCACCAAGCTGATCTCCCTGTGCTATGCAGCTGCTTCCCATTAGCTATTTATTTTACATTTGGTAGTGTATATATGTCTATGCCATTCTCACTTCGTCCTAGCTTACACTTCCCCCTCCCCGTATCCTCAAGTCCATTCTCTACGTCTGCGTCTTTATTCCTGCCCTGCCCCTAGGTTCATCAGAACCATTTTTTTTATAATCCATATGTGTTAACATGCATGTATCTTTTTGAATTATGGTTTTCTCTGTGTATATGCCCAGTAGTGGGATTGCTAGGTCATATGGTAGTTCTATTTTTAGCTTTTTAGGGAACCTCCATACTGTTCTCCATAGTGGCTGTATCAATTTACATTCACATTAAAAGTGCTGGAGGGTTCCCTATTCTTTACACCCTTGCCAGCATTTATTTTTTGTAGGTTTTTTAATGATGGCCATTCTGACCAGTGTTAGGTGACACCTCATTGTAGTTTTGATTTACATTTCTCTAATAATTAGTGATGTTGAGCATTGTTTTCTGTGTTTGTTGGCCATCTGTATGTCTCCTTAAGAGAAATGTCTGTTTAGGTCTTCCACCTATTTTTGATTGGGTTATTTATTTTTTTGATATTGAGCTGCATGAGCACTTTGTATGTTTTGGAGATTAATCCTTTGTCAGTTTCTTGGTTTTCAAATATTTTCTCTCATTCGGTGAGTTGTCTTTTAATCTCATTTATCGTTTCCTTTGCAGTGCAAAAACTTTTAAGTTTCATTAGGTTCCATTTGTTTGTTTTTATTTTCATTACTCTAGAGGAAGTGGGTCAAAAAAGATCTTGCTGCGATTTATGTCAGAGTTTTCTGCCTATGTTTTCTTCTAAGAGATTTGTAGTGTCTGCCCTTACATTCAGGTCTTTAATCTATTTTGAGTTTATTTTTGTGTATGGTATTAGGAAGTGTTCTAATTTCATTATTTTACATGTAGCTGTCCAGTTTTCTCAACACCACTTTGTGAAGAGATTGTCTTTTCTCCACTGTATATTCTTGCCTCCATTGTCATAGATTAGGTAACAATAGGTGTGTGGGTTTACCACTGGGCTTTTTTTTTTTAACATCTTTATTGGAGTATAATTGCTTTACAATGGTGTGTTAGTTTCCGCTTTATAACAAAGTGAATCAGTAATACATATACATATGTTCCCATATCTCTTCCCTCTTGCATCTCCCTCCCTCCCACCCTCCCTATCCCAACCCTCTAGGTGGTCAGAAAACAAAGAGCTGATCTCCCTGTGCTATGCAGTTGCTTCCCACTAGTTATCTATTTTATGTTTGGTAGTGTATATATGTCCATGCCACTCTCTCACCCTGTCACATCTCACCCCTCCCCCTCCCCATATCCTCAAGTCCATTCTCTAGTAGGTCTGTGTCTTTATTCCCATCTTGCCACTAGGTTCTTCATGACCTTTTTTTTTTCCCCCTTAGATTCCATATATATGTGTTAGCATACTGTATTTGGTTTTCTCTTTCTGACTTACTTCACTCTGTATGACAGACTCTAACTCCATCCACCTCACTACAAATAACTCCATTTCATTTCTTTTTATGGCTGAGTAATATTCCATTGTATATATGTACCACATCTTCTTTATCCATTCATCCAATGATGGACATTTAGGTTGCTTCCATGTCCTGGCTATTGTAAATAGGGCTGCAATGAACATTTTGGTACATGACTCTTTTTGAATTATGGTTATCTCAGAGTATATGCTCAGTAGTGGGATTGCTGGGTCGTATGGTAGTTCTATTTGTAGTTTTTTAAGGAACCTCCATACTGTTCTCCATAGTGGCTGTATCAACTTACATTCCCACCAACAGTGCAAGAGTGTTCCCTTTTCTCCACACCCTCTCCAGCATTTATTGTTTCTAGATTTTTTGATGAGGTCCATTCTGACCGGTGTGAGATGATATCTCATTGTAGTTTTGATTTGCATTTCTCTAATGATTAACGATGTTGAACATTCTTTCATGTGTTTGTTGGCAATCTGTATATCTTCTTTGGAGAAATGTCTATTTAGGTCTTCTACCCATTTTTGGATTGTGTTTTTTGTTTTTTTGTTATTGAGCTGCATGAGCTGCTTGTAAATCTTGGAGATTAATCCTTTGTCAGTTGCTTCATTTGCAAATATTTTCTCCCATTCTGAGGGTTGTCTTTTGGTCTAGTTTATGGTTTCCTTTGCTGTGCAAAAGCTTTTAAGTTTCATTAGGTCCCATTTGTTTATTTTTGTTTTTATTTCCATTTCTCTAGGAGCTGGGTCAAAAAGGATCTTGCTGTGATTTATGTCATACAGTGTTCTGTCTATGTTTTCCTCTAAGAGTTTGATAGTGTCTGACCTTACACTTAGGTCTTTAATCCATTTTGAGTTTATTTTTGTGTATGGTGTTAGGGAGTGTTCTAATTTCATACTTTTACATGTACCTGTCCAGTTTTCCCAGCACAAGTTTTGAAGAGGCTGTCTTTTCTCCACTGTATATTCTTGCCTCCTTTATCAAAGATAAGGTGACCGTATGTGTGTGGGTTTATCTCTGGGCTTTCTATCCTGTTCCATTGATCTATGTTTCTGTTTTTGTGCCAGTACCATACTGTCTTGATTACTGTAGCTTTGTAGTATAGTCTGAAGTCAGGGAGCCTGATTCTTTCAGCTCTATTTTTCATTCTCAAGATTGCTTTGGCTATTCCGGGTCTTTTGTGTTTCCATACAAATTGTGAAATTTTTTGTTCTACTTCTGTGAAAAATGCCTGTGGTAGTTTGATAGGGATTGTGTTGAATCTGTAGATTGCTTTGGGTAGTAGAGTCGTTTTCATGATGTTGATTCTTCCAATCCAAGAACATGGCATATCTCTCCATCTATTTATATTATCTTTAATTTGTTTCATCAGTGTCTTATAATTTTCTGCATACAGGTCTTTTGTCTCCTTAGGTAGGTTTATCCCTAGATATTTTATTCTTTTTGTTGCAATGGTAATGGGCTTTCTATTCTGTTCCATTGTTGTATATTTCTGTTTTTGTGCTAATACCATACTGTCTTGATTACTGTAGCTTTGTAGTAAAGTCTGAAGTCAGGGAGCCTGATTCTTCCAGCTCCGTTTTTCTTTCTCAAGATTGCTTTGGCTATTCGGGGTCTTTTTTGTTTCCATACAAATTGTAAAATTTACTGTTTTAGTTCAGTGAAAAATGCCATTGGTAATTTCAAAGGGATTGCATTGAATCTGTAGACTGCTTTGGGTAGTATAGTTATTTTCACAATATTGATTCTTCCAATCCAGGAATATGGTATGTCTCTCCATCTCTTTGTGTCATCTTTGATTTCTTTCATCAGTGTCTTTTAGTTTTCTGAGTACAGGTCTTTTGTCTCCATAGGTAGGTTTATTCCTAGGTATTTTATTCTTTTTGTTGCCATAGTAAATGAGAATGTTTCCTTAATTTCTCTTCCTCATCTTTCCTTTTTTTGTATAGGAATGCAACATATTTTATTATTTTTGTATCCTGCAACTTTACTAAATTCATTGATTTACTATAGTAGTTTGCTGGTGACATCTTTAGGATTTTCTATGTATAGTATCGTCATCTGCAAACAGTGACAACTTTACTCCTTTTTCAGTTTGGAGTCCTTTTATTTCTTTTCCTTCTCTGATTGCTGTGGCTAGGACTTTCAAGGCTATGTGAAATAATAGTGGTGAGAGTGGACACCCTTGTCTTAGAGGAAATGCTTTCTGTTTTTCACCATTGAGAATGATGTTTGCTGTGGGTTTGTAATATATGGACTTATGTTGTGGTAGATGCCCTCTATGACCACTTTCTGGAGAGTTTTTACCATAAGTCAGTGCTGAATTTTGTTGAAACCTTTTTCTGCATCTATTGAGAGATCATGTGGTTTTTATTCTTCAATTTGTTAATGTGGTTTATCACATTGATTGATTTGCATATATTGAAGAATCCTTGCATCCCTGGGATATATCCCACTTGATCATGGTGTATGATCCTTTTAATGTGTTGTTGGATTCATTTGCTAGTATTTTGTTGAGGATTTTCGCATCTATGTTCATCAGTGATATTGGCCTGTAATTTTCTTTTTTTTTTTTTTTCTGTGATATCTTTGTCTGGTTTTAGTATCAGGGTGATGGTGGCCTCATAGAATGATTTTGGGAGTGTTCCTCCCTCTGCAATTTTTTGGAAGAGTTTGAGAAAGATAGGTGTTAGCTCTTCTCTAAATGTTTGGTAGAATTTGCCTGTGAAGCCATCTGGGCCTGGACTTTTGTTTCCTGGAAGTTTTTTCCTTTCAGTTTCAATTTCATTCCTTCTGAGTGGTCTGTTCATATTTGCTATTTCTTCCTGGTTCTGTCTTGGAAGGTTGTACCTTTGTAAGAATTTGTCCATTTCATTCAGGTTGTCAATTTTATTGGCATATAGTTGGTGTGGTAGTCTCTTATAATCCTTTTTATTTCTGTGGTGTCCATTGTGATTTCTCCTTTTTCATTTCTAATTTTATTGATTTGTGTCCTCTCCCCTTTTTGTTGATGAGTCTGACTAAAGGTTTATCAATTTTGTTTATCTTGTAAAAGAACCAGCTCTTAGTTTCATTGATTTTTGCTATTGTTTTCTTTGTTTCTATTTCGTTTTTTTCTGCTCTGATCTTTATGATTTCTTTCCTTCTACTAACTTTGGGGGTTTTGTTTTTGTTGTGGTTCTTTCTCTATTTGCTTTAGGTGTAAGGTTAGGTTGTTTATTTCAGATTTTTCTTGTTTCTTGAGGTAGGAATGTATTGTTATAAACTTCCCTCTTAGGACGGCTTTTGCTTCATCCTGTAGGTTTTGGGTGGTCATGTTTTCATTGTCATTTGTTTCTAGGTATTTTTTGATTTCCTCTTTGATTTCTTCAGTTATCTCTTAGTTATTTAGTAGCATATGGTTTAGCTTCCATGTGTTTGTGTTTTTTACAATTTTTTCCTGTACCTGATTTCCAATCTCATAGTATTGTTGAAAAAGATGCTTGATATGATTTCAATTTTCTTAAATTTACCAAGGCGTGATTTGTGATGCAAGATGTGATCTATCCTGGAGAATGTTCCATGTGCACTTGAGAAGGAAGTGTATTCTGCTGCTTTCAGATGGAATGCCCTGTAAATATCAATTAACTGTATCTGATCTAATGTGTCATTTAAGGCTTGTGTTTTCTTATTAATTTTCTGTCTGGATTATCTGTCCATTGCTGTAAGTGGGGTGTTAAAGTCCTCCACTAATATTGTGTTACTGTTTATATCCCCTTTTATGGCTGTTAGCATTTGCCTTATGTATAGAAGTACTCCTATGCTGGGTGCATAAATATTTACAATTTTTATGTCTTGTTCTCATATTGATCCCTTGATCATATGTAGTGTCCTTCCTTGTCTCTTGTAACAGTCTTTGTTTTAAAGTCTAATTTCTCTGAAATGAGTATTGCTACTCCAGTTTTCTTTTGATTTCCATTTGCATGGAATATCTTTTTCCATCCCCTCACTTTCAGTCTGTATGTGTCCCTAGGTCTGTAGTGGGTCTCTTGTAGACAATATATATATGGGTCTAGTCTTTTTAGCCTTTCAGCCAGTCTATGTCTTTTGTTTGTAGCATTTAATCAATTTACATTTAAGGTAATTATTGATATGTATGTTCCTATTACCATTTTCTTAATTATTTGGGTTTGTTTTTGTAGGTCTTTTTCTTCTCTTGTATTTCCCAACTACAGACGTTCCTTTAGCATTTGTTGTAAAGCTGGTTAGGTGGTTCTGAATTTTCTTAATTTTTGCTCATCTGTAAATCTCTAGATTTCTCTGTCAAATCTGAATGAGATCCTTACACGTTAGAGTAATTTTGGTTGTAGGTTTTTCCCTTTCATCACTTCAAATATATCCTGCCACTCTCTTCTGGCCTGCAGAATTTCTGCTGAAAAATCAGCTGATAACTTTATGGGGATTCTCTTGTATGTTATTTGTTGCTTTCCCTTGTTGCTTTTAATGTTTTTTCTTTGTATTTATTTTTGTTAGTTTGATTAATATGTGTCTTGGCATGTTTCTCCTCGGGTTTCTCCTGTATGGGACTCTCTGTGTTTCCTGGACTTGGGTGGCTATTTCCTTTTCCATGTTAGGGAAATTTCAACTATAATCTCTTCAAATATTTTCTCAGACCCTTTCTCTTTCTCTTCTTCTTCTAGGACCCCTATAATTTAAATGTTTGTTCATTTAATATTGTCCCAGAAATCTCTGGGACTGTCCTCATTTCTTTTCATTCTTTTTTCTTTATTCTGCTCTGTTGGAGTTATTTCCACCATTCTATCTTCCAACTCACTTATCTGTTCTTCTGCCTCAGTTTTTTTGTTATTGTTTCCTTCTAGTGTATTTTTCATTTCAGTTATTGTGTTGTTCATCACTGTTTTTTTGGTCTTTAGTTCTTCTAGGTCACTGTTAAACATTTCTGGTATTTTCTCAATCTGTGCCTCCATTCTATTTCCATTTTTTTAGATCATCTATACTATCATTACTCTTAATTCTCTTTCAGGTAGATTGCCTATTTGCCCTTCGTTTCTTTGATCTTGTGGGCTTTTACCTTGCTCCTTTATCTGCAACATATTTCTCTGTCTTCTATTTTGTCTGACTTACTCTGTTTGAGGACTATTTTCTGCAGGCTTCAGGGCATTGTTCCTCTTGCTTCTGGTGTCTGCCCCCAGTGGGTGAAGTTGGTCCAGTGGGTGAAATTGGTCCAGTGGCTTGTGTAGGCTTCCTGGCAGGAGGGACTGATGCCTGCTCTCTGGTGGGTGGAGCTGGATCTTGTTGCTCTGATGGGCAGAGTCGCATATTGTGGTGTGTTTTGGGGTGTCTGTGATCTTAGTGTGACTTAGGCATCCTGTGTGCTGATGGGTAAGTTTGTGTCCTGTCTTGCTTGTTGCCTGGCTTGAAGCATCCAGCATTGGAGCCTTCAGGCAATTCAATGGATCCAGGTCTTGGAGTCAAGATGGAGACTTTGGGGAGAGCTGTCACCAATTAATATTCCCTGGTGCCAGGAATTTTCTGGCAGTCCAATGTCTTGGATTCAGTACTCCCACCCCAGAGGCTCAGTCCTGACCACTGGCTGGGGAATCAAGACCCTGCAAGGCACACGGAGTGACCAAAAAAAAAAAAAAAAAGGGAAAGGGAGAAAAACAGACAAAAATGGTAAGATTTCATTCTTTTTTATGTCTGAGTAATATTCCATTGTAAATATATAACACATGTTTATCCATTCATCTCTTGATGAACACTTACTTTGCTTTCATATCTTGGCTACTGTAAAAGTGTTGCAATGAACATAGGGGCACGTATATCTTTTCAGATCAGTGTGTTCATTTTCTTTGGGTAAGTATCCAGGAATGGGATTGGTGGGTCCTATTTTTAATTTTTTGAGGAACATCCATACTGGTTTCCATAGGGTCTATACCAATTTACATTCCCACCAACAGTGCACAAGGGTTTTCTTTTCTGCACATTCTGGCCAACACTTGTTATTTCTTGTCTCTTTGATTATAGCCATTCTGACAGTTGTGATGTGATATCTCATTGCAGTTTTGATTTACATTTAACTGATAATTAGTGATGTTGAGCATCTTTTCATGTGATTGTCATCCATCTGTATGTTTTCTTTGGAAAAATGCCTATTCATGTCCTCTGCCCATTCTTTAGTCAGATTGTGGGATATTTTAATATTGAGTTGTATGAGTTCTTTATATATTTTGGGTGTTAACCCCTATTGGACACATCATTTAAAAATATCTTCTCCAATTCGTTAGGTTTCCTTTTCATTTTGTTGATAGTTTCCTTCTCTGTGCATAAGGTATTTAGTTTTATTTGGTCTCATTTGTTTATTTTTACTTTTGTTGCCCTTGCCTAAGGAGACAGACCCCAAAAGTATATGGCTAAGAGTATACTGCCTGTTTTATCTAAGAGTTTTATGCTTTCAAGTCTTTAATTCATTTTGAGTTTATTTTCAAAAAGTGTGAGAAAATGGTCTAGTTTCATTCTTTTACATGTAGCTGTCCAGTTTTCCCAACACCACTTATTGAAGAGACTTTCTTTTTCCCATTGTATATGCTTGCCTTCTTTGTCACAGATTAATTGATCATATAAACGTAGGCTTATTTCTGGGCTCTTTATTCTGTTCCATTGATATATGTGTCTATTTTTGTGACAGTACCACCCTGTTTTGATACTGCAGCTTTGTGATATAATCTGAAGTCTGTTAGGGTGATACCTCCAACTTTGTTCTTTCTGAAGTGTGCTTTGTCTATTCAGGATCTTTTGTGGATCTATACAAATTTTAGAATTATTCATTCTAGTTTTGTGAAAAATACCATGAGTATTTTGACAGGGATTGCATTGAATCTGTAGACTGTTCTGGGTAGTATGATCATTTTAATATTAATTCTTCTGATCCATGAGTATGGTATATACTTCCATTTGTTCATGTCATCTTCAATCCATGTCTTATAGTTTTCTGATTACAGGTCTTTTACCTTCTTGGTTAGATTTATTCCTAGATATTTTATTCTTCTGATGTAGTTTTAAATGGGATTGTTTTCTTAATTTCTCTTTCTGATAGTTCATTATTAGTGTATAGAAATGCAACTGCTTTCTGTATGTGAATTTTGTATCCTGAAACTTCATTGTTCTAGCAGTTTTTTGATGGAGTCTTTAGGGTTTTCTGTATAAAGGATGATGTCACCTGCCAATAGTGACAGTTTTGCTACTTCCCTTCAAATTTAGATTATTTATTTCTTTTTCTTGTCTGATTTCTATGGCTGGGACTTCTAATACTGTGCTGAATAAAAATGGCAAGAATGGGCCTCCTTGTATTTTTCCTGATCTTAGAGGAAATTCTTCCAGCTTTTCACCATTGAGTATGTCATAAATGGCCTTTATTATTTTCAGGTATATTCACTCTATACCCACTTTATTGAGATTTTTTATAGTGAATGGATGTTGAATTTTGTCAAATGTTTTTCTGTATCTATTGATATCATCATGTGATTTTTATCCTTTGTTTTGTTAAAGTTGTACATCATGTTGTTTGATTTGCAGATATTGAACCATCCTTGAATCCCTGGAATAAATCCCACTTGATCATGATGCATAATCTTTTTAATGGATTCTTGACTTTGGTTTACCAATATTTTGTTGAGGATTTTAGCATCTATGTTCATTAGGGATATTGGCCTGTAATTTTCTCTTTTTTGTGTGTCTTTGTCTGGTTTTGGTATCAGGGTAAATGCTGTCCTCGTAGAATGAATTTGGAAGTGTTCCCTCCTCTTCAATATTTCCACTAGTTTGGGAAGAATAGATATTAACTATTCTTTAATTCTTTGGTGGAACTTTCCTGTTTAGCTGTCTGGTCCTTGGACTTCTCTTTTTTGGGAATTTTCATTCAATTTCATTTTCATACATTTCATTTTGATTCAATTTCATTACTAATAATTTGTTCTGATTTCCTATTTCTTCCTGATTCAGTCTTGGAAAATTGAATTTTTCTAGAGATTTATTCATTTTGTACAATTTGTTGGCATATAGTTGTTCATAGTATCCTCTTATGATTGTATTTCTGTATATTGGTTGTAACTTCTGCTTATTTAATACTAATTTTATTTTTGGGGGCCCTCCCTCTCTTTTGGTGAGCCTGGCTAAAGCTTTATCAACTTTATCTCTTCAAAATAATTATCTCTTGTTTCATTGATCTTTTCTGTTGATTTTTAGTCTCTATTTTATTTATTTCTGCTCTCTTTATTATTGATATTTCCTTCCTTCTTCTAACTAGGGCTTTGTTTATTTTCTAATACATTTACATGTAAAATTATGTTGTTTATTTGGTATTTTTCTTGTTTCTTGAGGAAGGCCTGTATTGCTATGAACTTCCTTTTTAAAACTGCTTTTTCTTTGTGTCCTATAAATTTTGAAAAGTTGTGTTTCTATTTTCACTATTGAAGTAGTTTTTGATTTCCTCCTTGATTTCTCCAGTGACCTACTGATGTTTTTAGTAGCATGTTGTTTGCGCTCCACATGTTTGTGATTTTTTCCAGTTTTCTTCCTGTACTTAATTTCTATTTTCATACCACTTTTGTTGAAAAAGATGCTTGATATGATTTCAATCTTTTTAAATTTATTGATAGTTGTTTTGTGGCCTAGCATGTGATCTACACTGGAGAATGTTCCATGTGCACTTGAAGAGAATGTGTATTCTGCAGCCTTTCAGTTGGAATGTTCTATATATAGCTATTAAGTTCATCTGTGCAGTTTAAGGCCAGTGTTTTCTTATTGATTTTCTTTCTGTCCATTGATGTAAGTGAGATGTTTAAGTCCTCTACTAGTATTGTGTTACTGTCCATTTTTTTCTTTGTTTGTTAATATTTTCTTTATGTATTTAGCTGCTCTCATATTGGGTGCATATATATTTACAATTGTTATATCTTTTTTGTTGAATGGTCCCTTTTTCATTATGTAATGCCTTTCTTTGTTTCTTGTAATAGTCATTTTGAAGTCTATTTTATCTGAAATGAGTACTGCTACCCAGCTTTCTTTCTTTCTTTCTTTCTTTCTTTCTTTCTTTCTTTTTTTTCTATATTTTGGCTGTGCCATGTGGCATGTGGGATCTTAGTTCTCCAACAAGGGACTGAACCCATGGCCTCTGCAGTGGAAGCTTGGAGTCTTAACCACATGACTGCCAGGAAAGTTCCCCACACCCTGACAGCTTTCTTTTCATGCCTGAATGGAATATCTTTTTCCATACCTTCACTTTCAGTCTTCATGTGTCTTTATCTCTGAAGTGAGTCTTTTGGTGGCAATAAAAAGTTAAGTCTTGTTTTTTTTTCTCCATTCAGCCACCCTATGTATTTTGATTTGAGCATTTGGTCCATTTACATTTAAAGTGATTATTGATAGGTATGTACTTATCCCCATTTTGTTACTTATTTTATGGTTGTTTTTGTAGTTCTTCTTTGTTCCTTTTGTCTTCCTTTGGTCTCTTCCTTTGTGGTTTGATTATCTTCTTTAGTGTTGTGTTTCCATTCCTTTTTTCTCTGCTTTTTGTGTACTTATTATAGGTTTTGGGGTTTTGGTTACTACTATATATATATATATATATATATATATATATACACACACATACATATACATATATATAAATCTTAGAGTCATTTAACTTTGAACATATTCTAAAATCTCTACATTTTTTACTCCAAGGCCCATATTTTATGTTTTCAATGTCATATTTTCCTTCTTTTTGTGTATCCCTTAACTACTTATTGAAATTATAGCAGCTTTTACAACTTTTGTCTTTTAACCTTGATACTAACTTATTAAGTGTTTTATCCACTGCCTTTACGTTATATTTGCCTTTACCAGTGAGATTTTTTTCCTTCATATATTTTCTTATTTCTTGTTATGGACTTTTCTGTTGTGCTTAAAGATGGCCCTTTAACATTTCTTGTATGGCTGGTTTAGTAGTGGTGAACTATTCTTAGTTTTTGCTTATTTGGGAAACTCTTGATTTCTCCTTCAATTCTGAATGATAACTTTGCCAGGTAGAGTATCCTTGGTTGTAGATTTTTTCCTTTCAGCACTTTAAATAAATCTGGAATTGTCTTCTGCCTGCAAAGTTTTTGCTGAAAAATCAGCTGATAGCCTTGTTCCTGTGCCTTTGACTAATTGCTTTGTTTTTGCTGCCTTTAAAATTATCTCTTTAAACTTTTCCATTTAAATTATATCTTGGTGTGGATCTCTTTGAATTCATCTTGTTTGGGACTCTCTGTGATTCTTGGACCTGATTATCTGTTTCCTTCCCTGAGTTGTGAAACTTTTCACAATAATATCATCAAATGTATTTTTGACTCCTTTCTCTCTCTCGTCTCCTTCTGGAACCCCTATAATGTGAATGTTAGTATGCTTGAAGTTGTCTCAAATGTCCCTTAAACTATTCAGGCTTTTAAAATTCTTTTTCTTTTTGCTGCTCTGATTGGATGATTTCTACTATTCTGACTTCCAGGTCACTTATACATTCTTCTGTATCACCTAATCTGCTGTTGAGTCCTTCCAGTGTATTTTTAATTTCAGTTATTGTATTCTTCAACTCTGATTGGTTCTTTTTTAACACTTTTTAATTCTTTTAATTATTTGTTGAAACTCGCACTGTGTTCCTCTACACTTTTCCTGAGATCAGTGACCTTTGTTATGTTCATTATTTTAAACTATTTATCAGGTAAGTTACTTATGTTTGTTTCACTAGGGTTCTTTCCTGAGGTTTTATTTTGCCGTTTCATTTGGAACACATTACTCTATCTTTTCATTTTGTTTGATTTTCTGAGTTTGTCTCTAAGAATTAGGCAGAACATTTACCTTTCCTGGCCTTGAAAGTGTGTCCTTGTGTAGGAGCATCCTATCCAGACTGCTTGTGCCCAGTAGCCTTAGTGGGAGGGATGGAGCTAAAGGGGGCATAATCTGGAGCTTTAAGCAGGGTGGTGGTGCTGGTGCTGGAGCTGTAGCCCAGCATGGGCTAGGGCTTCTCCCAGAACATGCTGACTGCATCTGCCTTGGTGGAGTTCTGGAGCCAGAATACTGCACAGGCCAAGGCTTCTCCAGGGTTGTGCTGAGGGCCACTGCCTTGGTGGGTGAGACTATTACTGGAGGCCAGCATGGGCCAGGGTTTCTCTCAGAGCACAGTAATGGCTGACACCTTGGCAGGGTTGGCTAAAACCTAAGCATGGTGTGGGCTGGAAAGCATGCTTGGCAGGCTGGCTATCCACTAGCCAGGGCACTTTTGAATCTGCTGCCTCTGTGCTGAGAGGCAGAGTAAGTTTGTGTGTGTGCCCTTTAACAGTGGAGTCTCAGTTTCCCTCAGCCCTCCAGTTCTCCCAGCTGTAAACCCCGCTGGATGTTAAAACCCATTAACAGGACTCATTTTGCCAGCGTCAGTCCCTAGGGCTGGCATGCCCAACATGGGTCTCAAACCCCTCACTTCTTAAGGAGAACGTCTGAGTTTGTGGTACCTCTTCTGTTTTTTTTTTAAATTTATTTATTGTATTTATTTTTCATTTTTGGCTGTGTTGGGTCTTTATTGCTTTGCACAGGTTTTCTCTAGTTGAGGCAAGCAGGGGTTACTCTTCGTTGCAGTGTGCAGGCTTCTCATTGCAGTGGCTTCTCTTTGTTTTGGAGCATGGGTTCTAGGTGTGCAGGCTTCAGTAGTTGTGCATGGGCTTAGTTGTTCTGCTGCATGTGGGATCTTCCTGGACTAGGGCTCAAACCCATGTCCCCTGCATTGGCAGGTGGATTCTTAACCACTGCTCCATCCGGGAAGCCCCCCACTTCTGTTTTTGGATTGCCTGCCAGGTGTGTGTGTCCTGAATACATCACATTTTTGCCTCATCTACCCATCTTAATATGGTTTTTTCCTTCATATCCTTAATCATAGAGCAGCTGTTCTGGTAGTATTTAGGTCATTCTCAGAGAGAGAATTTCTATATGTAGTTGAAGTTTTGGTGTGTCCCTGGAGTAGAGGAGCTCAGGGTCTTCTTAGTCTGCCATCTTGATCAAGTTTACATAATATTCTAAATCTTTGTTATTGTTTCGACAATCTTCACAGCATTTTCACCAGGAGTAGATTCCATCTCATTAAACCATTTTCTTTGCACATCCATAAGAAGCAACTCCTCATCTATTCAAGTTTTATGATGAGATTACAGCAATTCAGTCACATCTTCAGGCTCCACTTCTGATTCTAGTTCTCTTACTATTTCTACCACACCTGTAGTTACTTCCCCTGCTGAAGTCTTGAACCCCTCAAGGTCATCCACAAGGGCTGGAATCAGCTTCTTCAAAACTCCTGTTAATGTTGATATTTTCACCTCATCCCATGAATCACAACTGTTCTTAATGGCATCTAGAATGATGAATCATTTCCAGAAGGTTTTCAATTTACTTTGCCCAGCTCCATTAGAGGAATCGCTATCTATGGCAGCTATAACATTAAAAAATGTATTTCTTAAATAATAAGACATGAAAATTGAAATTGCTTCTAGATCCATGGGCTTCAGAATGGATGTTGTGTTAACAGGCATGAAAACAACATTAATCTTGTTGTACGGTACATCTGCATCAGAGCTCTTGGGTGATCAGGTACATTGTCAATGAACAGTAGTAATTTGAAAGGAATTGTTTTTTCTGAGCCATAGGCCTCAACAGCAGGCTTAAAGTAATCAGTAGACCATGTTGCAAAGAGGTGTGCTATTATCCAGGCTTTGTTGTTCCACTTAGAGGGTGTAAACAGAGTAGATTTAGCATAATTCTTAAGGGCCCTGAGACTTTTGGAATGGTAAGTGAGCACTAACTTCAACTGAAAGTCACTTGCAGCATTAGCTGCTAACAAGAAAGTCAGCCTGTTCTTTGAAGCTTTGAAGCCAGGCATTGACTTCTCCTCTCTAGCTATGAAAGTCTGAGATGGCATCTTCTACCAATATAAGGCTGTTCTGTTTACAGTGAAAATCTGTTGTTTAGTGTAGCCACATTTTTTAATGATCTTAGATAGATATTCTGGATAACTTGCTGCAGCTTCTACATGAGAACTTGCTGTTTCACCTTGCACTTTTATATTATGAAAACTTTTTCTTCCTTAAACCTCATGAACCAACCTCTGCTAGCTTCAAACTTTTCTTCTATAGCTTCCTCACCTCTCTTAGCCTTCATAGAATTGAAGACAGTTAGGACCTCGCTCTGGATTAGGCTTTGGCTTAAGGGAATGTTGTGACTGGTTTGATCTCTTATCAACAAAGAGATAAAACTTTCTCTCAATAAAACTTTCTCCATATCAGCAGTAAGGCTGGTTCCCTTTATTATCATTTGTGTGTTCACTGGAGTAGCACTTTCAATGTCCTTCAAGAACTTTTCCTTTGCATTCACAACTTGGTTAGCCATTTGGTGCAAGAGGCCTAGATTTCAGCCTATCTCAGCTTTTGGCATGCCTTCCTCACTAAGCTTCATCATTTCTAGCTTTTGATTTAATGTGAAAGAAATGCAACCCTTCCTTTCATTTGAACATTAAGAGGCCACTGTAGGGTTATTAATTGGCCTAATTTCAATCTTGTTGTGTCTTAGGGAATAGGGATCCCCAAGGAGAGGAATAGAGATGGGGAAAGGCTGGCTTGTACATCAGTCAGAAGTCACACACTTATTGATCAAGTTCACCATCTTATATGGGTGTGGTTCATGGCACCCCAAAACAATTACAATACTAACATCAAAGTTCATTGATCACAGATCATTGCAACAAATATAATAACAATAAAAATGTTTGGCATATTACAAGAATTGCCAAAATGTGATAGAGTGATACAAAGTGAGCAAATGCTGTTGGAAAAATGGTGCCCATAGACCTGCTCAGTGCAGTGTTGCCACAAAGCATCAATTTGCAAAAAATGCAGTATCTGTGAAGCACAATAAAGTGAAAAGAAATTAAATGAGGTATGCCTCTATATATTTTTAACTTATCACTGTCTACCATTAATTATTATATGACTTCAAGTACAGTAAAAAATCTTAGAACGGTGTGTTTCCAATTTCTCCTGCCCTTTGTGTTATTGTCATACATTTAAATTTTGAATATGTTATAAAATCACATTATATTACTATTTTTTTCTTTAGAAAACCACTCCTCTTTTACAGCAATTAAAAATAAGAAAGAATACTTATCTGGCAGGGGAGACATCATGATCATGAAGGTGGTTTTTCCAGGGTGAGGCTTAACCATTGCACTGCGGGTGTGCTGACCCCTGGAATTTCCCCAAATGCAGGAAACTCAACTGTGTAATTTGTGGTAGTGAGGGACTGCATTAGCACTCTCCCCTGGTTATTAGTGCTTAATGACAGAACTAACAGGGTGACCGGGGTGGTCAGTATGAAGACAGTAAGCAAAAAACCATCCCATCCCATTTCTGCATTGCATCAATGGCATTTGCCTTCCTCTTCTGCACACAACACTCACCAACAAATATCCTCAACTGCCCTATGCCTATCAGGGAGTTTGGTCTTTTTGAGCAAGAGTCTCCTCTGCCTTGCTCAGTACTGCAATAAACCTTTCTCTGCAAAAAAACAAAAAACAAAAACACCAAAAAACAAACAAAAAAAAACTTACCTTAATTTTTTACATCTTCAATTCTTCATTTCTTTTTGAAGATGCATACTTCTGAATGGTATATGCCTGAAGAACGTTCTTTAACATTTTCTCTAGTATATATCTGATGGCAATAATTTCTCTCAACTTGAAATTATATTAAAAATTCTTCAGTTTACCTTCATATTTGAAAAATATTTTCAAATTGGTTCAAGATGGTAGAGTAGAAAGATGTGCTCTCATTCCGTCTCGTGAGAGCACCAGAATCACAACTAACTGCTGAACAATCATCAACAGGAAGACACTGGAACTCACCAGAAAAGATACCCCACATCCAAAAACAAAGGAGAAGCCACAAAGAGATGGTAGGAGGGGCACAATCACAATAAAATCAAATCCTATAACTCCTGGGTGGGTGACTCACAAACTGGAGAACATTTATACCACAGAAGTCCAACCACTGGAGTGAAGTTTCTGAGCCTGACGTCAGGCTTCCCAACCTGGGGGGTCCAGCAACAAGAGGAGGAATTCTTAAGGAATCAGACTTTGAAGTTTAGTGGGATTTGATTACAGGACTTCGACAGGACTGGGGGAAACAGAGACTCCACTCTTGGAGGGCACAAACAAAGTAGTGTGTGCAGCAGGACCCAGGGGAAGAAGCACTGACCCCATGGGAGACAGAACCAGACCTACCTGCTAGTGTTCAAGGGTATCCTGCAGAGGCGGAGGTGGCTGTGACTCACCACAGGGACAGGGACACTGGCAGAAGAAGTTCTGGGAAGTACTCCTTGGCCTGAGCCCTCCTAGAGTCCACCACTAGCCTCACCAAAGAGCCTCTAGGCTCCAGTACTGGATCTTCTCAGGCCAAACAAACAACAAGGAGGGAACACAGCTCCACCCATTAGCAGACAAGCAGATTAAAGTTTTACTGAGCTCTGCCTACCAGAGTAACACCCAGCTCTACCCACCACCAGTGCCTCCCATCAGGAAATTTGCACAAGCCTCTTAGATAGTCTCATCCACCAGAGGGCAGACAGCAGAATGAAGAAGAACTACAATCCTTCAGCCTGTGGAATAAAAACACATTCACAGAAAGAGAGACAAGATGAAAAGGCAGAGGTCTACGTACCAGATGAAGGAACAAGATAAAACCACAAAAAACAGCTAAATGTAGTGGAGATAGGTAACCTTCCAGAAAAAGAATTCAGAATAATGATAGTGAAGATGATCCATGACCTCGGAACAAAGAATGGAGGCAAAGATCGAGAAGATGCAAGAAACGTTTAACAAAGACCTAGAAGAATTAGAAAAACAAACACCTAGAAGAATTAAAGAAAAAAGAGATGAACAATACAATAACTGAAATGAAAAATACACTAGAAGGAATCAATAGCAGAATAACTGAGGCAGAAGAACGGATCAGTGACCTGGAAGACAGAATGGTGGAATTCAGTGCCACGGAACAGAATAAAGATAAAAGAATGAAAAGAAGTGAAGACAGCCTAAGAGACCTCTGGGACAACATGAAATATAACAATATTCGCATTATAGTGGTCCCAGAAGGAGAAGACAGAGAGAAACGCTCTGAGAAAATATTTGGAGAGATTATAGTCAAAAACTTCCCTAACATGGGAAAGGAAATAGCCACCCAAGTCCAGGAAGAGTAGAGAGTCATAGGCAGGATAAACCCGAGGAGAAACACACTAAGACACATAGTAATCAAATTGACCAAAATTAAAGACAAAGAAAAATTATTGAAAGCAACAAGGGAAAAATGACAAATAACATACATGGGAACTCCCATAAGGTTAACAGCTGATTTCTCAGCAGAAACACTACAAACCAGAAGGGAGTGTAATGGCATATTTAAAGTGATGAAAGGGAAGGACCTACAACCAAGATTACTCTACCCAGCAAGGATCTCATTCATATTCCACGGAGAAATCCAATGCTTTACAGACAAGCAAAAGCTAAGAGAATTCAGCATGATCAAACCAGCTCTACAACAAATGCTAAAGGAACTTCTCTAAGTATGAAACACAAGAGGAGAAAAGGACCTACAAAAACAAACCCAAAACAATTAAGAAAATGGTCATAGGAACATACATATCGATAATTACCTTAAATGTGAATGGATTAAATGCTCCAACCAAAAGACACAGGCTCACTGAATGGATACAAAAACAAGACTTACATACATACTGTCTACAAGAGACCCACTTCAGACATAGGGACACATACAGACTGAAAGTGAGGGGATGGAAAACAATATTCCATGCAAATGGAAATCAAAAGAAAGCTGAGGTAGCAATACTCATATCAGATAAAATAGACTTTAAAATAAAGGATGTTACAAGAGACAAAGAAGGAACTACATAATGATCAAGGATCAATCCAAGAAGATATAAAAATTATAAATGTATATGCACCCAACTTAGTAGCACCCCAATACATAAGGCAACTGCTAATAGCTGTAAAAGAGGAAATCAACAGTAACACAATAATAGTGGGGGACTTTAACACCTCACTTACACCAATGGACAGATCATCCAAAGAGAAAATTAATAAGAAAACACAAGCTTTAAAGGACACAATACACCAAGTAGATTTAATTGATATTTATAGGACATTCCATCCAAAAACAGCAGGTTACACTTTCTTCTCAAGTGCACATGGAACATTCTCCAGGATAGATCACATCTTGGGTCACAAATCAAGCCTCAGTAAATTTAAGGAAATTGAAATCACATCAGACATCTTTTCTGACCACAACACTATGAGATTAGAAAATCAATTGCAGGGGAAAAAAACATAAAAAACACAAACTAATGGAGGCTAAACAATATATTACTAAATAACCAAGAGATCACTGAAGAAATCAAAGACAAAATCAAAAAATACCTAAAGAAAAATAACAATGAAAACATGATGATCAAAAACCTATGGGATGCAGCAAAAGCAGTTCTAAGAAGGAACTTTATAGCAATACAAGCCTACCTCAAGAAACAAGAAAAATCTCAAATAAAAATCTAACTTTACACCTAAAGGAACTAGAGCAAGAAGAAAAAACAAAACCTAAAGTTAGTAGAAGGAAAGAAGTCATAGAGATCAGAGCAGAAATAAATGAAATAGAAACAAGGAAAACAATAGCAAAGATCAATAAAACTAAAAGCTGGTTCTTTGAGAAGATAAACAAAATTGATAAACCATTAGCCAGACTCATCAAGAAAAAGTGGGAGAGGACTCAAATCAATAAAATTAGAAATGAAAAAGGAGAAGTTACAACAGACACCGCAGAAATACAAAGCATCCTAGGAGAATACTACAAGCAACACTATGCCAATAAAATGGACAACCTGGAAGAAATGGACAAACTCTTATAAAGGTATAACCTTCCAAGACTGAACCAGGAAGAAATAGAAAATATGAACAGACCAGTCACAAGTAATGAAATTGAGATTGTGATTAAAAATCTTAAAACAAACAAAAGTCAAGGACCAGATGGCTTCACAGGTGAATTCTATCAAACATTTAGAGAAGAGCTAACACCCATCATTCTCAAACTCTTCCAAAAAATTGCAGAGGAAGGTACACTTCCAAACTCATTCTCTGAGGCCGCCATCACCCTGATACCAAAACCAAAGATACTACAAAAAAAGAAAATTACAGATCAATATCACTGATTAATATATATGCAGAAATCCTCAACAAAACACTAGCAAACAGAATCCAACAACACCTTAAAATGATCATACACCATGATCAAGTGGGATTTATCCCAGGGATGCAAGGATTCTTTAATATATGCAAATCAATCAATGTGATACACCATATTAACAAATTGAAGAATAAAAACCATATGATCAACTCAATAGATGCAGAAAAAGCTTTTGACAAAATTCAACACAAATTTACCATAAAAACTCTCCAGAAAGTGGGCGTAGATGGAACCTAACTCAACATAATAAAGGCCATATATGACAAACCCACAGCAAACATCATTCTAAATGGTGAAAAACTGAAACCATTTCCTCTAAGATCAGGAACAAGACAAGGATGTCCACTCTCACCACTATTATTCAACATAGTTTTGGAAGTCCTAGCCATGGCAATCAGAGAAAAAAAAAAAAGAAAGAAAAGGATTACAAATTAGGAAAGAAGAAGTAAAACTGTCACTGTTTACAGATGACATGATACTATGCATGGAGAATCCTAAAGATGCCACCAGAAAACTACTAGAGCTAAGCAATGAATTTGGTAAAGTTGCAGGATACAAAATTAATGCACAGAAATCTCTGGCATTCCTATACACTAATGATGAAAAATCTGAAAGAGAAATTAAGGAAATACTCCCATTTACCATTGCAACAAAAAGAATAAAATACCAAGGTATAAACCTACCTAAGGAGACAAAAGACCTGTATGCAGAAAACTATAAGACACTGTTGAAAGAAATCAAAGTTGATACCAACAGATGCAGATATATACCATGTTCTTGGATTGGAAGAATCAATATTGTGAAAATGACTATGCTACCCAAAGCAATCTGCAGATTCAATGCAATCCCTATCAAATTACCAATGGCATTTTTTACAAAACTAGAACAAAAAATCTTAAAATTTGTATAGAGATACAAAAGACCCTGAATAGCCAAAGCAGTCTTGAGGGAAAAAGAGCAGAGCTGGAGGAATCAGACTCCCTGTCTTCAGACTATACTACAAAGCTACAGTAATCAAGACAACATGGTACTGGCACAAAACCAGAAACATAGATCAATGGAACAAGATAGAAAGTCTAGAGATAAACTCACACACCTGTGGTCAACTAATCTATGACAAAGGAGGTAAAGATATACAATGGAGAAAAGACAGTCTCTTCAATAAGTGGTGCTGGGAATACTGGACAGCTACATGTAAACGAATGAAATTAGAACACTCCCTAACACCACACACACAAAAAAACCTCAAAATGGATTAAAGACCTAAATGTAAGACTGGACACTATAAAACTCTGGAGGAAAACATAGGCAGAACACTCTTTGACATAAATCACAGCAAGATCTTTTTTGATCCATCTCCTAGATTAATGGAAGTAAAAACAAAAATAAACAAATGGACCTAATGAAACTTCAAACCTTTTGCACAGCAAAGGAAACTACCAACAAGACGAAAAGACAACCCTCAGCATGGGAGAAAATATTTGCAAATTAATCAACAGACAAAGGATTAATCGCCAAAATATATAAACAGCTCATGAAGCTCAATATTAAAAAAACAAACAACCCAATCCAAAAATGGGCAGAAGATGTAAATAGACATTTCTCCAAAGAAAACATACAGATGGCCAAGAAGCACATGAAAAGCTGCTCAATGTCACTAATTATTAGAGAAATGCAAATCAAAACTACAATGAGGTATCACTTCACACCAGTTAGAATGGGCATCATGAGAAAATCTACAAACAACAAATGCTGGAGAGGGTGTGGAGTAGAGGGAACCCTCTTGCACTGTTGGTGGGAATGTAAATTGATACAGCCACTATGGAGAACATTATGGAGGTTCCTTAAAAACTGAAAATAGAATTACCATATGACCCAGCAATCTCACTACTGGGCATATACCCAGAGAAAACCATAGTTCAAAAAGACACATGTACCCCAATGTTCATTGCAGCACTCTTTACAATAGCCAGGTCATGGAAGTAACCTAAATGTCCATCAGCAGATGAATGGATAAAGAAGATGTGGTACATATATACAATGGAATATTAGCCCTAAAAAGGAATGAAATTGGGTCATTTGTTGAGACGTGGATGGACCTAGAGACTGTCATACAGAGTGAAGTAAGTCAGAAAGAGAAAAACAAATATCGTATATGAACGCATATATGTGGAACCTAGAAATATGGTACAGATGAACCAGTCTGCAGGGCAGAAATTGAGAGACAGATGTAGAGAACAAACATATGGACACCAAGGGGGGAAAGTGGTGGTGTGTGGCGTGGGGGTGTTGTGATGAATTGTGAGGTTGGGATTGACATATATACACTAATATGTATAAAATGGATAACTTATAAGAACCTGCTGTATAAAAGAAATAAATAAAATAAAATTTAAAAAAAGATATTTTCATTGGTGTAGAATTCTGAATTGGCAGGGTTTTCTTGTTTTTTCTTTTGGAACTTTAAGGATTTCACTCAATTATCTTTTAGATTGTTTAGTTTCTGAGCTGTTTTTATCTCTGTATCTCTTTGTGTAATGTTTCCCTGTCTTGGCTACCTTTAATATTTTCATTTTAACTTTGATTTCCAGCAGTTTGAATGTGATGTGTCTAGTTTGAATGTGTGTGTGTGTGTGTGTGTGTGTGTGTGTGTGTGTGTGTGTGTGTGTGTGTGTGTGATTCATGATATCTCTTGAATCTGTGGTTTAATGTCTTTATTTTGGAAAAATATCTAGACTATTGTTTCTTCAATTATTTCTTCTGTTATGTCCTCTCTCTCCTACTTCTGGGATTATAATTACACATATATTAGACCCGTTAATATTGTCTCACAGCTTTCGGATGATCTCTTCTCTTTTGTGTTGCTTTTGTTTGTTTTTATTTTTTCCTGTGCTTCAAACTAAGTTATTTCTATTCTTCTCAGATTCACTGATTTCTTCTTGTCTGTGTCAAGTCAATTGATGAGCAAGCCAAAGACATTATTTATCTATGACATAGAGTCTTTAAAATAGTGTTTCCTTTTGGCCATTTCTGATCATTCTATCTCTGCTCAAATTCCCCATCACTTTGACTACATCCTTTAAGATATTAACCATAGTTATTTTAAAGTTTCTGTCTCATAATTTTCATAGCTGGATCTTGTCTAAGACTGATTCTGTTGATTGCATTATCTCTTGACAATGGATTTTCTTTTTAACTTCGGTTGTTTTTCTTTTTTTAAAGTTTATTTATTTATTTATTTATTTATTTATTTATTTATTTATATATGGCTGCATTGGGTCTTCATTGCTTCATGTGGGCTTTCTTTAGTTGCAGTGAGTGGGGTCTGCTTTTTGTTGCAGTGCTCAGGTTTCTCATTGCAGTGGCTTCTCTTGTTGTGGAGCATGGGCTCTAGGCATGTGGGCTTCAGTAGTTGTGGCTCTTGGGCTCTAGAGAGCAGGCTCAGTAGTTGTGGTGAATGGGCTTTGTTGCTTCACGGCATGTGGGATCTTTCCAGACCAGGGCTTGAACCCATGTCCCCTGCATTGGCAGGTAGATTCTTTTTTTTTTTTTTTTTGGCAGGTAGATTCTTAAGCACTGCACCACCAGGGAACCCCCAATGGATTGTTTTTTCTTATGTATCATAATTTTTTATTGAGTGCTATACATCTTGTTTAGAAAAGAGTGTCTGGGGTAAATAGTACATATGCCCACAAATGGACACTGCTATTTTCAAGAAGTTACTGAAGGGTTTTTTTTAGCTGAGATGAAATATAGATATATCTGCAGAAAAATGTCTAGCCAATCTACATATGACACCATTTCTAATTCTTTCAGAGGTGTAGTCCTTGGAAAATTATAATCAAGAGATATAAACGACAACATGCTTTTCCTACTAAGCAGTGTAGAAAACACAGAATAAGACAATGGTATGTTCCTTGACATTCAAGAACTTCTGACCTGAATGAGGCAGAGAAGATCAAAATATAAAACAAAATTTAAAAAAGAAAGTGTATAAATAGTTGAATACTAAATTGTGTAGCAAAATCTATAATTGTTGATGAAAAAGGCATCAACAAATGTTGAGAATAATCTATAAAGGCTTCACTAGGGTGGTTGGACTTAACCTGAGTCTTAAAAGGTAAGCATTCATTCATTGGTTAATTTACTCATTCAACATTCATTTACTAAGAACTGACTCTAGGCACTTTGTTATATTATACAAAGTTGATCTTTGCCTAGATTTCACAGCATGAACAGTTATTCTGGGAAAGATAAATACTCGAACATATGATATTAATACAATATCAAGGTAATAATATAAATAGAAAGAGTCATTGAAATACAAGAGTCAGGAAAGGCTCTCTAAATCTGATAATGCATGAGCTAAAGAATTAGTGGGCATTTGCCAGACGTATGTTTGTTGGAGTGTGTAGCTTTATTAAGCCAAAGGTGTAGAAAAAGTAGAGGAGTTAATGGGACAGCATTACAAAAGAAGCCAACACTATTAGTTAAGGCATGGAATGAGGAATAAACATGGCAATTCTGAAACACACCAGCTTGACTCAGTGGTGGATTTATATTGGTAAAAGGGAAAAGTTAGATTGGAGAAGTAAATCAAAATTTAATGAAAGCCAGGAAGAGGAGCTTTCATTTTTATAAATTTTAGAGGGGTACTTCCAGAAGGTTATATTTTTTGACAGAAGTCTGATATATTTGATTAGAAATATTAATCTAGCAGGTGTATGCAAGAATGATTTAAATCCCTAAATCTTAGCATTAATGAGGTGAATTAAGGAGCTATGGCTAATGTCCACATGTGATTGGAAGGTGGCATCTGGGTAAGGACATGTTTGTTTGCAGGAAAGAAAATCTCAATCCAGTTAATTTAAGTAAAAGGAGACATTGTGAGAATACAAGCTGCAAGTTTACAAAAATCTCAGGACAGTAAATAAAGTAGGCCAAGCCACTTGGAGGCTGAAACAAAAGGTCAACAAGTGAGGATCCTCTCTCAGGAAGTCATGCTAACTTGGCTCATCAGATCTCTCTGCTAGATGGTTTAATATTCCTGCTTCTCTTGGCTCGCTTTAGCTCTGCCTGTCACCTGTATACATATGGACAAAACTCGTCTATCCTACTCCAACATGACCTTTTGTTTATCTATTACTTAAAGAGCCAACTCCAAATTCCTGACTTTATGTTGCCATGAGCCAGTTAATTGTACACAGGATGCTGTTGTGTGTTGCTATAGATTTAGGGGATGAAGTGGTTGCACTGAAAGGGAACAGTGAGGCAAAGATTGAGATATCCAGGAAGGAGAGCATGGACTTGGGCAATGACCATGGGAATTGAAAGAGGAGACAGAGTCTTTGCAAGAAACACTGATAGGATTTAGATGAAAGAGAGAAACTATTTCAAAGTTGATGTAAAACTTTAAACTTAAGCGTTTGAGAAAATGATAATGCTTTGATATGGTCATTGAATTTAGGAGGGAGATCTGATTGGAAACGAAAGGCTGTATATCCCATTTGAAAAAGTAATAAATTTTAAAATTATTTTTATTTATTCAGGAATTATTTCTGAAGGAGGCTATAAAAAGGGAAGAAATGAGAGTCAAGAACTGAGACTTTGAGAATAAGTACAAAGAGGGAAGATTTGTGGCCCATAGGGAAATGTCCAGCAAAGAAAATAGAGAATGAATGGACAGATAAATATGAGAAAAATAAGAATAGAATTAGATCATAAAAGAGAAAAGATCATCAACTTCTTATTTGTTTTAATCATTCCAATCCATATTCAGAGACAGAGCATTTGATCAGCTAAAATTTTTCCATTAAAATTTTTTTTCTAAAACTAATTTTTTTTTTCAATTTTAGATGTCAATTATTTTAAATAGAATATTTTCTAAAACATTAATTAGGTTTTTTTCTAATAGGAAATTAGCTCTACATAGATAGCTGGAAAAAATAAATGGCCTTAATTTAAATTATTCTTTCCTTCATTTATTCCCTTACCTGAACTAAGACTAGATGCATGAAATTTAAGCTCAAAAGAGGTCTGTTTCAAAATATTAGGCATTGGTAAAAAGAGGCATGAACAATTAAAGCCTATTTTCAATAGTGAATGCTATAATAAGATATTGGCTACAGTTTCCTCCCCGCTAGAAAAAGAAAAGGAAACCTACAGTTAAAAGTTTGCATCTTTACATTTTAAAAAACCAATGAAGTCTTCCTGGAGTAAAATTTAAATAGGACCAGATGAAAGACAACATACTTTACACATAATCTGGCTTCTGGTATAATAAGGAAGTACTGGGAACATGAACCCATCCTCCTACCAGGCTCTTTTCTTTCAAACACTACTATTGCCTTTAAACTAAAAATTAACAAATAGTCTGACCATATTAAATACATATACTCTCTACATAAGCCTCATGGTTATTAATTGTCCTAGCAGCTACTTCATAGTATTGATTTATACTGAACTGAGATTTAACTAAAACCCCTAAGACTTTTTCACATCAACTTCAACAAAGACTATTCAAAATTCTTTTTGAATCTGAATTTGAACTTTTGCATTTTCTTTATGATGCTTTATCTTCTTCATTTAAGCTCACATCTTTCAAAACTTTAAAAAAATTTTATGTTGTTGTAGACATACAACCTATTTTCATAGTTTTCTGCTACTTACAAATTTAATTACCATGCCATATTTATTCCAGCATTCATTCTAAAATTATTGAGTTTCTTTTGAATGTCAGACACTTCACAAGATGTTCAGGGGTACAAAGAGAAATAAAGTAGCTTCTGCCCTCAATAACTCCCTAGTCTAATAAGAGGAAACAGAGAAAAAATATTTCATATACATTGTGATAAATGTAGTAACAGAGATATGCACAGTGGATTATGAGATTAAGAGAGTGGTTCCTTGTGGGGGTGGAGAGGAGGGGAAGTTAGAGTGTGGTGTACAGGGTAGAGGCCATTACTACGTCTATATAGGCTTCTTGGAGAAGGCAATGTTTTCTGTTATTTTCCTATTAATCACCAGAGTACAGCTCTGACTACAAGAGTCCTCCAGACAAGCACCACAGAATCCTCTAAATCAGTAGTTCTTGAAGTGTGGTCCTCAGACCAGCAGCATCAGCATCACCTGGGGACTTGATAGAAATAAAAATTCTTAGGCCTCACCCCAAACATGCTGTATCTGAAACTCTAAGGTAAGATTAACAAATACATGTTTTTAAAAGCCCTCCAGGTGATTCTGGTGCCCACTAATATTTAAGCACTGCTGGTCTAAACAATACCAGATATTTAATCAGTATTTCATGAATGACAGCTCACTCCAGTTTGTGGTTACCATGAGGTTTTAATATAGCAGTCTGTATATAAACTAGATTGTTTTAAGTTGCCAGTCTTTTAATTTCAAATGCATTTTCAGTAACTTGCTTTGTACTCTCCTCTTCTCATGATTGGTGGTTTTGATATCATATTTGTGTGTGGATGATTTCCTAATTTTACTGTATGTTTGTCTTTACTGGTGAGTGTTTCCATTTGTAATTTTCTTGTTTCTATAGTTGTGGCCTTCACTCTTTTGCCTAGAAGTTCCTCTAGCATTTGTTGCAAAGCTGGTCTGGTGGTGCTGAATTCTCTTAGCATTTGCTTGTCTGTAGAGCTTTTGATTTCTCTGTCAAATCTGAATGATAGCCTTGCTGGCTAGAGTATTCTTGGTTGTAGGTTCTTCCCTTTCATCACTTTAAATATACCATGCCACTTCCTTCTGGCCTTGTAGATTTTCTGCTGAGAAATCAGCTGATAACCTTATGGGAATTCCCTTGTATTTTATTTGTTGTTTTTAATATTTTCTTTGTCTTTAATTTTTGTGCATTTGATTAATATGTGTCTTAGCCTATTCCTCCTTGTGTTTATGCTATATGGGACTCTCTGTGCTTCCTGGACTTGAGTGAGTGTTTCCTTTCCATGTTAGGGAAGTATTTGGCTATAATCTCTTCAAATATTTTCTCAGGTCCTTTCTCTCTCTTCTCCTTCTGGGACCCCTATAATGTGAATGTTGGTGGGCTTAATTCTGTCCCAGAGGACTCTTAAATGGTCCTCTTTTCATTTCATTCTTTTTTCTTTATTCTGTTCCATGGCAGTGATTTCCACCATTCTGCCTTCCAGCTCACTTATCTGTCCTTCTGCCTCATTTATTCTGTTATTGTTTCCTTCTAGTGTATTTTTCATTTCAGTTATTGTATTGTTCACCTCTGTTTGTTGTTCTTTAGATCCTCTAGCTGTTCATTAAACATTTCTTGTATCTTCTTGATCCGTGCTTTCATTCTTTTTCTGAGCTCTTGAATCATCTTTACTATCATTACTCTGAATTCTTTTTTAGGAAGATTACCTATCTCCACTTCACTTAGTTGTTTGTCTGGGGTTTTATCTTGTTCCTTCATCTGGGACATATTCCTCTGCTGTCTCATTTTGTCTAACTTTCTGTGATTGCAGTTTTGGTTCTGCAGGTTGCAGGGTTGTAGTGTTTCTTGCTTATGCTGTCTGCCCCCTGGTGGATGAGGCTGGATTAAGAGGATTATGCAGGCTTCCTGGTGGGAGGGACTGGTGCCTGTCCACTGGTGGGTAGAGCTGAGTCTTGTCCCTCTGGTGTGCAGGGCCATGTCAAGTAGTGTGTTTAGTGGGTAGCTGTGGGCTCAGGAAGACTTTAGGCAGCCTGTCTGCTGATAGGTAGTGCTGTGTTCCCACCCTGTTGGTCTGAGGCATCCCAGCACTGGAGCCCAGAGGCTGTTGGGCGGGGTCAGGTCTTGGTGAGAAAATGGCAGCCTCCAGGAGGGCTCATGCCAGTGAGTATTCCCCAGAACTACCATCACCAGTATCTTGGTCCCTGCAGTGAGCCACAGCTTCCCCCCACCACTGCAGGAGACCCTCAAATACCAACTGGTAGGTCTGGCCCAGGCCTCTTACACGGTCACATAGGTCCTGGTGTGCACAAGACCTTGTGTGCACCCTCTAAGGGTGGAGTTTCTGTTTCTCCCAGTCCTGTGCAATTCCTGTGATCAAACCCGGCTGGCCTTCAAAGCCAGATGCTCTGGGGCTCCTCCTCCTGATGCCAGACCCCCAGTTTGGGAGGCTGACATGGGGCTCAGAACTTTCACTCCTGTGGGAGAACCTCTACAATATAATTATTTTCCAGTTTGTTGTCACTCACCCAGTGGGTATGGGATTTGATTTTACAATGATTGTGTCCTGCCTACTGTCTCATTGTGACTTCTTCTTTGCCTTTGGATGTAGGATATCTTTTTTGGTAGGTTCCAGAGTTTCTTGGTCGATAGTTATTTGGTGTTTTTGTGAGAGAGGGTGAGCTCACATCCTTCTACTCCATCACCTTGTCTCTGTCTCTGACAGTTCACTCCTATGGTAGTTATGGAGAAGCAGAGATATCTGAAGATGAAGTCAAAGGATCTGCTTGGGAAAACCAGCTTCACCACTCACAACTCTGTGATTTTTGGCAAATTTCTTAACATTGTCATTCAGATTCCTGGTTCACAATATCTACCTCAGGAGATTACTCTGAAATGAAGTGAAAATATGTATGTGTAAGTACCTAATACAATATCTAGAGTAGGCACTTTGTTTTACCACAGATTAACGACTCTATCTACTAGTGATGAATCTACTAAGAAAAAGAAGTAGATAGGTCTAAAAAACATTATATGGAGAGTGGCTAAAAAATATAGAAATGTTTTCCTCTGGATAAGTAGACATGTTTGAATTATCTTCAAACATTTGAAAAGAAAATTCCTTAATCCATCTTAAAATGTTTTTTTTTTACTTTTAGATCTAAAAAGAAATAATTTATAAGGAAGATTTGGATTCAGCACAGAGAGGAATGTTTCAACAATGGAAAGAATGGGGGAGTGGGAAGAGTGCTTTGCGATGCAGTGAAATGTGAATGCCTCTCATTGCAATTTTCCAAACAGATTAGAAAACAGTTTTACTTTAGTGGCAGAAACCACCTTATACCTTCCCAAGTAAGCTCCAATATCTCTGTAAGACTATTCCATCTGTCAGATTATTCTCCATGGTTTCTAAAGATTCTCAAATATGCCAGAGAAATTGCCACACAAGATCTTCAACTGAATATGCTCCTACACTGTGCAAATAGATTTCTTTGAGAGGGTCATCATATTTATATTGTCTATGTCATGAATATAAATACAGAAATATAAATATATTCTGAAAGTCTTCAGGACCCACTTTATTTGTGGTACCATAGTAGTTACCACTCCAAGTTTATACAAATTTGCTTTGTGCCCCATCTTCATATGAGTTTATAAAGGAGAAAGTGAGTGTGCAAGAACAGTAACCTTATTAAGGTTTATTCACTTATCTGTTTCACGTCTTAGATGTTGTTGAAACATGAATCATTTCAGACAGGAAATATACTTCCTGTTAATATTCTTTTGCATGATGGAGTATTTGTTCTTTGCTAAAATGAGGTAAAGGCATTTTTTAAACCTGAGAAAGGCCAGGGATCTATGAAAAGGGGAATGTTCCTATGAGATTAAATTTCAGTGCTCTTAAAACGACATCAAAGCAATTAAAAAAGAGTTAGTTAAATATAGCTTTCCCCTGATGAAGAAGCTGTCCTTAGTAGGACACATTGCTATATTCTGTAACTAAATACACTGCTCCAATTTACTTTAATTCTAGATAAATCTGTATACCCTCCAGAGAGGTATCCTTGAGAAGCCAAGCACCATGGTTATTTAAATCAATGATAATGTGAATAGCAATACCGGGGCTTACCAGAAGCAAGTGATTGGCAGATTCACAAACCAGATTCAAAGGGACAATGAATACACATTGACTATATAGGTCACATTAAAAGTAGGCAACACCCACTGGGAAACAATGAGATAGAAAATATCATAAGGTGCCTTGAAGCAGAGACCAACTCTTCTAAGAGTTTACTGTGTCAGCACCCTGCGTGTCCCAAAAGTTAGGTAACAGCATTAAAATTATGGTGAAGTTTTTTGTCTTATTAGAGCCAGGACCTTGTCTTACTCATTTGTATAACCCCCGGGACTTGGAAAACATTGAATGCTTAATCAGTTATTAACAAATAAATAAATGAGTTAATTTGGGGAGTTGATAGCTCCAGATTATTACATTTTACCTTTGATGTGTTGCTTATCATATGGACTCTCTGTACTTAAAAGTAACCACCAGAGGTTGCTATTTTATATTTTTTAAATTTCCCATGTCTGTATTATGATATTTTTAAAAACCGTGGCACACTGCTGCAAATTTTACTTTCCAAAGAGAGCCAGAATAATATATTTGGTCTCACATGTTCTTCTTACAAGTGACATTTACATTCCTCCCATTGAGCAAAGGTGCCTATGCCCCTCCTCTTGGATCAGGATTGATTTCTGTAATTGCCTTGACTATTGAAATATAGTAAAATAACACTATGTCAGCAGGTCAGTAAAATGGCATGCGTATCTGCTCTGTTCAATTAGTATGCTTACTCTTGGAACCCAGTTCCCAACATGTTACAGAGAAATCATTCATGAAAGAAAGATTCAATCAATGCAGCAGCCTTCATTGTTGTTTTATTTTAAGAAATTGCCACAGTCACCCAAAACGTCAGCAACCATCATCCTGATCAGTCATCAGCCATAAACATCTAGGCAAGATCCTCTAACAGCAAAAACATTTTTTTTAGACATAATGTTATTGAACACTTCATAGACTACAGTATAGTATAAACATAACTTTTATATATACTGGGAAACCAAAAGCTCTGTGTGACTCACTTTACTGCAATATTCACTTTGCCTGGAACCAATCCAAAAATATCTCTGAGGTATGCCTTTATATGCATTTGTTACTCCCCAAAGTAAAGTATCATACCTATATACTAGGTGGAACCTAAATCGTTGTTGATTTAATTACTCAATTAACATTCCACATATAATCGTATACCTTTTTTTCTAGTCACATATTTCTTATATTCTGCTGGACTTTACTTCTTACACTTAAGGTAAACATCAAAACCTGATTTAGACTTTCATAGTCAGCCTGATACTGTTTATCCCACTGATTATACATATAACTTCTGGTTAAAATACAAATAACAAAATCTGAGAACTCTAAAATGATGAATTGGGGAGGGATACCAAAACTGGAAAAAACAGTAAACAAGCATGATTTTTCTGCTTTTATTTTTCCTCTTTTTTACCTCCTGGCTTTAGCCCAAGCGTGGTTCAAATGCGGAACTATGCAGCAGGTGTGGGAAGCAAAAATGCAGAGAGAAATCTTGTCTTTCTCAACTTGGAAAACCAACACCTGTGTTCCGGAGAATATGTATGTTTGTTTTTTTCCTTTATTTTTCTCTCCAAGCCCTGCCTCTAGGGGGAACCTCAGTCACAGAGCTTCACTACAGCAGTGGGAACAATTGTTCAGATACCTAAAACTAGTTTTCTGGCCAAAGGAACTAGGAGGGGTGGGACCTGTGATCCCATGAGTATGAGGCAATCCCCATTATTTTCTTCTCTCTGTTTTCTCACTACTTTACCCCAAAAGCAGTCCTAATCATGCAGAACTATGTGGCAACACAGGCATATAATCTCTAAGAGAAATTCCCTCTTTCTACCCAGTTGGCTGGAAAAAAGGGTAAATTATATGCCTGTATTTATCCTTTCAATCTGGAAACATGTATCTTTCATGAAACTTTGGAAAACACTTTGTGTTATTTCTTTCAAAATTTCCTCCCTTCTGTCCTCTGTTCTCACTTTCTCAAATTCTTTTTAACTGGATTTTGAGCTTCTTGTCTTGGTCTTCTATATATGCAGTATTTTCTCAAAATTTTTCCATTGATATGCATTTTTTTAACTTTCAAGGGAGATTTTGTTAATTTTCTCCCCAACAGTCCATTGATTTTTTCTTTCAACTATCATATTTTGCTTTCCTAATGATTTTTAATGTTTTTTAATTTCTTTGTTTTGTATTCATTGTGTTTAGTATCCTATTCTTACATCATCAATGCAATCTTCTAAAATAACTCTAGAACACAAATTAGTATTCTATTACTGGTTATTTTCTTTTAATTTTTTGAAAGTTCTTTTCTGTTTACTGCATTTTCTGTTTCACCTGTGTTCATTTGTGTTTGCCTATGTGACATAATAAGAAGTATATATAATATTTGGTCTTTGTCCCTGGTCCTGACACAGAGCTTCTAAAATTCTTGGAATTTCCTAAGTGATAGGGGTAATAGGAGCATCTTTTATCCATAGTTAACCCCTTTCAACCATACTTGAATTTATGCTAGTTAGCTTCAAGATAGGACTGGTTGCCAGAGGAACCAACCATGTGACTACTCACATGGAACTTTCAGCCAACTGATGGAGAGGAGAGAGGAACTGGAAATTGAGTTCAGTCATCAATGACCAACAATTTAATCAATTATTATGCCTATGTAATGGAACCTTTATAAAAACATCTAAACCACAGGATTCAGAGAGCTTTCAAGTTGGCCAATACATCCGTGTGTCAGGAGAGTGGCGTACCCTAACTCCACAGGGACAGAAGCTCCTGCACTAAGTACCCTTCCAGACCTTGTCCTATGTACATTTCCAACTGGTTGCTCATTTGTATTCTTTATAATAAACCAATAATAATAAAGTGTTTTCTGGAGGTTATGAGCTGTCCTAGCAAATTATCAAACATTAAGGGGAGGTTGGTGGGAGCCCCTCAATTTTGTAACCAAGTCATACATAAATGTGGGTAACTGCCCTACCTCTTAGCAGTGCAGATGGTTATATTTTTTCAGAGAAATTCTTGTGTTGTTGTGTTTTTTTTTTTTTGTCTTGAGCTGGGGAGTAATCCTGCTGACAGATATTCTACATGTAGAGAGTTGGAAAAAAAGGATAGAACCATTATTTTTTTTATATACTGATTTCAATTAATGACTTTCCATATTAGCTACCTATTGCTGCTGTAAAAAATCACCAAAAACTAGTGACTTAAAATAACACAAATTTATGATCTCACAGTTTCTGTAGATCAGAAGTCCAGGTGGGCTCAGCTGAGTCCTCTGCTTAGGAACTCACAAGGTTGAAATCAGCCTTGAGTGCTGCATTCT